>NW_027361810.1:19647500-20247500 GCF_039654945.1 Dendrobates tinctorius | reverse complement strand
ATGAGCTTACACTCTACAGGAAAGAGAGGAACCCGCTGACCATGAGAGCTTACACTCTACAGAAGAGACTTACTCAGAGACTCTGGAAATGGAAAATGACTCTGTCATACAAACTGTCATCCACTGGGAATCACTAATCTCTGATAACATTGTAGCAAATGGTGCCGGGCAAGTTGTTTAGTGGGGGCGAACTCCGAATCGAATCTCAATATATAATAATGTTTGCACCAAAAATTTCAGAAAAGTTGACTCAAACGCAATCCTCTGTGAATTGATCAGCTCATCTGTAATTACTACTACTTTTACTACTGCATCTACAATTTTAATAATACTGGTAGTGCCACCACTATGAGTTACAATTAATACTACTACTGATGCTACTACGACTACAACTGTTAGACTGGATACTACCATTATTATCTCTACTCCTATCTATTAAGGGCCTGTCACACTAAGCGATATCGCTAGCAATATCGCTATAACGTCACTGGTTTTTGTGACGTAGCAGCGATATTGCTATGTGTGATACTTACCTCCGACCGGCTCCCCCGCTGATTATCGCTGATCGCGGGAGAACGTCCTGGACTGTTTCTCTTCGTCAGCTTCCTGCTGGGCTTCCTGTGGCGCCGACGAGCGATACGTGGACGTGGGCAAGAGGACGTCAGGATCGCCTCGCCTGACAGGTAAGTAACGACCCCTGACTGCTGCTATGTCTCTGGTGAGATCTGCCTGTGTGGCAGCTCACTAGCGACCACTTAGCGATGCACCAGCGATCCTGACCGCGTCATATCGCTGGTCAGGATCGCTGGTGCATCGCTAAGTGTGACAGTACACTAAGGGCTCGCTCACATCACCTTATAAATTGGATCAGTGCTATCCAATTTTTAAGTAGATTGCACTCGGACCAATGTTATTTGATGAGGCAGTGCTGATGACTGATTTTTTTTCATTGACAGAATCTGCCAGGACAAAAAAAAAAAAAAAAAAATCACATTATGCTACGATTTCTATGATTTCACTCCGAAATCACAGGGGTGCGAGACAAAAATCAGATGCCGTGCAGAGACACAGTATAGCATCTGATTTTTACAGGTACTTTACAATTCTGTAAGATAGGAAACGGTAAATGGTTTTACAAATTATTAAAAGCTACGAAGTAAAAAAATGGATTGTATAATGATGACAAGTAACAAAAAAATCGTCCCGCTTTTCTGGATGAAAATCATACCGAATTTTTATACACTCGTTATAACCATTACTGATACTACAATTTCTGCTACTGTAAATATAACTTGAAAACAAGATGGGGACATTCAATAAATAATAGGCACTTCTAAAAAAATATATGAAATCCCAAAAGGAATGTAAACAAATGCGGCCAAATAAATAATAATAGCCTTTATTAGGAATTAATACAACATGATAAAAAAGTTGAAAAGGAGGGAATGAAATTAGACGAAGACCCCTCTCCCCCTTATCCAGGACACAGAAACAGGAAAAAGTAAAAAAAAAAAAATATTCAGTCCTAAAAGAATATATAGGATTCAAAACTACATACAGTATCATACGGAGGCTACCGAAAGCATAAACAAGGGTATAACAGAATCCATCAATGCAGATGAGAGACTGAGAGCAAAAGAAAGCGCAATAGGGTCTTAACCAATAAACAATAAAGGTGACAGGGATAGAATCCACTTATCTGGTTTGGTTGCTAAAAGCAACCTGTAGCTAGCATAGGATTGAATATACAGTATGTCAGCTGCTGCAAGGACACCTGTTATGAATGAGTCACCAGAGGAGGAAAAAACAAAAATGCAAGTTAAGTCCAGAAAACCAGAGAGGTTGGTAGCTAGCGGATTGCAGACCTCTGATCCTATTCACAACAACTAACAGTAGCCGTGGAGCGTTCCTACAGTGGTCCTAGACGCCTCTTCACAGCCGGAGAACTAAATAAGCCTAAAGAAAGAAAGGGGAAATCTAAACTGCCCCAGAGCAGACCCCAAAGCAATAGAGAGCCCACAACATGTATTGTCGGTGAAAACAGATGAAAACACAAACACAGACAGAAAGACAGGCAGAGCAAACGATGGGGCCCAACTAACTAGATAGGAAAGGACAGAAAAGATGCTGGCTGCAATCAGCAAAAACCCTACCAAAAATGTCCCAACACGTCTGATAGGAAAAAACGGCCCTGAAGTCACTAGACTTCAAAATCCCTATATCAGCACTCCGATATATTCTGAAGACAGAGCAAAAGAGATTTAACCGATCAGGGACAAAAATGGAATTTCAGCAGAGCCCCAGCCGGGGCTGGCAGAACACAGAACTAAGCAAATCAGACAAAATCTCATGGAACAATAACAGAGCAAAACTTAGCTTTAGAAGACAGGAACTGAACTGGAGGCCAGAGCTCAGAGCAGAGAAATCACCAGCAACCCTACAGGGCGTCGGCTGCCTTATATCCACTCAGAGATTCCAGATGTCCAATCGCAATCCACCTGTTCAGGTGACAGGTTTCTCCCATCCAAATCAGTTTCACCACCTCCTTTCACCAGCAGAGGAAGTTCATCGGACATTAAAGGTGAACGAGAAAATGAGCTCACAACAGTACCTCCCCCTTGAGGAGGGGTCACCGAACCCTCATCCACGCCACCAGGCCGATCAGGATGGGCCCAATAAAAAGCACGAACCACTCTTTCGGCATGAATATCAGATGCAGAGACCGAAGAATTATCCTCCTGGCCATAACCCTTCCACTTAACCAAATACTGGAGTCTTCGTCTAGCCAGACGAGAATCCAGTATCTTCTCAACCTCATATTCCACATTACCTTCAACCAATACAGGGTCAGGAGGTGCCACGACAGGAACTACTGGCTCAACAAACCTCTTCAACAGAGACTTATGAAACCCGTTATGGATCTTAAATGTAACAGGAGGCGCCAATCGAAAAGAGACCGGATTAAGAATCTCCAAAATCTTGTAAGGTCCAATAAATCTAGGTTTAAACTTTGGAGAAGCCACATTCATAGAGATATTCTTTTATGACAACCAAACCATATCACCCACCTTAAACCGGGGAACAATGGTCCTATGCCGGTTGGAAAACCGCTGGGCCTTTTACTGGGAGAGAGACAACTTATCCACCACTTGGTACCAAATCTGGTGCATTCTCTCCACCACAGTGTCAACACCTGGGCAGGCAGAAGACTCCACCTGCACTGAAGAGAATCGAGGATAAAACCCAAAGTTACAAAAAAGGTGACATCAAAGTGGCAGAACTAGCTCTATTATTTAAAGCAAATTTGGCCAAGGGCAAAAATGAGACCCAATTGTCCTGATCAGCAGAGATAAAACATCTCAAATACGACTCCAAAGTCTGGTTTGTTCTCTCCGCCTGCCCATTGGTCTGAGGGTGAAACGCAGAGGAGAAGGACAACTGAATTCCCAGCTTGGAACAAAAAGTCCTCCAAAATCTAGAGACAAACTGAACTCCTCTGTCAGATACAATGTTCTCAGGAATCCCATGCAAGCGAACCACCTGTTGCAATAACAAGGGCACCAACTCTGAGGAAGATGGCAACTTAGGGAGTGGTACAAGATGGACCATCTTAGAGAATCTATCACAAATCTCCCAGATAACAGTCATTCTCTGAGAGACAGGCAGATCAGAAATAAAATCCATTGAAATATGGGTCCATGGCCTTCTGGGCACTGGCAAAGGCATCAACAACCCACTAGAGCGAGAACAAGGTTTAGACCGGGAGCAAGTCCCACAGGACTGCACAAAATTCTTGACATCACAAGATAAGGCGGGCCACCAAAAAGACCGACTCACCAAATCTCTAGTACCAAAAATACCTGGATGACCAGCCAATGCGGAGCAATGAACTTCAGACATTACTCTCTTCCTCCACTGGTCAGGAACATACAATTTTCCAATGGGACAACGCTCAGGTTTGTCCTCCTGAAACTCTTCCAGAGCACGTCTCAAATCGGGCGAGATGGCAGAAAGAACTACCCCCTCACCTAAGATGGTAGCAGGCTTGGTCACAATAGGAGAATCAGCAAAGAAACTCCTAGAGAGGGCATCTGCCTTGATATTCTTAGTGCCCGGAAGAAAAGAGACCACAAAATCAAAACGTGTGAAAAACAAGGCCCACCTAGCCTGTCTAGGATTCAAGAGTTTGGCCGACTCAAGGTAAATCAAATTCTTGTGGTCAGTGAGGACCACGACTTGATGTCTAGCTCCCTCCAACCAATGTCTCCACTCCTCAAATGCCCATTTCATGGCTAACAGTTCCCGATTCCCCACATCATAGTAGCGTTCAGATGGGGAGAACTTTCGGGAAAAGAAAGCACAGGGATTCATTTTAGATGTTACCGGATCTTTTTGGGACAAAACAGCTCCTGCACCAATCTCAGAATCGTCCACCTCTACCTGAAACGGGAGTGAGACATCAGGTTGCCGCAAAACCGGAGCAGAAGTGAACCTCCGCTTCAGCTCCTGAAAGGAAGAAACAGCCTCTGGAGACCAATTCAGCACATCAGCACCCTTCTTAGGCTAGTTTCACACTTGCTTTTTTTTGCAGCGCGTTTTTCCCGCAAAAAAACGCATTGAAAAAACGCATACATAAGCATACAACTGCTGCGTTTTTTTCAAGCATTTTTATGAGCATGCATGAAAAAAACGCAGCGTTTTTATGCGTTTGTATGCGTTTTTAGCGCGTTTTTACCGCGTTTGCGTTTTTTTCCAACATTTTTAGGTGGCCCCTCACACTACCCAAACCATGACTTTACTAACCCTAACCCTGACCCTAACCCTAACCCTAACCCTGACCCTAACCCTAACCCTAACCCTGACCCTAACCCTTAACCAAATCATACTTAACCCTAACCCAAACCCTAAACCCTAACTAACCCTAACCCTAACCCTAACCCTGACCCTAACCCTAACCCTAACCCTAACCCTGACCCTAACCCTAACCCTAACCCTGACCCTAACCCTTAACAAAACCATACTTAACCCTAACCCTGACCCTGACCCTAACCCTAACCCTAACCCTAACCCTGACCCTAACCCTAACCCTAACCCTAACCCTAACCCTGACCCTAACCCTTAACAAAACCATACTTAACCCTAATCCTGACCCTAACCCTGACCCTAATCCTTAACAAAACCATACTTAACCCTAACCCTGACCCTAACCCTAACCCTGACCCTAACCCTAACCCTAACCCTGACCCTAACCCTAACCCTAACCCTAACCCTGACCCTAACCCTTAACAAAACCATACTTAACCCTAATCCTGACCCTAACCCTGACCCTAATCCTTAACAAAACCATACTTAACCCTAACCCTGACCCTAACCCTAACCCTGACCCTAACCCTAACCCTGACCCTAACCCTAACCCTAACCCTAACCCTGACCCTAACCCTTAACAAAACCATACTTAACCCTAATCCTGACCCTAACCCTGACCCTAACCCTTAACCAAACCATACTAAACCCTAACCCTGACCCAAAACCCAACCCTAACCCTGACCCTGACCCTAACCCTAACCCTAAACCCCCTTAACTAACCCTAACTCTAACTCAAACCCCTAAATTCCATGGTTAAAAAAAAAAACGCATATGCAAAAAAACGCTTACATGAGCATGCCAGTGCGCACATATGCGCATCCATAGGCTATAATGGCCCTTTTTAGCGCAAAACGTGCGCATATGTGCGCATGCGCTTTTTTGCAGGGCCAAAAAATGCAACATGATGCGTCTGGAAAATCCAATCGCACACCCCAAAAAAACGCAGCGCATGAAAATCGCATACATGCGCTTACAAGCGCGCAAGTATGCGCACCCATGTTAAAGATAGGGGAAAAAACGCATGCGCAGGTTAGCGTTTTTTTCCAGCGCTAAAAAACGCAAATGTGAAACCAGCCTAAGTCAAATCAGTCAATGGTTTGGCAATACCAGAAAAATTAGCTATTAATTTACGATAAAAATTAGCAAAACCCAAAAACTTCTGGAGGGCCTTCAAAGAAGTGGGCTGAACCCAATCATAAATGGCCTGTACCTTGGCCGGGTCCATTTCAATAGCTGACGGAGACAAAATCCCAAAAAATGAAATCCTCTGTACAGCAAGAAAGCATTTCGACCCCTTAACATAAAGGGAATTCTCCCTCAAAATCCGGAACACAGTCCAAACATGTTCCACATCAGAGTCCCAATCCCTAGAAAAGATCAAAATACCATCTAGATAGATGATCAAAAATTTATCCACAAAGTCCTGGAAAATATCATTCTTAAAGCACTGGAAGACAGAAGGGGCATTAGTGAGCCCAAAAGGCATCACCAGGTACTCAAATTGTCCCTCCGGAGTATTAAACGCCATCTTCCATTCATCCCCATGCTTAATGCGAATAAGATTATACGCCACCTGAGGTCAAGCTTGGTAAACCAGCAAGCACCTTTAACTCTGGAGAATAGATCAGAAATCAGGGGTAACGGATACTGATATTTAACAGTAATTTTGTTGAGGGAACGATAGTCAATACAAGGCCTTAATGGACCATCTTTCTTGGCCACAAAAAAAAACAGCACCCAAGGGTGAAGAGGATGGTCTAATATGACCCTTCTCCAACGACTCCTTAATATAAGATCGCATAGCCTCATGCTCGGGTACAGATAAATTGAAAAGTCGACCCTTGGGAAATTTACACGCAGAGCTCAGCTCAATTGCACAGTCATAACTCCTATGAGGAGGCAAAGATGCAGACTTATTCTAGCTAAATACATCATAAAAATCAGCCAAATAGTCAGGAACATCATGCGACTGGGGAGAGGTGGAGAAAACAGGAGAGTCATTAAGAGCACACTGACAACCCCAACTCACCACAGACACAGATTTCCAATCCAAAACTGGATTATGGATTTGCAACCAGGGAAACCCCAGAACAATGGTATCATGCAAATTATGCAACACCAAAAATTTGCAATTTTCTTGATGGTCTGGGGCGACCCGCATTACCACCTGGATCCAAAACGGAGGTTTATTCTTCGCCAAAGGAGTAGCATCAATACCCCTCAAAGGGATAGGCTTCCGCAGAGGTGTCATAGGAAACCCACAACGTTTAGCAAAATCCAAGTCCATCAGGTTCAGAGCCGCTCCCGAATCCACAAAAGCCTTAGCGGAAAATGTGGTCAGGGAGCAGATCAGAGTAATTGCCAGAAGAAACTTAGGTTGTCCACCCCCAACACAAATTTGTGTGCAAAACGTTTCTCTCGTTTAGGGCAGACAGAAATATTATGAGAGGCATCTCCACAGAAAAAACACAGCTTATTACGCCTTCTGAACTCCTGACGTTGCGCCCTAGACAAAACTATATCACATTGCATAGGTTCAGACATTTGTTCAACAGGTGGCAACATTTCTCATGTAATTTTACGTTCACGTAAACGCCGATCAACCTGAATGGCTAATGACATAGAATCGTCAAGACCAGAGGGAACAGGAAATCCCACCATAGTATCTTTTACGGTTTCTGACAAACCCTTCCGAAAGAGAGCTGCCAAGGCACCATCATTCCAGGTAGTAAGGACCGCCCACTTTCGGAATTTTTGACAATACAACTCTGCAGAATCCTGACCCTGGCTCAATGCCAACAGGGCTTTTTCAGCTTGATCAATAGCATTAGGTTCATCATACAACAACCCCAAGGCTTGAAAAAATGCATCCACATTAGTTAGAATAGGATCATCAGGTGTCAAAGAAAACGCCCAATCCTGGGGATCGCCGTGCAGCAAAGAGATGACAATTTTAACCTGCTGCGCAGAGCTCCCCGATGAGCTAGGCTTCAAGGCAAGAAATAATTTACAATTATTGTTAAAATTCAAAAATTTAGACCGATCCCCAAAAAACACATCAGGAGTAGAGATCTTTGGTTCAGCAGCATGTGAATGAGCAAGGTAGGCGGAAATTCCCCACACTTCAGCAGTGAGATGCTCCACACGATCAGACAATTGCTTAATCTCCATTAAGAAAAAATTCCTCCTACGGCCCCAGAGAAAAAGAGGAAAAAATATACATTAAAATGAAAAAAATTCTGACACTTTTTTTTTTTTTTACAATTCTTTCCTGCTATTGAGTACCCTAGAATCTGCTGTATGGCTGGTGATTCTGTTATGAATGAGTCACCGGAGGAGGAAAAAACAAAAATGCAAGCTAAGTCCAGAAAACCAGAGAGGTTGATAGCTAGCAGATTGCAGACCCCTGATCCTATTCACAACAACTAACAGTAGCCGTGGAGCATTCCTACGGTGGTCCTAGACGCCTCTTCACAGCCGGAGAACTAAATAAGCCTAAAGAAAGAAAGGGGAAATCTAAACTGCCCCAGAGCAGACCCCAAAGCAATAGACAGCTCCCAACATGTATTGTCGGTGAAAACAGATGAAAACACAAACACAGACAGAAAGACAGGCAGAGCAAACAATGGGGCCCAACTAACTAGATAGGAAAGGACAGAAAAGATGCTGGCTGCAATCCGCAAAAACCCTACCAAAAATGTCCACCCAGAGATTCCGGATGTCCAATCGCAATCCACCTACCTGTTCAGGTGACAGGTTTCTCCCATCCAAATCAGTTTCACCACCTCCTTTCAACAGCAGAGGGAGTTCATCAGACATTAAAGGTGAACGAGAAAATGAGCACACAACAGACACCAGTCATTGGAAAGACCGAACAGTAGAAATCTGGAAGGAGATGTCACTCATGCGCTGCTGCTGATGCCTCCACGAAGCATCAAACGGAAGGAAGATTCTAATATTTATTAGAGGTGTACATGGTCAACGCTTTTTGAGGCCACGCAGGACCTCTTGATCAGGACAGAAACCTGTTTCTGTCCTGATCAAGAGGTCCTGCGTGGCCTCAAAACGCATTGACCGTGTAAACCTGTCATAAATGTAATAATCTTCCTTCCGTTTGATGCTTCGTGGACGCATCAGCAGCAGCGCATGAGTGACATCTCCTTCCCGATTTCTAGAATCCATCAATAACATCCCATAGTGGGTACAGCACAATATATATATCAGTAAAAAGTACACAAAGAATAGTCAGAAGATCAATTGATAGCAAAATCTGAACAACCTGGAGGAGGTGAGTAAGGGTACCCCAACGCGCGTTTCGCATTAGCTTCTTCCGGGTATGATAAACATAACTGCTAATAACTAGCGACTACTACTGCATAAGAACTTACCATTATTATAACTACTATCACTTTTATTATTATTTATTTTAAATACCATTACTGCATGTTTACGTTTTTGCAGAATTTTTTTCTGCACCAAATAAACAGAGTGGTGACCCCTAAAATGCTGCAAAAACTCAACATGTAAACATACCCTCAAAGTTGCTATATAGGTGAAAGGTGTCTATGACTACAAATTATCATTTCTACTGATGCAACAAGTATGACTAATATGACTATGCTTATTATTATGATAACTTTTGCTACTGTTAAAATTATTGCTACTATCAGAACTACTACTAAATAATAAATAATAATTGTCATCATCATAACAGTTTAGCACCATGTTGTATAATGAAATGTTTTTCAATTTATCAGTGTCAAGAAAAACATTCCCACTACAGTTAGTCACCAGTGTTTTGATGCAAAAGGGAAAAAAAACATGAAATAAATCACAATTACATTTTGCCAATCTGTACTGTGGGACATATTGGATTGTCACAGCCAATACTCTTTGGCTCATTCAGTATTTTCCAAATCGAGCCAAAAACCGGTAACAAACTTCATTCTTTGACAATATCTTTTTTCAAAAATATTGTATATTTTGATAATTAATTGAATATATCATATAAATTTAAGTCAAAATATTAATCCTAAAACAATATTGATAAAAATTCCTAATTTCATAGACTGTGACCCAGTCATAAGCAAATAGAGAATTTTGGAGCTCTGGAACAGAATACATATTAATGAAGAAGTCATTAGATGTCGTTGTGATGTTTACAGACTATATTTTAAATTTGAGGTTATGATGATATTTATTTAGCATGTTCCTACATAAATGCTAATAATCGGGGTGTCTCACTATTATGGGTGCAGAAGTTCTGGCGCCTGCACACTGCATTATTCTGCTCTGCCCTCAACAGGGCAGAGCAGTGTGCCTGCGCCGGAGCCATGACAGGAAGGAAAGAAGAGGACGTCACCATTAGAAGAAGGGAGGCGCCGGACCGCAACACCCTTCGGACCGGACTGCCCCCCGGGTGAGTATAATCTAACTCTGTTTTCTTATCTTTCAGGTTACATCGTGGGCTTATCTACAGCATTACAGAATGTCAATGTCTTTGCATGGGTTTCCTCCGGGTTTTCCAGTTTACTCCCATGTTCCAAACACGGGAGAACATATGAACTTCTTTCAGATGCTGTATGCCGTTCTTTGTGGGATTTGAACCCAGGACCCCAAAGCATTAGTGCTAACAACTGAGTCACAAGGCTGCCCACCATGCTTAAATGCATAATATTTTTTATTATAGATTACTCCCCAAGAAAAGTTTATAATGAAATAGCCTTGCACTTTCAGTATATTCAAGAAATACACAATGCATTTCGGCTGTTTGCAGCCTTCTTCTTCTTCAAGCTAATGAGGCTCATGTTAGACAGGGAACCCACCTCAGGAGGCGGAGGCTCGGGAAGTGCTCTGTCATGACTGAGCACTCTTGCCTAATTTACATATGAATGAAAATGCAAATATCTTGGTAATGCAGCATCAGAGGGATTTACATTTCAAAGACTAGCATGCCCATATATGTGTCTTGATATGGTTGATTTCATAGACCGATTCTAGATCCATTTGTAGGAAAGTGATTGGATGACGACCTTCTTTGAGGTCTGGATTACAGGAAAGGAATATTGGGCATAAGTTCTTGTGCATTGACCATTTTGGTGAGGCTTCCACCACCCATACTCCCTGAACCTCTCCTGCCCAGAAAAGGTCATCACTCAGGAACCATTTCTGTGGTTATTTTTATAAATCTTAGAAAATTGATGGTCCAGCAGTATCTATATATTTCTATGGCCTTCAATGCAGAAGGCCACAGGCACACCTCTTACGTTTATAGGTACAATAAGGGGTCAAATGAGTTATGGGCCCCATATGTAGGATGCAATCCACCACTAAATCTTTTCACCCTACCAAGCCCATCATCTTTTCGTAGCCTCACCATAGAGGGTTACACCGTCTTGGCCAGTGAACATCACGTCACATCACATCACGTGAGCTGAATGATGAAGCTGTGGTATTGAGCAAACACAAGTAATCTTGAAAGCTGCAATTCTCCAGAACAAAACCCGGTAAACAAGTATATTTATATTTATATGAGTTCAGCACTTTGCAAACCTATGATTTTTCCCATCAAACCAAAAGTCTTTGGTTAACACAGGGATTTGTTTGTATTGTGAGTCACACACAATCACAAATGCCATTCATAGAGGAGTACTTCAGAGGACACGGGAGATCTGTTTTTTTGGGTAGCAGCATGTTTAGTTCCTGGAGTGGATTAAACACAAGTAAATTGGATTGGGTTAATATGTTTTCTTTTAATTTAATATCCCTCATTCAAAATATATAAAACTAAAAGTGCAATGAAGTTTAATACAATGTTACATTTTTACATTGATTTTTGGCCACTCTGCATTTTTACAATCACAGTCCTAGGTTTCTATAGGTTTATATTTATTGTGATTGATAACCGTAGTGAATATACTGTATTCCTAAAAGCAGAAATATATGAAAGGAAGCTATTAGGTGAATATACCGAAGAAGAAGCTCGCTGCCTCGGGGTAATCCTTGATGCTGATCTCTCCTTCAAACCACATATCCAAGCCCTTTCCACTTCCTGCCGACTTCAGCTCAAAAATATTTCACGAATCCGTTCATTCCTCAACCAAAAATCTGCAAAAACCCTAGTCCATGCCCTCATAATCTCTCGCCTTGACTACAGCAACCTCCTGCTCTGTGGCCTCCCCTCGAACACTCTCGCACCCCTTCAATCTATTCTAAACTCCGCTGCCCGTCTAATCCACCTGTCCCCCCGCTATTCCCCAGCTTCTCCCCTCTGTCAATCCCTTCACTGGCTCCCCATTGCACAGAGACTCCAGTACAAAACCCTAACCATGACATACAAAGCCATCCACAACCTGTCTCCTCCATACATCTGTGACCTCGTCTCCCGGTACTTTCCTGCACGCAACCTCCGATCCTCACAAGATCTCCTTCTCTACTCCCCTCTTATCTCCTCTTCCCACAATCGCATACAAGATTTCTCTCGCGCATCACCCCTACTCTGGAACTCGACTACCACAACATATCAGACTCTCACCTACCATCGAAACCTTCAAAAAGAGCCTGAAGACCCACCTCTTCCGACAAGCCAATAACTTGCAGTAACCACCGATCGACCAAACCGCTGCATGACCAGCTCTACCCTCGCCTACTGTATTTTCACCCATCCCTTATAGATTGTGAGCCTTCGCGGGCAGGGTCCTCTCTCCTCCTGTACCAGTTATGACTTGTATTGTTTAACATTATTGTACTTGTTTTTATGTATACCCCTCCTTACATGTAAAGCGCCATGGAATAAATGACGCTATAACAATAAATAATAATAATAATAATAAAGAAACATTCATGCTGATTTACTTGCCAAATCTTCCAGAATGTCCCGGAGGCTCCTGAAAAAGGAAGCAGGAGTTCTAAAAGAGCCATCAAGGCTTCACAAAAACAGGTTTCAGTAGGTTTCAGAGATGCAAAAATGTACATTGCGAGACTATGGTAGATGCATGAAAATCCTGAAAAGTTGCAGTCATGATCACTATGTGGGGATAGGCACTATGAAACCTTAACATGGGTACATGGCACCAACTTATTCCAAGGTGCAAGACAAAGACAATTGACACTTCAGCCTCTATCTCTACAGTCTAATTTTCTTCATTTCAGGCGCGCGCACATGCACACATATAGACACACACCCCTACACATTACAGTATGTTTTTGTTGTGTCAGAAAAAAAAATTGGACATAAGGGTAGATCATCAATACCAGATCATTGGGGGTGTGACACCCAGCACCCCCGCCAAATAGATGTTTACAGTGCAAGTGCTAGTTGTATGTGATCAGCTGCAGAGCAGAGCAGCACAGCTACATCAACTGTATACTGACCGTGAACGGGTTCTGCACAAACGCCCCTATTGAAATGAATGGAAGTGGATCTACAGTACCCAGCTGTGGCCACTAGAGATGATCGACTTTGCCTTTTTTCGGGTCAAGTCGGGTTTCATGAAACCCGACTTTCGCAAAAGTCGGGTCGAACGAAATCGGCCGATTTTTGTGAAAAGTCGAAGGCCGACTGAAACACGAAACCTAATGCAAGTCAATGGGAAAGCAAAGTCAGCAGAGAGTGGAGGACAGGAAACACACCTACAGTGCCATTTTGAATGCCAAAAACATCAATTCTTATTACTGAAGCATTTCAACCTTAATTTACTTCATAATACTAGTTACGCACCATAAAATGGGGGTTATTTGGCTAAATTTGTGGGGGGTAGGGCTGGCTCCAGGTTTTCATGTGCCCTGGGCCAAAGAGCGCCCCTTTAACACATAGCACAACTCATGATGCTCCGATACCTTAGAGAAATAGCAGTATAGTACAATGAAAAATACTTCACTTTTTACATCTCATGACTGATATCCATTTTAAATTCTCCAATAGCTCCAAAAACGGACAGTATATTACTCCATACAGTATTATGGCCACCGCATAGTGCGCTATACAGAGTAATGAGGCCCATACATTTCTCCATACAGAATCATTGGTCCCATATAATGTTTGAAACAGTATATGATGAGCTCCACATAATGCTACAGTATATGTTGGTCCCCATGGATGAAGCTGCACTGTGTTATGGGCCCAAATAATGCTCCATATATAATGGGCCCCATTTCTAATGCTCTAGTGTATAATGGGCCCTGTAAATGCTGCTCCAGTGTCTGATGTCCACCTTTGGAATGCTCCAGAATATGGTGGGCCCCATATATCATTCTCCAGAGTATAGTGCTCCCCAAAAATTGCTGTCCCTCCTCAAATAAGTCTCCTCGCTAGGGAATCCCTGTACTAGTCTGGGCGTACAGACGTGATGTCATTGCGCTCTCTGATCAGAGTATCACTGTCAGGAAACGCGGAAGACGTCATGGCAGTGGAGCAGGGAGAGGTAAGTATTTCAACTTTGCAAGTGCTGTGATCCTGAGCAAGCAGGGGGGCCCACTCCTTGGCAATGGCACTGGCACAGGGCCCCTCATAGTACGGCGGTGTGTCTGACGGCGGGTGGGCCGAACCAGCACTTTCATCTGCACCTTCCTCTTTGTCACCGTGTAAGGTGGTACAGTATATGGGAAGGGTAACCTGAGTTTCATCAGGGTCAGATTCTGGCTGTGTAGAGTGCGAGGGGAAGGTAGTGGTCTGGGTAAATGTACCAGCAGAATCATCTAGCAGTGGCTGGGCATCAGTGCACTTGTGGCGCCCCCAGGAGTAAGGTCACAACAGTGGCATTAGTTTCCTCCAAGGGAGTGTGATGTCATGCTTGGGAGCAACGAAGGATCTCTCTAGCAGTTAAACCAACACACAACACATTTCCCACTCCAGGCCAGCAGGGAGTCCTCTGAACCTGACTGATGAGGAGCTGCTCTCTGTGGTCGGGAGGAGGTAAGTTAGGGCAGTCTGTGAAGGGAAGGGGAAGTGTGTGGATGTGAGAAGGGGAGCTGGAGGATGAGCAGAGTTAAGGCTCACTCCTAGCTGGAGTGCATGGTCCGGCTTCCGGTCTCCGAGTTTGTAGGGACACTGACGTTCCTGCAGCCGAAACCGGAGGAAGTAGCAGTTGTAAATGCTCTGTACCCAACTAAGGCTCGGAGGCCCCAGCAGCAACGTGTGGGAGCCAGAAGGAAAAGGCTACGGCTGCCTGCCATACGAGAAAGTTCCAAAAGAGAGTCAACAGGGGGAACTTCATTGAACTCAGCACTGCGAGTACCTCAGATAAGCGCTAGAACATAGGCCACACTACCTATCTGCAGAGAGAGAATTCCAAATTGGCTTCCAGGCTGACCAACTCCTCCATCTGTACTCTGGGTCCTGGACGGCACTTACCAAGTACAGGTAAAGGAACTGCACGACTGTGACTGTCATCTTTCTCCTGCGCCTGGCACACGGCACTGCTACATCCTGCACTGCACACTATCTACCAACTCTTTCATCTGCCCTGCGACTACGGCCCTTCCTGTGCAGGGCTTCTACATCTTAGCTGCACCACAACATCTGTCCCAGAGAAGCGACACTGCAGCGCTGGTCAATCTAATCAGAAACCACAGGTGGCGTCATGTATCATTCAACTATAAATGTAATTCACCCCTTTGCATGGACTCCCAGGACCACGGAACGGGTCACCACCACCGTGACACATCCCTGTGAGACACCGGCCCGGTACCAATTAACCCCACTGCCCTGGCTGGCCACCCACACTCCATGTCAGATTCATCTTGGACTGGGGAATTCACAATTTGACTTGATAACCCAGGCATGGTATGATAGAAAGAGCTACATGGACTAATGTGAAGTATGGCCTGCTGCATCATTCACTTTGGGTGGGGGTGTAGGACACAAGGAAAGAGGTTCTTCCTGACCAGGAGCCAGCACTTGACAACTCAGTGCTTGCATTTTTTGAAACTTCAGAAGAGGAGGGCATATTTGCTGGAGCCTGTTTCAGCAATGTAAGCCAAAACCAGTTCCTCATGCTCCGGCTTTAAAAGCGGTTAATCTACTCCCAGAAAAGGTAGCCTTCCAGGTGTTCCGGAGCCAGACCATGACGCAGGCTCAACACCTCCTGCTTTAGCTGCTATTGTGCTTTTGCCACTACGAGCAGATGCACCACCACCATCAGCACCAGCTGGCCCCCCCACGCCCACGTCCTCTTCCACCAAACTTCAAAATTTAGCACAAAATAGACACAAAATAACATCAGATATATGGCATTGTATCAGAAGCATACAGCTCTATTCAGTCAAAGGATAATTATCATTCTCCATATATATTCCATCAGTCACACAGAGACGCTCACAGGCTCAGTATGGTTTAGACAAAGTGTACAGTATCATCAGATAGCAGGTATATATAGCATAGTTTAAACATTAACAATGTACGTCTATATATCAGGAGTAGCGTTGAGCCACCCCGCTAGTGTTTTGGTTCGTCGCACAGGAGGCAAGTTCGTCGAACCACATTGAAAACAATGGCCGGCAAACACAAACACATAGAAAACAATTACAAAACACCTTAAAAGGTGTCCCAAAGCCAAAAAAATGCTCAGAAGACAAAAATTAACATACGGAAAAGGGCAACTACATTTAGAAAAGAGGTGGAGGAGTAAAAGGAGGGGGTGGAGGAGACACAGATATAGACTTGTCATGCCCTTATGAAATCAAGGAAGGCTGGAATAAAAATGTAAAATACAAACCAAAAAAAAAAAAATTCTGAAATCGAACACGATCATATACCGTCGGACTTCCCACCAATAAATTATGCCAACTGGCGATCGGGCGGCGTTATTCCCACAAACCTCCAAACAGCGTCCATGAAGGCAAAGTGTTTGCTTTCCGGGGGCAGTATGATTGCAAAGCTGAAACTTAAAGGAATGTCCAAAAGGGCAACACCAGGAGTGGAGCCTGCGGCTTAATTGGACTCCACCGGGGAAACCACAACCATGCCACCTCAAGAAAAGATGCACACATTGAAAGTTTTGTCGATTCTGGGTGTGGTATGTCCGTTTGTAGTTGTGCTAGCGATTTCTCAGCTTTATTCCGTTAACGAACGAGACTCCGGCATGCCCCCGCAGTACGCGTGAAGCTTACTAGAGGGATACGCAAGGCTCTGGCACGCAAGATCGAGCAATAACAGGTCTATCATGGCCTTACATGTCCGGGGCTGCATGTATGCTACACTGAAAGGACCAGCTTTTGTCGCTTACAGGTGCAGATAACCCGCTGAACACCGTTAGTGATGGGTATCTGTGATTCCAATTATTCCCCGCGAACGATGATTTTCCAGGAAGTGAAGGTCAACCACAATTCCTGAATTAGGCCTAACCGGCATTCCTGAAAAAATGCAAAAAATTACGTGTCCAAACCACAGGTGTTGTAGCTTGCTTAACAGCTCGGCAGCCGTTCTCAGGCCCAGTATGGATTCGACAATATTCTAGAAAGTTGATAAATGGTACAGTTTCACCAGATAGCACATATATATGTAGCATAGTTTACACATTAAAAACCTATGTAGAATCATAGAATCGTAGAGTTGGAAGGGACCTCCTTGGCCATCTGGTCCAACCCCCTGCTCAAAGCAGGATTCGCTAAATCATCCCAGTCAGATGTCTGTCCAGCCTCTGTTTGAAGACTTCCATTGAAGGAGAACTCACCACTTCTCGTAGCAGCCTGTTCCACTCATTGATCACTCTAACTGTCAAAAAGTTTTTTCTAATATCTAATCTGTGTCTCCTCCCATTCAGTTTCATCCCATTGCTTCTAGTCTTTCCTTGTGCAAATGAGAATAAAGTTGATCCTTCTACAATGTGACAGCCCTTTAGATATTTGTAGACAGCTATTAAGTCTCCTCTCAGTCTTCTCTTTTGCAAACTAAACATTCCCAAATCCTGCAACCTTTCCTCATAAGACAGGGTTTGCAGACCGGTCACCATTCTGGTCGCTCTTTTCTGAACTTGCTCCAGTTTGTTGATGTCTTTTTTAAAATGTGGTGCCCAAAACTGGACACAATATTCCAGATGAGGTCTGACCAAAGAGGAGTAGAGGGAAATAATGACTTCACGTGATCTAGACTGTATGCTTCTGTTAATACATCCTAGAATTGCATTTGCCTTTTTTGCTGCTGCATCACACTGTTGACTCATATTCAGTCTGTGATCTATTAGTATACCCAAGTCTTTTTCACATGTGCTGTCACTTAGCCCTATTCCTCCCATTCTATATATGCTTTTTTCATTTTTATTGCCCAGATGTAGTACTTTGCATTTCTCCCTGTTAAAAACCATTCTGTTAGTTGCTGCCCACTTCTCCAGTTTATTTAAATCTTTTTGAATCCTCTCTCTCTCTTCTCTAGTATTAGCTATCCCTCCTAGCTTTGTGTCATCAGCAAATTTAATCAGTTTACCCTCAATTCCTTCATCTAAATCGTTGCTAAAGATGTTGAACAATACAGGGCCCAGGACAGAGCCCTGTGGTACCCCACTTGAGACATTCTTCCAACTGGATGTGCAGCCATTTACGACCACTCTTTGGGTCCGATCACTAAGCCAGTTATGAATCCACCTAACAGTTGCCTTGTCCATTCCATACTTAGTCATTTTTTCAATAAGGATTGTATGAGAGACTTTGTCAAATGCTTTGCTGAAGTCAAGATATACTATATCTACAGCATTTCCTTGATCCACCCAATCAGTGATACCATCATAGAAGGAAATTAAGTTAGTCTGACATGACTTATTAGTTACAAACCCATGCTGACTCTGTTTAATCACTTCATTCTTATCCAGGTATTGACATACATGTTGTTTAATAATTTGTTCAAAGATCTTTCCTGGTATAGAAGTCAGACTCACCGGCCTATAGTTACCTGGGTCCACCTTCTTCCCCTTTTTGAAGATAGGAACAACATTTGCTCTTCTCCAGTCTTCTGGAACTTCTCCTGGTCTCCAAGAATTTTCAAAGATTATGGAGAGGGGTTCAAAAATTTCTTCTGCTATCTCCTTCAGTACTCTGGGGTGTAATTCATCTGGACCTGGAGACTTGAATTCATTTAGGTTAGCTAAGTGTTTCCTTACTATCTTTCTGTTTATAGATATCCTGGATTCTTCTATTCCCTTAATAGGACAGTGAATAACAGTTGATGTTACATTTCCTTTCTGAGAGAAAACAGATGCAAAATAGGAATTTAAAAGTTCAGCCTTCTCAACATCCTGTCTTACCATTTCATCAATTTCATCCTGTAAAAATCCTATAGCATCTTTGACTTTTCTTTTACTTTTGACATATCCCCAAAATCCTTTATTATTGCTTTTGACATCTCTTGCAAGCCTCAATTCATTTTCAGCTTTAGCTAATCTGATTTGTGCCCTGCAGGTTCTGCAGACAGCATTATATTCTTCTTTAGATATGCCTCCCTCTTTCCATTTTATAAACATTTTTTTCTTCCTTTTTAGCATGTGCTTAAGTTCTGTGTTCATCCATCCTGGTTTCCTTAAATGCTTCCTATTCTTCCCTCTTTTCGGAATTGTTAACAACTGTGCTTTGAGAATTTCATTTTTCAAGATTTCCCATCCTTCCTGGACATTTTTGTCTTTAAGGATATCCAGCCATTGGATCCCTCCAATTCTCTTTCTGAATCCCTTAAAATCTGCCTTTCTGAAATCTAACCTTGACGTCTGAGTCTTCACAGGTCTTCCGCCTCTAGTTATCCAAAATTCTAAAATAGCATGGTCGCTACCTCCTAGGGTCCCAGCCACTTTTACCTCCTCAACCATTTCCTCCCTGTTTATAAGGATTAGATCCAAGGTAGCAGTTCCCCTTGTTTTCTCCCTTACCTTTTGGAAGATAAAGTTGTCAGCAAGAGGGGATAAGAATTTCCTTGACCTGTTAGTTTTGCCTGAGAGAGATTCCCAACAAATGTCTGGATAGTTGAAATCTCCCATGACAACTATGTCATATTTTTTTGAGAACTTGGCCATTTGATGCATAAAGAGTTCATCCATATCTTCAGCTTGCACAGGTGGCCTGAAGTAAATGCCTACAATGGTGTCCTTTCCATTGTTCTGTCCTTGTATTCTTACCCAAACAGTTTCCACAGAACTCCCGGTCTCTGAAGCTTCAATCTCTGTGCAGATATACGCGTTTCTAACATACAATGCGACACCCCCTCCTCGTTTATCAAGTCTGTTTCTTGCAAATAAGTTGTATCCTTCTAGTTTTGTATTCCAATCATGTGTATTGTCCCACCAAGTTTCAGTGATTCCAATGACATCGTATTTCTTTTCCTGTGTTAGTAGTTCCAATTCTCCTTGTTTGTTGCCCATGCTTTGTGCATTAGTATAGAAACATTTTAGTTTGTGATTGGTTTCTCTTTCTCCAATATTTTTATTAATTAGATTCTTTCGTCTTTGTTCTTCCTTTCCACTTCTAATAGCAGAGTTCTCAATAGCATTTGTCAGGTGTATGGCTTTTTCTGGTCTTTTGCTTCCCTTCCCATGTTGTTCTAGTTTAAATGTCTATATATCAGGAGGCAGGCTCAGATGGTCTCAGGCCCAGTATGGATTAGACGTGATTGGACAAAGGTGAGAAAGGGTACCGTATCACTGGATAACAGGTATGCATAGCATAGTTTACACGTTAAAAATATATATCTATAGATCAGGAGGCAAACTCAGACGTTCTCAGGTCCAGTATGGATTTGACCAGATTGTACAAAGTTGAGAAAGGGTACCTTATCACTGGATAGCAGGTATATATAGCATAGTTTAAACATTTAAAATCTCTGTGTTCTCAGTATGGATTAGACAACAATCTAAAAAGTCAAAAAAAGGAAATGTATTGGAAGCGTACACCAGTATACACTTTTGGTGGTATTTTTTAATCTTCATATATATTTCTGTCTCAGTAAGACAGTCCAGACTCTCCGCAATTGGAAATGAGATGCATACAATTACTGACATAAAGTCTAGTGATTGCAGAAATCTAGTAATTACTATTCACAGAAAAATCTTCCGTCACAATTCTCAGAGGCGATGCTGACCCTCAATTAATTAGTGTGTGGAGACAGGAAAAAACCTTTCTTTGTGAAGAAAGTGTTGCTGTATCGCAGTGCCGTTGATGCCATCGCCATTACTCATATCCATCCAATTTTGATCACAGGGAGAGATGTAAACATGGTGCTCACTGCCTATCATGATCTGTCACGTATCTTTGGAGTGCAAAACACAGAAGCCACAGGCCCTAGGCGATTCAAATGGATTGGCCTGAGAGGGCATATTTAAAAATGTGCGCTGGAATGTCACACGTCTGTGGGTAGGAAAACTGTGAAAGCTGATGAGAAACCACCACTGCATCTCATTGTGAGTCGATGTCCATAAGAAATGGAAGCTATTGATCATCTGAAGCTAGAGCCCGGCCAGCGGGACAGGGAATAGCTACGTCTTAACCATCATCTTCTATCAGTTAACCAAATTTGTAGTGGCAGTCCCAGTGAAGGATTTGACAGCCCAGACTACACAGCGGAGGAGCAGGGAGAGGTAAACATTGCAAATGCTGGGGCCCTGCCCAAGCAAGGGGGGCCCACTCGTGGGCGTCGGTACTGGCACTGGGCCCCTCATAGTACGGCGGTGTGTCTGACGGCAGGTGTGCACCCCCACCACCAGAGACACTTGACTGCACTATGAGGGACCCTGTGCCAGTGCCCGCACCCAAGAGTCGGCCCACCCACCTGTCCAGGGCAACGGCACTCACACGGTTGCGTGCACTAGGTTGTGACCCCGGCCATGGGGGGAGGAGGCAGCCCAGTTAGGGAGGTTTACAAAATGGCATATGTTGATGTGGGACATTCACTTGCTGCTAAAGGCGAAATTGGTCAAGTCCCAGGAAGAGGAGGACCAAAGAAAGCCATTTTTCTGGCAACCTGTGTCATCAGGGTAAGGTGTGACAAAATCCTTGGAAACCCATGCATGGTTCATTTTAATGAAGGTTAGATCATCCACATTTTGGGTCGAGAGGTGGGTCCTTTTTTCTGTCAGGATTGATCCAGCAGCACTGAAGACTCTTTCCG
Source organism: Dendrobates tinctorius (assembly GCF_039654945.1). Lineage (NCBI taxonomy): Eukaryota > Metazoa > Chordata > Amphibia > Anura > Dendrobatidae > Dendrobates > Dendrobates tinctorius. Next base: position 20,225,554 of record NW_027361810.1, on the reverse strand, counting down.
ATAGCACACTTGCAGCTGGGCAAGCGAGCTCCAGTAAGGCATATTGTGCCAATTCAGGCCAGGTGTCCAGTTTAGCGGCCCAATAGTCAAATGGGAATGACCTGTGAGGGAGAACATCGATATGGGACGAGAAGTAGTTTGTAACCATAGTTGACAAGTGCTGTCTCCTGTCACTTTCAATCGATGCAGTATTACCAGTCGTGTGAGCGGGACTTGAAAAATCAGTCCACAACATGGTCATGAAACCCCTGTCTCCAACGCCACTTCTGATGTGTGCACCACCAACACCTCTTCCAAGTTGCCCCCGGCCCCTACGGCCCATGTGAGAACCATCACCGCTGCTGTGTGCTGGGAATGCCTCAACCAACCAGTTTACCAGAGTTGCTTGTTTGTTAGCCAATATTAGGTCAAGGTTCTCCTGTGGCATGATGTTTTGGAATTTGCCATTATAGCGTGGATCCAGGATGCTGGCCAACCAGTAGTCGTCATCGTTCATCATTTTGGCAAGGCGGGGGTCCCTTTTTAGGATCTGCAAGGCATAATCTGACATGTGGGCCAATGTTCCCGGTGTCAATGATGCACTGCGAGTGCTGGGTGGAGGAGCACTTTCAAATCCACATCCCTCCAGTCACGCACAAACCCTGTACCAGACCTTGCCACGCCAACATTTTCTCTTACCCCACGAGAAGCATCCTCCTCCCCTAAATAATCATCCCCATCATCATTCTCCTCTTCCTCTTCTTCCTCCACCTCGTCCAGGAGAGTTCCCGGAGCAGACAATGGCTGACTGTCATCAAGGCCTCCCTCCTCCTCTTCCTCATCATCCTCGGCTGCAGAAGCCTGCTCCTTAATGTGCATCAAAGTTTGCATGAGCAGACGCATAAGTGGGATGCTCATGCTTATGATGGCGTCCTCTGCGCTTTCCAGCCGTGTGCATTCCTCAAAACACTGAAGGACTTTACAGAGGTCTTTCAGCTTCGACCACTGCACACCTGTCAACTCCATGTCTGCCCTCAAAGTGCCTGCCCGTGTATCCTCCCACAAATGCATTACGGCCTGCCTCTGTTCGCACAGCCGCTCAACCATGTGCAGGGTGGAGTTCCACCTTGTTGCAACGTCGATAATTAGGCGGTGCTTGGGAAGGTGGAGCAATCGCTGCAGCTTCTGCATACGACTGGAGTGTACTGGCGACTGGCAGATGTGCGAGCACATTCTTCGGACCTTCTGGAGCGGGCCTGTTAACTCCGGATAATTATTAAGGAAGTACTGCACCACCAGGTTCAAGGTGTGAGCCAAGCAAGGCATGTGTCTGAGTTTTGAAAGGGCTATGGCTGCCACAAAATTCCAGCCGTTGTCACTAACTACCTTGCCTGCCTCAAGATGTAGACTGCCCAGCCATGACTCAGTATGTTGCTGAAAGTAGTCGGCCAGTACCTCCGCTGTGTGTCTGTCGCCCAAACACATCATCTTCAACACAGCCTGCTGACGCTTTCCACTAGCTGATCGATAGGGGGACACCTCGTGTGCAACACTGGCAGCTGCGGATGGAGTGCTCGTGCGACTGCGTTCTGTGGATGACCTTTCGCTTCTGGAGGAGGAGGAGGGTCAAACGCCTACAGCCAACTGTTTCCTATACCGTGGGCTAGGCAGCACTGTCCCACCACCACTGTCCCCTGTGGACCCTGCATCCATCACATTAACCCAGTGCGCAGTGATGGACACGTAACGGCCCTGGCCATGCCTACTGGACCATGCATCAGTTGTGAGGTGCACCTTTCCACGCACTGATTGCTTGAGTGCATGTACAATGCGGTCTTTCACATGAAGGTGGAGGGCAGGGATGGCTTTGCGAGAAAAGAAGTGGCGACTGGGTAGGTCATAGCGTGGTACTGCGTAGGCCATGAGTTCGCGGAAAGCTGTGCTTTCAACCAACCGATAGGGCATCATCTCTAACGAGATTAGTTTGGCAATGTGGGGTGGGCGTTCAAACCCAGTGTACGCGGATGAGAGGATGAGTACTTTCTTGTCCTACTCATAGTCTCTGGTAGGGTGAGCTGGACTTTAGAGCTGCATATGATCGAACTAGCGGTGGACATGGCGGACTGAGAGAGGGTTGATGATGGTGATGGAGATGGTGTTATTTCTGATGGCCTAGTTTCAGTCTTTAGTTGCAATAACAGTGTGATTCCCTGACTGCTTTGGCCTTGCGATGACACCTCAACATTTGCTGCTGGTGGGTGTGCTAACCGGTGGGCTTACAGTGGGGGAAACAATGTAGTGTTGCTGACTACCTTCTTTGGGAGCAGTTGCACATGTGGTACGTGAGTTTTGGTAGTCCGTCCACGCTTGCAAGTGCATGGTGGTTAAATGTCTTAGCATGCAACTGGTATTCAAATTTCTCAGATTTTTCCCTCGGCTAAAGGTCTTTGCGCACGTCTTACAGATAATCATTGTCTGATCATTAGGATTTTGTTCAAAAAAGTGCCACACTGCACTATTCCTATGAAAGACATTTTGAGGCCTTGCACGCTGTGCTATTTTGACCGTTTGGCCAAGCTGTCCTGCAACTCTTTTGGTTTTTGTAACCTGTTTTTGGACTGCTCCGGGCCTGCCAGATAACAGCTGTTGTGATGTCGATGCCCGCTGCAGATGCTCCTCCTTTTCTGAGCTATTGGCAGAGGCACCCTCTTCCCCCAATGGATGCCAATCTGGGTCAACAACTGAGTCATCCATCACCTCCTCTTCAATGTCATGTGCACCTTCCTCTGTGTCACCGTGTATGGTGGTATAGTATGCGGGAAGGGGCACCTGAGTTTCATCAGGGTCAGATTCTGCCTCAGTACACTGAGAGGACAATGTAGTGCTCTGAGTGAATGTACCAGCAGAATCATCTATCAGTGGCTGTGCATCAGTTCACTCCATGTCATATTCATCTTGGCCTGGGTAATTCACGATTTGACTTGACAACCCAGGCATGGTATGTGAAAACAGCTCCATGGAGTAATCTGTAGTGTGGCCTGCCGCATCCTTCAATTTTGGTTGGGGTGAAGGACACAAGGAAAGGTGTGGTTCATGACCATGAGCCTCCAATGACGACTCAGTGCTTATATTTTTTAAAACTTCAGAAGAGTAGGCGATAGAGCTGGAGGCTGAGTCAGCAATGTAAGCCAAAACTTGTTCTTGAAGCTCCGGCTTTAAAAGCGGTTTACCTACTCCCAGAAAAGGGAGCCTTCGAGGCCTTGTGGAGCCAGACGATGATGCAGGCTCAACACCTCCTTCAATAGGTGCTATTTTGCTTTTGCCACTACCAGCAGATCCACCACCAACACCAACACTATCATTACCAGCTGCCAACCCCCGCCCACTTCCACGGACTCTTCCACCACACTTCCTCATTTTTGGGGAAAATGTACACAAAAAACCACCAACTATATGGTACTGTAAAAAAAGGTACAAGGTGTATATAGTAGTGGAGAGAATTTCAATCTCTCTAGACTTCAGGACACAGTTGGATTCTGTCAGGCCCTGTTTATTTTACACCGCAATGTGACAGGCAGATTCTGGATGGTGTAAGAAAGGTGTATAGAGGACTGGGGAGAATTTGAATCTCTCTAGACTTCAGGACACAGTTGGATTCTGTCAGGCCCTGTTTATATTACACCGCAATGTGACAGGCAGATTCTGGATGGTGTAAGAAAGGTGTATAGAGGACTGGGGAGAATTTGAATCTCTCCAGACTTCAGGACACAGTTGGATTCTGTCAGGCCCTGTTTATATTACACCGCAATGTGACAGGCAGATTCTGGATGGTGTAAGAAAGGTGTATAGAGGACTGGGGAGAATTGGAATCTCTCTAGACTTCAGGACACAGTTGGATTCTGTCAGGCCCTGTGTATATTACACCGCAATGTGACAGGCAGAAATTGCCTAGTGTATGACAAACTACAAGGTGTATATAGGATTGGGCAGAATTGGAATCTCCCTAAAGTGTAGGTCTGTAAGAACGGACAAACTCCTCGGCTTTTCCTTACAGAGTCACACACTTAGATAGCTTCAATTTGGCCGTGATAACAGCCGTTACATGGTACTGTGAGAGGAGCGTACACATAAACCACTGTACGGTGTATGTAAAATTGTCAAGCTCTGTGTTTTTGTATACGGACTGACACACGCTGTCTCTCTCTAGTTTTGAATGTAATCAAACAGCAGATATACTAAATTGTTTGAAAAACGGACAAAACTATAAGGTGTAGGTCTGTAAGAACAGACAAACTCCTCGGCTTTTCCTTACAGAGTCACACCCTTAGATAGCTTCAATTTGGCCATTACACGGTACTGTGTGAGGAGCGTACACCGCTGTACGGTGTGTGAAAAAATGAAAGCTCAAAACCTCACCAGGACAAAACAATAAAATTTGGATTGCTTTTAAAAAAGCAGTTTGAACACCAGTGTGCACACAGCAATGCAGCTAGCCTTAAAAGGCAGGCTAATCACCACCAGCGCTGCTGCACAAAAGCAAAAATCTTCACCTTTCACTGCACAGTAAATACAGTGAAAAACGCTATCAGCAGAAGCAGTTTTTTTTTTCTTTTTGCCTTCCTAACGCTCTCCTTACAGAATCAGCAGCAGCAGCTCTCCCTATTCTGAGATCAGCATGAGTAACATGGCGGTCGGCGTGCATACCCTTTTATACCCCCTGAGACGCCCCACAAAGCAAGCCAATCACTTGCATGCCCTTCTCCAAGATGGTGGTGACCGCTGCCTATGTCATCACGTTGCCCACAGTGTCCGTTCTTCCTGATTGGCTGAAAGAGGGCACTAAAGCATCTTTTGAAACGCGACTTTGGCGCTAAAGTCGCCGACCTCGTGGCCGACCTCACGCTAAGGTCGGGTTTCGTTTCATGAAACCCGACTTTGGCGAAAGTCGGCGACTTTTGAATTTTTTCGACCCGTTTCGCTCAACTCTACTGGCCACAATATGGTTGATAGAGTTGTGCTGTTCCGATCCACTGCTGAAAAGATCTGTCGCTGCCACCAGTGAGAACAGCTGATAGCTGGGGGTGCCAGGTATTGCACCCCCACTGATCTGCTATTGATAAGCTATCCTAAGAAAAGGCCTTCAATATAAAGGTACTAGACAACCCCTTTAAAAAAATTGCACCTTTAAGTGCCACATGTGAATTTTATATATTTTGATATATTTTGTATAGTTTTGTTTTTCCAAAGTGTTAAAAATCAACTAATAAAAAACATATATAATACCAAAAAGTTATTCTTTGGCATTCTCATGAGAAGATGATGTCACACAATAACCAATTTGATATACATTTTAATTACTATCCCAGAATTATTTTACATTTTTACAATATAAACAAGTCATTACTTTGAGGAGATACGTGTGTAGGCTGTTGAAAATCTGTGGCATTAAAAATTAATATTTTGAAATATCCCAATTTTTGGAATTCTCTGTAGGCAAACTGGACAATGAAAGAGCCACCTGTTAATTGCTCACGATGTGTCATCTGTGTTTAGATGCCAAATATTCAGAAGTCACTTTTGGCTCCATCACATCGCTGTACTGGCTACGACATTGGACTCGGTTTTGTGATCATTAAAACATTATTCCAAAAAGCTATTTATTTTATTTTCATGCCTAAACACTAACATTAATGCTCCTGATACTGTACATTGATGATAAATTTGATGCGCTGCTTTTTGCTTTTCATGTAGAGAAATGCAAATGTAAAAAGTTCTGGATGCAGATTCCTTATTAATCCCAAATTAAAGATTTTTTCAGGGATTAGAAAAAGAGGTTTACCATAATAGTTTTTTTTCCAGTAAACAGCGCCAGTCTTGTCCACAACATATGCCTGGTATTGTAGTTCATAAATATAAAGATACTTGGCATTCCAAAATGAAGATAGATTCAATTTTCATTCTGATAATCCCCACAATATAGTAGCAATGCTTCGGTCCCAAAATATGGACTTTCATCAGACACAGAATGCTCTTTCTCCTCCCAGCACCGAGCCTCCTGCCAGTGATTGACAGGACAGTCTTTACTTTGACCTGCTCCACCCACTGACATGTCACTCAAGCACCATCAATCTGGGAGCAGCCTATGCTCAGTAACGTGCTGATCATGGTGGGAGACCTGGAATGTCCATCTTGCTCATGTTCTGCCACCGGAAATCAAGATGCCTACATGAGATATCAGTCATTGTGACCTGCTCCGCAGCCTAAGATTTTATGCAGACGTCATCATTCCCAGGTGATGGGGCAGAGCATGCGCCTATAGATATTTTGCCTTTCTCGGTGTCATCAGGATGTTACTGGCATGTGCTGTCCCTGGATTGCCTGCCCATGCATGTAATGTTGCCTAGGGGAGCAGGTCACAGAAGGCTGACTTGTAAATCACTGGCAGGAGGCTGGCTCCAGAAGGAGAAAGAGGCCAACAAAGCTGGAGAGGTGCAAGAGAAGACCAAACCCACTTGCAAGGTCATTTGCCGAAGACAATGAGACACAGATTTGTAATATAAAAGGTATGAAGACATTATTATTCTTACCAATACTCTACTGTGATGATGTTATTTTGGGGTATAAAACCTTCAGACAGGATCCCTTTTACCTACTGATTCACCACCACCACCTCTCCGGTGGTGTCTGACGGTCTGTGCAAATTTCTGTGCAAGAATGACATGCTGTCCATGCGCACGTGATCACAGCAATCATTAGCCTCAGTGGTGAAGATGATGGGGCATACTATACAAGATCAGCGACTGACTACATCACATGCAGAATCGACATTTCTGGACGGACTGGCAAGAAATCACACAGCAGTGACAATCACCGCTGGAGCAGCTGGGAATTCGAAAGATATATATTTTTTTAATCGAATTACATTTTTTACTACTAGGAAACTTTAAATATCAGTGTTCAGTGAGTGCCTAATTTTCCATTATCATGGTATATTTTAATTCTATGTATACACAAGTGATTTGGACGTTTGTGAAAAAAAAAAAAATAGGATCCCCGACCGCCATAAACATAACAAAAAAAATAATCAGAACAGAAATGTGAACCCTTTTCAATAATTTTTTTGGCAATATTGAAAACGGATGGGCATCGGCAGAGAAGACCATATTCATAGCAGAAACGTGATGGATGACATAAAATACCTACCCAGTGATTTTCTTAGCTCATTTTTCTTCTCTTTCAACTCATTCCCTGGAAGTAACATCTCCGTGCTGGCAGACTTCCGGACATTAATACTCAGTGCTGAAAATGAAGGCGCCATTCCCTGAAAGACACATTCAATAAGTTTTTAGACCTTAAAAGATTTTTTTTTTTTAGAAAATCAGATTTAATTACAGGTATGACAATTATTTTACTCGTCCATGAGCTATCCTCATTCCTTCCGGCCTACTGCTTGCCTGAGGGGTGGTGCACTCCGGTAAGATTGACAGTTTGGACCAGCGGCATGACTGCAACCCCAGACCTGAACTTTGCCGCCTCTGCTGTATAGGAGAAACTCATGGGAGACTGAAACTGAAAGTATCCAACATTCTGGCCAATTTCAGAAGAATCCATATCAGCTTTACAGCCAACAGTTTGCAAGTCCTGCTCTCCGTGCTAGGAAACTGGCACCTCTGATAGACTGCAAAGGTGGACAGTAACAATAAAATTAAAAATCCCTCCAATATCAAGGATTTTACTAGCACTTTACAATTTTAGGCATTTATGGTGATAAGAAAACCCATTTAAAAGAAGATTCCAGGTGATACACTGTTACCTCAAAGAACAGAAATTATAAGCTATGACCACCTCTTCTGGCCAAGCACCAGACACAGCAAAAAGAATCAGAGGATATATTTCCTAGCGTACTCCTTAATGCTGGCATCTTCTCATTTTTACCAATTCAAAAGTCTCAATATAAATGAATTGTAGACCTTTCTGTGGTGAAAAAATTTCTCAGATGCTACAAGGATGGACCGCTAAGAATTACAAATTTTCCTAACTTTCAACCATCAAAGGTAAATGCATTTCCTAAGACAACTCCACAAAAGCAAACTGATTTTTGGGGTCTACAGATGTGTTCTTCATTACATTACTTTTTCTTTTGGATCAATATATTCTGACATAATTGGCAAGAGATAGCCATGTTCGAAAGGAAAAAAATATATTTGGACACTTTGCTGGGAGAAGATTTTGATATATGTGTCTGTGTGTGGTTGCTCAGTGGATGTGATGTGAATTGCAACCTGACAAAGGTTTTGCTAGCTTGTTGTACTAATCTGTTGGATTTGTATAGTTAGATACTGGAGTCTTTAAAGAAATTTGCATAATATTGTGTGGATACATGTGAATAACATAAATATGCCTTAACAGTTTATATTAACAAGTATTGGATAACCCTTCAACTATTTTACTAACCCAATACCCCTTAATAGAAGATGATAGAGAGAAAGACCTTTATCCTACTGCTGTAGCCTTTAAGTCAACCCATTTGGTAGGGGAATAGCAGCACTTATATCAAATGTGTCAGTCCAACTGATAATCACGGAATTGAATGGACCTCCATGATATCCTTTGTATGCAGTGGAACACGTACTGATCATCCAAAGAAACATCACTAGATATGATTCTCAGTTTCGGATGAAGCAAGGTCAATCAAGGCCCTCACTTAGTAGCTGAATAAATCCAAAAAGAGTACATAAAGGAAACCAGTCACCAGAAAAAAAAGCTGTTAATCTGCAGATATAAGGTTAATCTGCAGGTTAACAGCATTATCATGCTGCCCGGTGCCTGCACGTAGACAAACACTGTGGTGAGAAAATTAACTTTATTCTCCCCGGCAGTATTTGGCTTTCAGTCACAGGGGTGGAGGCGCCACTAGTCCAGTCACCATTCTGCGAAGGCTGATGCTGACTGACAGCCAGCCCCTATAGAGAGGCAATGTGATTCAGGGCCGAAGGCGCAGTTATAGCCACCGTTCTTTATACTTAGATTGGTGACCGAGCTCACGCGTGCACCGCCCCGTTACTGAAACTGAGCCTCTATCCCCTGACTGACAGTCAACTCCAAAGCAGAGCCAGTGTCAGTCATGGCTGGGGGCACGGTTTCAGCCATGGTGGTGATGGGCTGGCATTAGGGCCATAGGCCCAGCTGTCAGTCAGGGCCAGGGGCGAGTTTACAGCCACCGCTCAAATGCAGACCTTTGACTGAACTCGTTCCGATTCCGCTCCCATGACTGACAAGGGAACGCTGCTGGGGACAATAAAGTTCATTTTCTCCCCACTGCATTCGGCTGCGTGCAGCATGACAATGCCATTAACATGCAAATTAACCCATATCTGCAGGTTAATAGCTTTTTTTATGGTGACAGATTCCCATTAGAGGGAATGCATCATCAATAAATTACATTATTTTAATCAGGTTCTTGTGTTAAATGCATTTAAAAGAAAAATAAAAAAAATGTTCATATCACAATATTTATTAAAAATAAACTGTAAAAAAAGCTTGCAATTTTCTAAATGACTTTGAATCTTCATATAAATAACCTGCAATGAACAGATTCTCACCCATCTTTTGTACTGAAGTATCTACTAAACATGTGCACAGGTTATTAAGTAGGGAGGGAGAGGAAGGTAGAACCAGTGTATTCAGCTCTGTATACAGGTGTCACGCATCATTGGAATCCGGCCTCTGATGATAAGGAAGCTGCTGTAAATTCTTCCTGTTAGGACAGGAAGTACAAGTCTTAAACAGCCCCAGTGGCCAATGTGAAAATTGCAAGATTACTAATTTTGCTTTTAATACAGATTGTGATATGAAAAAAAAAAATTGGAAAAATTTATTTATCTGATATACCCCACTTTAATGCAAACTTCTTTTTCTCTTGTGCATGAAACAAACCGCGGAATGCAAATTGAATAACAAAAGTTTTCTGTTCTGCAAAAGTTAGAGAGCTGTCACCTAGAGAACATAACCTTCCCAGGACGTCAAAAGCAAATTACTAATTCTCCAAATAATCAAGACCTAATTATTATTAACGGCTCACGCCGTTTGTTTTTGTCTGCATATCTGTCATTTCATCCATCCGCTAAACTGTATAAACACACCATGCTTGTGAAAACTCTTTTCTCGAAAAAGGTAACAAAGTAATACATACCAAGCTGTCAATTGCATTTCGGATTGCACAGAACCATTCTTGTATGGTAACATCTGCGTCTGACTGTAGAAGAAACTCGTTTCCTGATTCTGTTGTGATCTGAACGGAGAAATTTTATTGTAAGCAAGTGGACTGTTGAAAGATTATTTATTTAGACCAAACATGCCCAATGCATGGGAATTTCGTTACTTTCATACTAACAAGCCCAAGGAGCCTTCACTTTGAAAATCAATGCAGTTTCTTTCAGTCATGATACTAAGTCAAGGGTGGAAACTTTGCAAATAAAACATAAAAGTACAAAAGAAATATAAACATGATCTAAGACAATTACATAATACAGTAACATTTATTTTATTTGGCATTAAATAGCTTAGAAACTGATAATTTGGAGTGATACTTTCCAGAAGAAACCTGTAAAACAATCAGAAATCTCGTACAACAAAGAAAACGTTGTAGAAATAACTAGTTTACTTTCTATCAGCAATTTATTTCTGACTATCATCTTTAGAAAAAAGAATGTTTAGATGCAAACTCTGTAAAATGACCTCTCCACATTCCCTGCTATTTATTGCATTAGTGTCCTATTTTGCAGAAAGGAGATCAGTAAGTATGGTTCCTTGAATGTACGGTGTCTTTAAGGACACTAGAGCATGGTTCTGCATATGTTCTGCTCTAGATGGGTGTTGCCCCCTTTTAGAGTCAGGCATCTTATCTACATTACTTCCCATGGGTAGGTATCAGAACAATGGGGGGTGTAAGTCATGCTCTGATCCCTGTTATGAATGAGTCACCGAGGAGTATGGCAGGAACAGGCTAAGTCACCAGAAGACCAGAGAGGTTGGTAACTAAGCGGATTGCAGACCCCTGATCCTATCAACACAACGATCAGTAGCCGTGGAGCGTTCCTACAATGCCCTAGACGCTTCGTCACAGCCGGAGAACTAACTAAGCCTAAAGACAGAAAGGTGAAATCTAAACTGCCCCAGAGCAGATCCCCAAAGGAATAGACAGCCCCCAAACATATATTGTCGGTGAGACAAGATGAGACACAAACACAGGCAGAGAACAGACTGAGCAAATGGTGGGGCCCAAGCTGTCTAGACAGGACAGGACAGAAAAGATACTGTCTGCAATCATGCACAAAACCCTAAAAAAGTCCAACACTTCTGATATACAAAAAACCTGAGGCCACACAACCTCACCCCCGCTAGATCAGCACTCTGGTATAAACTGGAAGCAAAGCAAAAAGATACTAACATAACAGGGGACTGAAAAAGCTGTAACATATGAAGCAGGGCCCAGCGCTGCCCCCAGCAGGGAGCACTCTGAACCCTAGCAACAAAGCAGAAAGCAAAAAAAAAGACCCAACCAGATTAGATGCAAAGGATTAGCAAAAGAATCACTTAACTGAACCATGCAGATCAAGCAGGGGACAAAAGAACTCCAAGTGCACAAGGAGGAAAAATCACCAGCAACCTTCAAGAGCAGCCACCTCAATTATATGCTCCCAGCCAGTAATCCCAGGTTCCCAATTATCATCGTCAGGTGGGGAACTTCCATCAAACTTGCCAGCTCCACTACTCTCAGTAACCACCATAGGGAGCAGAGGGAGCTTCGGCTCAGAACTCCAAGCAAGGGAATTCACAACAGATCCCATCTACTTTGAGGTCTGCTGACACAGAGAGGTTTAATACAAGAGACAGAATTGTCTCGATTGGGTCACCTTGACGCAGTAGAATAGTTTTTATGCTTTTTTGATCAAAATAGTGTTAACCAAGTACCCTATGTTATTTACATATACAATTACTATTCATTAAATTGATTAATACATTGTATTTGCTGATTTTTTTTTAGGTTTGTCTGTTAAATGGCCACAGTGCACTTATAACAACATTTGTTCCCACTCATTTGGTTTTGCTTTAGTTTTTTGTACTTTGTACAAACGGTGGGGCTCCCACTTTTTTATCTGGGCATTTTATCTATATAGCTTTCTATGGGCAGGGGTGGAGTCTAGGTCATGCTATGCCATCTATTTTGAGGTCTGCTGACACACAGAGAGGTTGAACATTTGAGAAAGGAGCACCCTGATTGAGTATACCTTGTCGTGGTGGGATGGCCTTTTGATCAAAATAGTGTTTACTAAGTACACTAAGTACACATTGTTATTTACATGTATTACCATTTACATGTTTACTTACTACATTGTATTTGTTCATTTTGCTTTTATCTTAAGTTTTGTCTTCTGTTCTAGATGAAGACTTGTTATATAATGAAGGAGACTTGTGCACATCCTTAGACTTATGGTGAACACCCAGTGAAAGAGGCCACCTAGATGTTGTAAGCAGTTGCAGACCCCTTTTAGCTTGTCAGTATAGTGGTCAGTTACAAGACAACATGACAACATGACCAAGACAGTGGATGAACCTGTCTGCTAAGTGCAACAAACTTTTTTTTTTGTTAATTACATCGTTAACATTATCACAAGACTTTTCTTGTTGAAGCTGGAAACCTTCAAGTTCTGCACCTCAACCATGATGTGCAACCGCCATGTTTTGTGCCTCAACGCTAATGTCAGCTTGTTGCTCTCATCAAGAAGGCGGCGTACGCCTTAGACCTCCGTCAAAAGTCTCTGACCAAGCTAACCAATATCCTACTGGAAAAGGGGAAAAGAACCTGAAAAAGGTGTTTACAGATGGAGTTCTTTTCCTTTTAGAGAAGATTCTGATTTGGATTTATATCCCAAGTCATGTGGCAAGGACATTGAAAGGATCAAAATAGTTTTTTAGGATTGCTTCCTTCAATAAGTGGCAATAGAGATTCTATCCGCTCTCTTCCTCTTCAAAGCACCACTCCAGTGTTTTTTTTTAAATTATATCACTGGAGTGGTGCTTCTAATCTAATCCTACTCTCACTCTTACCTGCTGCAGTTTTTCCCTTCTATCACCGCCACTTCTGTTGGTCTATGGCAGTTTATTACCTGCCAGATCACCCCAGGGTTTCATGAAGCGAGATAGAGGTCACAACTCAATGCAAGTCTATGAAAGCCTTGTTCTAGCTCTCATAGACTTGCATTGAGAGCTTGTGACTTAACTTCTGCCTTCTGGCAAGTCAGAAGTTGCAATCACAAGATGGCTCCGCGGGATCAGAGCGGTGCCGAAAAAAGGTGAATACACTGGAAAGTACAAAGCTATGATCATGGACCTTAGATTAGAAGCACAGCTGCAGTGCTGAAAAGAAAACACCACTGGAGTGATACTTTAAAGGGGTTATTTGCGCCAACTCTATTGTACATGTTCTAAGGTGGTTTTCTCATTATCATAAATTGCTAAAATTGCAAAGTGCTTGTTAAAATAAGCAACTTTGTATTGTACTTGTTTTTAATAATCCTCTTTTCTCAAGAACAGAGGGATTTTTTACAGCTTCAAAGTCACAATTTTTGGTTACTAAGAAAGCCACACACTTTTTTTTTTACCCTGACAGTTCAGGGTTTAAACTGGTCATACATGTTAGATGAGTGTCAGCCAAACCTTCCAATTTTGGTTTGACGGTCCAGCTATCTAACATGTCCAACATGCAGGTGGGAGAATTAGATGACAGCCAGGCACTCAATTGTCTGATAGATTTTTAAGGTGTACCGCCAATTTTGGTATATATGGTGTTTTGCCTAAATGCCGTTCTCCCTAGTCTTCGCTTCCTGTACTATGTTTACTTTATTAGAAAAAGAATGGTGCAGGTTGTCGTCAAAGGCCTTAAGAACACGTTGTACTCCCGTGGTTTCAGCCTTTATGCTCTTTTGAGAATAAACTAGATAAAATGTGATAATGATAGTAATAATCATACTAATGAAAAATAAAATCATAGATATGAGAAGGATTTGAAGTAACTTACAAAGAGCAGCATGGTTATCCATCGATACATAAATCCTTTTGTAACATACAGACAGTCTCCGCTCCCTTCCTCACAGATTAGCTGTGCAATGCTATTTTTATCTTTTCAATTTGGCTCCTAATTGTACCATCACATCACAGCTCTGTCAGTCCATATTTTAAGTGCTAAAATTAACACAAATGTAGTAATACTGGAAACCAGGCATGTCAGAGAAAAATATGTTAATATACAAACATGCTATACTGTGAAATGGCTCGTGCCAGTAGACCATTTAACCATATAGAATAAAATAGGAATTACTGAAGTGTGGAGGTTTAAGCCACGGTCCTTGACATAGCTGAATTGTCTTACTATTTGGCATCTGTATTTTTATTCTAAATTTATTTAAAAAAGGTAAAAAAAAACTTAAAAGGTCACATGAGATTTGCAGATTATGACACATTAAAGTGTTAGCAGTTTTTAGCTTAACTGGACCTCACAATAAGTGCATCCATCAAGGTCATATGGAGTACTACTGGTGACACCGGTTTTATTTAGAGATGAGCAAATCATTTGAAATTCGAATTCACCAGCTCCAACTAATCTTCCCAAAGAATTTGATTTGTGTTGAATTGATTTGCTGTAAATTGCAATACTAAAAAGCCTCCAACTGCACAGAAAAAAGATGCATAAGTAATGTCCAAGTAACTTCTACCTGTCTGACTGATGGTAAGCAGTTGGGGTCGTAGTGGTGGACATTTCTCCTTTGGATATAAAAAAACTATAAAAATACAAAATAAAAGTAAAAATGAAACAATATATATGGCTTGTCTGTTTTACATGCAGGAAGCACAGTATCTGTGATACTAAAACAAAATCATGAAACCAAGGCTTGTATAACAAAAATAACACTGAGGGATTTAATACTGCCCCTCCTTTTTTACAGTGTGTGAAGAATAAAACAAAATGCTGTTATTCAGGCGCTGTTGCTGCAGTATATCACAGATCAATTCACAGTCACTTTAAGTGATTATACAGCTACAGCAGTTCCCTATAGATTATTTGAATCTTTGGATTATTACAGTTGTGCTCAAAAGTTTACATACCCCGGCAGAGTTTTAGTTTTATCAGCAAATACTGGAGGCAAATTTGCAATCATCAACCCAGAAGCTGCGCATGGGAAGTACTTGGACATTTCAACATGACAGCGATCCAAAACACAAGGCCAAGGCAACCTGTTATGCGTTACAGCAGAACAAAGTGAAGGTTCTGGAGTGGCCATCTCAGTCTCCTGACCTCAATATCATTGAGCCACTCTGGGGAGATTTCAAGTGTGCACTTCATGCTAGACAGTCCAGGAATTTACAGGAACTTTTGCCAGGAAGAGTGGGCAGCTTTGCCATCTGAGAAACTAAAGAACCTCATCCACAACTACCACAAAAGACTTCAAGCTGTCATTGATGTTAGAGGGGGCAGTACACGGTATTAAGAAATGAAATATGTGAGCTTTTGATCAGGGTCATTTGGATGTTTTAGATTGTCATTATGATTTAAAAAGATGTATTCGAGAATATACACTAGCGCCTGCCACTCAGAGAGGATTGAACCCATCAGATGATTTAAAAAAAGAAAACACAGGGTGGGCCATTTATATGATACATCTAAATAAAATGGGAATAGTTGGTGATATCAACTACCTGTTTGTGACACATTAGTATATGGGAGGGAGAAACTTGCCAGATGGGTGGTGACCATGGCGGCCATTTTGAAGTTGGCCATTTTGGATCCAACTTTATTTTTCCAATGGGAAGAAGGTCATGTGACACATCAAACAGAGAATTTTACAAGAAAAACAATGGTGTGCTTGGTTTTAACGTAACTTTCTTCTTTCATGAGTTATTTACAAGTTTATGACCACTATAAAATGTGTTCAAAGTGCTGCCCATTGTGTTGGATTGTCAATGCAACCCTCTTCTCCCACTCTTAACACACTGATAGCACCACCATATTATGGGTGTCAGGTCCGAGCATTCCTACAAGGAATCTGACCCCCTTAGACTAGCATTACTTCTGCGGTGTTGCTATCAGTGTGTCAAGAGTGGGAGAAGAGGGTTGCATTGACAATCCAACACAATGGGCAGCACTTTGAACACATTTTATAAGTGGTCATAAACTTGTAAATAACTCTTGAAAGAATAAAGTTACGTTAAAACCAAGCACACCATTGATTTTCTTGTGAAATTCTCAATAGGTTTGAAGTGTCACATGACCCTCTTCCCATTGAAAAAAATAAAGTTGCATCCTTAATGGCCAACTTTAAAATGACCACCATGGTCACCACCCATCAGGAAGTTTATATCACCAACCATTCCCATTTTATTTACCTGTATCTATATAAGTGGCCCACCCTGTAGTTTGACAATAAATGGCTTCATCGAACCACTAACCATGAGTGGAGAGAAAGTTTTGTTAGCATTCATATTCTCTGAAAAAAGGCCAAGAAAGCAAAAATTCTGCCGAGGTAGGTAAACTTTTGAGCACAACTGTATTTATAGACTGAGACTCACTCCATTTTAAATTTGCTGCAGCACTTTAAGTAGTACACCACAATCAGATTACTATTTTTTCCCTAAGTGGAATGAGTTATACACTACGCTATGAAAGCATACAATGTTGCTCCTTGACCAGACCTCATGTTTTAATTTTGTTGTGACAGCCCCTCTGAATGGCTGTGGAAGGCCATGAGATGTGATAGCTGCAACACCTTTCTTGGGAATCCTGCCTGGCTGGCCATTAGCGCTGTGACGGTGTATGCGACAGAGCAGGAAGAGATGCCAGGCCAATAAACAATCCAACAAGATTTATTGTACCGGTGAACTGGAGCAACACAAATGAAAGTAATTCTGCAGCGTCTGTAATGAGTCCACAATGAGTCCACACAAAGGGAGCAGATCCGGGGGTGCCACCCAGCCATCCGAAGCCACGAAAATAGAAATAGTCCTTGGGTGAATTCAATGGATCCAGCAGATGAGGGACATAACACCATTCCACGTGGCAGCTTTTAACTCTCCACACACGGGCACTAGGATCTCGCCTCAGCATAAGGTCCTAGCCCCTGGCTTGTCAACACCCAACTGCCTGGGCCAAATATGTGTCTGTTGTTATATGTCCTGGGATCACCCCTCCATGGGGGAGGTCTCCCACCTACGTTTGACTATATGGCAAACTTAAGAAGTTTCCAGAAGCTACAAGCTTGTATTGGATAAGTCCTATGCTGAGGACTTGGCTCAGCACCACCCTACATCTCCTCCCTTGTTTCAGTCTACCACCCTACCCGCGCCCTCCATTCTGCTGGTGACCTGAGGTTAGCATCCTCAATAATCAGAACCTCCCACTCCCGTCTCCATGACTATACACGTACTGTGCCAATTCTTTGGAATGCACTTCTTAAGTCAATACGATTAGTCCCCAATCCCCATAATTCAAAGCATGCCCTGAAAACTCATTCATTCAGACTGGCCTACCACTTCAACACATTAACCTAATATATCCCTATGTGGCACAGCCAAAAGTTTTACCATAACCAGGTTCCCCGCATCATGTTTCCACATGCTTTATGCATCCATTAGCCCTCTGCGTCTGTACTGTTACACACTTAACATTATGGCTGGTCCATACAATCAGGGCAACTGTTACCACCCAAGTTTCGTGTCTCCCTTTTTTCCTCATAGATTGTAAGCTTGCGAGCAGGGCCCTCATTCCATTTGGTATTTGTTATAATCAATGTGATTATTGTTATGCTGTAATGTCTATTGTCTGTACAAGTCCCCTCTGAAATGTAAAGTGCTGCAAAATATGTCGGCGCTATAGAAATAAAATTTATTATTCTTATTATTAGGAGAACAAAGACAGACTCTCCCACTGGTTGTTGACTCAGGCCTTATTACATTGCAGTCCAGGGACACAGACCGGGGGAGGGACACGCTGTTACAAGCGCATTCTTGGAGTTTTTAGAAATATGGGAAATGTTGCAGGGAAATATCTTTTTCTTTTTTTTTGGCCAATCCTCAAGAATTAAATCACAAATTTACAAGGATTTCTGAATTTCTGGACATTGGAGTCAAAACCATTCCTCCACGGTTCAATCTGCTAATCTCCAAGTTTCATTTAGTCAGAATTTAATATTGCAGTTAGACTTTGGCTAGTGATCTTGAACGCGGTCATTTTATCACATAGTGAGGTCAAGAGGTATAAAATGTAACCTTGAAGCCCCATAACAAAGCATTGGGACCAACTTTAGTAGCATGGGGAGCAAAGGAATTATAGAGGCCCATAATAAAAGGGGCAGGCAATGCAACTTACATATCGGTTCGTCAAATGATCTTCCGGCCAATAGTTATTTTTATTGACTCCCTCAAACAAATACACATCATTTGGCCCTGGGAATCAAGTGAATAAAAGTATTAACATTTCAATTGCCGGATCACTCTCCTGACAGATTCGGGAGGCCCCCATATGCATTCGAATCTCAGCTGGTTCTACCTTATTTGGCTGGTATGGCAGATTGCCTCTAATGCATATTCGAGCCTTTAGACTCAGAAGTAGTGTTGAGCATTCCGATACCGCAAGTATCGGGTATCGGCCGATACTTGCTGTATCGGAATTCCGATACCGACTTCCGATATTTTTTCAATATTGGAATTCGGCATCGGAATCGGAAGTTCAGTTGATTGACGGCCTGACGTCATCATGATGCGCGGTGTGTGCGCATCATGATGCGCCGTCATTTCGGGCCTTCCGGGGGTCTCTGCCGGCCTGCCGGGGGGCTGTGCCGGCCTGCCGGGGGGCTGTGTGGACTGCCCGGGGTCTGTACCGGCCTGCCGGGGGGCTGTGCCGGCCTGCCGGGGGGCTGTGCACCCTGTGGGGGTCTGTACCGGCCTGCCGGGGGGCTGTGCCGGCCTGCCGGGGGGCTGTGCTGATGTCCGGGGGTCTGTGCAAGCATCGTCCGATGGGACTACAAGTCCCATCGGGCGATGCCTGCTACCATGACAGTGATTGACACATTAGCCAATGATGGGACAGTAGTAGTCCCATCATCCGGCTAATGTGTTAAATGTTAAAAAAAAAAAAAAATACTACATACATACTACATGCATGCTACATACATACTACATGCTACATACATACTACATATATACTACATACATACTACATACATGCTACATACATACTACATGCTACATACATACTACATGCATGCTACATACATACTACATATATACTACATACATACTACATACATGCTACATACATACTACATGATACATACATACTACATACATACTACATACATGCTACATACATACTACATGATACATACATACTACATACATACTACATACATACTACATGCATGCTACATACATACTACATGCATGCTACATACATACTACATGCTACATACATACTACATACATACTGCATACATGCTACATACATACTACATGCATGCTACATACATACTACATGCATGCTACATACATACTACATGCTACATACATACTACATATATACTACATACATACTACATACATACTACATGCATGCTACATACATACTACATGAATGCTACATACATACTACATGCATGCTACATGCATGCTACATACATACTACATGCTACATACATACCACATACATACTACATACATACTACATACTACATATATACTACATGCATGCTACATACATACTACATGCTACATACATACTACATACATACTACATGCTACATACATACTACATATATACTACATGCATGCTACATACATACTACATGCTACATACATACCACATACATACTACATACATACTACATACATACTACATGCTACATACATACTACATATATACTACATGCATGCTACATACATACTACATGCTACATACATACCACATACATACTACATACATGCTACATATATACTACATGCATGCTACATACATACTACATATATACTACATGCATGCTACATACATACTACATGCTACATGCATGCTACATACATACTACATACATACTACATGCTACATACATACCACATATATACTACATACATACAATACATTCATACAATACATACATAGACATACAGTACATATAACATAGAGTAACATACTTACCAATACTTGTCACATTGTTCCCCGAAGCCATTGTCTTTTCCGGAATAAATATTAACATAACAAACCACAAAAATACTCACCCACGATCCGAAGCAGTCCACGAGTGTGTCCCACGACGATCTTGGGTAGAGAACTTCAGCATCAGATGATGCTGCCGTTCTCTACGGGCTGCAGGAATCCAATGACGGAAGGTAGGTATCCTTCCGCACTGTATTCCTCCGCCACTTAAAAAAAAAAAGTCCCTAGTCTCACTTTATGCCATTGCTGTGTGGGAATTTCCCACACAGCAATGGCATAAAGTGAGACTAGGGACTTTTTTTTTTTTTTAAGTGGCGGAGGAATACAGTGCGGAAGGATACCTACCTTCCGTCATTGGATTCCTGCAGCCCGTAGAGAACGGCAGCAACAGCTGATGCTGCAGTTCTCTACCCAAGATCGTCGTGGGACACACTCGTGGACTGCTTCGGATCGTGGGTGAGTATTTTTGTGGTTTGTTATGTTAATATTTATTCCGGAAAAGACAATGGCTTCGGGGAACAATGTGACAAGTATTGGTAAGTATGTTACTCTATGTTATATGTACTGTATGTCTATGTATGTATTGTATGAATGTATTGTATGTATGTAGTATATATGTGGTATGTATGTAGCATGTAGTATGTATGTAGTATGTATGTAGCATGCATGTAGCATGTAGTATGTATGTAGCATGCATGTAGTATATATGTAGTATGTATGTAGCATGCATGTAGTATATATGTAGCATGTATGTAGTATGTATGTGGTATGTATGTAGCATGTAGTATGTATGTAGCATGCATGTAGTATATATGTAGTATGTATGTAGCATGTAGTATGTATGTAGTATGTATGTAGTATATATGTAGTATGTATGTAGTATGTATGTAGCATGCAGTATGTATGTAGCATGTATGTAGTATGTATGTAGTATATATGTAGTATGTATGTAGCATGTAGTATGTATGTAGCATGCATGTAGTATATATGTAGTATGTATGTAGCATGTAGTATGTATGTAGTATGTATGTAGTATGTATGTGGTATGTATGTAGCATGTAGTATGTATGTAGCATGCATGTAGCATGCATGTATGTATGTAGCATGCATGTAGTATGTATGTAGCATGCATGTAGTATGTATGTAGTATGTATGTAGTATGTATGTAGCATGCAGTATGTATGTAGCATGTATGTAGTATGTATGTAGTATATATGTAGTATGTATGTAGTATTTTTTTTTTTTTTTTTTTTTTTTTACATTTAACACATTAGCCGGATGATGGGACTACTACTGTCCCATCATTGGCTAATGTGTCAATCACTGTCATGGTAGCAGGCATCGCCCGATGGGACTTGTAGTCCCATCGGACGATGCCTGCACAGACCCCCGGAGCCTGCACAGACCACCGGCAGGCCGGCACAGCCCCCCGGCAGGCCGGCACAGCCCCCCGGCAGGCCGGCACAGCCCCCCGGAGCCTGCACAGCCCCCCGGCAGGCCGGCACAGCCCCCCGGAGCCTGCACAGACCACCGGCAGGCCGGCACAGACCACCGGAGCCTGCACAGATCCCCTGGCAGGCCGGCACAGCCCCCCGAAAGGCCCGTACAGACCCCAGAGAGGCTGTACAAGGGCAGGAAAGGGTTTTTCTTATTCCGATACCGGAAGTCCCATAGACTTGAATGGGACTTCCGGTATCGGAATCGGCGATACCGATACTTTTTTAAAAGATCGGCCGATACCATCCGATACGATACTTTGAAGTATCGGACGGTATCGCTCAACTCTACTCAGAAGGCATCTAGTTCTCCATAATAATATCAGATGTGTGTTTTTACAGATAGAGATACAAATATTCCTTTTACCTTCACTTGGCCTTAGAGTGAAATCGTAAAATCGGGGTTGAATCAGCTACAGATATCTCCTTTATCTTGTCTATTGGCTCAATATATCTCGAGGTGAGCAGTGTAAAATTTTCTTCGTAGAAACAAAACATGATTTCTGGATACTATGTCGGGAGTTGGTTGTGCTGTATGTATCTTTATATAGCCACCCAGTGATTGTAATGGGAGTTGCAGGGCTTTGCTAAGATGCCACAACAATATAATTAATTAGTATTCAGATTTTAGAGGCTTTAATGAACAACAGACGCACCTTTACCATTCTATAGAGTCTGCTCGTATTAAACTTCGTGGGAACAGGTAAGATAGTGAGATCCCCTCTGTGGTGACTTCAGGAAAATAATGGGAATGTCTTACAAGAAGCAGTGTAAACAGGGTTACAGTTGTCCCCCTTTGACTACATTTCCCATAGATTTTGCAATATTTTTCCTGTACGGTGGTGGGTAGATCTCTGATCAAAAGCGATCTGAGATAATGGTCCTTATAACAGTAAAAGTTCCCACTGCAACTGGTCCTCAAGGCAGCTACGATGTTTGTTATGTTAATAAAGCAATCTTTATTTTTTTAATCTCTTTGCAAAATTATAGAGATAGAAATATTATTTTGCTGCTGTACAGTAGTCGAAAACCTTCAGCTCTGTGAACTCTCACCCTTGTCCAGATGGCCTACTGAAGCAGCACTCCAGCATTATTTTTTATTATACTGCTGAAGTGGTGCTTTAAATGCAATTCCCCTGTCCCCGGTCTCATACTCACTTGCTGCCACCTTCATCATTTTCGAGCTTCGCTCCTGTTGGTATCCGGCGAAAAGTACAAGCCACCAGCTTCGGTGTTTCATGAAGCGAGCCGGAGGTCACTTTTCAACACAAGTCTATGAAATCTTTTTTCCGTCCCCGTTCTGACTCTCATAGACTTGCATTAAGAGCTTGTGACGCAACTTCTGACTTTCAGTCAGTTAGAAGCTGCGCTCACAAGATGACACCGCAGAACTGGGTAAGAAGCTGCGCTCCCAAGATGATACCGCAGAACTGGCGCAGTGCCGAAAATCTGGCGAAGACGCTGGAAGGCGACTATTTGACAGGGGACTTACATTTAATTTGCCACTTCAGAGAAACACCCTAAGAAGCAGTTAACCCTTTCTATTTTGCCCATGAACCCTAACTGGGTATTGAAAATGAGACAACCCCTTTGATACCTTCTTTTAAGGGCTCGTTCAGATGACCTTTTTAATGGTTTCTGAAGGATAGCACTCTAACTAATGTTATTTTATGGAGCCATGCAGATGTCCGATTTTTCTCTTGGACTGAGCGGTCCTGCCTAAAAAAAAAATAAATCACAGTTTGCACAATTTGGTTGAGAGACTTGTATTTTTGGATCCATGTTAAAAAAAAAATTGGATCACATTCGGATGACATTCGAGTGCAGTTCGATTTTCTGATATAAAGATGAAGGTGTAAAACTTTTTTTTTTTCCTTTCTCTCCACCTTTTGAGAAAATCTGCTCACGCGCTGATCGGAGTGTGATTAGCACAATCGAACCAATTTTCTTGGATGGAGGGAAAATGGTCATCTACATCCAACCTTATGCAGATAAAGTAGGAGCCATTTTCAATGACCCCTTTTGATTTGAAAATGATTTGATCAGGCATAGAAGAGTTAAACCGAATGGATACGGTGACCATTAAATCTAAAAGGATTGCCGTAATTTCTTTCCTATACATTTGAAGTGTCGCTCTCCTTCTTCACTGTAGCTTTTAAAGGCTGCTACTGCTCTCTACAGTTTGAAAGCTTCCACTTCTTAATTACATATGGTAATTCACTTTGTATCAGTCAAAGCCGGTCTGTAGCTTTTTTTTTTTTTTGGCTGCTAAATCCCTTTTTTCTTTTTTTTTTTTTCTTTTTCTTTAGTGTTTAGATTCCTTTAGCTTACTTTTATATATTGACTCTACTGTTTTCTCTGATAAATGAGCCTTGGAACGGTTCACTAAAGCATATTTGCACTTTGTACTAGGAAAATTTCAACACCCTTGGGGAAAGACTTCAGTGGAAGCTGTTAGCTTTTGAGTCTGAGCTTGTGATTGACCAATTTGTGATCATAGACGCAAATGATCTATAACTGACAACAAGAGCAAGTAGTGGAGTCTTGAAATGTTCTAGAGGCTCGGGCACCTCATTCTGTGACCGTACTTGGGTGAGCTACATAAATATCAGGAAAACAAATGTGCATGAATGTGAGACATCACAGAAGTGTCAGCTTGGATTTCAATCATGATCTCCGCTACTTAAATTGCTTTTGAAAGCCCTTCTTAGTACACGTTGGACTTGAGGCATAGATAGGCTTTTTTTTTGTAATCTTCAATTTTTAGCAAAAAAAAAATAGGGCGATAAAGATTGAAAAGGGGGTACAAACGTCTTTTTTTTAATTAGAGCTTTAGAACATTAAAAAGATATGTGGTTATGAAATATAATCCTCCTTTCTATTGTATTCCGGTTCTCTGAATTCAGCCAGCAGAATGTTTATAATGGAAGTTTACATGCAATTTTAGATTTTTACTATGAAATTTTTATTTTTTAATTTGTTATTTTTTTGTTTAGCATTTTTTTGAGATTTTGTGTCCTATATTTTTTTTATTTCTATAGCAGCAGCATATTTTGCAGCACTTTATTTGTATTTCAACAGTTGCCAAGAGGAATGATGGTCCTGCTCATGAGCTTTCAATCTCTTAATAAATAAGGGGGGACACAAAAGGTAAGAAACTACTTGTTGTGCATGGTTCAGTCATCAATAAGTAGGGGTATTCAAATAATGGTGAATGAACCGGTCACCAACAAGCTTCTGCATAAGTGCAGATAAAAAGTGCTACTGAGTGCATGGAGAGTGTGGAAACCAATGATAGAAAGGACAAGATTCTTAGGGAATAGCTAGATTAGTAATGGGAGTCTAAAGAAATGCATTTTTACAGCAAACTTAATATTGTCTAGGGTAGTGCATTCTAGAGAACTGGAGCAGCACAAGAGAAGTCCTGGAGATGGGAGTGGGAAGTTCAGATTATAGAGGATGTTAGCATTAGGTCATCAGTGGAACGAAGAGCATGAGTAGGGTAGGACAGAAATGAGGAGATGTAGGGCGGTGCAGAACTGTTGAGAGTTGTCATGAGACAGTCAGCGACGTTAATATTGTACTTTGTAGCAGATGGGTAACCAGTGCAATGACTGGCATAGGGTACAGGCATCGGTTTAGTGGCTGGACAGAATTATGACCCTAGCTGCCACATTCTGTATAGATTGGAGAGTTTAGAAAGAGGAAGACCAATTAGTAGAGAGTTTGAGTAGTCCAAATGAGAGTGAATCAAAGCAACAGAAAGTTTTTGCAGAGTCAAAGGGAAGAAAATGTAGAATTCTTGAGATGTTTATGAGGTGCAGGTGGCATGAACAATCGAATAATCAGATATAGGGAGAGAAGGAATGATCTGAGTCAAATATATCCTCAAGACAAAGAGCGTCTTGCCTGGGAGTTATGATAGAACCATCCATGTAGACGATAATTTCAGATTTAAGTAGGTTGGTAAAAGGAGGGAACACAAGAAATTCAGTTTTGGAAAGATTCAGTTTTAGATAAAGAAAGTACATAACGTTAAAGCCCACGGACAATCACTGGTATTTTGTAGTAATGTGGCAGTAATGTCTGGAGAAGATGAGCATAATTGGCTGGTAAACAATTATATCCTCAGGTGCCGTGCCGACAAGAGGTCACTCACAATCACTTGGAATGACGAGCAGCATTTTCTGGTGTTCTACAGCTCACAGATAGGAAAAAAGCTGCAGCCTGGACACTTATCCAGAGAATCTTAGGATTTCACAGAACCCACTTTCAGAAAAATCAGACTCAAGAATGACTTATATGAACATGTGTACTCAACTATAGCATATACTGGGTATATACTGCATCTGGGCCCACTGTCAAGCGGACAAACTCTATGAGCCCAGCAATGGCCACGTTCCGGATGAACGCCGTGAAATCGGATCACCATGATTGAAAAAACATCCCAGATGATAATCTGAATTGCAGTGGGCCTTGGCATGTGAAAGCGCAGTCTGCTGTGCATTTCTACAGTAAAATAAATGGTATCTGAAGGCATACCTTCCAAACGAAGGTCATTTTGGTTTCCATATGGGGAAATACAACCATAGAGCTGGGAAATGGTTACAATAAAAAAGAGTCTTCATTGCATTTTTAGTTAAAAGAAAAAAAAGGAGGTTGGTACCGTGTTAGCCAGATGAAAAAAAGGATGTTCTCAGTTGGAAAAACAAGATAATCTTGTAGTTATGAAACCTTTTAATGGCTAACAAATACAAAAAAAAAATGTTGCAAAGCAGGATTTCGAGACTTCTTAGGAAGAGACCCAATAAATCTGGAAAGCTGGTTTCGTAACTTTATTTTGTTTTTGCTAGCCATTAGAAGGTATGATAACTAAACTACAAGACTATCTTGTTTTTTTCCACGGAGATAATTCTTTTTGCATTTTTAAACATGTTATACCAAGATTTTATAAAGAGAAAGAAACCAAAAGTTATAAATTAGCAATCGCTTATGTGTTTTAAAAATAGATCCAAAAAGTTCAGCCTTCTCCAACATGTCTGAAAAGAACAAAACACAATTCCAACTTTGCATGTGTGTCAAAATCCGCTCATACTCTTCTATTTTCTACCATTGGCTAGTATTCCTTTGCTTACTTATGCTTTATAAAAATACTAAAATAAGTGTTTGGTAGACAACAAATAGACATATGCACTTCTAATAGGCATTTGAAAAAAAATCTGGGGATGATCATCACTCGTACTCTTGAAATAAAGGGTGAACCTAGCCTAAAATGTAACAACTGCACATTTCACCAAAAAATGTTTTAGGAAGTGGTACCAGGAATAGGGAAGAAAGTTGACAAATAACTCAAGTGAATCCAAATTAAGCCAACTATATTCAATTATACCAAATTTATTGCAACAATGTTCTTGATAAAGTTACCCGATTCTGAATTAAGTTCAGTCTATATCTTGCAAAATACCATCTAAACATTTTTCTTTTTTTGCAGCTTGTTTCTCTGTTTTTGTGATGCAAAATCCCTCCGTGCATTGGTCCACTGTGTCTCCTATAGACATCAGGTCTCACTGGGTGATATCACTTGCTCCTTTCACTCAATTATCCTTTTTCCCCTTTCTTAGCTATAGGCAACTGTATTAGTTAATTAGTGCTAATGTGGATATCTATCGTTTCACAGCACGCTGAAAAGCGACATGTCATTGAAACAGAGGGGGTAAATCCATTGGGATGTCAACTGCTGTTCAGCCAAGCAAATACCAATAATTGGTGAAAACAATATTCATATGGAATGTAAAACAACAATAGAATTTATAATTATCAGCTGTGAACATTGTGTGCGGGAGGAGTTATGTTATTGCTTTTTTGGGCTATTATTCTGTATGTTATGCATGCTCCAATGTGACTATATACCATAGTGCACACATGTGGGATCAATTATCTGCATGTAACTAATCACAGAAAACCATTACGACTGTATCAGCTCTAGGATGAATAAAATGACACATGAAGCAAAAACATCAATTTACTTTATTTAACATATTTTGATAACATGCAGAATTACCGTACATTCCAAAGTTCCATAGAGTAAGTCCTATGAAGAAATGCAAGACACGAACGCATCCTCTTTATCAAGAACAGTAACAACAGTGACACCTTCAGTTTACAACAGAATGAACAAAGAAAATCAAAAAAAGAGGAAAAAAAAGAAAAGACCTAAATCTAAATATATTCTATATATGAAATAATCCTAAAAGGCATTTACATGTATTGTTTTTTTTCACAATACACAAATATAACTTTTGCAGCCATTGTTTTAGATTTTTACAGAGTACAAAGTAGATATATAAAGATTCAAAGAGTAAAGGATGCAGTCAGACAGCCGTATATCATGGACTATGATCACATGCTTGGATGGGCCATCTGCTCTCCTGACCCAAATATGACAGCTGTATAGAAAAACCGACCGTCGCGCTCGGGTCAGGAGAGCCGCTGGTCAGTCCGAGCATTGCGATGCGATCGTCATATGTGTTCAGGTGCAGTCAGACGGCCGTATAACATGGACGACGATCTCATGCTTGGACGGGCCGGCGGCTCTCCTGACCAGAACGTGACAGCTGCATAGAAAAACCAGCCGTCACGCTCTGGTCAAAAGAGCTGCTGGCCAGTCCGAGCATTGCAATGAGATCGTCGTATGTGTTACATTGCCATCTGACTGCGCCCTAAGAATGACACCACTCCCAGGATACTACTCGGTACTATAACTGATGGGATGGGGTAGAAGGAAAGCCACTTAACTTTCTGAAAAATTAATGATTAACAAAATTATTCTTCGTATAAAAAAAACTTGGTTTGCATAAAGAATATATTGCTTTGACAGGTTGCATAGTACATCTCATGATACTTTATAGTGCAAAGTACAGTTTATTTTTACAGAAACTGAGGCTTAAAGGGAATACATCACCTTTAGTTTTTTTATTCCCTTTTGGATGCTTGATTATGGGGATGCATATCTCTCCTGAGTTGCCGTTAAAAGCAGTACTAAAATTTGCTTTACAGAAGACACATGAACTATAGGGACCTACAGACTGGAGATGTTCATCTTCCATTGGAAAGTGTTGTGGGCATGCTTTGTGATCTGTGCAGAGGTTACTGTGCAGAGAGAAGGAGGAGGTTTGATGGGTCCAGTGCCTTTGATATCTAATATATATATATATATATATATATATATATATACACACATACACACATACATTTCAGGTAGTTCTGCCTGTGATTAAAATGAAACTGCTGAGAACTTACCCACACCAAATAGCAGAATGGGGCACCTTTATCCCTGATAGGACAAGAAAGCTATTAGAATGCTACGGCAGTGCACGTGCCCAACTGCCGCTGCATTGATTTCTTATAGGGCTGCTGAGTGAGGAAATTGACTTTCTCTGGCATCCCCCTAAAGAATGAATGGTTGGGCATGCACCCTGCTGCTCCATTGTAATGAGGATGAAAATGTCAGTCAGTGCAGGTCACAGGGGTAAAACTCCCCCTTCTATTAGTTATCACCTATCTGTGATATTGGTGATAACGTATCTTCTAGGGATGAGCGGATCTTTTGAATTTCGAATTCCCTGGCTTCGGCAAATTTTCAACTAAAATAAATTTGTTTGAGTCTGAATACTGGAAAAATTGTAATGTCTTGGAAAATATATGTGAGAGAAAGAACCAAATTGACTATAAGAGCTTACACTCTATAGGAGAGACAGAGTGAGACATATAGAGATCCACGCTGACCAAAAGAGCTTATACTATACACAGCAGTTGATCCAGTTGACCCCTCCATACATAGCAGAGACTGAGAAAGCGAGAGAAAGAGCATCTCTGACCATAAGAGCTTGCACTCTACAGAAGTGAGAACGAGGGTTACTGTCAGAGCTTACACTCAACAGGAGAGAGGGGACGAGGCTGACCATAAGAGCTTACACTCTACAGAAGGGACAGGGCAAGTGTGACCATCAGAGCTTACACTCTACTGGAGAGAGAGAGGACAAGGATGACCATAAGAGCTAACGCTGTGCAGCAGTGGATCCCTTTGACCTCTTCATGTACAGCAGAGACAGAAAGCGAGAGAGAGAACGTCCCTAACCATAAGAGCTTACACTCTACAGGAGAGAGAGAGGACAAGACTCAGCATAAGAGGTTACACACTACAAAAGGGAGAGGAGGAGGCTGATGATAAGAGCTAACACTACTGAAGAGAGAGAGGTAAAGGCTCACCATAAGAGCTAACACTACTGGAGAGAGGCCGAGTCTGACCATAAGAGCAAACATTACTGGAGAGAGAGAGGCCGACGCTAACCATAAGAGTTAACAGTACTGGAAAGAGGCTATGGCTAACCATAAGAGCTAACACTACTGGAAAGAGAGAGGCCAAGGCTAACCATAAGAGCTAACACTACTGGAGAGAGAGGACAAGACTGACTATAAGAGCTTACACTCTCCTGGAGAGAGAGAGGAACCCACTGACCATAAGAGCTTACATTCTACTGGAGAGAGAGAACCCCACTGACCATAGGAGCTTACGCTATACTGGAAAGAGAGGAGAAGGCTGACCTTAAGAGCTAGCACTACTGGAGTGAGAGACCAAGGCTGACCATAAGAGCTAACACCATTGGAGAGAGGCTGACCATAAGAACTTACACTTTACTGGAGAAAGAGGCCGAGGCTGACCATAAGAGCTTACACTCTACTGGAGAGAGAAACTTGCCCAGTGACTCTGCCGTACAAACAGTGCTCCACTAGGAGCCGCTGATCTGTGATGGTCCCGGTACTGACCACCACTGTACAAGGTATGTTAATCCACTAGATGTCATAGCTGCAGGGCATTATGTGGACGCCGTGAGGCAAAAAGACATTAACCCACGCTCTGATGCTTCAGCAGGGTGGGAAATGATGTTAGGAAATTTACTTTTGAAAACCCTGGTTTGAATCATAAAGTGTACATGAAAGCATGAATTTCAGCAATTTTGACTCCACCATGATCCTCCATGGATCAATCTGCTCATCTCTATTATCTTCACTTAATCCCTGTAAAGCAGGTATGGGCCATGTGACCTTATATTTTACGTAATATATCCAAAAATCAATCTGTAAAATGCATGCACCCATCTGGGATTCCATTTAATCGCATCTATAATCAGGTCAACCATAAGGTTTAGCAAAAATGTACACACTGTGTGTTATATTGGATATTGATTTGGCAACATTTTTGGAGTGAGAAATGGCACAATTTAAGCCAAACAGTCCAAACTGTGCCAGATCTGTTACATCTGGAGCATCTGGCACTCCATTGTTTCAACAATAGGTAACCTAATTATAATTAGGAGCACACAGCCCGGATTTTATAACTGGAAATTAATTGGCAGAACGTGAATCAGCCACAACCCAAACTAAAAAAAATCCTTCTGTTGACTTCTATATATAATTATACTGTATTTTATCATGAAAATCCTTAATATGAGAATAATTGGTACCAGATGAATCAAGAAGATAATAGTCTCCCTGCAGTCAGTACATTGATGGTGAAGCAGTATAATTTTCATGTGGCCATATTCACACTGGGTATTTTGTGACTTGACCTTTTGGTTTTAGGTGAATAAAGCTTTGCCATGCAGATCACTATACTGAAACTTCTAAAAGGAACATTTACTAGCTCTGTTTGGACAGGACTAAGACTGTCAACATGCCTGTGCCCCCCCCTGAAAAAAAAAGTGCCACGGCGGTCCACTGGTTGAGTCTGATATTGCAGCTCAGTCCAATTCCCTTTAATATAAAGTAACAGAGCTGTAATAGCAGTCACAACCTATGGAGAGGTGTGGTGCAAGTTTTAGAAGAAAGAGGCCTTGTTTTTTCTCAAATTGTACACTCCTTTTTGTTAGAAGTCACTAAAAGTGCAAAAAAAAGTTCAACTTTTTCCAATGTTTTTAGTACCCAAGTTATTCTTGGTGGATCATAGGTTAATGAACCATTTTAAAATGTGCAAACGACTTGCTATTGGCTAATGAGTTAATCAGTCATCTAAAATTCATTTTTCAGCAGCTCATGCCAGAAATACCAGATTCTTCCATTCACTGGGTCATTGGAGATTTTTTTCCCCTGATTTTACAGGCTCTTCCACACTCTCTTCTTTCCAGACCCCATACCCAAAGTGATCAGGGTCAAACACAGACAGATGAAGCCCCCGTGCAAGAATAACATATGGGCTTTTTCAATCCAATAGCTCATCATAAGGCACAGTTTCACTTGTTTTGGACATGGTAGTGGCCCAGGAACCTCTTTGGCCCTTGTGCTTAGTGCACATGTTGCACCAATAGTGTGTCCGCCCCTGTCTGTGCTAACGGCACATTTCTGCAACACGTACAAAAAACCGATGCATTCCTGAAGGTTTCAGAAATACAGGGAATATTTGTGGAGTCTGTTGGGAGTCTGACAAATTTCCTCCATTCCAGGAGGGTTTCAAGTATTAAACCTCATGTACACAAAACCTACACAGCAATTCAAGACGTCCATAATGTTTAGCATACCTATGGTCACATCGGTAATACAAAATACAATAACAAAATACAATTGTATTAGATATTAAATACAAATATTTTATGGGATTGGTTATACGTTGTCAGTTGCGTAATAATGCACCACTTGTGCTGTGCTACCTTTAGAAAGAAAATCTATGATATAATATACATATACTGTATATATATATATATATATATATATATATATATATAATCATGGCTGACAGTGTTATTAACCTTGAAATCGTTCCAGAAAATAAAGTATTTCTCCCAGAAAACTATTGCAGTTACACATTTTGTTATGTTTATTTCATTTTTGTGTATTGGAACAGCATGAGAACAAGAGAGGAAAAAAAAAGGCATAATGGAGATAATTTCACACAAATCCCTAAAAAAGGAATCTTGTCAAAATTGTTGGCACCTTTCCAAAATTGTGGGTAAGCAACTTGTTTCAAGTATGTGTTGCTTCTTTAAGCTCACCTGTGGCAAGTAACAGGTGTGGGCAATCTGAAAATCACATCTGAAACCAGATAAAGGGAAGAAGTTGACTCAATCTTCACATTGTTTGTCTGTGTGCGCCACACTAATCATGGAGAACAGAAAGAGGCAAAGAGAACTGTCTGAGGACTTGAGAACCAAAATTGTTGAAAAATATCAACAATCTTAAGGTTACAAGTCCATCTCTAGAGATCTTGATGTTCCTTTGTCCATGGACCACAACAAAATCAAGAAGTTTACAACCCATGGCACTGTAGCTAAACTCCCTGGATGTGGACTGCAGAGAATAATTGATGAAAGGTTGCAACACAGGATAGTCTAGATGGTGGATAAGCAGCCACAAAGAAATTCAAGCTGTCCTGCAGGCTCAGGGTGCATCAGTGTCTGCACGAACTATCAATCGATATTTGACCGAAATGAAACACTATGGCGGGAGACCCAGGAGGACCCCACTGCTGACAGACACATAAAGCTAGATAGACTGCAGTTTGCCAAAATGTAAATGAGTAAGCCAAAATCCTGCAAGGAAAGCATCTTGTGGACAGATGAGAAAAGGATAAAACTTTTTGACAAATCACATCATTTTACTGCTTACCAAAAATGAAATAAGGCCTACAAAGGAAAGAATACAGTTGAGAGAAGGCACCTTTAAATATGAGAGACCTGGAGCAGTTTGTGAAAGAGTGGTCCAAAATTCCAGTTGAGAGGTGGAAGAAGCTGATTGATGGTTATAGGAAGTGATTGGCTGCAGTTATTTATTCCAAAAGGGTGTGCAACCAAATATTAAATTCAGGGTGCCAACAATTTTGACCGGAACATATTTTTTCTTTTTTGTGAAATTTTATGTCCAATTTGCCATTTTTTCTGTTTTTTTGTGTTGTTCCAATACACACAAAAGAAATAAACGTATACAAAACATGTGTAATTTTCATAATTTTGTAGGAGAAGTATTTTATTTTCTAGAACAATTTCAACACTTTTGGCAATGACTGTATATATACACTGCATTTATATAAAGTATAGCTATAAGCCTTTCATTTACGACTCTTTTAGAGACCCAATTCTTAAAGAGAAACTGTCATGTCCCAAAACTTTATTAACCTGCAGATATAGGGTTAATCTGCAAGTTAGTAGCAATATGAAGCTTTCCAGTGAAAGCTGGGAGAAAATGAACTTATTTGTTATAGGGAGCTGCCGCCAACTTTCAGCCGTGGGGTGGAGGACCTAGTTACACTCACCACTTACAGCATTGCCCTGCTCATTATACTGCAAGCACACCTCAACACTTTGATAGACAGCTCACTCTGCACATAGATAAGTTGCAGTGTGGCTGAAGGAGTATGCTTACAATATAATGAGTGAGGCAGTAGTGTGAGCATTGACTGTAACCACTGCGCGCACACATCCACGACTGAAAGCCGGCAGCTCCCAGGAGGAAAAAAGTTTGTTTTCTCCCATTAACCGCTATTTACCTGCTGATTATCCCTAGAGCTAAAGCTAATTAGTGTTTTCCCACATGTTCTCTTTAAACACTTTTTAAAATATTTTTTACAAGCATTTTTAGGGCTGGTTTTTATTTTACAAAATTGTTACTTTTTTTACTAGTATTGATTCAAATTAATTTGCAGGGCGCAGTCTAAACGACCCTCTGTGGTATCTGAACAGGAGCTTTGAGAACTGCCTCCTACCTCATAATCCACAGCTCTTCTTTTGAATAGCCGGCCTGATACAAAGTAACATGTACATCACACTGCAAAGATAATGTTGCGCCAGTATTATATTTTTCTGTCATTTTTATAGTACAATTATCAAAATACTTCAAATGGTATTCCAACTATTCCAACCTGACATGGTACCTCCATCCCACAAACTCCAACACTTCTGAGCAAATAGGCTCGATTTATCATTTAATTTCAAATTACTTTTCTTTATTTGATGACTTTTTCTTGAGCCAAATTGTTCAAAATGGAGCACATGGTTCATTTTGCTCAAAATCAGAAAAATGTTCTTTCGTTTTGTCTTTTGCCTTTTTTGTGACTTTCAGTGTAAAAGTTACTTTGGTCAAAATCTTGGAAAATTTGCAAAAAAAAAAACACAAACAAAAATTCAGGTGTGCATGCAATCAATCTGGGGAAGGCATGGAGAACATCTAATATATAAAGCTCAAGTGTGTGTATGTATGTATGTGTGTGTGTGTGTGTATGTCCGGGATAGGCATCCGCACCGTCGCAGCTACAGCCACAAAATTTGGCACAGTCACACGTCTGGACCCCGAGAGCGTCCTAGGCTATGTTGTGAGGTGAAATTTTAACCCCGCGCGTTCCAATTCACCAAACAATTTTGCTCCTATCTACATAATGGGGAAAAAGTGTGTGTGTATCAAGCCCCGCCCCTCATTATGATGTCATAATGGTTGCCATGGTGACGCTGATGTCATCATAGGTTGCAAGTCCCGCCGCTCATTATGCTGTCATAATGGTTGACTATGGGATGGAGGATGTGTGATGGGTATATGGGCACTGGACTATGGGATGGAGGATGTGTGATGGGTATATGGGCACGGGACTATGGGATGGTGCATATGTATGATGGGTATATGGGCACGGGACTATGGGATGGAAGATGTGTGATGGGTATATGGGCATGGGACTATGAGATGAAGGATGTGTGATGGGTATATGGGCACTCGACTATGGGATGGCGAATATGTATGATGGGTATATGGGCACTCGACTATGGGATCGTGGATATGTATGATGGGTATATGGGCACGGGACTAT
Organism: Dendrobates tinctorius; assembly: GCF_039654945.1. Taxonomy (NCBI): domain Eukaryota; kingdom Metazoa; phylum Chordata; class Amphibia; order Anura; family Dendrobatidae; genus Dendrobates; species Dendrobates tinctorius. Next base: position 20,189,976 of record NW_027361810.1, on the reverse strand, counting down.
GGGATGGAGGATAATTATAATTTGCTATAAATAACCACAGTTAGCTACTATGCCCGGGCAGTGCCGGGCTCTTCAGCTAGTTTCTGCTAAAATTGAAACTTTTTAAAAAATTTGCAATTAATGGATCGGCTGCAAACATCTGGAAAAAAAGACAAAAAAAATCTCCGGCAATGGTGAGAAAAAAAAAAAAGAAAAAAAAGGAGAACACACAAAAAGGCACAAATTAAAGACAAATTTGGCACAAATCAAAAACAGGAGAAAAAGACCAAAAACACGACAAAAAGAAGACACAAATACAACACTGATTCAGGCCTGAAGTGTAATAATGTAATGCTAGTTCCTATATAAGTTGCTTTTAATTTCCAATAATCTAGATTGGAATTCTAATTAATTTGTGTGTTGTCTGCAACTTAATTTTATCTTTTAGTTTTCTTTTTATCATTTAGATAAGATTATCAGCTGCCATTTTTTTATTTGCATTTTTTTATACTATAATTTTTTTTTAGTTTGCTTTCAAACTTTGAATTTATTTTATGTCCAACATACTTTACACAGCAAAGTGTAGAAATATTCAGCTTTTATTTTAATAGACATCTGATGAGTTTTGCAGAGGACGGGGCGTTTGTTGTGGTCTTGGGTTGTGCGCTTGCGCGGACAATAAGCAAATGATCTTGTCACTTTTAAGTGATCAGTTTGTGTGTCCATGAAGTCACACATGTATCAGCGAGGGATTAATATTCTCATCCATTGAATAGCAATCTCAAGCCTTTTATGATTAGTAACATGCCTGTATTTCTGCCCCAAAAAATCCTTAGCAGATCAAAGACTTGTTCTTAACGCCTTTTGTCGACTGTGTGTGCGCAAACTGTTTAAAAAACGAAGAAAAATCTTCATCTCTAATTCTATTAAATAGAACTTGAAAAAAAAATTGAAATTTGGGATTTTTTTTATTATGTTTGATCATTTATAAACCGTGTGCTTATTGATAAGGCTCAGTAGGTAAGAGACACCGTTGACAAAGAAAAGAAAAAATAAAAAAAAAGAGGCTCGGCTCATCTCTTTCATTAGTGACGGTTTAAACTATTCCTATTAGTTTGGAAATGTCTTTTTTTCCAATTAAATGTTAATGAGATGTTAAATCAAGGTTTTCACTGCGTGTTTTCTCTGATTTTTCAGTTGGATGTCAAAGAACCTATTATACCATTTTAAAGGCTAGTGGACACCCCTGATATGTTGGCCAACATTGTTTCTTTCTCAATTAATACCACCACAGCTTAACTGGCACTATTATAAATACCTATGGAGCTACTAACTACGTTACTGAGCAAATAACTGCTGCTGAATTGCCGGCTCACAGTTACCAGAGGCGATACAATCTTTCACTTTCAGAGGCACTTGAAAATTCAATGGCTGTGTGGCGAGTCAGTGCAAAAAAAAAAACCCACAGTAATCCTTCAGAATGTATTTATAAGAGGCGCTCCACTTATATAACCCTTCACGCCATATTATTCTCCATTCTGTAAATGAACACAAAAGGCTCTAAATCATAATCGCTGCCGCCGCTTCACGTAGGCTTAAGAAAACTCTCACGATAGAGGACGTTGCTGCTTAATTACTTATGCCAAGGCGCTGATTTATAATGTAGATCTTTGCTATATGATTAAATGTATCAAAGCAAAGTGATTGGTGCAGAAAAATAATATGTAAATACAAAAATAAATAAATATTAAAAATAGGCAAATAATACTACAACTATATGTTTCACATCCAGTATTGTGTTGTATGTCGGCGCATGCATTCAGTTGTGTTTTGTGCACTTTCTTTGCTGTTTTAATGTTTTTTTTGTCTGTTCTACTGTCATAAGGATAACATGACAGTGAGGTCAGATAATCGCAGTATCTGGTGACCCATAAACCTGCGGTAGTTAGAATGGCTTCACCATTCATTTAGGAGCTCTGGCTTTCTTTGCTCTGGCGCTGCAAGGGTTAAACTGCTTAGTTAGAGTTTTTGGTCTTTGGTTGTATCAGCTGATCTGAGTTTGTTACTCCCAGCAGGCATAAGAACCCTCTTCCCTGCTTCCCACCTGGACAGTGATAGTTATAACTTCCTGGTTGGACTTGAAGGAGAGAGTTCAGTGTTTGGATTTGGCAGTTGGAAAGTTATTAATGAGATTGCTGCATGGAGTTGATTTACATGTTTATCCTTATCCTCTCCTATTTGGTTTCTTCCTTCCAGTTCCTCCTGCTTCACACACTGTTGTTTTGTGAGTCAATTTGTATGATTTTACTTTTCTTTTATCCTTGTCTGTTTACCCATGTCTGGTTAGTATTTGCTTATACACTTTGGCCTCACACCTCGCTGGGTGGGGGAGTAAATAGATATGGGTAAGATAGGAGCATAGCAAGGTATGAGATTTTGACATCACCAACATCCAGGGGACACAGATAGCCTAGGGAATACCTAGTTTGAGGGATCGGGTGGGTGCCCACAATCCCTCGTCACTGTATGAGATCTACTTTGGTATTGATGAGCTATCCTCCAGCACCCCTGGTGACCAGATCTTATTAACTTAAGGACCGAACAGATTTTCACATTTTGTAGGTGCCTTTCTTGGGTGTTAAATCTTAGATACTACTGATGGGATTATGATTATGAGACACGAGCATTACTACTACTTAGTGGTCACAACGGGAACTCAGAATAACTTATTGGTGGGGGTGTCGGACCTCCACTGATTTGATATCCTAAGGATAGCTCATTTTATTCCCAGTGCTTCCCTGAGTATTCTTCTGTTTGTTTTTTCCAAATATGCCATATGGTTACCAGAGATATGGACCTTTTTATTTTGTGAAAATTTTTATGGTCCTTGCCAAGGAAGTGGTGCACACAGGGTAATAATGCAGAGCAGCTTAAAGACACGCCCCAAGGAACCTGTAAGCCATGTCTACTTAATAAAGACCTTTAGTAGTAGCACAAAAAAGGGCTCATGTCTCTGGAACAGAATGGCAGATTTGCAAAAAAAAAAAAGCAAAAAACAGAATAGTTAGGAGAACAGCAGAAATAAAACAAATGCAAAACTGATCATTTGCCACCTGGTGACAGGTCCGCTTTAAAAGTCTTTGTTCAATATAGGATCAAAAAATACATACATTATTATCATTATAACAACATGTATAAAAAATATGAGTGATGTGAAAATATATAATGATGTAAATGGACTAGCAGAGGTCTGCAACTTTACTTACATCATTCTGATATCACAACAATACAGGGCAGCCTAAAGACACCCCCCCAAGCAACCAGTAACCTGCATCATGCTCAGCAAGACCTTAAAAGGGATATGGCTAGCTTTACAAGATACAATACTTATCATAAAAAGGTGATAATTGCTATACAAGCACATGACTCCCTCCAACACAGAAAAAGTCCCTTTTTAAGAGATGTTGTGGTCAAATAAAGCCGAGCAGTGTACTTGGTGCATACAACTATTTAGTGTTAAAATAAAAACACCTGTCATTAAGTGTCTATATAGTAACACCTTTGATTTTTTTTTTTTTTTTTAGAGTTCAGAGGTGTTAGGTAAAGTTTTAGGTGATTTGGGGAAATGGAAGTGAAGTCTCTGTTAGTCAAGGACAGTTTATATGCTTTTCTCTATGATTGCACCTAGGAGTCCAAGACTTGAAGGACTGTGGACAACTACTTACTTTTTTTTTTCCCAAGACCAAAAAATTCAGGGAAATTCAATGACTTGAGTTGTGACCATAAAGTCGATGTGGACCCAGCCCTATTCAAGTGTAGCTGTAAACTAATCAAACTCATACTACAACTCCACATTCTGCAGTGAAACATTTGGTTCTTCTTCTCTAGGGACGAAAAAAAACTAATTAATAAACTCCATGCACAAACTAAGTAACCAATTGTTTGGGTGTTTTAAAATCTTAATTTTTGATTTGAAAAATTAGGTCAGAGATAATTTTTGGAGACTTATTCCCCGTGCTGCATTATATTGAATCCATACACTTTAACCAAATAAGTTGCATTTGCCCTTTCATTTAAGGGAACGTAATCATAGCTTTCATCATGAAACTTTTGAAAGTTGGTTGAAGAGAGGATGCCTCATCATGGGTGCTAGATGAAGACACTAATAGTAGACTTTATCCATCTTGGGAAGAATAAGACACCGGGGAGCCATATTTGTTTTAATTGGTACTCACATATGTATGTCCTCATCAAGATAATATAGTAGTGTCACAGCCTTACTACTTTTATTTAGAACCCCACACTTTCTTCCTTACTTTACATCCAGAATATAACATGTCTTTAAGAATATAGTTGAAATTGCAGCCTGCAATGTTAAACAATGGGACATGTCCATTTTGCTTTGGATGCAAAATGTACAGCTCTAAAATTGCAGTTTTTATTGTTGTTCTGGGAGGTTTATAACGATACACATTTTAGAAAACAAGATAAAGGAATTATTTTATCTGAACTTATGTCCTAATGGATGTCTCATGTGACATTTAGTTACTAGTGATGGACGAGTGGTGCGCCCTGCGGGGCCTGGGGGTACTCGGTACTGGGCCCGTCAACTTCCATGGGGGATGGTGTCACGGTGGCGGCGACCCGGTCCGTGACCCAGAGGCGTCCAGTAATAAAATAGAGGAAAGTTATGTGGTATTTAACTGGTAAAAATGAAAATAAAGTTATTAGGCTGGTTTCACATTTGCGCTTTTGTGCGCAGCGCATCGTGCGCACCCGTGCGCATGCGCACTGCGCACCTATGTTTAACATGACGTGCGCATGGTCTTGCGCACACTTGCGTTTTCGTGCGCTTGCTTTCTTTTGTCTTTTGCACCAGGCGCGCCAGACGCAACATGTTGCATTTTTTGGTGCGCCCTGTCTCGGCAAAAAAAAACGCATGCGCACGCTTGCGCACGGAATGCGCAAAAACACCACATTGAAGTCTATGGGAACGCATGCGTGCGCATGGTCTTGCGCACGGTTGCGTTTTTTTGCGCATGCGTTTTTGAGTTAAAAAAGTCTAGAATGTTCTCTAGACAATGGAAAAAATGACACACCTAAAAACGCATGTGCAAAAAAAAACACAAACGCATGCAAAAACGCATGGAAAACGCAAGCAACGCTGCGTTTTTTTGACGCATCAGCGTGCGCATGACGTAAAAAAAGCGCGTTTGTTTTGCGTTTTTCTTTGCGTTTTTTATGCGCCCGATGCGCTGCGCAAAAAAATGCTAATGTGAAACTAGCCTTAGATGGTGAAATACGTGACGCCACCTGTGATATTCTAGTCAAAGGTGACTAGCACTGCAGTGTTGCTTCTCTGGGAGGGATGTTGGGCGCAGCTATGATGTTGTAGCCCTCCACAGGTAGGGCTGTAGTCCCAGGGCAAAGATGTTAAATAAATAGTAAAAGTGGCTGTAAACGTTGGGGTGCAGATAAATGAGAGAAAGACACAGAGAGGTGCAGTTTCTTTACTTTTTACTGGTAATAGGTTGCAGTCCGGAGTACCACATATAGGTGATGGAATGAGTCCGGCTTGCCTGGAGGCATTCAGGGCATCCACCTTGCCAGGTGGGGATTTAAGACCTTCCTTTCTGCGCTTTGTGTGTGGGTCTCCGCTGTATATAACTATGCTGCGACCCTCTATTCGTGATGGCTTCACTAACCTGTACGGCTGTCAGCGTGAGCCTATTCCACGGGTACCGTTCTCTTCACCGTTGGCCCTGGGTTCCTTATCCACTGACGTACCCTCAGGTGATTAATGTGCACAGGAATTTACAATCCCCTGTATTTTCAGATTCGGCTATCAGGGCGTACAGTTCCTGTCAGCCTTGGACTCTGATGTCCCTTTTCTCTTTATTAGCGCTTCTCTCAGGGGTCTGCTATATGCAGTATTTTATCTTCCCCAGAGTCTCTCAGTCTCTGCTCTTGTCCTATTCCTTCTTCACAGATCTGCTCCCTGTCTTCATCTGACAGGATCTTCCAGAAAGATCTCTTTACCTCACATTTTCACGTTTAACTGTCATTTTTCCTCACAGCTGCTTAGTTTCCATGACAACTCCTCAGTTGATTTCTAGCTGACTCAGCAACCCCCTCTGCTGGCCAGAATTTATAAGGCAGCTCCCTTTTCTGACTTGCAGCAGGAAATTGTGATTAAATCTATGCTGCCTGGCATGGGGTCCCTTTTCTGCCTCCAAGCATGACTTTACCCATTAGAGGGATGTGATGTCACTGTGACAACCGGACTCTGGGGTATCACAAGAGCCTGCGTGACACTGCTCGATACTCGATCGAGCATTTGGGTGCTCGATCGAGTACCGAACAGTGACAAGTATTGCGTGGTACTCAAGAGCTCATGTCCCCAAGCCACGTAGCACTGAAGCCAGGAATTCTCTCTCTCCTTCCCTCATCCTCCAAGTAAAAGTCTGCCGGTAAAATGCTTGACTTCTTCATTGACGTACATAGTCAAATTGCGCACCCGAGCATTCCAAAGTGCTCAATTCGTGAAGAGAGCACCCGGACAATTTACTGCTCGCTCATCACTATTAGTTACCCCAAAGTGCACAATGAACCATGACTACAGATAGCAGGGCAGCTCAGGTGCCATGGAAAAGTGGGAAGCTGAGGATTGATTCTAATAAGTACAAATTCTGCTCGAAATTTGGATATTTTTCCTGCACTTGCATGAATTTCCAAAACGGTTCAACTTTCCGTGAACTCTAATGTTTGAGATAGGGAAAGTTACATTGTGAGCCCAATTGGGTACAATTTATGATAATGTTTGTACAGCACGGCAGAATAGGTTGTAAACTATAGAAAAACAAAAACAATAAAGCAAAAACAAGAAACACTTTGCAACATTTATTATCTTTTTGTAGGGAGCCATTTGTAACATTTATTCAAATGACAAACATAATTTCCTCTAAGTGTCGCCATTTTGGCAAATTCATATGGGCTAGCAAAGGGTTAAAAATGCAATCATATTAATAATAATAAAAAATCCGACTAAGACCCACTGCTGGCTTTCTAGGCCCCCACTCCCCTCTGGCTCTGCTTTCATCTTTCCTTTTTGCCGATGCTTCTGGCTCCGGGCCTTGACGTAGTTGCTGATATCAAGCAAAGGTCTATGAAACCAATGGATCACCAGTATGGAGTTGCGGTGGCAGGGACTGGTGAGGGATCAGGCGACTAGGAATTTGAATTGTTTTTTAGCCCATTCTCAGCCCATCCATTTACTATTCTTTTGGGTTGGGAGACCTCATAACAAACAGTTATATGTCACTTACTAGACTGTATTGAAACTACAGAACACAATCAGTGTTTTATAAGCAGAAGATTATCACTAAAGAACTACAGTAGGTGTCACGTGCAAGACAGTCCGGCTAATCTGTGTATCCACACCCCCATCAATGATTGGCAGCTTGCCAAAGATGTACACAGGCAACAGCAAGTGTTGCGGGCGGGGTAATACACTTACATAGCAAAAACATTATGACAAATTCCTTTAAGGACAATTTATCATTCCAAGAAACTGTTAAGGGAACATGTAAGCCTTTACATGTGAATAGAATGATATGAGTGAATAGGTCACTGGTATCAACATGCCCTTTCTCTGAGGCTGTCAGCTTTTACATTATCAGATTGACTTCACTTAGCCCTTTTTATCTGTATTGTACTGACAAAAAGTGTGTACAATATTTATCAGATATTATATTAGAAAGGTTTTCTTTTCTAGATTTAATACTTCTAGGGGAGCATGACACTAACAGTGCCATATAGAAGCACCAGTTGGCGGTGTACAGATTGCCCATAGTGTGAAACCATAAAGACCCCATATGAAACTGGTGGTAAAATGATGACTGCTGTTGCCAAATTTTTCCACTGTAAAAATCATCAAGAAGTAAAAAAAAAAAAAATCCTTATACTTACATTACCGCTCCCTACCTTAGTCTATTCAGTCTGTGTATTGGATTTTCTGATCTCGGCTGCTCGAGCTAAAATTCCAGAGCCACTCACACTGAGTTGTAACTTGTAGCTGTGATAAAGTCACGGGATAATTCTACACATGCACACAAAGTCATGGCTAATGTCATGACCTTTCATGAACTTGCTCAGAACCCTGCCGGGGACCATCAGCACCAACCCTGGCGGTAGTGATCAAAAGATGCAATTGAGTCCGGATGGGGATGTTGAGGAACGGAAGAGACAGGGAGTGGAGGAGACGGGGAGTGGAGGAGACGGGGACTAACCCATGCTAACAGCATTATGCGGTATTATGGCAGTAGGTTAGTTTGGGAATGAAACAAATTTAAATCACCTAATTAATAAAGGGGACTGCTTTTAACAAAATCAACATGCTCCTCTTCTACTGCTACTGCCATTATCTAGTTGATTTTTCCATTAGCAAAACAGCTATATTTCTAGGCCAAATTTCCTAAACCTGTTTTTCCATAGAAAACATGAAACAAGAAACAGACTTTGTCCAGCTAATTAGCAGTTAATATATTTGGCTTTGCACACTGCTTCGGATATATTGTTGGGTCTAAATGCAGTGGTGGCGGCCATTATGGGGATTAATCGGTAGGGAGCCTATTAATTTACAAGACATTCATAATATCACTGACGTACTGCCTGATTTTTATTATTATTCATGTGGTTTGTACTATTTCATGTGGTTGCGTCCCATGGCTTGGTATTGAGAAATATTAGTAAAGCCCACAAATAGATATTCATATTTCACTGTATTTCAATTGTCTTCTAGACTTACACCATTACTGATTGACAATTTTTATTGCCATGTCACAAATTCAAAAATTACAGCAGCGTACAAAGCCAATTGGTCATGGGGACGATACCCAAGAGCCCAGATTCACTAACAGTAATAATTCTAAAAGATATGTTCCAGCAGAAATCAGTTCCATTTCAGATCCCCACCAATCTAATGATCTAAACATTATCAATTTTATATGGATCAGGATTGTGATTGTCATGCCCGCCATGTCTGTTATGCCGCATGAACCCTGGAGCAGTGTGCACGTGCACCAAACTATCATGCCCGCCATGTCTGTTATGCTGCATGACCCCTGGAGCAGTGTGCACGTGCACCGAACTATCATGCCCGCCATGTTTGGTATGCCGCATGACTCCAGGAGCAGTGTGCAAGCGCACCGAACTATCATGCCCCCCTTGTTTGGTATGCAGCATGACTCCTGGAGCAGTGTGCACGTGCACTGAACTATCATGCCCGTTATGTCTTATGCTGCAAGATCCCTGGAAGCAGTGTGCACACGCACTTCGTGACTGTTGTGCTGCAAGATGCCTGGAGCAGTGTGCACGCGCGCCTCATCTCATGGCTGCCTGCCATTGCCAGTGTGCATGTGTGTTTTACCTCATGGCTACACGCCGTTGCTGTGTGACCAGCCGTCTCTGCTCTGCCTGCAGCAATCCTCTCTGTGTTCCTGGAGACCCTGACCATGTGACCTTTCATATGTTCCAGCACAGTCTGATCCAGCTATCCTCTCTGTGATCCTGGAGACCCTGACCATGTGACCTTTCCTATGTTCCGCTCTATGGTCCTGGAGGACTCTACCATGTGGTCCTCTCTATGGTCTTGGAGGACTCGACCATGTGATCCTCTCTATGATCCTGGAGGATCTGAACCGGAAGTCCTCCCCTGGTCCTGACCTGGAAGTGCAGGTGCTAATGCCCTATATCAGACCGCCCCTTCCTATGGTTGGGGCCTGAGTATCGTGTTGCTTCCCTGCATGGCTGCTTGGTCTGCTCGGTCGCTCTCTGTATCCTGTGCCCCTGCACTCTGCCCTGTTGTGCCTCTCTGCACACACTCTGTGCTTGTATTCTGCCTCTTGTCTCATGCCATGTCTTGTGTTGTCTTTTGTGCCATGTGTTGTCTTGCTATTCTTTGACTTGTAGTACTTCCTATGTTCTCTGCCTTTGCCTGTTTTCACCATGTCATGTCCTCGCTATGCTTTGCCTTGTAGTACTTCCTATGTTCTCTGCCTTGCCTGTTTCGCCATGTCTGGTCTTTGCTATTCTGAGCCTTGTAGTACTTCTCATGTTCCCTGTCTTTGCCTGGTTTTCCTTACTCTGTCTTCTGGTGCTTGCTAGCACATTCCATGTCTAGTCTCAAGGTTCTGCCTTGACCCGGCTCTGGGCTTCGGCCTACGCTCCGCTGCTAGCCCTATACTCTCTCTGACCCGGCTCTGTGCTTCTCCCTATGTTCCGCTCTTTGTTCTGTACCTTGCTTTGCCTTGCCTTGTTTCTTCACGTGCCCTTTGCACATGCCTGGCCTTCCTTCGCCCGCCTGTTTGTGCCTCAGCCGTGCTACGCTATACGTGCCTGCCTGTCTGTGCCTCAGCCATGCTCGTCAGTCAGTGACTAAGCTGTGTCCGCCTGTTGTGCTTCAGCCGTGCTCGCCTCAGTCTTGCCCGCTGGTCTGAGCCTCAGCCCGACCAGCTAGCCTGTGCCCCAGCCATGCTCTGTGCTTCCTTGCACCCACGCTGCCCCGCACTGTGCCTTGCGTGCTTCTCTAATAGCACACACAGGCCCTAGCCTGCTCCTTGGCATTCCTGCCCGTGCTTCTGTAAAAGTACGCGCAGGTCATGCCATGTACCCTGTCGTGCCCTCTTGCACGTGCAGGCCCTAGCCTGAACCCTGTCGTGCCTTCTTGCACGCACAGGCCCTAGCCTGAACCCTGGCGTGTCTCCTAGCTCGCGCAGGCCCTTGCCTTAGCCTGAACCCTGGCGTGCCCCTCTGCACATGCAGGACCTTAGCCTGAACCCTGGTGGCTCCTCTAGTGCACCCAGGACCTTTGACCTTGAACTCTGGTGTGTCCCTACACACACACCATGTCTCGTACTTTGAACTTTGAACCCTGTCGTGTCCCTACACATGCACCGTGTCTCGTACTTTGAACCCTGGTGTGTCCCCTACACACGCACCTTGCCTTGCTCCTTGCCCTGGACCCTGGCGTGCCCCTAGCACGCACCCTGCCTGGAACTTTGCCTTGGACCTTGGCGTGTTCCCTAACATGCACCATGTCTGGAGATCTGTCGTGCCTCCTTGCCTGAACCCTGGTTTGCATGCCGGATGCCTGGAACCTGCCGATCGCTGCCAGAGATCGTAAGCCTGATGACTATGGCCTGATGTCCGGAGCTGATGTCCGCAGCCTGATGCCCTGATCATGTCAATCGTTGCCAGCTGTTCAGAGTCTGATGCCATTGAGCCCTTCCCTGTACCCAGCTGTGCCACCTGGCACGTACCATGCCATGGACCTTGGCTTGCCCTCGCACGCACCTTGCTGTGTTTTCCCTGTTATCACGTTTTGCACCTGATGTAACCCTAAGATTGCCTTAATGAAGATACCTTGAATTCACGTCTTGTCTTGTTTCTTGCATGTCCTTTGTTGTCAGACACTCGTACTTAGTTTCTACCTGAGCCGGCCATCTGGTTCCAGCAGTCGTGGTGGCTCACCCCCTTGGTATTGCTCCTGACACTCCCTGTATAGGGGGTGGTTCCTCACAAGGTTAGCTCGCCCTAGGTGGGTGGGTGCGTGCCACAACCCAGAGGGTACACTCTAAAGAAAACGACTCAGCGTAAGCTGACTCCGTCACAGTGATTTTGACTTGGAGTCCTCATTTAGAAGGGATACCCACCAGATAAAAAAATCATTTTAAATGGGCTCAAGTAATCATACTGACCCTTACCGATACCCATTGTGGTAGAGCGGCTCACTCAGCTGGACACAGAGGTATAACCGGTACACTGTTTCTTTAAGAAAAGGTTCAGTTTACTGTAGACAGCATAAACCAAGCTTAGGAAAATAAAGATGGCCCTCTGGGCAAAACAGCAAAAACAGAAAAGAAACAATCCTTTTCCTAGTAGGGATCAGCCCGCTCACAGGCAGCAATGTCCTTGGTTCAGATTTAGCACACACTGTCCTGGAGTGCTCCCTCTCCAGGCACACGCTGAATACTGAAAGCTCTGGCCATCAGCCTTTTGAGCCCAGACCATGTGACTTCTCCATCATGTGATTGATGACATGATCCTGACATCACACAGGTCCTAATCTATATATAAACCTGGCACACACCCGTGGATTTCAATGCAAAAGTGGTTTAATAAGGTACAGTACATACAGTGACGATTCGGTCTGTATGACCTTCATCAATGTACCCTAAAAAGCACTGTGGTTTCTTAGTGTTGTGGCAAGAGAGTCCTTACTTAGATAAAGGCAGCTTGGGGCCGTTTAGCATTCAGAAGTGCGCTGAGAGGTTACCAGCATAGACGCGGCGGGACACTCTGCGGACGCCGCGTTTATGCTGGTAACCTCTCAGTGCACTTCTGAACGCTAAACGGCCCCAAGCTGCCTTTATCTAAGTAATGACTCTCTTGCCACAACACTAAGAAACCACAGTGCTTTTTAGGGTACATTTATGAAGCTCATACAGACCGAAACGTCACTGTATGTACTGTACCTTATTAAACCACTTTTGCATTGAAATCCACGGGTGTGTGCCAGGTTTATATATAGATTAAGTCACAGATTGGGGATCCTACCTGCGCACCACAATTACAGGGTTGTGCCAACGTCTTTCTCCTATCACACAGGTCCTGTCAGGACTCTGCATGTAGAGATATGGTGGACCTCCTCCCACCTGTTCTATGGAAATTAACTAAAACTAGCTTATAACATAGCTTTCATTCAATCCTCCCAACACGTAATGTGCTTTAGGAAGCTAGTCTGGTTTTACGTCACTGACGTCATCATGCACAGTGACACATCTCCCCTCCATCACTTTTCCAGTGACTCTATCACACCATTCAGACACTTATCCAGTCCAGCAGGTCTCTGTGGGTCCTATTTCTGTCTCGACATATCAGGAATGGACATAAATGATGGCTTAACCAATCACTGACTATGGAGGGTCACTTTTAAGCTCTTTAAACCAAAATGGAGGTGCTAATGCAAAAAGACTCGTGTTATAGAAGAGTTGATCAACAATTACATGGGGAATCAAATGGGTGGAATGTAATGCTGTATTATTACTGGAAACCATTAGCTTTGCCCTCCGCAGCTTTACCTGGAAATAACAGGTGATGGTTATGGGTTTCTGAACGAAGACTTACTATCTGATTGGCAGTATTAGCTTTAGTATGAAAAGGATGATAAAAAAATGTAAAAAACCCTTCCACTGCCATCTACTAGAATGCACAGGTGACTGTTCTAATTATTCAACCCATGGCTAATAATGACTGGTGGATTGTCAAATTAATGAGAGATTTCCAGGAGATCTATGAAGCATGGGCCCACATATTTTATTTTTTTCACTGTGGCTCTGTAAGGAGGTGGCGGGGGACCCTCAGTTGCCTCCTCTCTCCTACACACCGAGACCACGTGGCACCCCAATGGTTCCCTCAGGTTTTATGGATATTAATATGTAACGTGTACTGTGTAAAGTGTAATGAGCTGTATATGTTATGTATATAGTTAGCTCAGCAACAAAAGGCGTTAAGGAGGGGACAGTCCAACAGGCTGACAGGGAAGTAATTTCCTGTTCCTGCAGCAGAGCCCAGGCAAGCTTGTCCAGGGCAGGACACTCTCTACAGTCCGGAACAGAGGGTATCCCAGTCGGGGGGATACAAGCTGCCAAGGACTGTCGGGCAGTGTGGATGTGCCCTGGTGTTGTAGGACCATATCCAGAAGGACTTTTGTGGTTCCCAAGCCCGGATGGGAGTTATTGATGCTGGACCATCTCATGAAGTTGCAGAGACAGAGCAGGAAGCATTATTTTGTGTACAGTAAAGTTTTCCAGTTGGAACAGAACTGTGCCCAGTGGTGCTTCTTGCGTACTTATCCCCAGCGGCTGAAGAGAGCGTGTGATGAAGGCAACTGACTGTACCACAGGACTGGGACTTCACTTGTCTTTACATGTGCAAGGTCCAGGGGTGCTCACTGTTTGTGTCTTAGTAAACTCAGCTATGACTACCACCCCGTGCCACCTTGTTACAGCTCTATGCTGTCTTTTCTGATTGACTGATTTATATGGAAGGTATCATCTATGTGTGAGAACCTGTTACTGTTATACCTGCCCCTGGGAAGTCACCAGATCTCACAGAAAATCTGATGACTAGCATGATTGTGTCAGAAATATAAGAATTGATTTTGAGCAAACACAACCTTTCCTCCACAACTCTGTTGCACTATACCTTTCACGGAAGGAATTCCGCATGGACCATCTATGATATGTGTCTGTAAATGAATGATCTTGGGAACATGGGTCTTAAAGCATAAAAGTAAAAATAACTTGGAAAGAGAGAAGAAGCTCTTGGAATTGAATGAATAAAAGAGAAAATTAATGAAAGGGCATTGGGCAGGAAACTCTCTCTCCAATAGATTGCTAAAATATCACTTTTATTAAATATACATATTAAAACATAATTAGTAGAAATTCTGTTCATAAAAGGATTGGGTACGAATGGAAAACTTGGCAGATTTCATCATCAAGAGCGTAATATATAGTACCTAGCGTGCTTTGATTGATTCAAGTCGATGCTCCAGAATACCATCTTTTTATTGGTAAATACCCTATCCACATCAGTTGTTACTAAAACAACAATGACACACACTAATATTATCCACTTCAAGATGTTTCACCAAGGTTTCAGCTTTATCAGGGGATGAGACAATAACGCGACTGATACATGTTAGGCATTTATCAATAACAGAACTGTATTATGAAGCATTATTTTGAATCGATTGAAACATGTCAGGTGCTAGATATAATGTTCATGATGATAAAATCAAACAAGTATTTTGAGTTTTTAATTCTTACAAGAGCCATAAATGTACAGAATTTCTATTAATCATGTTCAAATGCATAAAGAATAAAAGTGAAGTTTTAGTGATAGGTTAGTGGGGTTTTGTACCTTTTTAGTAGTTTTCTTTGTATTGAGGTCTTCAAATATTTTTGGAGTACATAGAAAGCAATAAAAAAGCAACTGCTGCCTACAATTCATTATTTAGAGTCTAGTCCACCAAAGTGTGGAAAAGAGAGTGTAAACCCCATCATTATCAGATCCTCTCAGTTGCAAAACAATTGGTAATTATACTTTTGGTTATATAAATTCATTACTATGTATGAGTATGTAACAGGGGAACTAGTGACTGTAGACATGTAGACATCATGGTGTGGCACTGGCTGTATACTCTGTAGCAAAATGCTCCATTGATGCATCTTTGACCACAATTTATTTCAATGTTGTGAAACTTAAACAAACAAAATAAGTAAAAAGAATGTTTACAGTTAGGGATGGGTGAACCCGAACATTAAAGTTTGGGGTCCGTACCGCACACCTAGTGTCCGTGCACAGACCTGGAACAATAACTGAAGTCCGTGTTATGGTTCTAATTTGGCAGCCCAAACATCTGGTGTTTCCCACGCTGTCATATATGTGACAGCATGAGAAATACCGGGTCTGATTGGCGGGAAATTTGTTACCGCCTATCAGAGCATGGCGGATCCCATGCTGTCATACAGATAACAGCGTGTGAACAAGCAGCTGTGACCAGCGGTAAAAACGTTACCCCCAGTCACAGGCGTTGGCTGATGAGTGTGCTACTTACTGTATCATAGTACACCCAGTCATGCTAATAGCAGCGAGAGCAGGCGTACAATGATGAGAGTATTCAACAGCTGGCGCCTGTACAATAAATAAAATAAAAAAATTGGCTCCCCTTCCCAAGTTCTCAGGCTCAGCGTTTTTCCAGATGTAGCAGTGTTGGAGGGCATCGAGGGACATATTGATTATAGACAAACAGGTTTAGTGTATGGTGTTTTTTTATTTTTATTTTTTTAATAAATGGTTAACAGAGGGTGGGGAGTTTTATTTGCAACAAGGGACTTTATTCTGTCTGTGCCTTCTTTATTACAATATGACTATGGAGTTATTAAAGGGTGGGATATTATAGATGCCTCTCCATTACTAACCTGTGGGCTTGATGTCAGCTGACATTACAAAGCTAACATCAAGCCTACAAATATTACCCCACTTGCCACCGCCACAAAGCAAGTAGGAAGAGCCAGGCGCATCACCGACATTGGTGCATCTAATAGATGCGCCATCTCTGGGCGGCTGAAGGCTGCTATTTTTAGGCTAGGGAGGGCCAGTATCCATGGCCCCTTTCCAATCTGAGAATATCAGCCTTGAGCTGTTTGCTTTATCTTGGCTGGTTTTCAAAATGGGGGTAACCCTTTGCAGTTTTTTTTTACTTTTTATTTCATTAAAATAAAAAAAAAGGCATGGGGACCCCTCTACTTTTAATAACCAGCCAAGATGAAACTGACAGCAGAGGGGTGCAGCCCGCAGCTGTCAGTTTTCCTGTGCTGGTTAGCAAAGAATTGAGGGTACCCCACACAAATTGTTTTATTTTATTTATTGCACACTCACTGGCTGATGAATACTCTCATCATCATAAATCTGCTTTCACTGCTATCAGCGAGCCAGGGCGTTCAATGATGAGAGTAGTACTCTCATCAGCCAATGCTTGTGACCAGCGGTAACTTCTTTACCTCTGGTCACAGCTGCTGGCTCACACGCTGTTGTTTGTATGATAGTGTAGGAACTGCAGCAACAACAAACTGCCGATCAGAGACTGTGCTTCTTGCATTGTCAAACAAATGACAGCGTGGGAAACACCGGATTTTCTAACCCCCCCATTCATTTAAATGGGGTCGGGGTTCTGTTATGTTGCCCGAACAAAATTTTTTTAAATGTTTGTCAGGAGCCGAACATCCACTGGTTCCCACATTACTACTTGCAGTACAAAAAATGATATACAGTAATTATAAGCTAAGTGATAATGTGTGAAAATGTAGAATTTTATAGTGTACCTGGAATATTTCAAAGCTGTATCATCTTTATTTCTGATGCCCAAGGTGACCCTTCCTCTGTCACACAAGAGGACACCAATATATCAATTACACATGTTTCTGCATGAAGAAATTGTGAATTAGGGTTTAGGAGCTTCACATAAACTGTTCAAAACATTTACCGTAAGTCCTGGATTCTCAACTTGTGGTCCTAAAAATGGTACATGCTATGTCTCGATGGGTCTTGGACTGTGCTCATGTTGTGCCTTTAGTAGGAAGCTCAGGGTATAGCTATGACTTAGCATTGGGGTACTTTAATTTTCCAATCCTATTGACTAGGCATACTTGGCTTATTAGCCCTACTCAAATCACTGTTGGGGCTTGACCCAATCCCAGGCAGTCAGAGACGTGCAGGGAAGACAGCTGTCCATGGCTGTAGCTGCACCAAAGCTCTGGTGCCTAACGGGCATGACTCATAAGAAGACTCCAGTTCAGTAAATGGTATCTGGTAGCATACAGATGTAGATAAAGCTATTCATAGTGTTGAGCATTCCGATACTGCAAATATCGGGTATCGGCCGACATTCGCTGTATCGGAATTCCGATACCGATTACCGATATTTTTACAATATCGGATACCGGAATCGGAAGTTCCCATAATGCAATGAGCCAGTGTTCTGGCTGCGATTGGCTGCTGAAATGATGTCATCATGATGTGCGGTCTTTGCGGGCCTGCCGGGGGTCTGTGCGGGCTGTCGGGGGTCTGTGCGGGCCTGCTGGGGGTCTGGACGGGTCTGCCGGGGGTCTGGACGGGCCTGCCGGGGGTCTGTACGGGCTGCCAGGGGGTTGTGTGTGTGCAGGCATCGTCCCATCGGGCTATGCCTGCTACAATGACAGTGATTGACACATTAGCCAATGATGGGACAGTAGTAGTCCCATCATCCGGCTAACGTGTTGAATGTAAAAAAAACAAAAAAAAAACATACATACATACTACATACATACTACATATATATTACATTCATATAACATACATACATACTACATACATACTACATATATACTACATTCATACAACATATATACATACTACATATATACTACCTTCATACAACATACATACTACATATATACTACATTCATACAACATACATACATCCATACTATATTCATACAACATACATACTATGTACATACTACATACAGTACATACATACTACATATATACTACATTCATACAACATACATATATACATGCAACATATATACTACATTCATACAACATACATACATACTACATTCATACAACATACATACATACTACATACATACTACATTCATACTACATTCATACAACATACATACTACATTCATACAACATACATACTACATTCATACAACATACATACATACTACATGCAATACATTCATACAATCATGCAATACATACATATAGACATACAGTACATATAACAGAGTACATACTCACCATCACTTGTCACTTTGATCCACGAAGCTAGTGTCATCTTTAAAAAATATTAAAATAACAAGCGATATACTCCCTGATCCACAGAAATCCACGAGTGTCCCACGACGATCTCCTGCAGTGCATCACTGAGAGGTTACTATGGTTCACTGGTCTCACTTTATGGCAAAAGCTGCATGGGAACTTTCTCACACAGCAATGCCAAAAGTGAGACTAGGGACTATTTTTTTTACAGTGGCGGAGGAATACAGTGCGGAAGGATACCTACCTCCTGTCATTGTATTACTGGGGCCCCTAGAGAGCGGTCGCATCAGCTGATGCTGCTGTTCTCCACGGGATAGCGTCATGGGACACTTGTGGATTTCTGCGGATCAGGGAGTATATCGGTTGTTTGTTATTTTAATATTTTTTAAAGATGACACTGGCTTCGGGGATCAAAGTGACAAGTGATGGCGAGTATGTACTCTATGTTATATGTACTGTATGTCTATATGTATGTATTGTATGAATGTATGAATGTATTGTATGTAGTATGTATGTTGTATGTCTGTAGCATGTTGTATGTATGTAGTATGTATGTAGTATGTACTATGTATGTATGTTGTATGAATGTAGTATGTATGTTGTATGTATGTTGTATGAATGTAGTATATATGTAGTATGTATGTAGTATGTATGTTGTGTATATATGAAGTATGTATGTAGTATGTATTCATGTTGTATGAATGTAGTATATATGAAGTATGTATGCAGTATGTATGTTGTATGAATGTAGTATATAGGAAGTATGTATGTAGTATGTATGTATGTTGTATGAATGTAGTATATATGTAGTATGTAGTATGTATGCATGTTGTATGAATGTAGTATATATGAAGTATGCATGTAGTATGTATGTATGTTGTATGAATGTAGTATATATGAAGTATGCATGTAGTATGTATGTATGTTGTATGAATGTAGTATATATGTATGTATGTTTTTTTTTTTACATTCATCACATTAGCCGGATGATGGGACTACTACTGTCCCATCATTGGCTAATGTGTCAATCACTGTCATTGTAGCAGGCTTAGCCCGATGGGACTTGTAGTCCCATCGGACGATGCCTGCACACACACACAGCCCCCTGGCAGCCCGTACAGACCCCCGGCAGGCCCGTACAGACCCTCGACAGCCCGCACAGACCCCCGGCTGTTGTGAGTTCATTCTCTGGTTCACCAGTTGTGAGTTCTCCTTCCAGACCCCCTCTGGTGGTAATAGGAGGTAGTGAGGCTGATTTGATCTGTGGAGATCTGCCACCTGAGAATGAGGATGATGATTGGACCTCAGGAATCTCAGATTGGATTTAAGACAGCCGACGCCCTATTCAGTTGCTGGTGATTCCTTCTGGCTTGTCAGCTCTTTGTTTTCAGCTCTGTTCCAGTCATCTAAAGCTAAGTTTTTCTGCTAATGTTCACACTTGATTTTGTTGGTCTATTCAGTTTTTTGTGTGTTCAGCCAGCCCCGGCTGGGGGCTGTGCTGAATTTCCACTCTTATTTATCAGTATTTTGCCAATTTGCTTTTTGTCCCTTACTAGTTTGGTCTCTTTTTGCTCTGTCTCAGAATATTTCAGAGTGCTGATATAGTGGGAGAAGTCTAGTGACTTCAGGGTTAATTTTGCTTTCAGAAGTGTTGGACATTATTTTGTAGGGTTTTGGGCAGATTGCAGACAGTGTCTTTCCTTTCCTCTCCTGTTGTGAGCTCATTTTCGGGTTTGCCTCTAGCTTCGGGTGATGGTTATGGAGCTGGATGTGCTGACAGAGGAGTAGTGAGTTTTCTATCTGGACTCCCTCTGTTGGTGAAGGGAGGTAATGAATCTGATCTAAATAGCCACCTGAGGAAGAGGACTGCAATTGGACATCAGGAGTTTCTGATTGGATTTAAGGCAGCCGACTCCCTAGTTTCTTGCTGGTGATTTTTCCTGACTGTGGCTTCTGGTTTCCAGTTTGGTTACTGCCTTCTTAAAGCTAAGTTTTCTCTGCTATTGTTCATATGAGTTTTTGTCTGGTTTACTTAGTTTTTGTGTTCAGCCAGCCCTGGCTGGCACTGGGCTGAATCCCCATTTTGTCTCTGATCAGTTGATCTCTTTTGCTCTGTCTTCAGAATATACCCGAGTGCTGATATAGGGAATTGAAGTCTAGCTACTTCAGGGCTTTTTTCTATCAGACGTGTAGAACATTTTTTGGCAGGGTTTTTTGCGTAATTGCAGACAGCAGCTTTTCTTTCCTGTCCTTTCTAGTTAGTGAGGGCCCCATCGTTTGCTCAGCCTATCTTTCTATCTGTGTTTGTGTTTTCATCTTGTTTCACCGACAAAACATGTTGGGGGCTGACTATTGCTTTGGGGTCTGCTCTGGGGCAGTTTATATTTTCCCTTTCTTTCTTTAGGCTTATTTAGTTCTCCGGCTGTGACGAGGCATCTAGGACCACCGTAGGCACGCTCCACAGCTACTGCTAGTTGTGTGGATAGGATCAGGGGTCTGCAATCCGCTAGTTACCAACCTCTCCGGTTTTCTGGGCTTAGCTTGCTTTTTGTTTATTCCTCCTCAGTGACTCATTCATAACACTCCCCTGTCTAGTTAGTTTGGGCCCCATCGTTTGCTCAGCCTATTTTCCTACCTGTGTGTGTGTTTTTTCATCTTGTTTCACCGTCAATACATGTGTGGGGGCTGTCTATTCCTTTGGGGTCTGCTCTGGGGCAGTTAGTTTTCCATTTTCTTGCTTTAGGCTTATTTAGTCCTCCGGCCGTGATGAGGTGTCTAGGTTCATCGTAGGCACGCTGCACGGCTGCTGCTAGTTGTGTGGCAAGTAGAGTTGAGCGACTTTTGTTTTTTTAGGGTCGAGTTTCGTTTCGTGAAACCCGACTTTTCCAAAAGTCGGGTCGAGCAAGATCGGCCGATTATAGGGAAAAGCCAGGGTCGTCCCGAAACACGAAACCCAATGTAAGTCAATGGGGAATAAAAGTCGGCAGTGAGAGGAGGACAGGAAACACACCTACAGTGCCCATTTGAATGTCAAAAGCATCAATTCTTCTTACTTAAGCTTGTCAACCTTAATTAACTTCATAATACAAGTTACGCACTAAAAAATGGGGGTTATTTGGCTAAAGTTGTGGGGGGGTAGGGCTGGCTCCACGTTTTCATGTGCCCTGGGCGAAAGAGCGCCCCTTTAACACATACCACAACTCATCATGCTCCGATACGGCAGAGAAATAGCGGTATAGTACAATGAAAAATACTTCACTTTTTACATCTCATGACGAGGCCCATCTATTTCTCCATACAGAATCATTGGTCCCATATAATGTTTGAAACAGTATATGATGAGCTCCACATAATGCTACAGTATATGTTGGTCCCCATGGATGAAGCTCCACTGTCTTATGGGCCCAAATAATGCTCCAAACATAATGGGCCCCATTTCTAATGCTCTAGTGTATAATGGGCCCTGTAAATGCTGCTCCAATGTCTGATGTCCACCTTTGGAATGTTCCAGTGTATGGTGGGCCCCATCTATCATGCTCCAGAGTATAGTGCTCCCCAAAAATTGCTGTCCCAACATTGAAAACAATCAAATAAGTCTCCTCGCTAGGGAATCCCTGTACTAGTCTGGACTCCTCGTCGTCCCCATCTTCCATCTCACTGCACAGTATTTCAACCTTGCAAGTGCTGTGATCCTGAGCAAGCAGGGGGGGGCCCACTCGTTGGCGACGGCACTGGCACAGGGCCCCTGATAGTACGGTGGTGTGTCTGATGGCGGGTGGGCCGAACCTGCACTTTCATCTGCAGCTTCCTCTTTGTCACTGTGTAAGATGGAACTGTATATGGGAAGGGTAACCTGAGTTTCATCAGGGTCAGATTCAGGCCGTGTAGCGTGCGAGGGGAATGTAGTGGTCTGGGTCAATGTACCAGCAGATTCATCGAGCAGTGGCTGGGCATCAGTGCACTTGTGTCGCCCCCAGGAGTACGGTCGCCACAGTGGCATTACCTTCCTCCTAGGGAGTGTGATGTCATGCTTGGGAGCAACGAAGGATCTCTCTAGCAGGTTAACTGATTGGGCGGCGTTATTCCCACGAGTCATGACCCTCCAAACAGCGTTCATGAAGGCAAAGTGTTTGTTTTACGTGGGCAGTATGGTTGCAAAGCTGAACCTTAAAGGAATGTCCAGAAGGGCACCACCAGGAGTGGAGCCTACGGTTAAATTCGACTCCACCTGGGAAACCTCAACCATGCCAGCTACAGAACAGATGCACACATTGCAAGCTTAATTCCGTTAACGAACGAGACTCCGTCAAGCCCCGCGGTCCGAGTCCGGCTTACTAGAGGGACACGTGAGGCTCTGGCACATGAGATTGGCCAATAACTGGTGTGTCATGCCCTTACATGTCCGTGGCTGCATGTGCGCTACACTGAAAAGGCCAGCGTTTGTCGCTTACAGGTGCAGATAACCTGCTGAACAACGTTAGTGATGGGGATCACTGATTACAATTATTACCCGCGAACGATGATTTCCCAGTAAGTGCAGGTCAACTGCAGTTCCGGAATTAGGCCTAACCGTCATTCCTGAAAAAATGAAAAACTTACGTGTGCAAACCACAGGTGCTGTAGCTTGCTTAACAGCTCGCCAGCCGTTCTCACGCCCAGTATGGATTACACGTGATTGCACAAAGGTGAGAAAGGGTACCGTATCCCCGGATAACATGTATGGATAGCGTACACATTCAAAAGATATGTCTATACATCAGGAGGCAGGCTCAGACGGTGTTAGGCACAGTATGGCTTGCACGTGATTGCACAAAGGTGAGAAAGGGTACCGTATCCCCGGATAACATGTATGGATAGCGTACACATTCAAAAGATATGTCTATACATCAGGAGGCAGGCTCAGACGGTGTTAGGCCCAGTATGGCTTGCACGTGATTGCACAAAGGTGAGAAAGGGTACCGTATCCCCGGATAACATGTATGGATAGCGTACACATTCAAAATATATGTCTATACATCAGGAGGCAGGCTCAGACGGTGTTAGGCCCAGTATGGCTTGCACGTGTTTGCACAAAGGTGAGAAAGGGTACCGTATCCCAGGATAACATGTATGGATAGCGTACACATTCATAATATATGTCTATACATCAGGAGGCAGGCTCAGACGGTGTTAGGCCCAGTATGGCTTGCACGTGTTTGCACAAAGGTGAGAAAGGGTACCGTATCCCCGGATAACATGTATGGATAGCGTACACATTCAAAAGATATGTCTATACATCAGGAGGCAGGCTCAGACGGTGTTAGGCCCAGTATGGCTTGCACGTGATTGCACAAAGGTGAGAAAGGGTACCGTATCCCCGGATAACATGTATGGATAGCGTACACATTCAAAATATATGTCTATACATCAGGAGGCAGGCTCAGACGGTGTTAGGCCCAGTATGGCTTGCACGTGTTTGCACAAAGGTGAGAAAGGGTACCGTATCCCAGGATAACATGTATGGATAGCGTACACATTCATAATATATGTCTATACATCAGGAGGCAGGCTCAGACGGTGTTAGGCCCAGTATGGCTTGCACGTGTTTGCACAAAGGTGAGAAAGGGTACCGTATCCCAGGATAACATGTATGGATAGCGTACACATTCATAATATATGTCTATACATCCGGAGGCAGGCTCAGACGGTGTCAGGCACAGTATGGATTTGACGGCCCAGACTACACAGCAGAGGAGCAGGGAGAGGTAAAGATTGCAAATGCTGGGGCCCTGCCCAAGCAAGGGGGGCCCACTCGTGGGCGTCGGTACTGGCACTGGGCCCCTCATAGTACGGCGGTGTGTCTGACGGCGGGTGTGCACCACCACCGTCAGAGACACTTGATTGCACTATGAGGGACCCTGTGCCAGTGCCCGCGCCCAAGAGTCGGCCTACCCACCTGTCCAGGGCAACGGCACTCGCACGGTGTCGTGCGCTAGGTGGTGACCCCGGCCATGGGGGGGGGAGGCAGCACAGTTAGGGAGTTTTAAAAAATGTGGCATATGTTGATATTGGACATTCAGCTGATGCAAAAGGCAAAATAGGTCAAGTCCCTGGAAGAGGTGGACCAAAGCAAGCCATTTTTCTGTCACCCTATGTGTCATCAGGGGAAGGTGGGACAAAATCCTTGGAAACCCATGCATGGTTCATTTTAATGAAGGTTAGATCATCCACATTTTGGGTTGACAGACGGGTCCTTTTTTCTGTCAGGATTGATCCAGCTGCACTGAAGACTCTTTCCGATAGCACACTTGCAGCTGGGCAAGCGAGCTCCTGTAAGGCATATTGTGCCAATTCAGGCCAGGTGTCCAGTTTAGCGGCCCAATAGTCAAAGGGGAATGACCTGTGTGGGAGAACATCGATATGGGAGGAAAAGTAGTTTGTAACCATAGTTGACAACTGCTGTCTCCTGTCACTTTCCATCGATGCAGTATTACCAGTAGTGTGAGCGGTCCGTGAAAAATCAGTCCACAACATTGTCATGAAACCCCTGTCTCCAACGCCACTTCTGCTGTGTGCACCATGAACACCTCTGCCAAGCTGCCCCCGGCCCGTACGGCTCGTGTGAGAACCATCACCGCTGCTGTGTGCTGGGAATGCCTCAAGCAACCGATTTACCAGAGTTGCTTGTTTATTAGCCAATATTAGGTCAAGGTTCTCCTGTGGCATGATGTTTTGTAATTTGCCTTTATAGCGTGGATCCAGGATGCTGACCAACCAGTAGTCGTCATCGTTCATCATTTTGGCAATGCGGGGGTCCCTTTTTAGGATCTGCAAGGCATAATCTGACATGTGGGCCAATGTTCCCGGTGTCAATGATGCACTGCGAGTGCTGGGTGGAGGAGCACTTTCTGGCAAATCCACATCCCTCCAGTCACGCACAAACCCTGTACCAGACCTTGCCACGCCAACATTTTCACTTGCCCCACGAGATGCATCCTCCTCCCCCCTAAGTAATCATCCCCATCATCATCCTCCTCCTCTTCTTCTTCCTCCACCTCGTCCAGGAGAGGTCCCTGAGCAGACAATGGCTGAATGTCATCAAGGATTCCCTCCTCCTCTTCCTCCTCATCAACATTGGCTGCAGACGCCTGCTCCTTAAGGCGCATCAAAGTTTGCATGAGCAGACGCATAAGTGGGATGCTCATGCTTAGGATGGTGTTGTCTGCGCTTACCAGCCGTGTGCATTCCTCAAAACACTGAAGGACTTTACAGAGGTCTTTCAGCTTCGACCACTGCACACCTGTCAACTCCATGTCTGCTCTCAAAGTGCCTGGCCGTGTATCCTCCCACAAATGCATTATGGCCTGCCTCTGCTCGCACAGCCGCTCCACCATGTGCAGGGTGGAGTTCCACCTTGTTGCAATGTCGATAATGAGGCGGTGGTTGGGAAGGTGGAGCAATCGCTGCAGCTTCTGCATACGAACGGAGTGTACAGGCGACCGGCGGATGTGCGCGCACAGTCTTCGCACCTTCTGGAGCAGGGCTGTTAACTCCGGATAATTTTTGAGGAAGCACTGCACCACCAGGTTCAAGGTGTGAGCCAAGCAAGGTATGTGGCTGAGTTTTGAAAGGGCTATGGCTGCCACAAAATTACAGCCGTTATCACTAACTACCTTGCCTGCCTCAAGATGTACACTGCCCAGCCATGACTCAGTTTGTCGCTGAAAGTACTCGGCCAGCACCTCGGCGGTGTGTCTGTCGCCCAAACACATCATCTGCAACACAGCCTGCTGATGCTTTCCACTAGCTGCTCGATAGGGGGACACCTCGTGTGCAACAGTGGCAGCTGCAGATGGAGTGCTCGTACGACTGCGCTCTGTGGACGAGCTTTCGCTTCTGGAGGAGGAGGAGGAGGAGGGTCGAACGCCTACAGCCAACTGTTTCCTATACCGTGGGCTAGGCAGCACTGTCCCACCACCGCTGTCCCCTGTGGACCCTGCATCCACCACATTAACCCAGTGCGCAGTGATGGACACGTAACAGCCCTGGCCATGCCGACTGGACCATGCATCAGTTGTGAGGTGCACCTTTCCACTCACTGACTGCTTGAGTGCATGGACAATGCGGTCTTTTACATGATGGTGGAGGGCTGGGATGGCTTTGCGAGAGAAGAAGTGGCGACTGGGTAGGTCATAGTGTGGTACTGCATAGGCCATGAGTTCGCGGAAAGCTGCGCTTTCCACCAACCGATAGGGCATCATCTCAAACGAGATTAGTTTGGCAATGTGGGCGTTCAAACCCAGTGTACGCGGATGAGAGACTGAGTACTTTCTTGACCTACTCATAGTGTCTGGGAGGGTGAGCTGGACTTGAGAGCTGCATATGGTGGAAGTAGCGGTGGACAGGGCGGACTGAGAGAGGGTTGATGATGGTGATGGAGTTGGTGTTCTTTCTGATGGCCTAGATTCAGTATTTCGTTGATATAACAGTGGGATTCCCTGACTGCTGTGGCCTTGCAACGACACCTCAACATTTGCTGCTGTGCTAACCGGTGGGCTTACAGTGGGGGAAACAATGTAGCGTTGCTGACTACCTTCTTTGTGATCAGTTGCACATGTGGCACTTGACGTTTGGTGTTGTGTCCACGCTTGCAAGTGCATGCTGGTTAAATGTCTAAGCATGCAACTGGTATTCAAATTTTTCAGATTTTTCCCTCGGCTAAAGGTCTTTGCGCACTTCTTACAGATAACCTTGGCCTGATCATGAGGATTTTGTTCAAAAAAGTGCCACACTGCACTCTTCCTACTTTGGCAGACATTTTGCCGCCTAGCACGCTGTGATCTTTTGACCGTCTGGACAAGCTGTCCAGCAACACTTTTGATTTTTTGAACCTGTCTTTGGAGTGCTCCGGGCCTGCCAGATAACAGCTGTTGCGATGTCGATGTCTGCTGTGGATGCTCCTCCTCATCTGAGCTATTGGAAGCAGCACCCTCTTCCCCCAATGGATGCCAATCTGGGTCAACAACTGGGTCATCCATCACCTCCTCTTCAATGTCATGTGCACCTTCCTCTGTGTCACCGTGTATGGTGGTATAGTGTGCGGGAAGGGGCACCTGAGTCTCATCAGGGTCAGAATCTGGCTCTGTACACTGCAAGGACAATGTAGTGCTCTGAGTGAATGTACCAGCAGAATCATCTATCAGCGGCTGTGCATCAGTGCACTCCATGTCAGATTCATCTTGGCCTGGGTAATTCACCATTTCACTTGATAATCCAGGCATGGTATGTGAAAACAGCTCCATGGAGTAATCAGTAGTATGGCCTGCGTCATCCTTCAATCTTGGTTGGGGTGAAGGACACAAGGAAAGGTGTGGTTCATGAACATGAGCCTCTAATGACGACTCAGTGCTTTTATTTTTTACAACTTCAGAAGAGGAGGCGATAGAGCTGGAGGCTGAGTCAGCAATGTAAGACAAAACTTTTTCCTGAAGCTCTGGCTTTAAAAGCGGTTTGCCAACTCCTAGAAAACTAAGCCTTCGAGGCCTTGTGGAGCCAGACGATGAAGCAGGCTCAACAACTCCTGCATTCGGTCCTATTTTGCTTTTGCCACTACCATCAGATCCACCACCAACACCATCATTACCAGCTGCCAACCCCTGCCCAATTCCACGGCCTCTTTCACCAGCCTTCCTCATTTTTGGTAGAAATGTAGACAAAATCCAACAAACTATATAGTAATGTAAAACAAGGTACAAGGTGTCTATAGGACATGGGAGATTTTGAATTTCTGCAGACACTTGTGGACACTGGACACTTTTGGATTGTGTGAGGCCCACTGAATATCAGAGCGCTATGTCACAGGCTCGATGGCACAGGTGTGAAAAAAGTGACTACAGGATAAGGGAGATTTTGAATTTCTGCAGACACTAGTGGACACTGGACACTTTTGGATTGTGTGAGGCCCACTGAATATCAGAGCGCTATGTCACAGGCTCGATGGCACAGGTGTGAAAAAAGTGACTACAGGATAAGGGAGATTTTGAATTTCTGCAGACACTAGTGGACACTGGACACTTTTGGATTGTGTGAGGCCCACTGAATATCAGAGCGCTATGTCACAGGCTCGATGGCACAGGTGTGAAAAAAGTGACTACAGGATAAGGGAGATTTTGAATTTCTGCAGACACTAGTGGACACTGGACACTTTTGGATTGTGTGAGGCCCACTGAATATCAGAGCGCTATGTCACAGGCTCGATGGCACAGGTGTGAAAAAAGTGACTACAGGATAAGGGAGATTTTGAATTTCTGCAGACACTAGTGGACACTGGACACTTTTGGATTGTGTGAGGCCCACTGAATATCAGAGCGCTATGTCACAGGCTCGATGGCACAGGTGTGAAAAAAGTGACTACAGGATAAGGGAGATTTTGAATTTCTGCAGACACTAGTGGACACTGGACACTTTTGGATTGTGTGAGGCCCACTGAATATCAGAGCGCTATGTCACAGGCTCGATGGCACAGGTGTGAAAAAAGTGACTACAGGATAAGGGAGATTTTGAATTTCTGCAGACACTAGTGGACACTGGACACTTTTGGATTGTGTGAGGCCCACTGACGCTGTATGGTGTGAAAAAATGCACGCTCAGTACCTCAGCAGGACAAAAAAAAAATTGGGATTGCTTTTAAAAAAGCAGTTTGCAGAGCAGTGGGTAAACAGCAATGCAGCTGTCAGGAAGCCTTAGAAGGCAGCCTAACAACCAACACCGCTGATCCACCACAATATAGCCTCCCCTTGCACTGCACACACAGTGACTGGTGTGTTGTACAGGCAAAATCGCTAGCAGCAGAAGCAGTTTTTTTTTCTTCTTCCCTGCCTAACGCTCTCCCTACAGAATCAGCAACCTCTCCCTATGCTAAGATCGGCAGAAGTAAGATGGCGGTCGGCGTGCACGCCCTTTTATAACCCCTGTGACGCCCACCAAAGCAAGCCAATCACTTGCATGCCCTTCTGAAAGATGGTGGTGACCCCTGTCTATGTCATCACGTTGCCCACAGTGTCCGTGGATCCTGATTGGCTGAAAAAGAGCGCTAAACAAACTTTTGAAACGCGACTTTGGCGCGTAAGTCGCCGACCTCGTGGCCGACCTCATCCTAGGGTCGGGTTTCGTTTCATGAAACCCGACTTTGCCAAAAGTCGGCGACTTTTGAAATTTTTCGACCCGTTTCGCTCAACTCTAGTGGTAAGGTCAGGGATCTGCAATCTGCATAGTTACCAACCTCTCTGTTTTTTCTGGGCTTAGCATGTTTAGGTTTTTTCCTCCTTGGTGAACCATTCATAACACCCAGCAGCCCGTACAGTCCACCGGCAGGCCCGCACAGACCCCCGGCAGGCCCGCACAGACCCCCGAGAGGCCCGTACAGACCCCGCCCGCACACACAGGCATGCACAGTGTCCACCCACGCACCGCCCACACTCTTCCCCCTCCCGAACTGGATGTACAAGTAAAGAAAGGGTTTTTTTTTATTCCAATATTTCTGTCCCATTGACTTGAATGGGGTTTCCGGTATCGGAATCGGCGATACCCGATACTTTTTGGGTATCGGTCCGATCCAATCCGATCCGATACTTCACGGTATCGGATGGTATCGCTCAACACTAGCTATGCACCATCTTGATAACATTGCACAAGTTAGGCCTGTTTCACATTTCCGTTTTTTTGATCAGTTGCAATCCGCCAAAGATGGTAAAAACGGATCAGTTTCCGTTGTGATACCAACATAAGCCACCAGACCGTTTTTTGGACGAATCCGCAGAAGCAGGAAATTTAAAGGAACCGCGTCCGAGAGAGAGAGCTTTTTTTCCTGCTTCACGGCCTTTCCGGACATAGGTTAAAAACCCTGGCAGAGCAAATCTGGCGGGCATGCGCAATACAAAATAGCGGACCGTCGCTCTGAAAAAGCGTTTCAGAGTCCGTCTCCTCCGCCCGGGAGCCGCTACAATTCTCACGGATATGTCAAAAAACGGATGCGACGGACGAACGTCAGTCAAAATCCGCCGCTAATGTAAGTATTGGGGAAAATGACGGGTGGATCCGTTTTTTTCGAAAAGTGACAGATTTTGACTGACGTCAAAAAACGGAAATGTGAAACAGGCCTTAATGACAGTGTTGAATTACACTTTTTTGTGTCACATCCCAGTGTCGTGTTATCCTTAATTTGGCAAGGCTGTCACAAATTGAGGATTTAGCAATGTCACATTTTCATACGTATCTGTCCAAAAGAGGTGTTTACTCAAACTCCCCCCCCCAAAAAAAAAAAAAAAAAAAAAAATTCCAGGTAAGGAGCATCCATAGTGTTATGTTAGAAGCGTTCCCTGGCAATACTGGGGCCTAACGGGTAATATGTCTCCTTGTGGTGAGTGACATGCCAGAGTAATTAGACTTACAATGTTCTTCTGGGAAATTAAATATTCAACTTCAGAGAGGAAGAGGACTTGAACTCTAGTGTCACCTATTGGAGGTGGCAATTTTAAGAGTCAATGAGTCTTACCACATGACTTGGAATAAAAGTCAAATAAGAATCTCAATTTGAAGACACGCGTTTTGAGATCTTAGGATTGTCAATCTCCACAAGAAGAAACTTTACCGCTTGGACCCTTCTCATACAGCCAAATAAGGTCTCTTGCTTTGCATTGATGAGGGGCAAACACCCAGAAACATGTCTTTGAAAATTTATATTCTGGATTGGCTTTTATTAACGCTCATTAAAGGGTCGATATTAATTTTTAGGTTGCTACTTCCAATAGGTGGCACTGGAATTTAATTCCTCATCTTGCACACTGGCAATACTAGGAATGGGACTTTTAACATCCTAAGTAATGTTGGTAAGTTTGTGGCAGGAGGTGAACTGTTGCAGATTTTTTACTGGAATGAACATTATTCCTTTGCAGCTGCGTGAGATCAAGTGCAACTCTTGGGTATTAGACTGGACTTCCTATATTATGATTTTACCAGTGTTTACCAATGGAAGGAACGTATAGGTGAATAAGAAAGAGCAGTGTGCTTAGGACATATGACTCTTTCTTGGTAACAGGTTCCATTATTTTTGTGTTGCTTTATATACAGAACATACTGCCTGCATAAATACAATATTGGACATAACAGGGGCTGCTGACATGTCCCCCCCCTTTGATGCAAAATTTCTCCTCACACATTGCCTAAGGCAGTGGTCTCATTGCTTCATTATAGTCTTGCCCCTATACAATGTATATATTACAAAGTTAATGAAGTCTAAACCTTACACATTTTTTCAGCCCGCACCTTTTCTAGAATGCGTCTTCTTACTATGCACATAATAAACTGCAGGTTATACATATGCCAGTTCCTAATTAATGCACCAAAGGAAGCAAAACTTACACTGGTTCATGGTGATAAACAATCACTCATTTCCTAATTAGCTTGTGCCACATATTAACTTTTCACTCTCCTGTGATGTTGCTTGCATTATGCATGACACCTACTGTCACCGTGAGCTGCAGCGCTTTATGGATGGTAGTGAAGGGTTAAGTTTATTCACCATTTTTTTTTTAAATTAAAGAACTCAGTGTCCTTAATTCTCATCTATAATATTGCTCATTAGAGGGATGTTTCTTTTGTTACACAGTTGTAAAGTCATGGAAGTTCACATCTACATGTTACTGGTGTAGAAAGACATAGGGAAAGGACGGAGCGAGTGATCATGGAAAACTTATAGGCCAAGTAAACTTTTGCACATAACCTTTTTTTTATAACTCATTTGCTTGCTAAATGCAAAACTAAACAGCTTACTAAATGGTCTTCATTAAAAATGTTGTACCATTTTGCTGTTACAGAATGTCTGTAAATTCTTTATTAAGCTAAATGCTTTGCAAAAAAAGTTACAAATCCATAAGAGTTTTTGATCCCTCATCCTTTCTCTCGGAGTTAGAGATAATAGCAGGGAGTGCGCTGTACCCAGGAGTCATGAATGGAGAGGGGAGAAAGAATCTGCAGTATCAGGGAGGGTAGAAAAACAGGTTGTAGAAAAGAAAAATTGCGCATGAAGAGGAAATAAGTGCAGGATAGAATCTAGGCTAAAATAGAATATGAGTTAACAAAGACAGCAGCACTCTAAATACACACAGATCCCAAATCCAGCCTATATTTCTGAGAGAGCCACTGTCACAAATAAATCTGAAACTTGTATCAGCTTGAATACTGGGGTTCTGAAAGAGAATGTACGAATGAAAATTGCAGATGGAACTTATTGAAATTTTATTATTAAATGAAAGATGACCTCTAAACTTTTGTAAAAATCTTTTTTACATACCAAAAGGGAGTTAATGGCCTTAAAAATTAGCTGGAATCAGTCAAATGGAACTTGATATATATGCTAAGACATTATACAGTTCATGTATTAAAACAATTCCGCCCAAAGCTAAAAATGAAATGCTGCCCTATTTTCTGTGTACTGATCCTATGCAGACCTACAGTATGTGTGTCTTTCATTGTAAATGAATGACAAATACTCAGTAGTGCGATTCTGCTGTCATAGGTTAATGCCTGCCTCTTCTACTTGCTAGCTTACAGCCTGTGATTGTGGGCACCACTGGAGAGAAACAAGCTCCTCTGGGGAGGAGTCCTGCAAAAAGCAGGAAGTGGGTGGTTATAAAAGAGCTGTAGCATGTGGAAACTCCCAGCAGGAGACAGCGTGGCTAAGAACTTCATATAGGGAAAGAGAGAGCAGCAAACACTGAGCGTAGGTCACAGAGTCTACTAGATGGTCAATTCCATATTGGGGGCAAGGGAGCCAGAGACGCGTGTTATCAAGGAGAAGTAGTCATCAGCAAGAAGCACCTGGTGTATGAATGGTATGACTATCTGAAAAGCAGAAACTCATCTCACTGAAATGTAGTTGTCTGACATCAAATTCTGCTATCGTGAACACCGCTGGCACCAGAAGTGATGACACTTTGTTCAGCCACCTACTGGTAGGTGGCTGAAGAATACAATATCATCACTTGATAGGCAGATCTTTCAAGAGAATGGATCTTAAAGACACAGACTGATGTGCTAGAAAACATGCCATGAATATGATTCCATTTCATAGTTTAACATCTGGATGCCATTTTCACACCTAAACAAACAAACAATGATAAAGAATAACAAAATTCCACAAAATAACGCCATATGGTAATCCAGGCTACAGGAATAGTCACATGTGGAAGATATTTGTATGACTAAATATCAGGTGCATACATGCGAATGGGGCTGTTTTTCCAACATGTGGAATATACAGACAACTCTGCTACACAGAAACCACTCAGCTTCAAGTGCACAGACATTACTCTGCTACACATCAACACACAGCTCAGCTACGTCATCCCACGCCGCTCAGCTACGTCAACCCACCCGCTCAACTACATCAACGCACGTCGCTTAGCTACATCAACGCATGCTGCTCAGCTACATCAGCGCATGCTGCTCAGCTACATCAGCGCATGCTGCTCAGCTACATCAACACACTCAGCTACATCAACCCACGCTGGTCAGTTACATCAACCCACGCTGCTCAGTTACATCAACCCACGCAGCTCAGCTACATCAACACACTCAGCTCAGCTACATCAACACACTCAGCTCAGCTACATCAACACACTCAGCTCAGCTACATCAGCACACGCAGCTCAGCTACATCAGCACACGCATCTCAGCTACATCAGCACACGCAGCTCAGCTACATCAACACACGCAGCTCAGCTACATCAACACACGCAGCTCAGCTACATCAACAAACGCAGCTCAGCTACATCAACAAACGCAGCTCAGCTACATCAACACACGCAGCTCAGCTACATCAACACACGCAGCTCAGCTACATCAACACACGCAGCTCAGCTACATCAACACACGCAGCTCAGCTACATCAACACACGCAGCTCAGCTACATCAACACACGCAGCTCAGCTACATCAACACACGCAGCTCAGTTACAGCAAGACATCTCAGCTCCATCCACCCAGATCTGTTACATCGACACACAGCTCAGCAGCATAAATATACAGCTCAGCTACAATACACACACACTCACATGTGAGAAGTTTTCTCAGTGATATGGAATGATGATGTGCTAGTGTTCTCTTGGATCACAGGAAGCTGTATGTATACAGACTATAAGACGCACACAGTTATAGCAAGATTTTTTCTTGCTCAAGAGTGTCTCTTATAGTCCAAAAAATATGGTATATGTAGATATACAAAAATGGCAGCAACCAAAAATTAATCAGTCTAAAGGCCGTTTCAGACATCCGTGCAAATCAGTCCAATAATGGATCAAAATGCATAGACTTGTCGCAGGTCTCCTCACCAGAGTATGACAGCTTCATATACGTCTTTAAGACTGTGCCGCTGGCGTTGGGAGAGCCATGGCCAGTCTGTGCTCGGACCGATTTGCACAAACATCTGAAGCATCCTTCTAATTTAGTGTTGGATTCTGCCAGTTTAATTTACAGTCTCTTTTGGCCCAGAAGTTTTGTGTATGATAGAAAAGGTTAGGATGCCATCAAAGGATTAAATAAAAGTATGCCTTGTCGTGGCCAGTGGGCACACAAATGGTCCAATTTGTTTGCTATTTACCTGAATTTTATAAGTACAGTCTATATGGCAGTATTGTAATCTTGATGCACACAGTGGCTGCAATAAATAGATACATAATAGATAATAGTTAAATAGATAGCTAATAGATAGATATCAGTAATAAAAACACAACTCAGGAAAAACGACGAATTTGACCGATTGCCACATGTTCCAGCACTATACACTAAATAAGCCCGCAGGGCGGTGCATCATTGCCATTTATCACTCCCCATATGCTCCTCATTAGCCATTTGAAAATAAATGGTTCCTAATGTTATTGATTGTTGTTCTTCTCTGCATTAATTTCTCTCTTATTAACTGTCAATTTCTAATGGTGATGACATCCATCACACATACTACCGCCTCATCTGAAGTCAGTGTCGGAGACTGGGGTGTAATAATGAGTAGCCTCCACTAGGGTATTATTAGCATCCAGCCCTCATTACAGTCAATCATTTGCCAAAGCAGGTTTCAGTACAGATTGCTAATATTCAAATACATTTTGTATTAATAAATCTTTAACCGGTGCCACCTGGAAAACAAAAAAATCTTTGTGCAACAGTCGTTATTTTCTCCCCAATTATGAGCATTAAAAATGCATTCAAAAATGGTTTCGTCTTCGCGCACTAATGAGAACACCTGCTAGGTTTCACTCGGCACAGACGTATTTGCATGGGATCCAGGTTTCCGAGTGTCATTTGTCATTTTTGATAGACAGGAATTTAGAGAGAATCATGGTTAAAAGTTAATCAGCATCTGAAATTTCGGCTTGTTTGAAAGGAATCAGCCCTTTATGGCAGACAGTGTACTGTGTGATTTGTCTCACATCCACCAATGTCAAGAATGACACTGTATAATCCCCCCCAAACCCTCTCCCACCCAAAAAAATTAAAGCAGTAAGACATGGCTGGGAATCAAGCATACATATGTATGCTAACTCGCAATGTGACTTATAAAGAATTTTCTGCTGCTGTCAGTTTATTTCTCATTTTTTCTCTGCATTATGCCTTTATTGGGGAGTTTTGTTGTAATATATGAATAGACACTAAAGTCAATTTTTATAAGTAAAATCCCATGTATTGGTGCACATACTAGCCCCGATTTATCATTTGTGGGGTTATTTAAGTCACGGTCCTTTTTATCTTGTCGTATTTGTTGCCATTTTCTTTGCAACAAATTCTACAAAATTCTACAAAATAGTCTCCTGCAGTGCAGGAGTTTGGCACAAAGTACAATTGGTCTTTTTTTCTGTCTTTTAGGCTATGTGCACACGTTGCGGAATTGCCGCGGAAATTTCTGCGGGAATTCTGCAACTCCCTGCCGTGAGAAATAAGCTAGAATTTCGCATGTGTAATTCCCGCGTATTTCCCGTGAAAAGCTAGCGTTTTGCAAGCGTAATTAGCTTGCAGAATGCTAGCGTTTTCCAAGTGAAATGTAGCATCGCTCTTGGAAAACTGATTGACAGGTTGGTCACACTCGTCAAACACAGTGTTTGACGAGTGTGACCAAGTTTTTACTATTGAGGCCGCCTATGCGGCATCAGTAGTAAAAGATAGAATGTTTAAAAAAATAAAAAAATAAAAAATGGTGTTATATTCACCTTCCGGCGCCCCGCGCAGCGTCCCAGGCCTCAGCAATGCTCCTGGCATCTTCCGGTCCCAGTGATGCCTAGCGACAATGACCTTTGATGATGTAGTGGTCTCGCGAAACTGCTATGGTATCGCAAGACCGTACGTCATCTCGGGTCATTTTTGCAAGGCATCACTGGGAATGGGACTTGCCAGGAGAATCGCTGAGGCCTGGGATGCTGCGCGGGATGCCGGAAGGTGAGAATAACACCATTTTTTATTTGAATTCTTTTTTTTAACAGGGATATGGTACCCAGAGCCTGGAGGAGAATCTCCTCTCCTCCAGATCCTGGGTACCATCCGCACATTCTTTGCTTACTTTGCGCATGGTGGGCCTAGCCACATGCGGAAAGTAAGAGGAACAATGCATTCCTATGAGTGCGGAATTCCCACGATTCTGCACAAAGAATGAGCATGCTGCGTATTTTTCTATGATGCGATTTTTTCGCGGAAAAATACGCGGCATTAGCACAGCATGTGCGGAATGCCATTGTATTCAATGGGCTGCTTATTTTATGCGTTTTTGTGGCAAAAAAGCGTGGCAAAAATGCATAAAATCTGTGGGAATTCCGGACGTGTGCACAGAGCCTAAGGAATTCCGGGAGCATCGCTGAGGCCTGGAACGCTGCATGGGACGCCGGAAGGTGAGAATAGCACCATTTTTTATTTTTTTAATTTTTTTAACATTATATCTTTTACTATTGATGCCGCATAGGCAGCCTCAATAGTAAAAAGTTGGTCACACTTGTCAAACACTATGTTTGACGATTGTGACCAACCTGTCAATCAGTTTTCCGAGCGATGCTACAGATCGCTTGGAAAACGCTAGCATTCTGCAACCTAATTACGCTTGCAAAATGCTAGTTTTTCGCTGGAAATACGCAGGAATTACACATGCGGAATTCTAGCATATTTCCCACGGCAGGGAGTTGTGGAATTCCCGCTGAAATTTCCGCAACGTGTGCACATAGCCTAAACGTTTTGCCACTTATTAGCGCAATAAGTGGCACTTTTGGCAAAACGGTGCAAAAATTGTGCCAAAATATATGCAAACTCAAAACATATGACAGAGGATTTTAGTGGAGTTTTGCTAAATTTATCAAGTTTTTAAAAACCCGCAAATGATGAATTATGTGAAAACATCTACAATCACAAGCACTCGGCCCACAAAGAAGAACAAAAAAAACACAAGCAAGAACATCTATATACTGTATATATAAAGCTGAGTGTGTGTTTGTGTGTGTGATAAGCCACGCCCACTCCACAGAGCCCCTCACACTCCGCATAGCCACAGGGAAAGAGCCCCTGGTCCAGGGACACCCGAAAACAGTTGTTAGAGACAGCTTGGCCTCACATACATTGCGCACACAGCTCTGCTGCAGGAATCCTCTGATCACATGTATACGGGGTTACTATACTTCACTCACTGATGTGATATAACACCCTGCTCTGTGACAGGAGCTGACACTTTTACGCCAGCACCAGCACAGCCCTGCGTCTGACTCCTCCTACCAAGAACGTGACTGGTCATATAGTGGTGACATAATCACAGGTCCTTTAGCTGACCAGGATCTCACATCTACCAAGAGTTCAGCCAGGGAAGAGAGGAACCCTCTCTGGAGTTTCACTCTGTCTGCACTGCTCGCCGCAATCAATGTGCTGATTGGGACCTAATAGGGGTTAACGGGAACGACCTGAGAGCGGCGCCCGGCCATAGAAACTAACTGGGGTTAATTATAACAAATAACAGTGGCAGTTAAGGGGCCTTATTCCTCCTGTACCTCATGCTCCTTTTTACACAGCCTCCTCCTGCACCTCACGCTCCTCCTTTACATGCAGCATTTTTACGCAGCACAGCTTTTACACCCAGCTTTACATATATAGATAACTAACCACAGTTACTTAGTATGCCCGGGCAATTACGGGCTCTTCAGCTAGTATAGAAAGCATAAATAGAATAGTGGATTGGGTGCAAATAAAAAAAAAAAAAAAAAAAGAGTCAGAACACAAAACTTGGCAAAAACAGGCACAAAGACAATGATGAATCGAAGTCAAAGTCTACGGTTTTCTGTTATGGAGCCTTTATCGTTCTTCCCCAATTTCTTCTCCAGAGGCAATGCTTCCTTGCAATAATCATCTGCTGGACTATGCCAGACAGTATGAGAAAAAATTAGTACAAAATGGGCCTTTATGGTTTAAAATTAAAGATGATCGGTAAGCTATGGCCATCTTTGAAAAAAATGCAAAACACTATTTTCCAGTAATCAGTTGAGCTGTTTGTACTGTTTGTGACTATATGTGGTCAGTCAATGGTTGTGATGTGAATTGATTTTGTAAAGTAAGAATTAATCTGAGGGTACATGGTGACTTTGGTCATGACATAGGTCAAAGATTGGCCAAAGATCACTCTAATCTGTTGATACATCACAGCATAATGGAGTAGAATGGATCTCATTGCAATTCACAAGATACTGCAACCATGACAAGCAAGTTGCCAGAAATCCAGCTAGTTAGAACACAACCCCATTTACTTGCATTATTCTGCAGTGTCACAGCTGCATAGATCGATCTTTAGACATTCAACCTGTGTCGCTCCCGCCTTAAATGGGTCGACCAGGCTCTGGGCTCAACTCTGCAGTCACTCTATTGTGACTGCAAACTAGTGAATCCTCACAATGCACACACACAGTGCGCGCCCTCAGAATTCTCCAGTGGCGGAGAAGAGGGTAGCCATATTGCCGCAATTACGCGATTTGCATACTTCTGGCCACATTCCGACTAGAAGTGTCCAGCATTGGTCCGTTCCCATCACTTGTCATTCACCTCTCTCCATTCACTTGTTGGAATGTAATCTCATATAGGCAAATCGCTGGCACCAGAGAATCCTGGCCGCAGGCACACTATGTGCTGTGAGGATTCACACAGAATGACATCAGACTTGAATCTCAAACCTGGACAACTCTTAACAAAATTAATGAAAGGTACGAGGGACACTTTTATAGGTACATAGCCTAGATACATCTGTGCACCCAAGCCCATAAACTTTAGTGCCGTAATTTTTTGTGTGACTATTGTGGTTGTACGTAGCGTTGACTCCTAATTTCATGAGAAACTACTTGGCACTTACAATTCTCGTTCACCAATATGTCGCTACAGAGATTGGTAAAGTAAGAAAAATTATATACAAGTGGCTGTTGATTGGCTGCTCAAATGTGACTTCCTGTTAGTGGTGTAGCATACATGTCAATTATCAAGCTATTGATTTTTTTTTTTACAGTCCTGGCAAATTCGCAGATTAAACCTTTCAGAGAAACAATTCATGTGCATACAAGAAGAAGTAGGTGTTCAAGGAACTCACCCCTACAATATACTTATGGGACTCATGACAGAACAAATGTCATGGATGTGCAATGATTGCAATAGTCGATTCTTCAAATGAGTGGACCTATGGATGGATGTTCTGGTACCCGATCAAAACCTTGACCCCATTTAAAACAATGGGGACCTGAACTTTTGAGCTGGAAAATATTCTCTTTCCTCACGGCTTTCCGAACATTACAATGTACTTCTGGGACAAGTCAGTGTTCGGAGATAAGCACTGGACACTAACAGTCCGGTATGAACCCCGAACTTAAGTTCAGGTTTGCACATCTCTAGTCAATTCTATACATTTTGTGCCACAGACAAAATTTACAAAAAACATTCTAGTCCCAAGTTTAAATAGTGGATCATTAATGTATCAAGATATGCAAATCCTTCTATTAGCATGTTTTTTTGCCTTGCTGCTAAAAATATGCCTAACATTTCAGTTCACAAATGAGTTTACAATATGATACATAGAAGACAAGAGATGATTGCACATATCCAAACAAAACAGTATGTGGTATAGAGTAAAATATCAAGCAAAACCTGCTCACTATTTATCAACGGGAACATTTTGGAAAAGCTTCTTTTTGGCTCCCATCAGAAATAATATATTTACATCAAATAAGATATAAAATGGAAAATATTTTTTTTCCTTCTTGTATATTTATAGGGCTGCCAACAATGACATTGACTCCTTATTAAGATTTGAAAGATGTCAATAATTACGGGGACCATTTTCTTGGGACAATGGATCAGATTCAACATTTAAGGTGAACCTGACGGCATGCGGTCCGATCCTCGGGCAGCAGGTACCAGACACAAGCTGTAGGAATTCAGCCATGTAAGGTTGTTGCATTTCAAAGGAAAATCATACTTTAAAGGTTACCAAGGACTGAGCCGAACAGAAGACTAGTCAAAGCCGGGTCCTGTCCACTCACCTTGAGTGACAGGTCTCTCCCTGCTCGACTGGCAGAAGGCGAGGAGAAGCTGCCAGGGACTCGCCTTTTCAAACTAGTCTTCCATGTGGCTTGGTCCCCAATGGCTTTCACAGTATGTTTCTCTCAGAAATGCAGTAACATTACAGAGATAATTATGGCTGAACTCATACGCCAGTATGTGATACATGCTGCCTTGAATCACGCAGCACGTTTCAGCGGTCCGCTTCCCCTCAAAGCACTTTTCTTTTTTCATCTTCTGGTATTCACTGACATTTTGCACTAAATTCATCAATAAGGCTCATGCACTTCATGAATTTGGTGCAAATTAAAAGGAGGGTTTTTTTCCTAACGTTAACAGTTTTTGTCACTATGTATAAATATCAGTACTGTAATCACTTACATGGTCTGCAAAACTGGTATCTACCACCATACGCTCAATATATGGGGGTAATATTGGTCTTGGTCTTAGAAAAGTGATTTTTATTGAGCAACAGCATTCTCGTTTGCTGAAGTGTCCACTAAATTAGAGTCCACCCCTTTGGTAAGAAGATTTGGGGTCCTATTCAGAAGCATTTCTCCCCTTTGTTTGGAATTTCTAGTTACGCTTCTACATGTAACTTCTAGCTACAATACCCCAAAGTAGCGTTATGTCAGTTACCCCATTGACCCTCTGTTCACATTTTCGTAAGGATTTTAAAGTGTGTAGGACTCCCTAGAGTGCAAGTACTGAATAATGAGAGATTCTCTTTTGCCAAAGTTTGCAAATTGGTAGCTGGAATTTTTGGACAAGCCCTCTACAAATGTCAGCCGATAAGATGCAGTATTTTTTTTTTTTACATCAGACATATAACATATCCCTGCATGTGATTATTGTTTCCCAGCGTTGTTGGTTCAAGGCTTCTGTTATAAATCTTCTATACCATTTAGAGGGCTTGTTAAACACCCTTGTCAGGCCATTACGTCTTAGCGAATACAACACTTTGTAAGAATTATCCAAGATGTCAAATAAAGAAAAAAAAAATGAGCGCCTTTGTTTGGTTTCCAAAAGAAACATATTTTCCTCTTTTATATCAAACTCATTCAGGAAAACTTAAGACATAGTAGAAAGGCAGAATAGAAGCGCAACAATATAATCACAATCATTTTCCCCTTTTTTTGGCCAAACAAAGCAGAAAAACGGAGTGAGCTCATGTTTCAAATTAAAATAATTGTAGAGAGGAGAAAAAAAACGTAACATGTAGACGTTTCGCAGGAAATTATGGTGAATTCTGAGCGATTATCCAAACTTAGCTTAATGTTTATTGAATTTGTGGGGGTTCTGGCATTGTCAAAGTGCATCGAATCACTGGTGTCTC
Organism: Dendrobates tinctorius; assembly: GCF_039654945.1. Taxonomy (NCBI): domain Eukaryota; kingdom Metazoa; phylum Chordata; class Amphibia; order Anura; family Dendrobatidae; genus Dendrobates; species Dendrobates tinctorius. Next base: position 20,147,637 of record NW_027361810.1, on the reverse strand, counting down.
TTTATGTAGACCCAGCAGGAGTCTTGTCACTACTACGCAGTTTTTTCCTTTTTCTTTTCCTTACTTTTTTCATAAAGATATCAAGTATTTGCCAAGATACTTGACATATGTACAAGCAGATAAAGTTATTTTATGTAGAGTAACACAAATATGGTCTTGATTAAAATCCTAAAATATGATTAAGTTTATATAGAATTTTGATATAGATCTAGCAAATCCGACTTCTGAAGCCAAGTTGTTCTTTTGGGAAAATTCATTGATGTATCTCAGTGTAATATCTCAGTGTGATGTGTGTTTTTTTCCGTATTCGTATGACTGGAAATAATTTATGAAAGTAAATGTATCAGTTATGATTTATTCAGTTTTTCTTTAAATTATATGCTTTAATAATCCTGAAGTATTACAGTATTTGCACCAGTGGCTGACATCCTCCTGTTTCTACAGATGAGTTTTCAACTTACTGTATAGATTGGGTAAGGCTAGAAGAGTCATCTCAGTATTATTAGAAGGCAGGGATTTAACCACAGATGATAGCATTATTGAATTGTTGGAAGACAACATAGAATTGGATAATTATACTATACGCACAGGTATTCCTTTGTATGCACCTCTCATTTACACCACTAACTTTTTACTTTATGGGGGATGGCTGTACTTAATCCCTTCAGGGACCCTATATAAATCTGGGACACTTTTCTTGCCATCCGCCATCTGTATGGTCACTAGGGTGACCAGATCTCATATGGGGGGGAAAAAATGTCAGAATCTTGTTCGTCTGGACCCCACAAAACGATTCCCTTTTCAAGATATTGAGAGAGCCAAAATTTGAGCTCGATCAAACGACGTTAACCCGTGCCGCTCGTCGCTCAAAGTTTGAAAAAATCCAAATTGAGGTATTTTAAGATTTAGGTATTTTGCATAGTCTGTTAGACTATAAAGAATGTGACAACAACATTGCAGAAATAGCCCTGACCAAATTTTCGAACCATATGTGTTATTTGAATGCAGAGTTGGTGGGATTATCGTTTTTTGATCCCACCATTACAGACAATGAAAAGTTGTTAATGGCTAATAAATTGCTCAGTAGCACAGATGAACCATCAGAGCACGCTAACCTACATGAGTTGATAATTTTACATAGTTATCTAATCTATTCTAGAGCTTTTGTTAAAGTAGTTTTTGAAACGTCAGAATATAATGCTCGGCATTTGCTTACAACTTGCAGGACATATTGCTTTTGTTCTTCATCTTTTGTCAGAAGGTCGTTAAAGTCGGTTACTTCCTACCTCTTTTAATTTTTCTTTCCTAACTTTTGGATTTACAACCCTAGCGTGCTCTGATGCTTCATCTGTGCTACTGAGCAATTTATTAGCCATTAACAACTTTTCATTGTCTGTAATGGTGGGATCAAAAAACGATAATCCCACCAACTCTGCATTCAAATACCACAAATGGTTCGAAAATTTGGTCAGAGCTATTTCTGCAATGTTGTTGTCACATTCTTTATAGTCTAACAGACTATAGAATCATAGAATCGTAGAGTTGGAAGGGACCTCCTGGGCCATCTGGTCCAACCCCCTGCTCAAAGCAGGATTCTCTAAATCATCCCAGTCAGATGTCTGTCCAGCCTCTGTTTGAAGACTTCCATTGAAGGAGAACTCACCACTTCTCGTGGCAGCCTGTTCCACTCATTGATCACTCTAACTGTCAAAAAGTTTTTTCTAATATCTAATCTGTGTCTCTTCCCATTCAGTTTCATCCCATTGCTTCTAGTCTTTCCTTGTGCAAATGAGAATAAAGTTGATCCTTCTACAATGTGACAGCCCTTTAGATATTTGTAGACAGCTATTAAGTCTCCTCTCAGTCTTCTCTTTTGCAAACTAAACATTCCCAAATCCTGCAACCTTTCCTCATAAGACAGGGTTTGCAGACCGGTCACCATTCTGGTCGCTCTTTTCTGAACTTGCTCCAGTTTGTTGATGTCTTTTTTAAAATGTGGTGCCCAAAACTGGACACAATATTCCAGATGAGGTCTGACCAAAGAGGAGTAGAGGGAAATAATGACTTCACGTGATCTAGACTGTATGCTTCTGTTAATACATCATAGAATTGCATTTGCCTTTTTTGCTGCTGCATCACACTGTTGACTCATATTCAGTCTGTGATCTATTAGTATACCCAAGTCTTTTTCACATGTGCTGTCACTTAGCCCTATTCCTCCCATTCTATATATGCTTTTTTCATTTTTATTGCCCAGATGTAGTACTTTGCATTTCTCCCTGTTAAAAACCATTCTGTTAGTTGCTGCCCACTTCTCCAGTTTATTTAAATCTTTTTGAATCCTCTCTCTCTCTTCTCTAGTATTAGCTATCCCTCCTAGCTTTGTGTCATCAGCAAATTTAATCAGTTTACCCTCAATTCCTTCATCTAAATCGTTGATAAAGATGTTGAACAATACAGGGCCCAGGACAGAGCCCTGTGGTACCCCACTTGAGACATTCTTCCAACTGGATGTGCAGCCATTTACGAGCACTCTTTGGGTCCGATCACTAAGCCAGTTATGAATCCACCTAACAGTTGCCTTGTCCATTCCATACTTAGTCATTTTTTCAATAAGGATTGTATGAGAGACTTTGTCAAATGATTTGCTGAAGTCAAGATATACTATATCTACAGCATTTCCTTGATCCACCCAATCAGTGATACCGTCATAGAAGGAAATTAAGTTAGTCTGACATGACTTATTAGTTAGAAACCCATGCTGACTCTGTTTAATCACTTCATTCTTATCCAGGTATTGACATACATGTTGTTTAATAATTTGTTCAAAGATCTTTCCTGGTATAGAAGTCAGACTCACCGGCCTATAGTTGCCTGGGTCCACCTTCTTCCCCTTTTTGAAGATAGGAGCAACATTTGCTCTTCTCCAGTCTTCTGGCACTTCTCCTGTTCTCCAAGAATTTTCAAAGATTATGGAGAGGGGTTCAAAAATTTCTTCTGCTATCTCCTTCAGTACTCTGGGGTGTAATTCATCTGGACCTGGAGACTTGAATTCATTTAGGTTAGCTAAGTGTTTCCTCACTATCTTTCTGTTTATAGATATCCTGGATTCTTCTATTCCCTTAATAGGACAGTGAATAACAGTTGATGTTGCATTTCCTTTCTGAGAGAAAACAGATGCAAAATAGGAATTTAAAAGTTCAGCCTTCTCAACATCCTGTCTTACCATTTCATCATTTTCATCCTGTAAAAATCCTATAGCATCTTTGACTTTTCTTTTACTTTTGACATATCCCCAAAATCCTTTATTATTGCTTTTGACATCTCTTGCAAGCCTCAGTTCATTTTCAGCTTTAGCTAATCTGATTTGTGCCCTGCAGGTTCTGCAGACAGCATTATATTCTTCTTTAGATATGCCTCCCTCTTTCCATTTTATAAACATTTTTTTCTTCCTTTTTAGCATGTGCTTAAGTTCTGTGTTCATCCATCCTGGTTTCCTTAAATGCTTCCTATTCTTCCCTCTTTTCGGAATTGTTAACAACTGTGCTTTGAGAATTTCATTTTTCAAAATTTCCCATCCTTCCTGGACATTTTTGTCTTTAAGGATATCCAGCCATTGGATCCCTCCAATTCTCTTTCTGAATCCCTTAAAATCTGCCTTTCTGAAATCTAACCTTGACGTCTGAGTCTTCACAGGTCTTCCACCTCTAGTAATCCAAAATTCTAAAATAGCATGGTCGCTACCTCCTAGGGTCCCAGCCACTTTTACCTCCTCAACCATTTCCTCCCTGTTTATAAGGATTAGATCCAAGGTAGCAGTTCCCCTTGTTTTCTCCCTTACCTTTTGGAAGATAAAGTTGTCAGCAAGAGAGGATAAGAATTTCCTTGACCTGTTAGTTTTGCCTGAGAGAGATTCCCAACAAATGTCTGGATAGTTGAAATCTCCCATGACAACTATGTCATATTTTTTGGAGAACTTGGCCATCTGATGCATAAAGAGTTCATCTATATCTTCAGCTTGCACAGGCGGCCTGTAGTAAATGCCTACAATGGTGTCCTTTCCATTGTTCTGTCCTTGAATTCTTACCCAAACAGTTTCCACAGAACTCCCAGTCTCTGAAGCTTCAATCTCTGTGCAGATATACGCGTTTCGAACATACAATGCGACACCCCCTCCTCGTTTATCAAGTCTGTTTCTTGCAAATAAGTTGTATCCTTCTAGTCTTGTATTCCAATCATGTGTATTGTCCCACCAAGTTTCAGTGATTCCAATTACATCATATTTCTGTTCCTGTGTTAGTAGTTCCAATTCTCCTTGTTTGTTGCCCATGCTTTGTGCATTAGTATAGAAACATTTTAGTTTGTGATTGGTTTCTCTTTCTCCAATATTTTTATTAATTAGATTCTTTCGTCTTTGTTCTTCCTTTCCACTTCTAATAGCAGAGTTCTCAATAGCATTTGTCAGGTGTATGGCTTTTTCTGGTCTTTTGCTTCCCTTCCCATGTTGTTCTAGTTTAAAGCTCTCCTTACAAGTGTAGCAAGGCGACTTCCAAATACCTGCTTTCCAGTCTTCGTAATTTGCACCCCATCTCTAGCAAGTAGTCCATCGTATAAGTAGTTCACTCCGTGATCCAGAAATCCAAATCGTTGCCGACGGCACCATCGACGTAGCCAGTTGTTCACCTGCAGAATCTTATTCCACCTCCTTGTTCCATGGCCATCCACTGGGAGGATGGAAGAGAAGACCACCTGCGCTCCCAGTTCTTTCACTTTCTTGCCTAAGTCTTCAAAGTCTCTGCAGATGATTTCCAGGTCGTTTCTTGCGGTGTCATTTGTCCCCACATGTAGTAGCAGGAATGGGTAGTCATCTGTAGGTCTGAAGAGTCCTGATATCCTGTCAGACACATCTTTAATTTTTGCACCTGGAAGACAGCACATTTCTCTTGTAGTTATATCCGGTCTGCAGATAGCGGCCTCTGTTCCTCTCAGCAGGGAATCCCCCATGACCACCACTCTCCGTTTCTTCTTCACAACATTTTTCTTTCTCCATCCAGGAGGACTCTGAAGGCGTACAAGGTTGCTGTTTGTTGGCAAAGTCTTATCCTGATGTATTTCTTCATCGTTTTCCTGCGTGAGAGCCTGGTACTGGTTTCTGAGCAGTATGGGTGCTGACTGCCTCCTGATCCTCCTGTTTCTCTGGGTCACATGTCTCCATTCCTCTGTTTCTTCAGGTGCACTTCGAATTTCTTCTCTTTCTGTAACATGAAGAGATAATTCTGCTCTGTCCAAGAACTCTTCACCTTCCTTAATGATCTTCAACGTAGCCAACCTCTCTTCGAGATTTTGCAACTTTTCCTCCAACAGGGACACAAGCTTGCATTTGTGGCATGTGAAGTTTGGCTTTTCCACTGGTAAATCTGTGAACATGTAGCAAGAAATGCAGCTCACCAAATGGCTCCTGGCCTCTTCCATCCTGAGATTTCTTAAACACGATGAAAGATGAGCCAAATTTCGCGCGCCGATCGGCGCGCGGTTTTTCCAATTTCCTCTTTTCAGCTGCAACGGCCAAAACCCAGTGATCGTTGAGCTCGTGGAGACTCTTCACTTATCCCAGAAGGCACTGGGAATATGCAAATGATCTCCTCAAGACTCTTCCCCTGGTTTTCCGATTTCCTCTTTTCAGCTGCAACCGCCAAAACCCAGTGATCGTTGAGCTCGCGGAGACTCTTCACTTATCCCAGAAGGCACTGGGAATATGCAAATGATCTCCTCAAGACTCTTCCCCTGGTTTTCCGATTTCCTCTTTTCAGCTGCAACCACCAAAACCCAGTGATCGTTGAGCTCGCGGAGAGTCTTCACTTATCCCAGAAGGCACTGGGAATATGCAAATGATCTCCTCAAGACTCTTCCCCTGGTTTTCCGATTTCCTCTTTTCAGCTGCAACCGCCAAAACCCAGTGATCGTTGAGCTCGCGGAGACTCTTCACTTATCCCAGAAGGCACTGGGAATATGCAAATGATCTCCTCAAGACTCTTCCCCTGATGCAAAATACCTAAATCTTAAAATACCTCAATTTGGATTTTTTCAAACTTTGAGCGACGAGCGGCACGGGTTAACGTCGTTTGATCGAGCTCAAATTTTGGCTCTCTCAATATCTGGAAAGGGGAATCATTTTGTGGGGTCCAGACGGACAAAATTCCGACATCGATTTTTTGCGGTCACCCTAATGGTCACCATACCTAATAATTTATGCTGCCTTCCCATGTTTGTCAAATTGGAGCTCCGCTTTCTTCTTCGTCCCCAAAATAGCATGAAGAGCCCAGTGGAGAATCTACTGTATATATTTTTTGGGTAGTTTCTAAGACGTTCAATGGCAATACTCAATGAACACGGCTGCATTTATTAATCACTTTAGTAAGATTGGTTGTTACAACAATATAAACTTAAGGGGAATCTGTCAGCACATTTGACCTATATAAAATATTATTATGGGCATACAGGTTATAAAATGATGAACACAGTCCTCCCTGTGTGTCTCATATCAGATGTGCTGTTGAGAAATCATCTTTTATCAATTTATATAAATGACCTCTTCCAGGCTCTGGGTAGGACGCTGCCTGGGAGGTAACTCTGCCTCCAGAGCTTATTTTACATGAAGGGGTAGTTACCAGTGCGAGTCAAGTAACTAATACAGAACAGGAGAAATTTAATTTAGTCTTCTTGTAGACATTTTGTGCAGCTCTGTGAGCTCTGCTGTATTGAACCAATATTACAACCCTGTCTTCCTGCAAGATGAAAGCTGAGAAGAACATGCACATGTGTCAGTTATAATCACACACAGCTCTGCAGTGAGATCAGGAGAGCAGCAATCACACATCACACTGGTAACTCCTTCTTATACGTAATACATGCTCCGGAGGCAGAGTTTTTGCCAGGCTCTATCCTCCCCGGAGCCGGTAACTGATAAAAGATGATTCCTCAGCAATAACACATCTATAACCTGTATGCTCGTATTAATAGTTTAGATAGGTCAAATATGGTGACAGATTCCCTTTAAAGTGGTGGTCCAAAGGAAAATTTCATCTTAAACCCCTGTCTATTTAGTGCCATAAACTAAACTATTTTCTAATATACGTGAATTAAAAATTCCTTACTTCTCCCTAACTACAGTCATGGCCAAAAGTTTTGAGAATGACACAAATATTATATTTTCACATGATCTGCTGGCCTCTGGTTTTTATGTGTGTTTGTCAGATGTTTTTATCACATACAGAAATATAATTGCAATCATATTATGAGTACCAAAAGGTTATATTGACAGTTAGAATGAGTTAATGCAGCAAGTCAATATTTGCAGTGTTGACCCTTCTTCTTCAGGACCTCAGCAATTCTCCCTGGTATGCTCTCAATCAACTTCTGGATCAAATCCTGACTGATAGCAGTCCATTCTTGCAAAATCAATGCTTTTATTTTGTCTGAATTTGAAGGTTTTTGTTTGTCCACCCGTCTCTTGATGATTGACCACAAGTTCTCAATGGGATTAAGATCTGGGGAGTTTCCAGGCCATGGTCCCAAAATCTCTATGTTTTGTTCCCTGAGCCATTTAGTTATCACCTTTGCTTTATGGCAAGGTGCTCCATCATGTTGAAAAAGGCATTGTTGATTGCCAAACTGCTCTTGGACGGTTGGGAGAAGTTGATCTTGGAGGACATTCTGGTACCATTCTTTATTCATGGCTGTGTTTTTAGGCAAGATTGAGAGAGAGCCCATTCCCTTGGCTGAGAAGCAACCCCACACATGAATGGTTTCAGGATGCTTGACAGTTGGCATGAGACAAGACTGGTGGTAGCGCTCACCTGGTCTTCTCCGAATAAGCCGTTTTCCAGATGTCCCAAACAATCGAAAAGGGGATTTATCAGAGAAAATGACTTTACCCCAGTCCTCAGCAGTCCACTCCCTGTACCTCTTGCAGAATATCAGTCTGTCCATGATGTTTTTCCTGGAGAGAAGTGGCTTCTTTGCTGCCCTCCTTGAGACCAAGCCTTGCTCCAAGAGTCTCCGCCTCACAGTGCGTGCAGATGCACTCACACCTGCCTGCTGCCATTCCTGGCAAGCTCTGCACTGCTGGTAGCCCGATCCCGCAGCTGAAACACTTTTAAGAGACGGTCCTGGCGCTTGCTGGTCTTTCTTGGGCGCCCTGGAGCCTTTTTGGCAACAAGGGAACCTCTCTCCTTGAAGTTCTTGATGATGCTATAGATTGTTGACAGAGGTGCAATCTTTCTAGCTGCGATACTCTTCCCTGTTAGGCCATTTTTGTGCAGTGCAATGATGACTGCACGTGTTTCTTTAGAGATAACCATGGTTAACAGAAGCGAAACAATGATGCCAAGCACCAACCTCCTTTTAAAGTGTCCAGTGGTGTCATTCTTACTTAATCATGACAGATTGATCTCCAGCCCTGTCCTCATCAACACCCACACCTGTGTTAATGGAGCAATCACTGAAACGATGTTAGCTGGTCGTTTTAAGGCAGGGCTGCAATGATGTTGAAATGTGTTTTGGGGATAAAGTTCATTTTCTAGGCAAATATTGACTTTGCAAGTAATTGCTGTTAAGCTGATCACTCTTTATAACATTCTGGAGTATATGCAAATTGCCATTAGAAAAAATGAAGCAGTAGACTTTGTAAAAATTAATATTTGTGTCATTCTCAAAACTTTTGGCCATGACTGTACACTATCTGCTATTGTAATTATTTTTCTATTTCCTGTATGATGGCGGTTTGTTTAAGAATCCCAGTGTATCCTGGGATACTCCAACAAAGCATCAAAGTAGGGGGCTGAAGCTATGGTCACTGTCACAGCCCCTGCGCCCTCCCTTAAACAAAGTTAAACAAAGCATCATCAGTGACGCTCGTTTTGGGGGCTGTGCTTATACCTGCTGTGTCTCTCCCTATGAGTTGGGTACTTTGAGAGTTTCACAATTACAGCATCCACTCTATTATTGGCTCGGATCAATAATAACCAGCTGGTAACAGAGCGGTGTCAAAGAGGGACAGCAGGGATGAGCACAGACCCTGAAATTAGTGTCACTGATGAAGGAGGGAGCAGAGGCTATAACAGTGACAGTAGCCTCTGTCTCCTGCTCTGATGATGCTTTGTTTGAGTATCCCAGGATTCAATGGAATTATTATTTATTTATATAGCGCCATTAATTCCATGGTGATGTACATGAGAAGGGGGGTTACATACAAAGTTATAGATATCGTTAACAGTAAACAAATTTATGATGACAGACTGGTGCAGAGGGGAGAGGACCCTGTCCTTGCGGACTTACATTCTACAGGATAGTGGGGAAGAGACCGAAGGTCGGGGGTGCAGCAGTTCTGGTGGTGATGAGGCGGCAGCTCAGGCGGCGGTGAGGCGGCAGAATGGTCATTGCAGGCTGTAAGGTTTCCTGAAAAGATGGGTTTTCAGGTTCCATTTGATGGATCCGAGGGTGGTGGATAATCGGACGTGTTGAGGCATGGCATTTCAGAGGATAGGGGAATTCTCAAAGTGTCATTACACAGGAAGTAGGGAAAAAATAAAATAGCAGCTAGATAGCGTCGATAGTGAACAGTAGGGAATTTTAAAATACTAGTATATTAGAAAATAGCTTAGATTATGGTAATAAATAGATCGGGATTTAGGATGAAATTTTGTCCGACTTCGGACCACCTCTATGTATGTAAAAAAACATAACTGTGTAAATGTATAATTGGTAAAATTGATGTATAAGAGACATAATGGATTTACTTATTCTACTTCTTTATGTAGCACCAATAATTCCACATAGCAATACAGATATCAGATACAGGATGGTGGGATTTGGACCCAGGATCTCAGTGCTGCAAGGCTACCATGCTGCTCTATAAAGAATCTTACGAAACTGTAAATTTAACAATAGTATGTATTGGGGTAAAATGGCTTTCCCATAATCTCTTGCAGCTATATCACATGGTATAGTATCACATGGTATAGTATAGGCAATCAGAAGCACATATCAAACCCTGCATAAAAGCAGAGGTAGAGAATGCAGCAGCAACTTTTGGAGTCATTCTGGTCGTGACAGGAGGTCAGAGCTCACAGGTATAGAAATGAAAAGATACAGCTTTAAGGCCTAAATAAACATTACAGAGTATTTGAAAGCACCATAGTGAAAAAGATTAGTGTGTGAGGAAAAAAGAATAATGTTATTCATGCTTTTTAGGGCAGTTTGAGGCTTTGAAATACTTTTGTTTTGTAGCAAATTGATTTACCAAGAATGAAATTTTCAGGGAAAATTCAGTCAGTCTGGAAAATCGGAATTTCAAAAGATTTGCACATGTCAATAATATAGTTTTACCATTTTACAAATCACTAGTCGAGCCATAGTTTGAGCACAGAAATGCAAAGCATAGCTGGAGAGGGTGTTTATGGATTAAAGGGAACCTGTCAGGTCCCCCTTGCCCTACAAACCATCAGCATTCACTTATTTATGAGTAAACTCCCTGCCTAACCATGCCTGTGTAACGTTTTTATGTACAATTTAGTTTTTTTTTTTATAAAAAAAAAGCATAACAGTCTCCCCAGTTTGCTATGCTAATTAGAGCTTTGAATAGTGGGCATGATAACACAATTTGCACTAACGGCATCATTGCCGCTTATGCAAATCTTGTGCATGCATGCTAGTCATTCCCACAGTGCCACTGCGTCTCTGAAGCCAGGTGTACACTTCCCGGCTTCAGAGGTGCGTAAAGTGCATGTCTGGAAGTTCCCTTTAATAAAGTAGATTATAATAAAATTTGAATTATTTTGTTTGGCAAAAAAATAAAAAGTTTTGGGGGTGATCAAGTCATGGTGCACAAATGATGCATCTTTCTTCTTGGCTCAAAATACAGTATCCTGAGTCTCGTTTCAAGAGATGACCAACTTTGAAAAAATTATTTTTTATGTCACTATTTGGTATTATAAGTAACAAAAAGATTTACCCAACCCCCCGCCCAAGACTAATAGTCATCGGAGGAAACTTAATAGACGCTACTGTATAAATCAAAGCTCAATACAGAAACCTGTCTCATGATCTTATTGTGCTCATATCTGTGGCTGTAGCAAGGGACATGCCCTACGTATAGACTGAAGAAGATTCTACAATCAGCATAAAACAGGATTCTCTCGTGTAAGAGGAGTAAGACTATTGGACACTGCCAGAGGATGTTATCGTGGGGAAAGCACTGACAAAATTTAAAATGGTTTTCTCCAAAGTAATAATTATGGCTTTGAGATAACAGGGAATGGTTCATTGACTCAAGGATTTGTTCTGTCACAGTTGGTGTTGGGAAGGCATTTTTTTACCCTAAAGGCCCTGTTACACATAACGATGTCCCAGCGATCCCACCAACGATCCGACATGGATGGGATCGCTGGGACATCGCTAGGCTGATCACTGGTAAACTGTCACATAGACAGCCCCTCCAGCGATCAGGACCAGCGAGCAAGCTGGTATCCAACGTAAACAGCAGGTTTCTAAGAGCCGCGCTGCTCTTAGAAACCTGCTGTTTACGTTGGATACCAGCGTGACGCTGGTTTCCAATGTAAACAGCAGAGTTCTAAGAGCAGCGCGGCTCTTAGAAACCCAATGTTTACATTGGATAGCAGCATGCAGCGTTGCTGGCCAGCGGGAGACAAGCGATGAAAAAACAGCCCAGGACGATCCAGCACAATCAGCAATACTGGTCAGGGTGGCCGGTCGCTGCTGGATGTCACACAGCGATATCGCTGGAGAGATCTCTAGTGTGTCACAAAATCAGCAATATCGCTGTGTGCAACGGGGCCTTAAGATGTAATTTGGATTCTATCTCATGATGTTCTTTGACTTCCTCTGGATCAATATTGCAGATAACCAGAAAGATCAATATTGCAGATTAATAGATCCTACAATATTTACCTTTACTTACAAGTTCATAGAAAAGGGTTCATGTACCTGAATAGCAATGTCATTAAAGTCTTTATGTTTTGATGAACTGCCAATCTTAATAAGGCTATTGGACTCATGTACCCAAGATTACTATGAGCGGATCAATCTGCTTTGAGCCATATTGCCTGAATGTCCTGGTTTCATGCCAGTTCAAACATTTTAAGATACGATTTGCGGTTTGAAAAAAACTTGCCCGGCACCATTTCCCACACTGCTGAAGCAACAGAGAGCAGGCTAAGGTAATTTTGCTTTGCCACATGGGCTCCCCATAATGAGTGTGTGGACAGGTGTCTTTTATGCAGGTAACAAGTTCAAACAGGTGCAAATAATACAGGTAGTGAGTGCAGAGTAGGAGGGTGTCATAATTCCACCCCTTAATGTGTCTGGGGTGCAGTTACTGAGAGCTCAGCCATTCAACCCAGTACAGCGGTGTGCTGAACCTGTCAGTACTTTGATTGATAGCTTGGCCATCCAATCTGGTACAGGGGTGTGCTGAGCTGTCAGTGTGTTGATTGACAGCTCGACTAACCAATCTGAGGCTGGGAGGTGTTGGCTGTCTCCAGGTTTTCATTATCCCAGGTGATTGCCATGCTACATAACTGAGCTGTTTCTCCCAGACCTCTGCCATACATACATTCAGCTAGTGAGGTTTATGCTTCCTGTGGCTTGATTTCTGTATGCTTGATCCTTTGTTGCCTAACCTTGGAATTTATTCTGACTATCCGACTGTTTAACCCCTTCTGCTCTGATCTGTTATCCTCCTGGTATACCTGACCATGCTTTTGTCTCTTCCTTCAGTTTATGACGTACCCTCCTGGCTTCTGACCCTGGACTCCTTGACCACTCTGACTCATGGCTTGGCCATGAGAAGTGACTAGAGTCTCAGAGGGCTTCTTAAAGAAAAACTAACAGGTCTTTGAGAGTCAGAATTCTTGCTGGTTGGTCGGTGATTAAATACTTATTTCATGCAATAAAATGCAAATTAATTAGGTAAAAATCCTACAGTGTGATTTTCTGGATGTTTTTAGATTCTGTCTCTCACAGGTGAAGTGTACCTTCGATAAAAATTACAGACTTCTCCAATCTTTGTAGGTGGGAAAGCCTTTAAAAATCGGCAATGTATCAAATACTTATTTTCCCCACTGCAGAAAGACTATTACTATTTTCATACATTTTCTAATGGTGTTTGCACATTTGTAATTTTTTTTAAATTCATCAATGTATTGGCTTCTTTATATTGGTTATATATTATGAATATTGACCAAGATTAATATTGTAATAACAGATTACTAATTTAAGTTTCATACAAAAAGTATTTAAATATCATAAAATAATAAGAAAATGCTCGCAATATTTATTAAATTAAGGTCTATTTATCGCTCATGCTTTCTTTAGTTAAAGAAAAAAAAATGACAGGGAAAAATAATGATTAATGAAAAGTTGCCAAAAAGATTTAAAAAACTCTGAGGTGTTACCTACCAAAAGTTCTCCTTCTGTCTGTGATACAGCACAGATTGCAGTCGTGACAGTAAATCTGGTGCTATTGTTAGTGGCATTGCACTTTGGTTTTTTTTGGCTTGCATTAGTCCAATCTGTGACATGCCTGTGAATAACTCTCTTCTGTACTGTCTGTATGGCATATGGATTTCTGGAATGTAATATCAGACCTAGCCACAGAACAAGTGTTCAAAGCACCTTATTATTTAAAAAAGCCAATTACTCAAAAAAAAATCCCACAAATGTTACATGTTTCACATTTTAATGATTGCCGGATCCTGTAATGGAACAGAATGTTTCCTTTTTTTGGGAGGAAAGTTTTCCTATTATAAAAATGATGACATCTTAATTTTATTTTAAGATGTATTTTTTAGTTATTTTAAAAAACTATATATATATATTCTTTCTTTTTTTTTTGAAGATGACAAAAATACATCTTAAAATAAAATTAAGGAATGGAAAAAAGGTTGAATATCAACAATACACAAATAGAAAATGTATAAATAAAAAAATACATGTTAAAAAAACATTAGGGAAAAGAGATTGAAGAGTACCTAATGAAGGACGGGCAAGAACTAGCCGAGAAGCGCTATAGAAATGAGAACCATATAAAAATTTATAGCGAGAAGGATTTATATATATTTATAAAAAAATATAAATAATTATAAAAATAACTAAAAAAAATACATATATTAAAACATTAAAGAAAAAAAAGATTGGATATAAATAATAAAAATAGAGAATTTATTTCTATACATACCGTACAAGTATATATAAAGAAAAAAAGGCTTGACAAAGGTTCACAACCTTGAGCCAAAATGTCGCCATTTTGGGCTAATAAATAGCACGCCTTTTCACCTTTAACTGGTGTGCTGCGTCCATTTTTTTTTTTATATACACACATACATACACATATACTGTACATATATATATATAATATATTTGTTAAAAGGCATTCTCTATATATTTGTAGGTATATTTAAGGTCTATTTTCTTTTTCTAGCGTGTTTTATAATATGTATTTTTTAATTATTTCATATAAAAATTAAAAACGTTTCATAGAGTTCATACTACCCTCTATCATCTTTTGATTTTGTAGACAAGTTAATGACATTTTATTACTGACTGTACTGGTTGTAATATGACTGCCACCACTATGATTGGCAAACATTTAGAAAAAATACAAAAAAAACCTGTTCTCTTCTTACTTCCCTTGGGTGCTAACGTATTTTAAATACTTTTGTAAATAGTAGCCAAAATAGATTATTAATATTAATTAACATTCGTTTCACGCAACTGTTTAATTATATTATCTGAAAGAGTCTTGTGAATTAAATCACATTCTAATTAAATTAGGGTGGTAAAAATCACGGTTTACATTGATACTGAGCAAAAAAAAAAAAGTATTATAATAGTGAAGCTAAATGCATGATCCAAATGGAAATCACTGTTTCCGTATATATAATTTATATATATTTGTATTGAAAACAGCAAACAAGTAAGGGCATGGTTTTAAAAATTCCAATGTAACGTAAGTAAATTTAGTGCTGGCTTGTATGAATGTTCTAGTCAAGGCATATAATATTGAGGACCTATTCTCTGAATATACAACCCCACCAGAATCCCACCAGTCAGTTGTTATTAGTTCTGGGGCTGGCCAAAAATAATACTTCAACTGACCAGAACAACACAGCTCTGATCAAAATGTAGCCGCTGCTGCCGGGTACTTCAGATCAGCTCCCATGTAAGAGATCTGCAGTACCCAGGAAGGGCCACTACACATTGATTGTAGCCATGTAGTTAAGCTCTGTTCAAAGTTCAAATTCAGCCTCCATTGAAGCCAATAGCAGCTGACTGATGTGGATACTGATCACCTATTCTAAGGTTAGGTTATCAATATCTTGTGCCCAGATAACCCATTTAAGCTCGGCTATATTTGATCCAAGTCAACTGCATTGTTAATTAGAGTCTAACTTTGTCTGAACTCTACTGCTAATAATATAAAGCTGACAGGTAGTTGTTACGGATGTAGTATTTTGCTTGAAGTTTGCAGATTTGTGGCCATAGTCCTTTCCTTCTAGAAATCATGCTCATTCCCAAAATATTCTCATCCCCCTTCATTTCTCCATCCCACCTCCTTGAGATCCTGAGGGACAAGAAACCTTCCAGAACAGCCGATTTCCTGGGAGGTGTAGAAAAGATGCAAACAATATGCTGACTCTTTCAGGAATCCTGGAAGTCTCCTGTATTTTTGGGAGTCACCTTAACATCTAAAGAGACTTACCAAGTATGTCACAACAGTCCCGAGACAGTAAGCTGATGAAAGGATGTCTCATTGGAGAAAGTCTCTGTTATCTATTGGGGAGTCTACTTTTAGCTGTTCATATTCCCTACAGAGCCTTGTGGTGTGACGGGTGGTCGCGTGGTTAATGGGAGGTATATGTCACATGGATGGATGCTCTCTGCGATGCAACCCGGAGTATTTTGTCTCTAGTGTACATGAGCACTAAAGATGTCATTTAGTGCACTGGGTCCGGGTTGTGGGTAGCTATGAGAGATGGGAGGGTCTGGCTACCCATATTACCTCACCTTTGGGTGAGGGTGTGGACTGTACCCCGTTTTGCCTGAAGATATGTGTGTGATTATGAATTTTGACGACCTGTGATAAGGTCATGATCATGTGACTAGGCATGTGATAGGTAACTTGGTGTGGCTACAGCTATCTAAGGAAGGTGTGTGGCACATGGGCAGTGAGTGTGAGGGAGTCTGTCAGAGTGTGGACAGATCTCCATGTGTCCAGGTGGGACACTACAGAGTAGTCTGTATTCTTAGAAAGGAGAAGGCCTTCTGTGTGTGTACGGCTCAAGTCGGAGCCTCCGGGCTGTGTGTGCACAGGGCCTGAGGGAACAAAGCCCAGCTAAGGACTGTTTATGGTTTATGTTGCTTTCGTCTGCTGTGAAGGCTGGAAACCTTGCTTTGTTGCTGTGAGGTTTATGGAGCAAATAAACCGAATGGACTCGTTTTAACCCTGAGTGTGCCAGTGTTTTACCTCCAAGACCAGCAACGTGAGTAATCCCCATCCACAGACAGTGTGGAACGTTACAGCCTTCAGAGGGGAGCTGAAGCATTACATAATTACCATTGACATTACTAGACATGGCAGGTCTTCCAGAGCAAGCGCCGCTTTTTTTTATAGTTGCTTTTTGTTCTGGCGTTAATACTCTCCTTCCTCTTTTTCACCTTCTGACGAAGTTGCAGGAGCAGTGAATCGAGCGTTGAAGTGGATTACTGCAAGTCACAGGAACAGGTCACGCAGTTAGTGTACTATGCCCCTATTATAATATTGCTTAACATGGATTTTTTTTGCCACTCAGCTGCAGATGTGTTTAATATTTTACACTTATATTTTGTGAGTTCTATATTTTCAGTTGCTATATTGTGCATATTACCTCTGTTTATTGCATGGTATTTATTAAATATTATTCTATTACTGGATGAGGAAATATATACTGATCCTCAGTTTTCATCATTACAGGTATATTTTGTAACTTTTTAAAATATTTTTCTTATTTAATAAAAATGCTTATTGCATTATATATGGTTTCCTTGGCATTTCTATATAGCTTTGCATTATTTGGTATGAAAGCTTTGTGGTTATGATTGTAGATTTTTTTGTTGTATATAATATTTTGTGGAGTATACTTTTAACTGTTCAGTTTCCCTGTAAGGGGTGTACCGGGGCCGTGTGATGTCCCCCTCCATTTCCTCATGTAGATATTGTACTGCTTATAGAATTGTATGTATAATGTTTCTGATATTTATATATATATATATATATATATATATATATATATGTGTGTATATAGTGTTGTGTCTATAGGGAAACAATAGTGTACATAGTTTACATAGGAGGTGCAAACTGTGGATAAGATAGAGGGTTTTCCTGTTTCTAGTAGTAAGGCTACAGAGCCCGGACAGGGTGGATGACTCCGTCATGTTGGGAAGTGGGGAGCCCAGCTGTCCACTGCCATTCGGACAGAAGTGCAGCAGTACTGACAAGCAGGTTGCTCTAAGATGTGGCAGCTTACTATCTGGGCAGATGCCCTCATGTCTGGGGTGAAACAGACAAGGGAACTCCTGAACGTAGTGAAGCTGAACAGAGAGGACGCTGTGGTACCAGTTGAAATGGGATGGCCCAGGTACAAACGGAAGGACATAGGGAAGAGCACAAGGAAAGTGAAGGATGTGAACTGTGCAGAACTCTGTGTTGCTGCTGTAACTGATGTGGACATGCAGCAATTGAAAACAAGTAAAGTTGTATGTTTAAAGTTGGAAGGCATGTCTCTGTGTCTAAGGGATGCAAAACAGAAGCCGCGGAGACACCATGGTGTCTCCGCAGCTTCTGTTTTGCATGTTTTACATATTTCCCATAAGGGATGGGGGCAGTGCTCTAGAATCACTGCGTTGAGAAACACGTGATGGTGTCTCCGCTGTGTCGGATGTTGATCTCCATGAGTTCATTCATCCTCCTCTTCATAGTCTGTGTCTAAGGGAGGCCTGGGATAATCAGGCATGTGAGACAGTGGGACTGTATATATGTGATGCGGGTGGTCAGGGTGCGCTAAAGCAGACACCTATGCGGGCCATGACTATGGCCCTGGCTACCGCTCACATCGCTTCAACACCTCCGGAGGGGAAATGAAGCATTGCATAATTTCCATTGTCATTACTAGACAGAGCAGGTCCTCCAGAGGAATCAACACTTTTATAGTTGCTCTCTGCTTTGGCATACATACTCGTCTTCCTTTTCCCGTAAAATGATTTTTTAAACCAGACACAACACCTTTAATAACCAAGCTGCTCATTCTGCTTTGCCATCATGTATAGAACAGGAAGGGACGGGGCGCTCTTATTGCTCCCATTAACATTGTATCCAGACTCTTGAAATCATAAAAGGTAGGCAAAAATTCTGACAGAAATAACATAATTAATTTTGGATAGCTGGTGCTCATGTTTTGCACCTGTTATGTTATCAGCTCGCTTTTCAAATGTTCCATCTGAGATCTGGTTGCCAACCTGAGCTGCTACAAGCGCTGATGACAGAACAAAATGTGAGAAGGTCCTTCTGTCTTTAACGCCTGCTCAACAGTGAATCAGCCTCCAATTAATCTGTTGTTTCTGTAGGAGTTTCATAAAAAGTCAGAGAGAAACATTTCTCAGCAATAAAAAATCCACTCACCTCCAAGGGTATCCCGAAAATGAGTAAATAATAGTATGGGGCCAGTATAACATTTCCCAAAGTCCACATATCTAGTAAGTGCATTGCATTGTGCCGAAAAGCTATTTTGTGAGCAAATATCTATGTGACAATAAAAAGAAATATTATGGCTTAGGTTTTGTTCTTTTTACTATTAACCCCTTAAAGATACAGTTTACATGGCCTTAAGATTTTTTTTTTCCAGAAGATTTAAGTTTTTTATTTTTCCATCTATGATTTTTGGGGGATGACTTAAATAACATTTTAGCTATATTCCTTTGGATGTTTCATTTACTCCGCTGCCGGACATGAATATTTTTGGTTATACATTTTAATATTTTTGCACAATTATATTGTAATAAATTTGCATTTCTACTTTTGGATAGACAATGTGAAGGTATGCTCCTTTTCAGGAACAAGTTTTATTTTTCAGTAGTACCATTTTGGATACACATAACTTATTCATGTTTTAAAATTAATGGATGGAAAAATGGCAATTTATTTTTTAACTTCTGCTCCAGCTGCCATGACAATCTATTGCCAACCCTGCTTTTTCATGACTTGGACACCAATGAGGTACGCCCTCTGTCCAACTTATTAGAGGTGTACGTCTGTAGGGATTCACGCTCTTAGGTAGGCCCTAGACAGCGTTCACATAGGCAATTTGGTTTGGTCGAAATATGTGAAGTTTTATTTCTTCAATAAAACTAAACAGTTAATTCTGCAGGCACATATGTCTGTGCGGCTCACCCGAACAGATTATAGTCCATAAAAGTGTTCATCTCCATGCACAGTTCACACTGAACAGGCAGCAACTTCCACATATTACTTTGCAGCTCCAACACACAGACTGCTCAGATTTCGTAGCTGACCCATTCAGTTTCCATTCAGAGAGAGTCTAGTTTGTCTGTCTCCCAGCTACAGCTCTCATTTTGGCTGGTCACTCACCAGCTTTAACACATTCCACTCTGCTTCATTCAGCTGACTGACCCAGCGTAACCCCATTTCCTGGTTCTTAGTCAAAGCTAGTCATGTGAATCTAACTAAGACCTGCAGAGCTAGGTTTTTACCCAGTCCTACCTGGCTTTGCTACAACACACACAACAAATCTGACACATCAATGCATTGACTCTACATGACTACTAAAAGTGTTCTTAGGTTGTCTTCATGATATTAAATGTCACATCTTTTAAAAGGGCTGTCAACTTCTTAAAATTACTTGTGAATTGGGCATAGAGTGTATTAAAGCAAAATGTTTCAAGTCAGCTGATGCCTCAGTCATACCTTGCTTTCGTTGCAAATTGAAGCAGCAATTCTTTGCATCATGAAAATGGTTCACGTGCCAACACCCTCCTGACAAAGAGCACAACCTTGTTCCAACAAGTATATTTGTTTAAAAATGTTGCGCAATAAAATTGAGGGCAAGTGTCATGCAGCGAGCATGTGTTAATTTGCCTAACAGCATTGCAGCCATGATGTTTTTGAAATTGTTGCTTACTAAGTTGCTGAGGAGCCATCCAGTGTGAAATTTGATAAGTTCTGTCCTTTACTGCTCTTGTTGATGGTGGGATGTCCATTGAAGATGATGTGGAGGGGGAGCGTAAGCATCGCCCAGTATGGAAGGATCACCAGTGAAAACCTGGATCATTTGCAATAGTGCATTTCCATTATTCAAAATTTAACTCAGAAAGCCATGAAAAACATATGAAGTTCATGGCTGTAATTGATGACACTCATGTCAGAATGCACCGTGAAAAACAATGATAATTCCAGGAACTGGCCCTGTACAGGACTGTACAGGACATAGATTCAAACTGACGGTGTTGATGTCAGAGGTAATACCAAGCTGCTGTGACAGACAAGCGATATTCCATGTTTTTCATAACATACTATACTTCCTCTCCAGGAATATCCTTGCAAGAGATAAAGGAAGCCATTTGTGGCCTGTGCTTGATAGTACTACTCCCCAATAGCTAGTGGCTGTGGTTGCAGAGGTACTGCTCCTGCTTGCAGCTATCACAAACTGGAAACACCCTACAAGATCTGCCATTTTGAAGCTGTTCTGACTCAGTCATCTACGCTTCACAATTTTGCCCTTTTCAACAACGGTTGCGGTCATTGGCTAGCATGACGGTGATGTCTTCAGAACCTGAAAACAATCAGGTCTCAATGAGATCAGGGGTCCCAGCTAGTGTTCTGCATCAGTCCCGATGCTTGGAGGTATGTGAGGTTTCCAATCTCGGCAAGACCACCAACCGTAGACAAACGCTGGCGCTGCACAAAGCCTAGTTTATTTACCATTGACATTCGTGAAGGGGTTAAGCTGCATTTAAACAAGAATAGGCGGGTGAACGAGAGTTGTTAAACACTTGTTCCACTATACTCTTTCAGTATAAACAGGATGCCAAAGATCGCTCATTGGGTGAAATGATCTTTTGTGCAGCACAAAAAAAAAAATCAACGTTCTCGGCGATGCATCGTACTGTGTAAACAGGACTAACATTGACGGGAACTCTGGCAGCATAAGTGCACTGAGAGATCGAGTATAGATATACTACAGATCGATTAGTGCTCATCATTTACTGTGACTGACCTGTGGAAACATATATTTAAATGACCGCCGATCGGTAAAGTCTACTTATCGGCGGTTGTATCGTGCAGCTTGTCCGTTCAGGTAAACAGACCATTATACTTGCCCATTGTTGCTACAGCTAACACATTGAAGGACTTGTCCACTAGTCAGACAATCCCTTCTGAATCTCTATGTTTCTCCCCAGTAAAGTATTAACACTTATACTCCGGTGTCGGCACCGTTTCAGCGGTGTTGGCACTGGCTATTTTAGGAATTATGGGAAATTATTATGTCGTGAGAGCCCTGCTGCCAATCAGTGCTGGCTTCACTCTCCTTTCTTATGGATGTAACTGATATCCAGAGAAAGGGATAGCTGCAGCTGCCCTTTCACTTCTTTGGGATGTATTGATTTGTCCAAAAGAGTGAAGCCAGCGCTGATTGGCCGTGATCCCAGGAAGAGCCAGTTCTGAAACCGCTGGAATGGTGCCAGAACAGGAAGTGAGTAAAATTGTTATTATTTTATTACATGGTGTTTCAGAAGGGGTTTCTGAGTAGTGGACTTCAAAAACCAATTGTACACTTGAAGTTTATATACTTTATGTAAATATTTAGGATTTATATGCAAATGATAAAATTAGTTGGGGGGTTCTTCTTCAATTGCTTCCCAGTGCCTCCATAAGAAGCCAAAAAAGCTCTGATACATTGTAACAAACTAAGTGCATGAAGGTAAGAGTAGGTCAAGTAAAAAAAAAAAAAAAGTTTTCATTCGGCAGAGATCTTAAAAAGGCTTAGCTTTTTTCGCTGCACGACAATTCTTCTTCATTTGCATAAGCTAGAATGGTTGCGGATATATCCTCTACAACATTTCATTGCGACGACTGCTGGCATTTGTAGTTTCACGCGACCGTCGCCCTATGATCTTTCATCTGTCCTGACCTATCTGGACTTCCTGATGAATGAACATATCTGGTTTCTGATTTACCATTTTCACATAATATCTGTTTTAAAACAGACACAAAACTAACATATTTCACAGGAGTTAATTATCCTGTTTTATCCCAAGAAACTCGGCTTTAGTCTGTAATCTGTGAGGAAATCTGCTGTTCTAGTCTCAAATCCTTTCCTCAGCCTGGCGATTATCAACTACATTTTTGTACTAGAGGGAATTAATGCCACATACGGACTAAGCAGCTTTGAAGTAGAAAGGCCCAGACCTGTATTAACTTTGCTGCACATCACTGATGCGCTGAGAATAAGAGAACGGCATTGACACAGATGTCCAGTCAATCCCTGTGTTCGCAGTTACCTTTCATTTCTGCACTGTACATATCTCACGCTGTTTTTACTCTTTGCATTTGGCCCCAGGTAACTGTATGCTGCAACCGCCGCCAACCGAGTGTTAAAATTCGTATGCGAAGACTGAAGCGCTATAAAAGGCTGATTGAAGTGGTTGTATGGCTGGAAACCTCAACAAACATCATACTCACATCCCTGATGGTCGTGTAATAAGAAAAGTAAAAATATATACATATACTGTAGTTATAAAGTTACTCCAGATTGACCATACTGGGCTCTGCCGACAAGCCATAAACTAACTTTGGCTATGCAAGCATGGTGAACAACTTTGCATCCCATTTTTGCAACCCCTAAAAAATTTTGTTTTTCTAAGAGTCCAGTCACTATCTAAAAACACAGCTGTTTGGAATAAGAACCTTAAAAAGATAAGTTATCACAAGGTTTTCCCCATTATAGGGATCGCACTCACTCAGGTGTGGTTGGAGGAAGATAGGAAGCTTGTTTCTTTGAAAAGTCCATGCGGGTTTATTTGCTCCATAAACCCCTAAGCAACAACAGAAAGTAAACGGCCTTTAGAGCAGGGAAAAACAGCACCAAATGTCCTTAGCTGGGTTCTGCTCCTTCTGGCCTGTGGGCACACAGGCCGGGCTATGTCCAGCACACAGGCTCGGTCTGGAGCCACACACAGGAGGGCTTCTCCATCCCAAGACACCAACCATGTGCCAAACAACAGCATCCATTATGTACGCTGTAACCACACCCACATGTGAGGTATGTGGGTAGCCAGACCCACCCATCTTTCATAGCTACCCACAACCTGGACCCAGGTGCACTAAACATCCTAGTGCTTACGTGCCCTAAAGAAAAATACTCTGGGATACATCACAGGGAGCAGCCATCCCTGTGACACATACCTCCCATTGATTACGCGGCCATTAGCCTCCTTACACCATATAAATAACAATCACCACCATTAAGTTTCTTTTACAACATACTGGAATACTGTAAAAAAGTCCCCTATCCAGCCTGCAGATCCCATAAAAGACCTTCTATAGGACCTTTTATACGGTTAAGTCCGGTCCGATGGGCGCTTGTTATGTCGATCCGGAGCCTCCTCTCTTCCTACAATCAACATCCTCCTTCCTGGCTTTGTGTGGATAACGTGTCCTACGCTGTTGACACAGTGTCCCCGCATTAGACTCCTATGCAGGAGCACTTCTTTTTACCCTGTCAAGGACAGATCGAATTACTGTAATGTACATCCACTGGAAAATACCAAAGAGTGCCCGTAACTCGGAAGTAAAGCCGGCGCCTGTGCACCACAGTGCTGTACTCTGCCCTCGTCAGGTAAACAGAAGTGTGCTTGTGTAGGATCGTGATTGAGGGGTTGTGTGTGGATTACGTTGGAGGCGTCATCCACATGACACAAGAAAGATGACTGCAATTGTAAGCAGAGAAAAGGCGCCGGATCAAGATCAGAGACACCGCATCTGTGAATTTTATAAAGTCTTTTTTTTTTAGATCTGCAGAGGGGATTGCTGACTTTTTTTTTTACAGCATTCTAGTACATTGTAAAAGAAACCTTAATGTGAGGCCCATACTTTTTATGGAGAAAACTTGGTGACCGGTTTCTTTGAAAAGGAATTGGTCAGTAGTTTTTGCTACCCTATCTGAAATCAGCATAATTTAGTGGCAGAGACCCTGATTTCCATGATGTGTTACCTACTTTACTGTTTGCTGCAGTTTTGATGCTGCAGATCAAGCAGTACTCAGAATGCTGACCTCTGCATAACCCAACCCACATGCCTGATTGGCCACTTTCTGTGTAAAATGTGCATAGGCAAAAAGCTGCCAGTGTTACAGGCGGGGATTGACTACCTGGCTGCATTTTTACTAGTCCTCTAGTGATAATCTCCTGCTGATATAAGTGATTTTATAAAAACTGCAGCAAGCAGCCCAGTAAGTGAAATTGCTGGCATCAGGGTCTCTGCCCCTACATCATACTGCTCTCAGATTGACTGCTGACAGGTTCCCTTTAATAGCTGCTTTATGAAGGTCTATTTGTGGTCACTTATACTCATTTATATACATTAACTTATTCTTACGAAAAGTTATCCCAGCACAATTCCGTGGCATTTACAAACTTTCCCTCTCTTAATACCGCAGACCTGTGGCTTTTTTCCCAGCGTATTGTAAAACTAACATATGCCAGGGAGAGGAGAGATGTTCCAGCAGCACTAGCGCTCGTCCTCATCGCTGGAGTGATAATTAAATCTCAGAATCGCAGGTGACGTCCCTTCCTTTGTCTCCCCCCGGACCGACAATGCTGGCATCCCAGCGCGGCCTGTTAGCACAGATCAGGTGCTGATTTATAGGGACAGATGAGCGTTAGCTGACAGATGGTAGAGTGACCTGAAAAACCTGCCCCCTTTTCTGGGATCAGGCAGCAGATGACAGGTATTATTTCATAAAATAAAGTCGAAAAGGAATCGCTGGAGCTCTGGCATTAATCTGAGGCAGTAACCAGCCATGTAACATTTATGTCAGGACAAATCCGTCTCCGTGAACGAGAAGGAAAAGTGGTTTTTGATGAAGATGTTCATAAATTTTAATATAATATGCCTGACGGTGTCTGATGTCTCAGGTCTCTTTTATATTTTAAGAGTTGGAGTAAAAGACAGAAATATTCAGTTTTACTATATGTATGTTACATATTTGTAAGGTGACTCAATGGCCAGGGGGTGCGCCGGAAACTCGGTGGTGCGCTAGATGTTCTGATTACTGTATGGTGAAGTCTTCTATGAGGAACGCAAAAGGACATTTATCTTATCTAGGAGCCTCCAATACTTGGGGTCTCCATCTGGATACGGAGTATCAATATTTAGATTTTTTTTTTTGCCAAACACATCTTGGAGTGACTGATGTGGATTCGACTTCAACTTGAGTCATAGGAAATTCAGGTAAATACAGATGTGACCATATTCATCTTTGTCCTCAAGTTTTAATAACAACTCAAATTTTGCATCGTACAAATGCAATTTATTATCATGACATGTGCAGCATGGAGGCTCAGTGGTTAGCACTTTATGGTGGCTCAGTGGTTAGCACTGAGGTCCTGAGTTCAAATCCCACCAAGGTCAACATGTGTAAGGAGTTTGTATGTTCTTCCCGTATTTGTGTGGGTTTCCTCCGGGTTCTCCGGTTTCCTCCCACACTCCAAACACATACTGATAGGGAATTTATATATTGAGCCCCAATGGGGGCAGTGATGATGATGTTGTCTGTACAACTCTGTGGAATATCATGATGATATATAAGTAAAGCAAAATAAATAAAATAATTATGACTTCCTAATACTTAACAGGCAGCAGGACACATCTAGACACATGTAGTAGAAACATCTCCGAAACCAAGTAATACAATTTTTTTTTCTTTTCTAAAACTGGTCATTTTGCTCCAATTATCCTTATATATATTTAGGATGGTAGAAAGCTAAAGAAAAACACATTAGAAATTGCCTTCTTTTTCTAATTTAAGTCCAAAGAAAACTAAAGTTTGGTTATAAAAACTCACAATATTATTTTGTATTCAAAGTTCTGGGGGTGTTGTAGATAGAAAAGCACAAAGAACACCGGAATTGTGCCAGAGTTTTATCTAAGCGATTGTAGATCAGCCCAACCATAAAAAAATCTTTCCTTTCTTCCATACACATCAGACGCAAGTGCCAATTTTGATGGATTCGACCTGCACGCTAATGAGTATGACGGCACCGGCCAACTCAGAGGATATGACGATCAGGCATTTCCAATTTTGTACAGCGGATCGTTTTGTTCTCCCCTAGAGGAGTCGCCATCAGACATGTCTTCCAATGGCTCCTTCATAAAGAATACAGGAGCGCTCAGCCGAATGAGTGCTCCTGTATATG
Source organism: Dendrobates tinctorius (assembly GCF_039654945.1). Taxonomy (NCBI): domain Eukaryota; kingdom Metazoa; phylum Chordata; class Amphibia; order Anura; family Dendrobatidae; genus Dendrobates; species Dendrobates tinctorius. The sequence continues at coordinate 20,121,093 of NW_027361810.1, read as the reverse complement.
GGAGACAGAGCTGAGATGGCTGCCGACTGAACGATCTGCCAACCAACCATTGACCGCCAGCCATCTGATGTCTATGGGGGACTTTACACTTAGCTCTACATAGAACAAAATGTGAAATTTCAGATAACCAACTTAAAAAAAACCATGATTTAGAGATACTCTGTTGGGAGTATGCTATATGTGTCTGTGTGTGACTATCCAATGGATAAGTTGTTAATTGCAGCTTGTTGAGGGTTTTTCTTGCATGTTGCAATAATATATTACATTTTACTGCAAGATGTAGTCTTTAACAATATTTAACCCCTTTCTGCCATCCGACGTACTATCCCGTCCATGGGACCTGGGCCCCTATGCCCATGGACGGGATAGTACGTCGGCGCGATCAGCGGCGCCCACGTGGTGAGTGCCGCTGATCGCGGCCGGGTGTCAGCTGATTATCACAGCTGACACCCGGCACAATGTGTCAGGGGTGGTCACGGACCTCCCCCGACACGTTGACCCCTTGCACACCACGATCAAACATGATCGCGGTGTACCGGGGGTTAAAGGGAAGCATCGGCAGGGAGGGGGCTCCCTCCGTGCTTCCCTGAGCCCCCCACGGCAGCGCAATGTGCAGCGCTGCTGCGGGGTGCTCCTTTCCTCCAGGCCCCCGAATCCAAGATGGCGACGGGGGCCTTCGGGGGCCTGAGGAAGCTGGCTTCCTCAGTGCCTGCAAAGCGCAGGCATGAGGAAGCCTTCTACAGTGCCTGTGTCAGATCGCTGATCTGTCACAGTGATCTGTGATGTGACAGATCAGCGATCTGTCACAGGACAGTGATGTCCCACCTGGGACTATTTAATAAAGTAAAAAAAAAAATAAAAAAAAGTGTTAAAATAATAAAAAAAAAATCGCCAAATAAATTAGAAAAAAAAAATATATATTCCCCCAATAAATCCATTTTTTGGAAATAATAAAAAAAAAACAATAAAAGTACACATATTAGGTATCGCCGCGTCCGTAATGACCCGCCCTATAAAACTGTCCCATTAGTTAACCCCTTTAGCGAACCCCTTAAAAAATAAAAATAAAAAACGAAGCAAAAAATAATGATTTATTATCATACCGCCAAACAAAAAGTGTAATAACGCGCGATCAAAAAGACGCATATAAATATCCATGGTACCGCTGAAAACGTCATCTTGTCCCGCAAAAAACGAGCCACCGCACAGCATCATCAGCGAAAAAATAAAAAAGTTATAGCTCGCAGAATAAAGCGATGCAAAAATAATTATTTTTTATATAAAATAGTTTTCATTGCATAAAACCGACAAAAACATAAAAAAAGACCTAAATGAGGTATCGCTGTAACCGTACTGACCCGAAGAATAAAACCGCTTTATCAATTTTACCGCACGCGGAACGGTGTAAACGCACCCCCCCAAAAGAAATTCATGAAACGCTGGTTTTTGTTCATTCTGCGTCCCAAAAATAGGAATAAAAAGCGATCAAAAAATGTCACGTGCCCGAAAATGGTACCAATAAAAAAATCAACTCGTCCCGCAAAAAATAAGACCTCACATGACTCGGTGGGTCAAAATACGGAAAAATTATAGCTCTCAATATGTGGTGATGCATAAACTATAATTACAATAAAAAGCGTCTTTTAGCGTGCGACAGCTGCCAAATATAAAAACCGCCATAAATAGTAAATCAAACCCCCCGATATCACCCCCTTAGTTAGGGAAAAATAATAAAATTAAAAAAAAAGTATTTATCTCCATTTTCCCATTAGGGTTAGGGTTAGGGCTAGGGTTAGGGCTAGGGCTAGGGTTAGGGTTAGGGCTAGGGTTAGGGCTAGGGTTAGGGCTAGGGCTCAGATTAGGGTTAGGGGTGTGTTGGGGTTAGGGTTGGAGTTATAATTGGGGGGTTTCCACTGTTTGGGCACATCAGGGGCTCTCCAAATGCAACATGGCGTCAGATCTCAATTCCAGCCAATTCTGAGTTGAAAAAGTCAAATGGTGCTCCTTCCCTTCCAAGCTCTGCCATGCGCCAAAACAGTGTTTTACCCCCACATGTAGGGTATCAGCCTACTCAGGACAAATTGCAAAACAATTTTTGGGGTCCAATTTCTCCTGTTACCCTTAGGAAAATAAAAAATTGGGGGCAAAAATATCATTTTTGTGGAAAAAAATGATTTTTTTATTTTCACGTCCGAGTGTTATAAACTTCTGTGAAGCACTTGGTGGTTCAAAGTGCTCACCACACATCTAGATAAGTTCCGTGGGGGGTCTAGTGTCCAAAATGGGGTCACTTGTGGGGAGTTTCAATAGTTTAGGTACATCAGGGGCTCTCCAAACGCACATGACACCCGCAGACCATTCCATCAAAGTCTGCATTCCAAAACGTCATTGCTTCCCTTCCAAGCCCCGACGTGTGTCCATACAGTAGTTTTCTCCCACATATGGGGTGTCAGCGTACTCAGGCCAAATTGGACAACAACTTTTGGGGGTCCAATTTCTCCTGTTACCCTTGGGAAAATGAAAAAATTGGGGACTAATTGATCATGTTTCTGGAAAAAATACGATTTTTTTATTTTCATGCCCTGGCATTATAAACTTCTGTGAAGCCCTTGGGGGTTCAAAGTGCTCACCTCACATCTAGATAAGTTCCTTAGTGGGTCTAGTTTTCAAAATGGGGTCATTTGTGGGGGGTTTCCACTGTTTAGGTACATTAGGGGCTCTCCAAAGGCAACATGACACCCGCAGACCATTCCATCAAAGTCTGCATTCCAAAACGTCACTACTTCCCTTCCGAGCCCCGACGTGTGCCCATACAGTAGTTTTCTCCCACATATGGGGTATCAGCATACTCAGGACAAATTGGACAACAACTTTTGGGGTCCAATTTCTCCTGGTACTCTTGGAAAAATAAAAAAATGGTGACTAAAAGATCATGTTTGTGGAAAAAATACGAATTTTTTATTTTCACGCCCGGGCGTTATAAACTTCTGTGAAGCACTGGGGGGTTCAAAGTGCTCACCACACATCTAGATAAGTTCCTTGGGGGGTCTAGTTTACAAAATGGTGTCATTTGTGGGGGGTTTCCACTGTTTAGGTACATTAGGGGCTCTCCAAAGGCAACATGACACCCGCAGACCATTCGATCAAAGTCTGCATTCCAAAACGTCACTACTTCCCTTCCGAGCCCCGACGTGTGCCCATACAGTAGTTTTCTCCCACATATGGGGTATCAGCATACTCAGGACAAATTGGACAACAACTTTTGAGGTCCAATTTCTCCTGGTACCCTTGGGAAAATAAAAAAATGGTGACTAAAAGATCATGTTTGTGGAAAAAATACAAATTTTTTATTTTCATGCCCGGGCATTATAAACTTCTGTGAAGCACTGGGGGGGTCAAAGTGCTCACCACACATCTATATAAGTTCCTTAGGGGGTCTAGTTTCCAAAATGGTGTCATTTGTGGGGGGTTTCCACTGTTTTGGTACATCAGGGGTTTTCCAAACGCAACATGGTGTCCGATCTCAATTCCAGCCAAAAACGTCAAATGGCGCTGCTTCCCTTCCGAGCTATGTCATGCGCCCAAATAGTGGTTTACCCCCACATGTGGGGTATCCGCGTACTCAGGACAAATTGCACAATAACTTTTAGGGTCCTGTTACCCTTGGAAAAATAAGAATTGAGGGTGAAAAGATCATTTTTGTGGAAAAATATGATTTTTTAATTGTATGGCTTTATATTATAAATTTCTGTGAAGCCCATGGGGGTTCAAAGTTCTCACCACACATCTAGATAAGTTCCTTAGGGGGTCTAGTTTCCAAAATGGTGTCATTTGTGGGGGGTTTCCACTGTTTTGGTACATCAGGGGTTTTCCAAACGCGACATGGTGTCCGATCTCAATTCCAGCCAAAAACGTCAAATGGCGCTGCTTCCCTTCCGAGCTATGCCATGCGCCCAAATAGTGGTTTACCCCCACATGTGGGGTATCAGCGTACTCAGGACAAATTGCACAATAACTTTTAGGGTCCTGTTACCCTTGGAAAAATAAGAATTGAGGGTGAAAAGATCATTTATGTGGAAAAAATATGATTTTTTAATTGTATGGCTTTATGTTATAAACTTCTGTAAAGCCCTTGTGGGTTCAAAGTTCTCACCACATATCTAGATAAGTTCCTTGGGGGTCTAGTTTCCAAAATGGGGTCACTTGTAGGGGGTTTCCACTGTTTAGGTACATCAGGGACTCTCCAAACGTGACATGGCGTCCAATCTGAATTCCAGCCAATTTTGCATTGAAAAAGTCAAACTGCGCTCCTTCCATTCTGAGCTCTGCCATGCACCGAAACAGTGGTTCCCCCCCACATATCAGGTATCTGCATACTCAGGACAAATTGCACAATAACTTTTGCAGTCCAATTTCTCCTGTTACCCTTGGTAAAATAAAAAAAAATTGAACCTGAAGTATTTTTTTTATGAAAAAAAGTTAGATGTTCATTTTTTTTTAAATATTCAAAAAAATTCCTGTGACGCACCTAAAGGGTTAATAAACTTCTTGAATGTGGTTTTGAGCACTTTAAGGGGTGCAGTTTTTAGAATGGTGTCACTTTTGGGTATTTTCTATCATATAGACCCCTCAAAGTGGCCTCAAATGTGATGTGGTCCTAAAAATAAAATGGTGTTGTAAAAATGAGAAATCGCTGGTCAACTTTTAACCCTTATAACTTCCTAACAAAAAAAATTTTGGTTCCAAAATTGTGCTGATGTAAAGTAATCATGTGGGAAATGTTAGTTATCAAGTTTTTTGTGTGCCGTATCTCTGTGATTTAAGGGCATAAAAATTCAAAGTTGGAAAATTGCGAAATTTTCAAAATTTTCGCCAAATTTCCGTTTTTCTCACAAATAAACGCAAGTTATTTGAATGAAATTTTACCACTAACATGAAGTACAATATGTCACGAGAAAACAATGTCAGAATCACCGGGATCCATGGAAGCGTTCCAGAGTTATGACCTCATAAAGGTACAGTGGTCAGAATTGTAAAAATTGGCCCTGTCATGAACGTGCAAACCACCCTTGGGGGTGAAGGGGTTAAGGAAAGTTATTCTAACATTAAAAGTTTCCTGTCCAGCAGAGTGGTGGCGATGAGCTACTCAAGGGGAGAAAAGTATAATAGTTTGCATTTTTAATTCCTCCCAGAAACATAGCAAAATGGTCGCTGACTGTCCTTAATTTGGCAAATCGAATTCCCAAAAGTTAAGAATAGTCAGAATCCAAATTGTGGGGGAAATTCGTAGCAAAATTGATCCTATTAGTATTTATTTGTTCATTTCTTTGTGCACTGATGTTGTTGTAAGGATGTAGGGTCCTAGCAGGTTCTCAGGATGCAGTGACGAGACACGAGACAGAGTATGACTGGTATAATAAACTTTTATAAATTTAAGCCACTAGGGCTATGCTGAACGGGCAAACGAGGTAACAAAACAATCTGTCCTCGCAGGGACTCAAGAAAATAAACAGTACTTTTTTGTGTTACTGACAGCAACCCGGCTAGTCCGGGTGTCAGAGGCCAAACTATGGCCAAACTATATCACTTATTTCTACTAAAGTCTACTCATCCTTCCTTGCGTCGCTCGGGATTGCAGATGCGGCCGCTTAGGGGTCGTTGAATGCGGCTGCCCGGACGCCTCGATCTTCCTGGAAGGTTTGGGCTCGTCAGGCCCTGAATTAACTGTACCGGTGGGGCGCAACAGGCCCTGAAGAAACAATGCCATGGGGCACAACCGGCCCTGAAGAAACGGTGCCGATGGGGCGCAACAGGCCCTGAAGAAACAATGCCGGTGGGGCGCAACAGGCCCTGAAGAAACGGTGCCGATGGGGCGCAACAGGCCCTGAAGAAATTATGCCAGTGGGGTGCAACAGGCCCTGAAGAAATGATGCCGGTGGGGCGCAACAGGCCCTGAAGAAATGATGCCGGTGGAGCGCAACAGGCCCTGAAGAAATGATGCCGGTGGGGCGCAACAGGCCCTGAAGAAATGATGCCGGTGGGGCACAACAGGCCCTGAAGAAATGATGCTGGTGGGGCGCGGTGATGATGCAGAGTCTAAATGTAACAGTTCACCAGTCTCTGCCCAGAGTCCTTAAGCAAACCGGACGGGGACCTCTACTGCCGCCTGAAGCGAGGGGGCGCCCTCTGGGCCGGTGATGACAGGGCCGCATGTTATGATTGAGTCACCATAGGAGGCAAAAACAGAAATGCTAGCTAAGTCCTGAAAACCAGAGAAGTTGGCAACTATCAGATTGCAGACCCCTGAACCTATCAACACAACTAGCAGTAGCCGTGAGGGGTTCCTCCGATGACCTAGACCCCTTGATCACAGCCGGAGAGATACATAGGCCTAAAGAAGGAAAGGGGAAATCTAACTGCCCCAGAGCAGACCCCAAAGCAATAGGCAGCCCCCCACATATAATGACGGTGAAGCAAGATGAAAACACTTAGACAGAAAGACAGGCTGAGCAAAGACGGGGCCCAAAACTACCTAGATAGGAAGGGATAGGAAGGCTGCTGTCTGCAATCTGCCAAAACCCTATCAGAGACAAAAGCCAACAAGCTGATATAAAAATGGCCCTGAAGCAACTAAGCTTCAAAAACTAAATCAGCACTCAGGTACTTTCAGAAGACAGAGCTCAAGGAACACTGCACACTCCAGCAGGGAGTGGCAGAATCCAAAAAGCAAGAAAAACAAAAACAAATCTTAGATGCAAAAAGGCAAAACAGAAAACTTAGCTTTAGGAGAGCAGGAATCAGACTGGTGTCCAAGAGTCCACAGAGAAATCACCCGCAGGGCAGAAAGGGCGTAGGCTGCCTTAAATCCAGTCAGTGACTCCACTCAGCCAATCGTCTTCATTAGTCCCAGGTGCTTGATAATTAGGCTCACTACCTTCCTTCACTAGAATAGGGAGTTCACCAGGCCTCAGTGACGGAGGGGAAAATGAACTCACAACAGCCGCAGCTGTGGGAGAAGGCAGGGGGGCAGTGTCCTGATCGCTGTAAAGTAATGGTCCCTAGTCGCAGCGGTCAGTGAAGGTCGTGTGTTATGAATGAGTCACTGGAGGAAAAAACAAAAATACAAGCTAAGTCCAGAAAACCGGAGAGGTTGGTAGCTATCGGATTGCAGACCCCTGATCCTATTCACACAACTAACAGTAGCCGTGGGGAGTTCCTACGGTGCCCTAGACCCCTCGTTCACAGCCGGAGAACTAAATAAGCCTAAAGAAAGAAATCTAAACTGCCCCAGAGCAGACCCCAAAGCAATAGACAGCCCCCAACATGTATTGTCGGTGAAAAGCAGATGAAAACACAAACACAGACAGAAAGACAGGTTGGGCAAATGATGGGGCCCAACTAACTAAATAGGAAAGGAAAGAAAAGATGCTGACTGCAATCCGCAAAAATTCTGCCAAAATAATGTCCAACACGTCTGATAGAAAAAAGCTCTGAAGTCACTAGACTTCAAAATCACTATATCAGCACTCAGGTATATTCTGAAGACTGAGCAAAAGATCAACTTGACCCGAGACAAAAATGGAGCTCAGCCTGTACCAACAAGGGCAGGCAGAACACAAATACTAAGTAAACAGACACAATCTTAAGGAAAAATAAGAGAGCAAAAACTTAGCTTTCAGAAGACAAGTACTGAACTGGTTTGCAAGAGCTCAGAGCAGAAAGGATCACCAGCACCCCTGTAGGGCGTCGGCTGCCTTATATCCACTCAGTGATTCCGGGTGTCCAATCAGGCTCCACCTGTTCAGATGACAGGTTCTTCCCAACACAATCAATTTCACTACCTCTCCTCACCAGCAGAGGGAGTTCATCAGACATCAACGGTGAAGGGGAAAATGAACTCACAACAGTACCTCCCCCTTGAGGAGGGGTCACCGAACCCTCATCCACGCCACCAGGACGGTCAGGATGGGCCCGATGAAAAGCACGAACCAATCTTTCGGCATGAATATCGGATGCAGGGACCCAAGAATTATCCTGCTGGCCATAACCCTTCCATTTAACCAAATACTAGAATCTCCGTCTAGCCAGGCGAGAATCCAGTATCTTCTCAACCTCATATTCCACATTACCTTCCACCAATACAGGGTCAGGAGGTGCCACCACAGGAACTACTGGCTCAACAAACCTCTGTAACAGAGACTTATGAAACACGTTATGGATCTTAAATGTAACAGGAAGAGCCAATTGAAAAGAGACAGGATTAAGAATCTCCAAAATCTTGTAAGGTCCAATAAATCTAGGTTTAAACTTTGGAGATGCCACCTTCATAGAGATATTCTTTGATGACAACCAAACCATATCACCCACCTTAAACCAGGGACCAATAGTACTATGATGGTAGGAAAACCGCTGGGCCTTTTCCTGGGAGAGAGACAACCTATCCACCACTTGGCCCCAGATCTGGTGCATTCTCTCCACCACACTGTCAACACCTGGGCAGGCAGAAGACTCCACCTGCCCTGAAGAGAATCGAGGGTGAAACCCAAAGTTACAAAAAAAAGGTTACATCAAAATGTCAGAAGTAGCTCTATTATTTAAAGCAAATTCGGCCAAGGGCAAAAATGAAACCCAATCATCCTGATGAGCAGAAATAAAACATCTCAAATACGACTCCAAAGTCTGGTTTGTTCTCTCCGTCTGCCCATTGGTCTGAGGGTGAAACGCAGAGGAGAAGGACAACTGAATTGCCAGCTTGGAACAGAAAGTCCTCCAAAATCTAGAAATAAACTGAACTCCTCTGTCAGATACAATGTTCTCAGGAATCCCGTGCAAGCGAACCACCTGTTGCAAAAACAAGGGCACCAACTCTGAGGAAGATGGCAACTTAGGGAGTGGTACAAGATGAACCATCTTAGAAAATCTATCACAAATCACCCAAATAACAGTCATTCTCTGAGAGACAGGCATATGAGAGATAAAATCCATTGAAATATGGGTCCATGGCCTCCTGGGCACCGGCAAAGGCATCAGCAACCCAATAGAGCGAGAAGAAGGTTTAGACCGGGAGCAAGTCCCACAGGACTGCACAAAACTCCTGACATCACGAGACAAGGCGGGCCACCAAAAAGACCGACTCACCAAATCTCTACTACCAAAAATACCTGGATGACCAGCCAATGCAGAGCAATTAACCTCAGACATCACTCTCTTCCTCCACTGGTCAGGAACATACAATTTTCAAATGGGACAACGCTCAGGTTTGTCCTCCTGGAACTCTTCCAGAGCACGTCTCAAATCGGGCGAGATGGCAGAAAGAACTACCCCCTCACCTAAGATGGTAGCAGGCTTGGTCACAACAGGAGAATCAGCAAAGAAACTCCTAGAGAGGGCGTCTGCCTTGACATTCTTAGTGCCCGTAAGAAAAGAGACCACAAAATCAAAACGTGTGAAAAACAAGGCCCACCTAGCTTGTCTAGGATTCAAGCGTTTGGCCGACTCCAGGTAAATCAAATTCTTATGGTCAGTAAGGACCACGACTTGATGTTTAGCTCCCACCAACCAATGTGTCCTCTCCTCAAATGCCCATTTCATGGCTAACAGTTCCCGATTCCCCACATCATAGTTACGTTCAGATGGGGAGAACTTTCGGGAAAAGAAAGCACAGGGATTCATTTTAGATGTTACCGGATCTTTTTGGGACAAAACAGCTTCTGCACCAATCTCAGAAGCCTCCACCTCTACCTGAAACGGGAGTGAGACATCAGGTTGCCGCAAAACCGGAGCAGAAGTGAACCTTCGCATCAGCTCCTGAAAGGAAGAAACAGCCTCCGGAGACCAATTCAGCACATCAGCACCTTTCTTAGTCAAATCAGTCAATGGTTTTGCAATACCAGAAAAATTAGCTATAAATTTACGATAAAAATTAGCAAAACCCCAAAACTTCTGGAGGGCCTTCAAAGAAGTGGGCTGAACCCAATCATAAATGGCCTGTACCTTGGCCGGGTCCATTTCAATAGTTGACGGAGACAAAATAAATCCCAAAAATGAAATCCTCTGTACCCCAAAAAGGCATTTCGATCCCTGGACATACAGGGAATTCTCCCTTAAAATCCGGAACACAGTCCGAACATGTTCCACATGAGAGTCCCAATCCTTGGAAAAGATCAAAATATCATCCAGATAGATGATCAAAAATTTATCCACAAAGTCTCGGAAAATATCATTCATGAAGCACTGGAAGACAGAAGGGGCATTAGTGAGCCTAAAAGGCATCACCAGGTACTCAAAATGTCCTTCTGGAGTATTAAACGCCATCTTCCATTCATCCCCATGCTTAATGCGAATAAGATTATACGCCCCCCTGAGGTCAAGTTTGGTAAACCAGCAAGGACCTTTAACTCTAGAGAATAGATCAGAAATCAGGGGTAACGGATACTGATATTTAACAGTAATTTTGTTGAGGGAACGATAGTCAATACAAGGCCTTAATGAACCATCCTTCTTGGCCACGAAAAAAACCCAGCACCTAAGGGTGAAGAGGATGGTCTAATATGACCCTTCTCCAACGACTCCTTAATATAGAATCGCATAGCCTCGTGCTCGGGTACAGATAAATTGAAAAGTCGACCCTTGGGAAATTTACACCCAGGGCTCAGCTCAATTGCACAGTCATAACTCCTATGAGGAGGCAAAGACGCAGACTCATTCTCACTAAATACATCATAAAAATCAGCCAAATAGTCAGGAACATCATGCGACTGGGGAGAGGTGGAGAAAACAGGAGCGTCACTAAGGGCACACCGACAACCCCGACTCACCACAGACACAGATTTCCAATCCAAAACTGGATTATGGATTTGTAACCAGGGAAACCCTAGAACAATGGTATCATGCAGATTATGCAACACCAAAAATCTGCAATTTTCTTGATGATCTGGGGCGACCCGCATTACCACCTGGGTCCAAAACTGAGGTTTATTCTTCGCTAAAGGAGTAGCATCACTTCCCCTCAAAGGGATGGGTGTCTGCAGAGGTGTCATAGGAAATCCACAACATTTAGCAAAATCCAAGTCCATCAGGTTCAGAGCTGCTCCCGAATCCACGAAAGCCTTAGCGGAAAATGTGGACAGGGAGCAGATCAGAGTAATTGCCAGAGGAAACTTAGGTTGAACACCACCCACAGCAAATGTGTGTGCAAAACGTCTCTCTCGCTAAGGGCAGACAGAAATATTATGAGAGGCATCTCCACAGAAAAAACACAGCTTACTACGCCTTCTGAACTCCTGACGCTGCGCCCTAGACAAAACTATCACATTGCATAGGTTCAGACATTTGTTCAACAGGTGGCAACACCTCTCGCGCAGTTTGCGTTCGCGCAAACGCCGATCAACCTGAATGGCTAATGACATAGAATCGTCTTGACCAGAGGGAACAGGAAATCCCACCATAGTATCTTTTACGGTTTCTGACAAACCCTTCCTTAAGAGAGCTGCCAAGGCACCATCATTCCAAGTAGTAAGGACCGCCCACTTTTGGAATTTTTGACAGTACAACTCTGCAGAATCCTGACCCTGGCTCAATGCCAACAGGGCCTTTTCAGCCTGATCAATAGCATTAGCTCCATCATACAACAGCCCTAAGTCTTGAAAAAATGCGTTCACATTAGTCAGAATAGTATCATCTGGTTTCAAAGAAAACGCCCAATCCTGGGGATCGCCACGCAGCAAAGAGATGACAATTTTAACCTGCTGCGCGGTGCTCCCTGATGAGTTAGGCAAAAGGCAAGGCAAAAAATAATTTACAATTATTCTTAAAGTTCAAAAATTTAGACCGATCCCCAAAAAACACATCAGGAGTAGGGATCTTTGGTTCAGCAACATGTGAATGAGCAAGATAGGTGGAAATTCCCCGCACTTCAGCAGCGAGCTGCTCCACATGATCAGACAATTGCTTCATCTCCATTGAGAAGAAAAAAAATTCCCCCTACGGCCTCAAAGACATAGAGAAAAAAATATACACAAAAAAAAAATTCTGACACCTTTTTTTTTTTTACAATTCTTTCCTGCTATTGAGTACCCTAGAATCTGCGGTATGGCTGGTGATTCTGTTATGAATGAGTCACCGAAGGAGGAAAAAACAAAAATACAAGCTAAGTCCAGAAAACCGGAGAGGTTGGTAGCTATCGGATTGCAGACCCCTGATCCTATTCACACAACTAACAGTAGCCGTGGGGGGTTCCTACGGTGCCCTAGACCCCTCGTTCACAGCCGGAGAACTGAATAAGCCTAAAGAAAGAAAGGGGAAATCTAAACTGCCCCAGAGCAGACCCCAAAGCAATAGACAGCCCCCAACATGTATTGTCGGTGAAAAGCAGATGAAAACACAAACACAGACAGAAAGACAGGTTGAGCAAACGATGGGGCCCAACTAACTAAATAGGAAAGGAAAGAAAAGATGCTGGCTGCAATCTGCAAAAATTCTGCCAAAATAATGTCCAACACATCTGATAGAAAAAAGGCTCAGAAGTCACTAGACTTCAAAATCACTATATCAGCACTCAGGTATATTCTGAAGACTGAGCAAAAGATCAACTTGACCAGAGACAAAAATGGAGCTCAGCCTGTACCAACAAGGGCAGGCAGAACACAAACACTAAGTAAACAGACATAATCTCAAGGAAAAATAAGAGAGCAAAAACTTAGCTTTCAGAAGACAGGTACTGAACTGGTTTGCAAGAGCTCAGAGCAGAAAGGATCACCAGCACCCCTGTAGGGCGTCGGCTGCCTTATATCCACTCAGTGATTCCGGGTGGTCAATCAGGCTCCACCTGTTCAGATGACCGGTTCTTCCCAACCCAATCAATTTCACTACCTCTCCTCACCAGCAGAGGGAGTTCATCAGACATCAACGGTGAAAGGGAACATGAACTCACAACAGTCGTGGACTTGTCACAGCAGGACGGTAAACAGCAGGGGTGGCTGTATGCGACCGTATGAGGGGAGCGGCCGCCGGTGCAAAGCTCTCACGTGTCACTCGTTGGTGAGTTCGCAGCTTTCCTTTCACAGGGCCCTGTCAGTCTCTCCACATCACACTGTCCGCTCCCTTTGTCCTCTCTGTCTCACCCGACTTCTTGTCTGCTGTCCTGCTCTCTGTCAACTGCCACTTCAGCGCGCCCCCTGCTCCTTTTACCCTTGCCCCACCCCCTGTTTCCCTGACAACTTCAGTCAAGTCTCTCCCTTTACTGTTCTCCCAGTATCGTTCCCTCAGGAACCCTGATGGCGGTCCCCTGGGTACCTGTCTGGTCACTGCATGGGAGTCCTCTTCCACACAAGGATTCCAAGGATAGTGGTGTACGAAAAAAGATGTTTTGAAGAATTTTACAATTTTTTTTTCACAGGCAGTAGTAAACTGATATTTTGCAACCAGTGCTCAAACATACTAGAAAATGTATATTAAGAGTAATCATTATGTCTATAGACAAAGACTGATATATAGATAGATAGAACTAGTTACCTATATATAAGACATCTGTCAACACACTCAATCACACTCCAGCCTCTCCATCATGGCCAAAACCAAAAAGCTGTCTAAGGACACCAGGGACAAAATTGTAGACCTGCACAAGGCTGGGATGGGCTACAAGTTTATAGGCAAGCAGCTTGGTGTGAAGGCAATAACTCTTGGCACAATTATTAGAAAATGAAAGAAACACAAGATGATTGTCAATCTTCCTCAGTCTGGGGCTCCATGCAAGATCTCGCCTAATGGGGAAAGGATGATTCTGAGAAAGGTCAGGAATCAGCACAGAACTACACTGGAGGACCTGTTCAATGACCTGAAGAGAGCTGGGACCACAGTCTCAAACATTACCATTAGGTTGGGATCACACATTCAAGGAATACGGCTGAGTCTCGCATGTTAATACCTGGCACTGCAGCCAACACTCAGGAGCGGAGCGTGCAGCTCCTTGTATTGCTCGCGGCCACATGCTCCGCTTCTGAGTACCGGCGGCAGTGCTGGGTATTAACATGCGTATTCCTTACATGTGTGATCCCGGCCTTAGTAACACACTTTGCCGTCATGGATTAAAATCCTGTAGGGCATGTAAGGTTCCCCCGCTCATGCCAGCACATGTCCAGGCCCGTTTTACGTTCACCAATGACCATCTGGTTGACCCTAAGTAGGCATGGGAGAAGGTTGTGTGGCCAGATGAGTGGAGTTGCTGCCAAAATGTTCCATTTTTGGTCTCACCGTGTTTGGAGGAAGAAGAAGGATCAGTACAACCCCTATAAAACACCATCACAACTGTGAAGCATGGTGGGGTAAACATCATAATTTGAAGGTGCTTTTCTGCAAAGGAGACAGGACGAATGCACCGAATTGAAGGGAGGAGGGATGGGGTCATCTATCATTAGATTTTTGCCAACAACCTCCTAACCCTCAGTAACAGCATTGAAGATGGGTCATGGCTGAGTCTTCCAGCATGACAATGATACGAAACAAACAGCCAGGGCAACTAATGATTGGCTCTGTAAGAAGCATTTCAAGGTCCTGGAGTGAACCTCGAACAGACTCCGACCTGAGCCCAATAGAAAATTTTTGGAGGGAGCTGAAACTCAGTCTTGTTTAGTGACAGCCCTGAAAAACGTCTGAATTCAATATTAAGTTCGGTTTTCTATTGCATCAAATACTTATTTAATGCAAAAAAATGCAAATTAATTATGTAAAAATCATACAATGTGATTTTCTGGATTTTTTTTAGATTCTGTCTCTCACAGGTGAAGTGTACCTACGATAAAAATTTCAGACCTCTCCATTCTTTGTAGGTGGGAAAACTTGCAAAATCATCAGTGTATCAAATACTTATTTTCCCCACTGTAGATAGATACATATTGGAAGATACTAAATGAAAGGAGGACAGCCTATTTCCAACAAAGCCTAGGAGTGAGACTGGGCTGCAGCCTCAGTCCAATGCTCTTCAACATTTGCATCAATGAGCTGATGGTGGCTCTGGAGTCCTCCTCAGCACCAGGACTTACCCTTCATAACACAAAGGCGAAATTTCTGCTGTATGCTTTAGACCTTCTGCGGTTATCGCCAACTGAAAAGGTTTTCACGAAAATATGAAAACCCTACAGACCTTCAGCACCACATGAGCAATGAGCACTGCCACTCAACCGGAAAAAAAACTAATATTATGGTGTTCAAGAAAAGAAAGCAGAAACCAGCTGGCCATCCCCCATTCATAATAGACACTTACAGAAACCAACAAATACATCTACTTGAACTACCTAGAACTAGCCAATCAGCAAGCTTTAAGCAAGCCACAGAGTTGCTGAAAGACATGACATGCAAAGCCTACTATGCCATCAGAAGACACCAGTACCTTCTCCTACACAAGTAACAGTCTGGCTAAAAATCTTTGATACCATCATTGCGCAAATCCATCTTTACAGCAGCAAAGTCTGGGGTCGAGTATCATAGGCTAAGTGGTCAAAGTGGGACACTGAGCCAACAAAAATATTCCACCTGCAAAAACCTCCTCCAAGTCCATCGAAGCACATCAAACAGTGACTGCAGAGAAAAGCTGGGCAGATTCCAAGTACAATACATCTTGCAATCCAGAAGAAGGCGCTATCAGTCAAGGTTCATCTGCAGAATACTACTCCCAGCTCCTACCATCACAAAGGCTTGCAACACCAGGAAGCCCCAGTAGAACAAATCCCCCAACACAAATCACCCAAAACCAGTATGACAAGCCACCAACTTGCATGGCCTGACAAAAGGCAAAATCCGGAAGACTGTGCACAAAGGCAAAGAGGAATATCTCAGTATCTGAAGGAGTACCATGAACAAATCACAGAAACTGATGATATATCAGAACCTACAGAAGGAATACAAATTGTACCCATATCTAGAGAAACTAGAAAACCCCAAAGAGCGACAGATCCTGAGCTGGCACAGACTAAGTGCCCACAGCCTACTCATCGAATCTGGGTGGCACCGACAGAACTAAAAGCCCCAAGATAGCAGAATTTGCCAGCAGTGCCCCAGGAGGCTGTGGAGGATGAGGCTCACTTCTTGCTGAGGTGTCCAAAATACTCCGCAGTGAAGGACACTCACTTCTAGAGACTATCTGATCTCCTCCCAGACTTCACCTCCATGGAGGAGGAAGAGAAAGAGCCTATACTACTGAGGGAAGAGGAAAGTGCAGCGCAATAGGTCAGTGCCTGCCATAGACTAAGAGGAGCCTCGTGGCACCCTGCTGGCAGTTTCTGCTCTCATGAGGCTTGTAATTCTGTTGTTGCCTCTCGAATTCAATGAGTATGTCATGGATCCCAATACCCCACCCTAGATGTGTCCCTATCCCACTCTTGCCATATTGTCTTATGAAATGCTGCATAATGGGAATATAACATAACTTATATTGAGACACCTCTCATTAGACTAATGTTCTACGTACATTACATTGGCACTTTCATATTTCTCTTCAATGGTATAACTCTAGGATTCTCTCAGTATTAATTTTCGCAGAGTTAACTTTATTTCTAAATTTCAAATGATTATAAAATTTTAATTCAATTTGCAGCAACTTTGCAGTAAAACGTGTAGCACAAACTCAAAGAAAAGTAAATTCTGAGCTGATATTAACAAAAAAAAGTTAAAATCAGAGTTGAAATTGTAATAAATTTTAATATCTTTTCTAGAGAGTGAACTTTCATCTTAAGCGGAAATCGGTTGGGGCACCTGTCGGGGCCAATGACAATCCCATTTTCTATGTATTAAAGAAAAATTATTTTTTTATGACGAGACAGACAAGTGCAAGTATTTAAAGAAGTCTGAAGATGAAATTATACTACCAAGGGCATAAAACAAAATAGACTGGCGTACAGTTAGACAAATCATAATGTCTATATTAGAGTCTCGGAGGAAAGACCTAATTTCAGCTGCTTTCAATATTTAATGCCTGTTTTCCTCAAATATGGTGATTAGCAAAACAGACATATTTAATGGCCGTGAATGAATGTGAAAAAAAAGTTGACGGTTGAAGGGAACATAGATCGCACATTTATTCACTATTACTCTCGTATAGCACCAGCATATTCTGCAGTGTTGTAAAAAGATTGTCACCAGTCATATCAGTCCTTGTTCTTTGAAAGTTAGTTTCTACAAGTTTAACAGAAAGTCAATTAAACTGACAGTATACCTTCTGGGATGTAGAAAAGCATAAAACTCCTTGCTGATGTAGCCCGTGATCGGTGAGGAAACTATGCTGACCGCTGAGCCGCCATGATGTCATTTTCACAATGTTTCTTCTCAATACAGAATTTTGTTGCATTAGTATTTTTTTTTTAAAAACTTTGTTAAGATATGTGCACACGGCATCTTATAACTACCAATGTACTATACAGAAGATGCTTTAGGAAAATGCAAGCAGTTTTTTCCCTGAATCTTCTTAGTTTGCCCTCTTTGTAGTAATTTTTTTGCTGTGAATATGCAGCTGGTTTTTTTTTTTAAATTCTAATAACATAGTGTCATAGGTGTGCCTGAGGCTGCAGACAGTTGCACTGCATCTGGCAGCAGAAGGTCTCAGTGGTTTGCCTTGCAGACTATTGGCCACCTCCCCTGGCCTTAATGGTGTCACCTGGATCTGGGTGTTTATAACTTCCAACTTCCTGTTGGGAGTTGCGGGTGTTATTTTCTATTTGCACTTCCCTGTTAAGGCTTGGAGCTGTAGCAGTCTGCTAGCATCCTCTTTGAAGTTTGAAGGACGTTGGTGTTTCTCTACAAGTCTACTCAAGCTAAGTTTCCCCTTGTTTTGTGCATCCTAGCTGTCTTTAGTGTTTGTGGGGTTCAACCAGCGTTTACCACTTCCTTCCCTAAGCAGGGCTTACCGCTAGGGTCTGACAGACTAGGTATCCTGCTCATTGATAGGTGCAGAACCTATTTAGGGTCTCTTAGGGCAGACAGGGTGATGTTACATCTGCCTAGGGGTCTCCACTCCCTGCTTCCCTAGTGTTGGGCCCCCCTTCCCCTTATCCATTTGTGTTGCACTTAGTCTGTCCTACATGGTGATTTTTGAATATTTATGAAAAAAGAAAAACTGAAATATTACATGGTCATAAGTATTCAGACCCTTTGCTCAGACACTCATATTTATGTCACATGCTGTCCATTTCCTTGTGGTCCTCCTTGAGATGGTTCTACTCCTTCATTGGAGTCCAGCTGTGTTTAATTAAACTGATAGGACTTGATTTGTAAAAGTACACACCTGTCTATATAAGACCTCACAGTGCATGTCAGACCAAATGAGAATCATGAGGTCAAAGGAACTGGCCACGGAGCTCAGAGACAGAATTGTGGCAAGGCACAGATCTGGCCAAGGTTACAAAAGAATGTCTGCAGTGCTTAAAGTTCCTAAGAGCACAGTGGCCTCCATAATCCTTAAATGGAAGAAGTTTGGGACCACCAGAAGTCTTCCTAGATCTGGCTGTCCAGCCAAACTGAGCAATCATGGGAGAAGAGCCTTGGAGAAAGAGGTAAATAAGAACACCAAGATTACTGTGACTGAGTTCCACAGATACAGTAGGGAGATGGGAGAAAGTTCCACAAAGTCAACTATCATTGCAGCCCTCCACCAGTAGGACCTTCAAGGTAGAGTAGCCCGATGGAAGCCTCTCACCAGTGCAAGACATATGAAAGCCCGCATATAGTTTGCTAAAAAACACATGAAGGACTCCCAGACTATGAGAAATAAGATTATCTGGTCTGATGAGACAAAGATAGAATTTTTTGGTGATAATTCTAAGCGGTATGTGTGGAGAAAACCAGGCACTGCTCATCACCTGCCCAATATAATCCCAGCAGTGAAACATGGTGATGGCAGCATCATGCTGTGGAGGTGTTTTTCAGTTGCAGGGACAGGACGACTGGTTGCCATTGAAGGAAACATGAATGCGGCCAAGTACAGAGATATCCTGGATGAAAACCTCTTCCAGAGTGCTCTGGACCTGAGACTTGGCCAAAGGTTCACCTTCCAACAAGAAATGACCCTAAGCACACTGCTAAAACAACAAAGGAGTGGCTTCAGAACAACTGTGTGACCATTCTTGACTGGCCCAGCCAGAGTTCTGACCTAAACCCAATTGAGCATCTCGGGAGAGACCTAAAAATGGCTGTCCATCAACGTTCACCATCCAACCTGACGGAACTGGAGAGGATCTGCAAGGGAAAATTGCAGAGGATCCCTAAATCCAGGTATGAAAAACATGTTGCATCATTCCCAAGATACCGAGCAAAGGGTCTGAATTTACGAAATGGCTGAAATGAAATAAAGTGAAACATTTAGAGATGTCTGAATTCTTTCTGTATCCACTGTAGGTGTAAAATAAGACCACTATATGACCAAATATATAGAATACATACTTCATCTAAACATATTAATTGTAATTCCGAAATGCCTATGCACCTGAGCCTAAATATACAAAATGCATAAATAAATATATTCCCCTCTATATTAGCATGCACATTAATAAAGGCATCTAAGACAATTAAACCTAAAACAAGTGGTGGTGTGGTGATAGTCCCTGCAGTCCTTAGGGGGTGACCATGTAGTCACATGCAGATGGAACATCACCAGCTGTTTATTTTCTACAATTAGTTCTCCAGAAAGAAACTGAGTCGCTCACAGCAACATCTCCCCTAAGACGAGCCGTCACTTAAAGAAACAAACATCACATTTTAATGCAAGCATTCATCTAACCCGAGCGTCACAAACATATACAGTATAAGTCACACAGGATATATTTGTAATGGAAAGTGAACTTTTAACTCCCTGTTGTTTTTCTATAAATAGAGGTGGGGGGGGAGAGAAATTTTAGTAATATATTCAATTTGGAACTTGCCACAGTTAGGAATATTTATATTATAATGAGCTTAAACATGCACCGAGTTATGGAGTGAATTATGCTTCAGAGCTGTACTCCGCTCTCCTTTAATGCAGAAGGGCAGTTTTTACTAAATGTGATAGTTATTTTACAGCATCTGGTGTAAATATTTCAATTTGAAAATCATCGTAACAAGCTCTAGTGTGAGATATCAGCTCTGAAACTGAGAAATAAAATTTTTGTTATAGAGTGTAATACAGGATTATTCCAGCACCTCAAGAAAAATAATGTATGCACACAGTGACTGCACCAGCAGAATAGTGAGTGCAGCTCTGGAGTATAATACAGGATGTAACTCAGGATCAGTAATGTAATGTATGTACACAGTGACTGCACCAGCAGAATAGTGAGTGCAGCTCTGGAGTATAATACAGGATGTAATTCAGGATCATAGAATCATAGAATCATAGAATCGTAGAGTTGGAAGGGACCTCCTGGGCCATCTGGTCCAACCCCCTGCTCAAAGCAGGATTCGCTAAATCATCCCAGTTAGATGTCTGTCCAGCCTCTGTTTGAAGACTTCCATTGAAGGAGAACTCACCACTTCTCGTGGCAGCCTGTTCCACTCATTGATCACTCTAACTGTCAAAAAGTTTTTTCTAATATCTAATCTGTGTCTCCTCCCATTCAGCTTCATCCCATTGCTTCTAGTCTTTCCTTGTGCAAATGAGAATAAAGTTGATCCTTCTACAATGTGACAGCCCTTTAGATATTTGTAGACAGCTATTAAGTCTCCTCTCAGTCTTCTCTTTTGCAAACTAAACATTCCCAAATCCTGCAACCTTTCCTCATAAGACAGGGTTTGCAGACCGGTCACCATTCTGGTCGCTCTTTTCTGAACTTGCTCCAGTTTGTTGATGTCTTTTTTAAAATGTGGTGCCCAAAATTGGACACAATATTCCAGATGAGGTCTGACCAAAGAGGAGTAGAGGGAAATAATGACTTCACGTGATCTAGACTGTATGCTTCTGTTAATACATCCTAGAATTGCATTTGCCTTTTTTGCTGCTGCATCACACTGTTGACTCATATTCAGTCTGTGATCTATTAGTATACCCAAGTCTTTTTCACATGTGCTGTCACTTAGCCCTATTCCTCCCATTCTATATATGCTTTTTTCATTTTTATTGCCCAGATGTAGTACTTTGCATTTCTCCCTGTTAAAAACCATTCTGTTAGTTGCTGCCCACTTCTCCAGTTTATTTAAATCTTTTTGAATCCTCTCTCTCTCTTCTCTAGTATTAGCTATCCCTCCTAGCTTTGTGTCATCAGCAAATTTAATCAGTTTACCCTCAATTCCTTCATCTAAATCGTTGATAAAGATGTTGAACAATACAGGGCCCAGGACAGAGCCCTGTGGAACCCCACTTGAGTCATTCTTCCAACTGGATGTGCAGCCATTTACGACCACTCTTTGGGTCCGATCACTAAGCCAGTTATGAATCCACCTAACAGTTGCCTTGTCCATTCCATACTTAGTCATTTTTTCAATAAGGATTGTATGAGAGACTTTGTCAAATGCTTTGCTGAAGTCAAGATATACTATATCGACAGCATTTCCTTGATCCACCCAATCAGTAATGCCATCATAGAAGGAAATTAAATTAGTCTGACATGACTTATTAGTTACAAACCCATGCTGACTCTGTTTAATCACTTCATTCTTATCCAGGTATTGACATACATGTTGTTTAATAATTTGTTCAAAGATCTTTCCTGGTATAGAAGTCAGACTCACCGGCCTATAGTTGCCTGGGTCCACCTTCTTCCCCTTTTTGAAGATAGGAACAACATTTGCTCTTCTCCAGTCTTCTGGCACTTCTCCTGTTCTCCAATAATTTTCAAAGATTATGGAGAGGGGTTCAAAAATTTCTTCTGCTATCTCCTTCAGTACTCTGGGGTGTAATTCATCTGGACCTGGAGACTTGAATACATTTAGGTTAGCTAAGTGTTTCCTCACTATCTTTCTGTTTATAGATATCCTGGATTCTTCTATTCCCTTAATAGGACAGTGAATAACAGTTGATGTTACATTTCCTTTCTGAGAGAAAACAGATGCAAAATAGGAATTTAAAAGTTCAGCCTTCTCAACATCCTGTCTTACCATTTCATCATTTTCATCCTGTAAAAATCCTATAGCATCTTTGACTTTTCTTTTACTTTTGACATATCCCCAAAATCCTTTATTATTGCTTTTGACATCTCTTGCAAGCCTCAATTCATTTTCAGCTTTAGCTAATCTGATTTGTGCCTTGCAGGTTCTGCAGACAGCATTATATTCTTCTTTAGATATGCCTCCTTTCCATTTTATAAACATTTTTTGCTTCCTTTTTAGCATGTGCTTAAGTTCTGTGTTCATCCATCCTGGTTTCCTTAAATGCTTCCTATTCTTCTCTCTTTTCGGAATTGTTAACAACTGTGCTTTGAGAATTTCATTTTTCAAGATTTCCCATCGTTCCTGGACATTTTTGTCTTTAAGGATATCCAGCCATTGGATCCCTCCAATTCTCTTTCTGAATCCCTTAAAATCTGCCTTTCTGAAATCTAACCTTGACGTCTGAGTCTTCACAGGTCTTCCGCCTCTAGTTATCCAAAATTCTAAAATAGCATGGTCGCTACCTCCTAGGGTCCCAACCACTTTTACCTCCTCAACCATTTCCTCCCTGTTTATAAGGATTAGATCCAAGGTAGCAGTTCCCCTTGTTTTCTCCTTTACCTTTTGGAAGATAAAGTTGTCAGCAAGAGAGGATAAGAATTTCCTTGACCTGTTAGTTTTACCTGAGAGAGATTCCCAACAAATGTCTGGATAGTTGAAATCTCCCATGACAACTATGTCATATTTTTTGGAGAACTTGGCCATTTGATGCATAAAGAGTTCATCCATATCTTCAGCTTGCACAGGCGGCCTGTAGTAAATGCCTACAATGGTGTCCTTTCCATTGTTCTGTCCTTGTATTCTTACCCAAACAGTTTCCACAGAACTCCCAGTCTCTGAAGCTTCAATCTCTGTGCAGATATACGCATTTCTAACATACAATGCGACACCCCCTCCTCGTTTATCAAGTCTGTTTCTTGCAAATAAGTTGTATCCTTCTAGTCTTGTATTCCAATCATGTGTATTGTCCCACCAAGTTTCAGTGATTCCAATGACATCATATTTCTTTTCCTGTGTTAGTAGTTCCAATTCTCCTTGTTTGTTGCCCATGCTTTGTGCATTAGTATAGAAACATTTTAGTTTGTGATTGGTTTCTCTTTCTCCAATATTTTTTTTAATTAGATTCTTTCGTCTTTGTTCTTCCTTTCCACTTCTAATAGCAGAGTTCTCAGTAGCATTTGTCAGGTGTATGGCTTTTTCTGGTCTTTTGCTTCCCTTCCCATGTTGTTCTAGTTTAAAGCTCTCCTTACAAGTGTAGCAAGGCGACTTCCAAATACCTGCTTTCCAGTCTTCGTAAGGTGCACCCCATCTCTAGCAAGTAGTCCATCGTATAAGTAGTTCACTCCGTGATCCAGAAATCCAAATCGTTGCTGACGGCACCATCGACGTAGCCAGTTGTTCACCTGCAGAATCTTATTCCACCTCCTTGTTCCATGGCCATCCACTGGGAGGATGGAAGAGAAGACCACCTGCGCTCCCAGTTCTTTCACTTTCTTGCCTAAGTCTTTAAAGTCTCTGCAGATGGTTTCCAGGTCGTTTCTTGCGGTGTCATTTGTCCCCACATGTAGTAGCAGGAATGGGTAGTCATCTGTAGGTCTGAAGAGTCCTGATATCCTGTCAGACACATCTTTAATTTTTGCACCTGGAAGACAGCACATTTCTCTTGAAGTTATATCCGGTCTGCAGATAGCGGCCTCTGTTCCTCTCAACAGGGAATCCCCCATGACCACCACTCTCCGTTTCTTCTTCACAACATTTTTCTTTCTCCATCCAGGAGGACTCTGAAGGCGTACAAGGTTGCTGTTTGTTGGCAAAGTCTTATCCTGATGTATTTCTTCATCGTTTTCCTGCGTGAGAGCCTGGTACTGGTTTCTGAGCAGTATGGGTGCTGACTGCCTCCTGATCCTCCTGCTTCTCTGGGTCACATGTCTCCATTCCTCTGTTTCTTCAGGTGCACTTCGAATTTCTTCTCTTTCTGTAACATGAAGAGATAATTCTGCTCTGTCCAAGAACTCTTCACCTTCCTTAATGATCTTCAACGTAGCTAACCTCTCTTCGAGATTTTGCAACTTTTCCTCCAACAGGGTCACAAGCTTGCATTTGTGGCATGTGAAGTTTGGCTTTTCCACTGGTAAATCTGTGAACATGTAGCAAGAAATGCAGCTCCTGGCCTCTTCCATCTTGAGATTTCTTAAAAAGATGAAAGATGAGCCAAAATTCTCCTGGTTTCTCCGATTTCCTCTTTTCAGCTGCAACGGCCAAAACCCAGTGATCGTTGAGCTCGCGGAGACTCTTCACTTATCCCAGAAGGCACTGGGAATATGCAAATGATCTCCTCAAGACTCTTCCCCTGGTTTTCGATCAGTACAGGATCAGTAACGTATGTACACAGTGACTGCATCAGCAGAATAGTGAGTGCAGCTCTGGGGTATAATAGAGGATGTAACTCAGGATCAGTAATGTAATGTATGTACACAGTGACTACACCAGCAGAATAGTGAGTGCAGCTCTGGGGTATAATACAGGGTATAACTCAGGATCAGTACAAGAATGGAAGATAAGAACTTTTCATAAAACAGGTAAAAATTTGGCCTTACACAGTTTCCATTCAAATCAATGTATTATTGGTGTTATACAGGCCAGGACTGGAGGTTTGGAAAGATATACTCTTTGCAATTGCTCTGAACCATGGAAAAAAAATCTTGTCTTAACTTCCAAATTCTATGAAGCTTAAATTAAAATAGAGTAATCGACTTAAATCTTCTGCTAGTTTAAAGCTTCTATTTAGATATATATGTTTCCCTTTTAACAGACTACAAATCAATATCTGCTCTGTCTTACCACCACCACTCCATTCTTGCATTTTGCAAACATACCTTTGACAATTTGAAGAGAACTAATGTGGCTGGTATCTGCACAAGAAATGAGGGCATAAAATGGTAGGAGCTTTTTAATCAAAAACTACAGTATACACAAGTTTGTATTTTTTTATTTTAGAATCATTGTAAAACGGTAATACGGATGAAACTTCCTGGAAAGGCACATTGCCTTCGATCTAAATACTAAGGTCAAGGCAAGGGTGATTCAGTGAATAATTCTAAAAAGGATGCCTAGCTACATCTCGGCAATTGGATGTGATGAATTTGCAGGGACTGTTCTAAGTTTTTTCTAATTTCAGGCCTTTCTGAGCTATGGCTTTTGTAAACCCTACACAAAAGTGGGTTGGTGGCAATTCCAAATCAAACAAGGGTCGGAACTAGAACAGTAAAAACGGGTTGCAAGAATTTGCTTACCCTTTTAACTTTTTGTGCAAAAAAAAATCATGGTTACAGTCAACCACTATTAAAAGGTTCTGATGATCACATAATGAAGTAAACAACAAAAAAAAAAAACCTTTTTATAAAGAATTTTAATTCCATCATCTGGGCTACAACTCAGTTTTTTGTCTCAGACTTAAATCTAAATGCCTTCTTCAAGCTTTTCTTTTGGTATTCCCCATGGTGCCCAGGCACATTCCTTTCCAGTAAAGATGAGCAAACCAGAAATGAAAAGTTTGGGGTTCGTACAGGATAGTTAGTGTCTGATGCTTAACAGTGAACACAGTCTTCTCCCGGAAGCACATTGCAATTTTCAGAGTTCCGGCGGCAGTGAAAGAGAGAGAATTTTACAGCTCCTAAGTTTGGCTCTCCATACATTTCAGTGGGGTGTGGGTTCTGGTTTAAGTTTGGGTACAGTTCTGGTACCTGAACTGAACTTTGTTCTAAAGTTCGAGGCAGGTACCAGAACCCGAACTTCCACAGGTCCGCTAATCCTTACTCATCAGTCTTCCTTTCAAGCTGAAACCCCATGTTATATGTCATATGGCCCAACATTTCTAGTCTTTCCCATGTCAAATAGATTGAATTGCAGGGTCTTCTATAATTCTGAATTTCTCTAAAAATCAAATGATATTTTCAACAACTGTCTAAGAAAGCACATAATCATTTTTGCACTACCATTAAAGGGCTGTTTATTTAACTTTTCATTCTCTACTCAATCCAAGAGTACAGGCCCCAACCACTGAGCTCCGAGCTGACGATCTGGCCAATTACTTCAAAGAAAAAATTGACCAGATCCGACAGGAAATTATCTCCAAATCCCCTCATACCATGCACTGTCCTCCCTCCCCCACTGCATCTAACTCACTCTCTGATTTTGAACCAGTCACAGAAGAAGAAGTAAGCAGGCTCCTTGCATCTTCTCGCCCAACTACTTGCACCAGTGACCCATTTCCGTCACATCTCCTCCAGTCCCTTTCCCCTGCTGTCACCCCTCACCTAACTAAAATATTTAACCTCTCTCTCTCTTCTGGTATTTTTCCCTCCTCATTTAAGCATGCCATCATACATCCACTACTTAAAAAACCATCCCTCGACCAAAATTGTGCCGCTAACTATAGACCTGTCTCTAATCTTCCCTTCATCTCTAAACTCCTGGAACGCCTGGTCCACTCCCGTCTTATCCGCTATCTCTCAGAAAACTCTGTTCTCGACCCTCTCCAATCCGGTTTCCGCTCTTTACACTCCACTGAAACTGCCCTCACTAAAGTCTCTAATGATCTGCTAACAGCTAAATCAAATGGTCATTACTCCATGCTAATTCTCTTGGATCTCTCTGCAGCATTCGACACTGTGGATCATCAGCTCCTCCTCACTATGCTCCGTTCCATTGGCCTCAAGGACACCGTTCTCTCCTGGTTCTCCTCCTATCTCTCCGACCGCTCCTTTACTGTTTCTTTTGCCGGTTCCTCCTCCTCTCACCTTCCCCTTACTGTTGGGGTCCCTCAAGGATCGGTTCTAGGCCCCCTCCTCTTCTCCTTGTACACTGCCCCTATTGGTCAAACAATCAGTAGATTTGGTTTCCAGTACCATCTCTATGCTGATGACACCCAATTATACGCTTCTTCTCCTGACATCACGCCAGCCTTTCTAGAAAACACTGGCGATTGTCTAAACGCTGTGTCTAATATCATGTCCTCACTATATCTGAAACTGAACCTATCAAAGACTGAACTCCTTGTGTTTCCTCCCGCTACTAATGTACCTACACCCGACATTGCCATTTCCGTCTGTGGTTCCACTATTACTCCCCAGCAACATGCCCGCTGTCTTGGGGTCATACTTGATTCCGAGCTTTCCTTTGCCCCCCACATTCGATCACTGGCTCGCTCTTGTCATCTGCACCTCAAAAACATTTCTAGAATTCGACCTTTTCTTACTTTTGACTCTGCAAAAACTCTTACTGTTTCTCTTATTCATTCTCGTCTCGACTATTGTAACTCTCTTCTAATCGGTCTCCCTCTTACAAAACTCTCCCCTCTCCAATCTGTCTTGAATGCTGCAGCCAGGATCATATTCCTCACCAATCGTTACACCGATGCCTCTACCTTGTGCCAGTCATTACACTGGCTACCCATCCACTCCAGAATTCAGTATAAACTTATTACCCTCACCCACAAAGCCCTCCATGGCTCAGCACCACCCTACATCTCCTCCCTTGTTTCAGTATACCACCCTACCCGCGCCCTCCGTTCTGCTGATGACCTGAGGTTAGTATCCTCAATAGTCAGAACCTCCCACTCCCGTCTCCAAGACTTTACACGTGCCGCGCCAATTCTTTGGAATGCACTTCCCAGGTCAATACGATTAGTCCCCAGTCCCCACAATTTTAAGCGTGTCCTGAAAACGCATTTATTCAGACTGGCCTATCGCCTCAACACATTAACCTAACCTATCCCTGTGTGGCAGAGCCAAAAATTTTACCATAACCAGGTTCCCAGCATCATGTTCCCACATGCTTTATGCATCCATTAGCCCTCTGTGTCTGTACTGTTACACACTTAACATTATGGCTGGTCCATACAATCAGGGCAACTGTTACCACCCACCTTTCGTGTCTACCTCTTTCCTCATAGACTGTAAGCTTGCGAGCAGGGCCCTCACTCCTCTTGGTATTTGTTATAATCTACTGTATGTGATTATTGTTATGCTGTAATGTCTATTGTCTGTACAAATCCCCTCTGAAATGTAAAGTGCTGCGGAATATGTCGGCGCTATAAAAATAAAATGTATTATTATTATTATTATTATTATTATAATGCAAGATCCTAAATTCCCAATTTGGGTGATAATGGCGCCATTCATCGTTAACATCCATTGAGGAAATTTTTATAAGATGTCTATTTTTTTGTGTTGAAATGGCTAGAACAATTTCAATAATGTCTTAATTACTTCTAAAAAAAAAAAAATGCTGCATTGGCTCTGGAACAAGATGTTGAACTTGTTAGACATTTGAAATTTCTGCACTGTTCCCTTATTCCTGGCAGTCAATGCATGCGTCCAGATTGTAACCTCCTTTCTGCCTCCAAGCCTGCCTTGGCTCTGTGTCCAGCTAGGGATTATGGATTTAGTAAGGAAGGTAAGTGTAGCTAGGAGCATTGGCTTGCCATCTGCTCCCCAGCAGAGTTCGGGCCAACCTGCCTAGCCTGCAGCAAGACCGGGGCACTTTGTTCAATGCAGCCCTTTCCAACCTGGCTCAAGTAGCCCATCATATTGAATCAGATGATTAGGTCTAAGCAGTCCATATGTAACTGAATATTTTTTCTAAATACCAAAATGAAAACAACATGAATGCCATTTTCTCCATTCTAATTCCTCAGTACATCAAGTTAAGTTTACATAAATAAATACTCTCTTAAGGTTTATGCAAATCATACAAAAAATAAAACTATGCATTATTTAGTAGATCTCCTATTTCAAGATCTAACAGACTTTATTCTCAGCATGTTTTTTTCCCAAGTTTATATTGGCCTTCTTCTCCGATTCTGTTTTTTTTTTTCTTTTTAAATTCATCTTTTAAATTATTCCTTTTTAAATTATTATTATCTCATGTGACTTCATAAACGCAATTGCACTAATTTATAATTAATTTTGTGTGGCGAATTAAGATTAATGGAAAATTTGAATTTTTTTTTCTCCTATCACTTCAGAATTCACTTTTAAAAAGTTACCTTTCTTTTGCGGACTGTCCTCGAAGGAGAAAACAATTGTTTACAATGTAACTTTCCTCAAAAGTCAACTGTGTTCCACAAAGCAATTATTCTGAGAATTTTATTTGTGAAAATTCTGATGTATTTTAATGCCTTTGCCATTTACACATTTACCCTCTCCTGGTTAAATCCTCGTACCTCAGGAAAGTGGTGTATATATCAATCTGGAAATAGAACATAGACATCGGTGTCTCTCTACGTGCCCATGATGAGTCATTGCGTTTTTGATGTTGCAAGTTTTTTGCATCATTTCTGCACCTATTCTTTACATGCATTTATCCTGTCTTGTTATTGCAGTTTTTACATCTTTTACAATGTTATATTTTAAATAAAGCTGCTTTATTTTTGTATACTTCCTGTATTTTGACAAGAACTTCATACAGTCGTCTGAATTAACTGTGTTTCTTGTGAGTTCCCACAGTAGAAGTTCCTTTATGGGATCCTTTATGGCACAGATGTATGCCACCCGAACATACATTTCTTATAGTGTACACCTGTGGGGAGGTTGAGCTGGATACAGTTCTGTCTGTAGTGGGAGACAGAGAGATTGACATAAGGTGTCATTTGGCAGTCTGCCCACTAGAGGTCACTGGAGAGCACCGACGGCGGTGGTTATGTAACTGTCATATGAGGGTTACATAACTGTCAGAGGTCCAGGTGACTCTGATTGGGCAAAGGTGACTGTCAGGTGACAGTGGGTGGGGCTACCTGGACTGGCTGAATAAATACTGAGGTAAGCTTCCAGAAGCTTCAGTCAGCCAGGGGAGCCCACTAGGAAGAAGGGTCTGTTACACAGAGGAGACCTCTCAGAAACTTACGACAGTGGAAACGGTCAAGGGGGTGACCCTAAAGGACATTGGTCACTGGCAGAGACGGCCTGTGAGGACCTGGTATTTGGTGGACTTTGTAAGGTGAAACGCCGGGGTGGATTGGCCTAGGGCAGCCACGGTGGAAGAGCCACAAAGTACACTCCGACAGTGAGTCTACAAGCGAAGGTACTCGGGCCTGTCTGCAAGAGAAAACAGTGTGAAATACCCGTCATGCTTTGTGCTGGTCATCGTAAGGGCGGCCAATAAAATCAGAACCTGTTGAATACATCTCCTGTCTCCGTCTCGTGCCTGTCGACGTCAAGAAGCGGGTCACCCCCCAGTTCTGTGCGTACAGCACACCTCCGCCGCCTACCAGTCACACCACCTAAGCACCACAGCACGCCGGTCCTCAGCCCGTTCCCCCAACCCCTATACACCTCCATACACAATAGATAAGTCAGCCAAGTCCACCAATTTCAATGGGATTGACTGACAATATTATGTGCATAGGGGGTCTCTTGACTAGAGATGAGCGAATTTGTTCGGATTTTGGCCCCGAAACGGATTTTGACATATTCGGGTCATATTTGAACACTATTCGTGACGAATGTTTGTCTTATGATTGGTTCCGAATATATTCAGTAATTTTTACTCCCATTCACCCTAATGACATTCGGCGAATATTGCAAAAACAATATTCGATTCCGATCGTATTCGGAACAGAATCCAAACAAATTCGCTCATCTCTAATCTTGACTATCCCTGAACAGACAATATTGGAGAAAAGAAAATCGGATGCGCTCCCCTCTGGTTGAATGAATCCCCAAACAGAAGTCAGATGTGAAGAACTCCTTCGGGCGATGTCCTGAATGGTGAAGACCCTTTGTATTTGTCAAATTAAATTTATTTATAAACATGAATATTAAAGATTTTTTCATGCTTGCGATAATTAAAAAAAGCATGAAAACTTTAAATAGGTATTAAAATCATAACGTGTTTCTGCTCTAGAAGAGCCTTCCTCAGGTTTTTTTCTATCCTCCTCTCAGTCTTCTGCAAAATTTTCTCACAGATTATATTGGGAGACATTAGAAGTGGGCTGTTGCTATTCATTTGCCCTATCATTTGGTTGTGAGGGAAAAAAATGAATGTTATGCTATGCAAAGCATTGTTGTATATAGATTAAACAGGAGACATGGAAGTCAGCCAAATCTTAAATGTGTCCTCCTCTTTTAGAAACGTTTTTTTAAATACATTGATATAGTTATTAGAAGAAACAAACAGTGAAGCTAGTCACTACTCACCGATTTGCCAAGAGGCAGGATAGTCAAGAGGTATGGGCTCAGTACCAAGTGGGCTTGTAATCGACAAAGGGAAAAGACAACAGCATAGTCAGGTAACAGTCTGAGGTTGACGTATCAGGAAGGTAGCAGATCAATACAATGGGGTACGTCAAACGAATGGTCAAAGGTAAATCCAAGGTCAGCAATAAAGATCAGAATACAACTCAGAACAAAGAGGAAACAGAAGCCACTTGAGCAGAGCTACAATTGGCAATGGTCTGACTATTGTGAGAGTGCTAAATAGCGCTGTAATCACCCAGAGTGGATGACACCTAGATGAGATCCCACTGACCCAGCCAAATAGGATTCCTGATCTGTCAATCACAATACTCATGTCTCTGCCTCAGATTGGGAAGTAGAGCTGTCACACGCAATCCTGACAGCTCAGCCAGCCCTCAATCCCATAGGGTGGCAGAGCTGTCATTCACAGCGTCCATAGGACACAGTGAGTGATGGAATCGTGACACAAACAAACTGAGCAGCAGTGATGTCACCCACAAATCCCCCATAACAGTGCATCATCCACAGATCCCCCATAACAGAGCGTCACCCACAGATCCCCATAACAGTGCGCCATCCACAGATCCCCATAAGTGCGTCATCCACAGATCCCCATAACAGAGCATCATCCACAGATCCCCAAGAGTGAGTACCCTGTAGATCCTCCATAACAATGTGTACCCTGTAGATCTCCCATAATAGTGTGTACCCTGTAGATCCACATAACAGTGTGTACCCTGTAGATCCCTCATAACAGTGTGTAGCCTGTAGATCCCCCAAAACAATGCGTCATCCACAGATCCCCTATAACAATATTACAGTATTCATTCATCATAGCTATAGAAAGAGACATGAGCCACATATCCAAAATCACAAGTTGATCAAATGCCACTGGATATAAATTAATAAAACAGAACATGGGGTTCTTAGTTCAACATTCTGATTACACTGTATGAAGCCACTGCCGTTTCCCAGCAAACTTCTTAAGGGCATGTCACACTAAGAGATATCGCTAGCAATATCGCTATAACTTGTGACGTTATAGCGATATTGCTAGCGATATCACTATGTCTGATACTTACCTACAACACGCTCCCCCGCTGGTTATCGCTGATCGTAGCTCGTCGTCACAGCAGGAAGCGCTGCAGGAAGCTGACGACGAGCTACGCGTGGAGCCGGGCGGGAGGATGCAGGATCGCCTGGTGTGACAGGTAAGTAGCGACCCCCGTCCCCAGCGATGTTGCTGGTGAGATCTGCCTGTGTGGCAGCTCACTAGCAACCACTTAGCGATGTACCAGCGATCCTGACCACGTCATATCGCTGGTCGGGAACGCTGGTACATCGCTAAGTGTGACAGTACCTTTAGTGAGTAAAAATAGGCGAAATCCCTCTTCCAGTCTCCAGCCTTGATGCATGGGTGCTATGTGGCACTAGGTACCCACCTTGCTGGTTCATTGTCGCTGTGGAGATGGTTGGCGCATGGCACCACACCTTTACAGCTACAGTATTTAAAGTTAGGGATCCACTGAGAGGTTTATTCAGACTGAATAGAATGTTAAACTAAAAACCTCTTGTTGAGTTGTATAAGGTAAATTTTTGCCTAGTGGCACTAGATCAACTTGTGATTTTTGGATGTGAGGCCCATGTCTTTTCTTCAGCTATGGTATTCATTCATGTTCTCAGTTGCAATGCCCCCACAACTATGACGGACACAGTGCTGACAGTTGTTTCAATACTGTATTTTGTTGCAGAAAAATACCATATTGTTGGCTGCTGCTGCTGCATATTGTGCATGTTTCAAGAATGAAAATGCTGGCCTATGAAATTCTCTTTAAACTGTAGGTTTTATATAAAATATGCTAAAGAGCATGGGAACAGAGCAGCAGAGAAACATTTTGGGCCGCCTCCAACTAAAAAATGATGAGAGAGAGGAGGAAACAGGAGGAGGATCTGGAAAAGTGGAAAAAAGCAAATATGGTCTTCGTGGGCGTGGAGCAAAGTGTCCAGAGTTAGACATGGACATTAAAGAGTGGATCACATGGCACAGAAACAATGGCCTTTCAGTGTCAACAAAAATAATAATATACTAAGCCAAGCGGATTGCTGCTGAGAAAGGCATTGATAACTTTACTGGATCACCATCATAGTGCTTCAGATTTATGAGGTAATGTGGCCTTACTACGCGCACCAAAACAAGAATTGGGCAAAAAATGCCACAAGAATATGAAGTCAAGATCATGTCTTTCCACAAATTTGTAATTGACACCAGCAAGAAAAATAATTTTGAAATATTCCAGATTGGGAATATGGATGAAGTCCCGCTAACCTTTGATGTGCCATCTATCAGGACTGTAGATGCAAAGGGAACCAAAATCATAACCGTAAAAACCGCAGGACATGAAAAACACCATTATACCGTTATGTTGTCCTGCTGTGACGATGGCAAGAAACTGCCACCAATGCTCATCTTCAAAAGAAAAAATATGCCAAAAGAGGCAATCCCACGAGGAGTCGCTGTGCACGTTCATGAAAAAGGATAGATGGATGAGAACGAATTGACAGTGTTGGTTGACAAAGTTTGGTCCAAATGTCCTGGACGGCCTTTAAAAAACCTGCCCTGCTAGTGCTTGACCAGTTAAGAGCACATATCAGTAAAACCACAAGAAAAGGTCTTTAAAGTGAAGACCAGTCTGGCTGTAATTCCAGAGGGGCTAACCAGCCAGCTACAACCCCTTGATGTTTCCATAAACAAACCATTTAAAGTCTTCATGAGAGAAGAATGGAACAAATGGATGGCTGCTGGCAATCATGATCTGACACCAAGTGGCCAAATGAGGAGGCCCACTATCACTCAAGTTTGTGAGTGGGTGAAAACATCATGGCAGTAAGTGAAGGATGAAAGGGTTATACACTTATTCAGAAAATGTGGGATTAGTAATGCCTTATATGGCACCGATGATGATGTGCTATATGAGGACAATGAATAAAGTGACACCAAAGACTGTGAGGACCTGAGCTCCTGAGCTTCCTGGATGCTGACAGTAGTGATGAGGAATTCCTGGGGTTCCTTGACAACTAGAAGAGTGCTGTGCCTGAGGTTTAAAGTTTCTCCTCTCTACTTATTCAGAACATTGTTCTTATTATTACTGACAGAATATGTTAATGTTATTACGTTACCCACAATGCTGCTCTGCCTGCTGTTGAGTCTACAATGTTAAAATAATATTTTTGTATTTTATTAAAGGTTTTGAATACTATTTGGCTCAAAATATTTTTTTTCTTACTTTCCGCAATAAAATCTAGGTGTGTCTTATAAAGCAAAAAATACAGTATTTTCATTTTGCAGTGAGAAATATTTGATCCCTTACCAACCATTAAGAGTTCTGGCCACTACAGACCAGTTAGACGCTCCTAATCAACTCATAATCTGCATTAAAGACAGCTGTCTTACAGTCACCTTTATAAAAGACTCCTCTCCACGACTTAGTCAGTCAGACTCTAACCACTACAACATGGGCAAGACTAAAGAGCTTTCTAAGGATGTCAGGGACAAGATCATGGACAAAGCTGGAATGGGCTTCAAAACCATAAGTAAGACGCTGGTTGAGGAGACAACTGTTGGTGCAATAATAAGAAAATGGAAGAAATACAAAATGACTGTCAATTGACATTGATCTGGGGCACCATTCAAAATCTCACCTCGTGGAGTATCCTTGACCATGAGGAAGGTGAGGGATCAGCCTAAAACTACATGGAATAACTTGTTAATGATCTTAACGCAGCTGGGACCACAGTCACCAAGAAAATTATTGGTAACACATTACGCCATAAAGGTTTAAAATCCTGCAGTGCCCGCAAGGTCCCCCTGCTCAAGAAGGCTCATGTGCAGGCCAATCTGAAGTTTGCCAATGAACACCTAGATGATTCTGTGAGTGATTGGGGAAAAGGTGCTGTGGTCAGATGAGACAAAAATTGAGCTCTTTGGCATTAACTCAACTCGCCGTGTTTGGAGAAAGAGAAATGCTGCCTATGACCCAAAGAACACCGTCCCCACTGTTAAGCATGGAGGTTATGTTTTGAGGGTGTTTCTCTGCTAATGCCACAGAACTTCTTCTCCGCATCAATGGGAGAATGGATGGAGCCATGTACCGTAAAATCCTGAGTGACAACCTCCTTCCCTCCGCCAAGACATTAAAAAATTGGTCGTGGTTGGGTCTTCCAGCAAAACAATGAGCCAAAACATACAGCCAAGGCAACAAAGGAGTGGGTCAAAAAGAAGCACATTAAGGTCATGGAGTGGCTTAGCCAGTCTCCAGACCTTAATCCTATAGAAAACTTATGGAGAGAGTTGAAGTGCCGAGTTGCCAAGCAACAGCCTCAAAATCTTAATGATTTAGAGATGATCTGCAAAGAGGAGTGGAGCAAAATTCCTCCTGACATGTGCGCAAAGCTCATCATCAGCTATAAGAAATGTCTGACTGCTGTGTGTTGTGAGTTCATTCTCGGGTTCCCCTTCTGAACTCCCTCTGGTGGTGTTGGGAGGTGGTGCAGCTGGTTTGATCGGTGGAGATCTGCCACCTGAGGATGGGGATGATGATTGGATCTCGGGATTCTCAGATTGGATTTAAGACAGCCGACACCCTATTCAGTTGCTGGTGATTCCTTCTGGCTTGTCAGCTCTTGGTTTTCAGCTCTGTTCCAGTCATCTAAAGCTAAGTTTTTCTGCTAATGTTCACACTTGATTTTGTTGGTCTATTCAGTTTTTTGTGTGGTATGCCAGCCCCGGCTGGGGGCTGAGCTGAATTTCCACTCTTATTTATCAGTATTTTGCCAATTGGCTTTTTGTCCCTTACTAGGTCGGTCTCTTTTTGCTCTGTCTCAGAATATTCCAGAGTGCTGATTTAGTGGGGGAAGTCTAGTGACTTCAGGGTTAATTTTGCTATCAGAAGTGTTGGACATTATTTTTGTAGGGTTTTTTGCAGGTTGCAGACAGTGACTTGCCTTTCCTTTCCTGTCTAGTTAGTTTGGGTCCCATCATTTGCTCAGCCTATTTTCCTGCCTGTGTTTGTGTCTTCATCTTGTTTCACTGTCAATACATGTATGGGGGCTATCTATTCCTTTGGGGTCTGCTCTGGGGCAGTTAGTTTTCCCTTTTCTTGCTTTAGGCTTATGTAGTCCTCCGGCCATGACGAGGCGTCTAGGAACATCGCAGGCACGCTCCACGGCTACTGCTAGTTGTGTGGTAAGATCTGGGATCTGCAATCTGCATAGTTACCAACTTCTCTGGTTTTCTGTGGCTTAGCTTGTTTTGTTTTGTTTTTCTCCTCGGTGACCCATTCATAACAGCTGTGCTTGCCAACAAGAGTTTTACCACCAAGCATTAAGTCTTGTTTGCCAGAGGGATCAAATACTTATTTCTCACTGCAAAATGTAAATAAATGTGTATAATTTATACAATGTGATTTTCTGGATTTTATTTTTGATATTCTGTCTCTCAAAGTTAAAATTAACCTACCCTTAAAATTATAGAATGTCCATGTCTTTGTCAGTGGGCAATCTTGCAAAATCAGCAAGGGATCACATACTTATTTCCTCCACTGTATATAAACCCAATTCATACAATCAGATCTGTCTCCTTGTCCATGTGGTTAGACAGTAAACTACCAAAGTTGTATCATCTATGAGCGAGAAGAGGAAATAATGGTGAATGCTAAGGTCTTGTATCTTTTTATTACAATTGTTTATTGTATCTTTATACCATGTTGCACAAATATTGTCCCATCAATCATTTACCTACAATTTATAACATTTTGATTTACTCTTTTTTTGATTACCTCCGGAGCCAAGCTCTAAACAGGTTTATTTGCTGCTGCTATTCTAAGCACAGCGATTTCGGCTCTGCAGAAGCTTTTCATGTCTAGACTTCTTTTATTTTAATCCATTGTCTGTCCAAAAAGATGATTGTATAAAGAGTCAACAATCTTTAGTCTTTTATTACAGAATATAACAGTATATTAAGATACATTATCAGTCAGTAATGGAGATGTATTCCCAGAAATGAATTATTTACAAGCCATTTAAGTAATCTATATTCAGGTGTGGCGCAGAAAAGCACAGCATAAATCTTTAATGCCGACTGCTTGAGAGAGGTGAAGTGAGGATTAAAGACATTTTAAAGGAAGACAAGAGCAGAAAGAAGGACATCGCTTCTGCCGTGCATCACTAGAGCAGGTCCATCGCTAATACATTGATAAATGGCATATGTTGGAGTTAAGCTTCCAGATCCTTGCATCTGTTTCTGTTGTTAGAGCAGGCAACAAAGTGAATGAAGGATTAGCTCTTTTTTATTATTTGTTTAATGAACCTTTAGTACAAGACACCTTCAGCATTAAGACGCGGGAAACATTTATTTCATTGGTTTGGTGGTGGAAGCATGGGCTGTAATCGGGTACTTTATAATATGTATCTTGTAGATATAAATCTACCACAATAATTATTGCAAAAGGATAAATTGACAATTTGAAATCCACAGCTCCCCTTAAATTTCAAGTTTGATTTTCACTGCAGTGCGTGGATAAAATTTTGGAAAATCTGATGTACATTGCAAATATTGTAAGATATTGTAATTCCGGAAGAAAATCTGAACCATATAAGCCCCGTGTGGCCATACCTTGAACATTTTGGGGGAATTGTACCTCTATAAACATCCGATTTTTTTTGGAGGGTTCTACAAAATCGGACTGATTATTCTGATCTGAGCATCATACGAGAGTCATCCAATTTTGTTGTTCGTGGAAAAAAAATAAAAATTCTCCACCTCCCTCCATTCTGACAGCCTGTGAAAATTGGACAATTGTTGACATCCAAGTGCGGTCCAATTTTTTTATGGACCCATTGACTTGCATTGCCAATTGTTAGCTCAACCTCGTATCAAAACCGGACATGTTTCCATGATTTGCCATGGACATTTTAAGGGGGCTTCACACCTAGCGATATCGCTAGCAATATCGCTAAAGCGTCACTGATTTTGTGACGCAGCAGCGATATTGCTAGCGAAATCGCTATATGTGACACTTACCTCCGACCGGCTCCCCGCTGGTTATCGCTGATCGCGCAAGAACGTCCTGGGCCGTTTCTTGTCGGCGGCTTCCTGCTGGCGCCGACGAGCGACGTGTGGACGTGGGTAGGAGGACGTCTTCATTGCCGCGTCTGACAGGTAAGTAACGACCGCCGACCGCTGCTACGTCGCTGGTGAGAGCTGCCTGTTTGGCAGCTCACTAGCGACCATTTAGCGATGCACCAGCGATCCTGACTGGGTCGTATCGTTGTCAGGATTGCTGGTGCATCGCTAAATGTAATGGGACCCTTAGTCAGAGAAAAAGTTGTACATGTGAAAGGCCCCATAAACTATCACAGCTAGGAGTGCAATCTGTGAAAAATCATGGCTAGCACTCATACGCAAACATTGGACGTCTTAACGAAGCCATAGTATCCTCCATGCCACAGGTTCCGAGGATCCAGACACCCATTTTTGGGACCACTGGTTAAATCCAAAGTGATCATTAAGATATCCTTCACCCAATGGATAGAAGACATCTTTAAAATCTGGGATTAAAAATTATCCATTGATGAGACTAATCCACAATTTTAGATCATTCATTATCTGCTGTTGCATTCTCAAAAATAAATGGGGATCTAATAAGTAGAAAATCTATATCTATTTTGCTCTTCAATAAAGCGGGCCTATATTCCGAATATTCCCCGAATTCAGTTTTTGAAACTCTAAATCTTTCAAATGAAGTATCCATTCTTAGATCTCAAATTTCTTTTATGGCGTTCCGTTTATTGGTTATATTGTTAGTCCCATGTTTATCTTCCGATTCCTAATTTCCCATCCTTTACAGACTACCCCCCCTCTTCCCTCCTTATTCCTTCCCCCCTTATATATAATTTTAAGGTAATTGTGTCACATACAAATGTATCAACCCCAAGTGCCTTTTTTACTTGTTACTGTTTTTGGAAAAGTTCAATAAAAAGTTATTGGTTTAAAAAAATAAAGGAAGTTTTGCCACTTTTTCCATTTAGGACCAACTTTTTATGCTAAAGTTATTTTTTAAGGATTTGTTATATTTTTATTATTTTGCATTTCACAATTACTTTAAAAAACTGTAATAATGAAGTTTTTACTCTAAACCTCTAAAAAGTCAAACATTTCTTGTTCTATAGAGATGACTTTCACATCTCTACAGTCATCTCATTATCATTACAAGTCGAACCACAAGGAATGTTAATATCTCTATTAGATGTAAATGAATCAATTTAAGACAAATTGAATTCATTTTGAATGTTATGGATAAAATAGATTTGCCAAAGTCCAATTTTTGAGGAATTTGATTTGTAAAATTACAGCAAAGTGACTGACTGCTATCTTTCTGGGTTCAAAATCTCCAGGAAATGGTTAAAAAAAATTCATACTTAACCGAGGCTTACCTGTCCTGCAGTGGAGCCCTGTTGTGGTCCTGTTGTCTGCTATATTCCAGTCACTCGTCCACTTGGCATCTCCTACACTTACTAGGCCACAACCTCATGATGTTGTTGCATGATCAGAGTAAAAAACGCCAAAGATGTTGGCCGTTGCAAGACATCAAAGATGGCCCAGTAAAGATGACAATTGTGACCAGATTAAAGAAAATGACCAGAAAGGAGTAGGGCTGCACAGAACAAGTGGGGGCTTGATGCATATAATTTATTGTAACTCTTCTCTCTCAGCTCCCACGCTGGTCCCTGTTCCCTTCTACTATTGCTACCTTCTTTTGCTGTGGTCCACCCCTCAAATAGCCCATCACACTCCTGTAACATCATCATCTCAAGCCTTTTATGGCCAACTCAGACAGCTATGTGTTTCTAAGTATTCAGCTTTGTATACAGTTACTCTGTGCTTTGGAGTTTGCCTCCTCTTCCATTTCTTTCATCAGGTAATCATCTCTTCAAACTTTTTTTTCTCACAACTATCTGCACATACTTCTGGCTCAGACCTGCTCATTAACCATTCATTTGTTGTATGCATAATGAACTCTTTTCTGGTGCTGTCCACACTACAAACGCTGTTGAGACAATGTGTATCATTTCTTCAAGCAAGCTGGTTATCATTGCTACCCATGTCTCTGTCAAGGACCACCTGTCTGCAAACAGCATACAATTGTGTCTAACTTTTGTTTGCTACAAATCCTGGGCTGTCTATACATCTGCAGTTCCTGTGAAACCCACATTACTGGATCTGTGTCTTCTCCCATTTCCTACTCCTCTTGTCTGCTTGCCAGCCTTTCACAGTAGGTGATCTCACAGCTGATCCCACCCCAATGTCAGTTCACACAGCATGTCCACAACACTCTGCCATGGAAGTTAATGAACGTCTCTAAACTACAAATTCTAGTGGCCCATGTGACTGTTACAATCGATTTCTCTTAAAGGGAATCTGTCACCACATTTTAGTCCTATCTGCTGCCGGCACCACCATCAGGGGCTTATCTACAGCATTCTGTAATGCTGTAGAAAAGCCCCGATGAAACCATAAGATAAGAAAAATACGTTAGATTATACTCACCGGGGGGCGGGTGACAGTGGGTGTCGCGGTCCGGTGCCTCCCATCTTCATACGATGACATCCTCCTCCTTGCTTCTCCCTCGGCTCTGGCGCAGTCGTACTTTATCTGCTCTGTTGAGGGCAGAGTAAAGTACTGCAGTGCGCAGGCGCCAAGAAAGATCAGAGAGGTCCTGTGCCTGCGCACTGCAGTAATCTGCTCTGCCCTCAACAGGGCAGATAAAGTATGCCTGTGTAGGAGCCGAGGGAGAAGCAAGGAGGAGGACGGCATCATATGAAGATGGGAGGCGCCGGACGGGACGACAACACTCATCGGACCGGACTGAACGCTGGGTGAGTATAATCTAACTTTTTTCTTCTCTTTCAGGTTACAGAATGCTGTAGATAAGCCCCTGATGGTGGTGCCGGCAGCCGATAAGGCTAAAATGGGGTGACAGACTCCCTTTAATGTTGCTAACAGCAACTCCGGTGAGGCAGCTGCCCCCCAAAACCATTAATGAGAACATTTCTAAATCAAAAATTTAAAAAATTACATTAAGAAAATAAACACACTGGAATAATAGAATATCTATTTATATGACTTAAATTAATTTAAAAAAATTACAAAAAAAATCTTACATTTTATTCAGATGGACTAAGTGCCAATAACACACTGCAATATCATGGTGCATGTACAGTATGCAAACTGTAATTTGTGTATGAATGCTCAGCATGCAAAAATGATCTTAATGTGCCAAGTTTGTGGTACTTTCCAGAAACAGCAAACATCCACATCTAAATAGGTTCTCGGGACCACACAGTATCAGAGCCCATATTGGAAAATTTAGAAAATATCCAAAATCTGGTTACTTCATGCATATTTATGTAAAATCTGTATAATCCTTACCAAAATATGCACATGAATTATGCT
Source organism: Dendrobates tinctorius (assembly GCF_039654945.1). Lineage (NCBI taxonomy): Eukaryota > Metazoa > Chordata > Amphibia > Anura > Dendrobatidae > Dendrobates > Dendrobates tinctorius. The sequence continues at coordinate 20,079,246 of NW_027361810.1, read as the reverse complement.
TATAAAAATGCAACCTTCCACATAAGTAAAATATTTTTAAAAAATGGTGCCCAACGATAAGACCAACTCGCCCAACCAAAAAGTTGTCTACACATGGTTTTGCTCTAAGTGCTACATTGACTGAGTCCCTGCAGATGTGTGTCAGCACAAAGTGATAGCACAATGACCCATTCACTATTGTAAAGGTCTGTGATTCAATGGCGTGATTAATCCTCATCACAGCAACTGATAAGGGCTCAGTATTCACATCTCAGGAGCATAATATCCTCATTGTATCTTTCCCAGCTGGAGTTTGAAGAAAGAGGCAGCAATTATTAGATACAAAATGTTTCATATAGAAAACTATTTTTAGAGAAAAATTTTACAGCAATGTCTTTTATTTTATTTTTTTGCTTTTTTTCTCCTATGGTCCTTGGTCGGTTTCTATGAACATTTCCCACAATGCTTGTTGTGTTGTTCTCTATTTTGTATGCATTAAGACACAGAATTAGCTTTGTGATGATTCCTAGATTTCATGCTAACTTTTCTCGCAGCAACTATTAAAGGTCATGTTTTGACGGCTGAACGGCATGTCAGCACCTAAGTTCCCCTGAGGAGCGTTCCCCAGGTACATGCAAAAGGTTATTAAATTACCTTCCAAGCAACACTATCTCTTCGGATAAAAATAATTACAGGCTTTTAACGGCATCAGAATGCTTTCCTTTTTTTTTTTTTTTTTTTTTAAGTAAGATGAAGATGCAGCAACTAATGACCATTTTTCTGCGTGAGTCATAGAACCTGTCAAAATTGACTGGGCAAATGAGCGTAATGGAAAAGCTTAAAGGGGAAAGGTTCGCTTTAAGCAGTGACAAATAATATTTAAATGGCATTGTTCATGGCTGTGAAATGTAGTTTGTCTCTTGTCCAACCCACCACCCTGGTTCCTTCATGTTGCTTAAAATGACAAAAAAATATATATATTTGTTGTTAATCTGTAACATCAGGTGCTATTGATATTATTGATGCCAACAGGAGGCCTCACCATTGGCACAGGCACTGGAAAATCATGAGCATAAAACACAACTTAGATTTTGGGAAAGGGATTGAGTAAGCATAGGAAATAAAAGAACTATTGCAATAATATTCCAAGAGAAACCTTCTTCATCACTAAAACTTGCCAATCCATTATCGCTAGAGATGGGGGAATCTATTCATAATTAACCAAATTAGCTATGAATTTCCAATTTCTGGTCTGGGGGGTGCATGTGACATACAATGTCCCCCACCCCACTGATAAACTGTTCCTAGTTCCCGTGAAGGTCAGAAATGGTCAGTTAAAGAGCGGCACAGCAGAACTCCACCAACTGTCAAGTGTCCATCATCAGTTATGGCAGATCTACTTTCCCTTTATTTTGCACCCCTATTTGAATTAATAGGTAACAGATGTGCAGTACCCAGCTGTGATCATTATACAGTTAATGAAGCTGTGCAGCTCTATAACTGAGCACTTCCATCAGCAACAGGAACACCTGATCGATTGGGGTGCGGGTTGTTGCATTCCCATCCCAATCAGATATTGATGACCTATGTCACAGTGACTATGTGACTAAATGTCAGACAGCCACTTTAAAATAAAAAATGTCTCACCTTCCCTAAGTCATCATCTGACTCCTTACATTGCCATGGCTTCATTATTATTTTTTGTCTTTTACAGGTGACATGGGCATCAGAGCATTAGCTTCACATTGGATGGGTGAGTAATATGGTTGTTTATTATTTTTATTCTTTGACATGGGCTTCAATGAATTAGGCATAAAGGACAGTATAACTGCTTTTTTATTTCAAATAAAGGAGTGTGTCTATTTGAATTAAAGGATTTTATTCTGGCTTTTTTATAATCTAGCTAAGGGGTTAGTAATGGGGGTATCTTATAGATGCCTCTCCATAACTAACCTGTGGGCTTGATGTAAGCTGACATTACATAGATGACATCAACCCCACTTGCAACTGCACCAGGGTAAGTTGAAAGAGCCGGGCAAAGCACCAGAATTGGCAAGTCTAATAGAGTCACCTTTTCTGGGGCAGCTGCGGGCTGCTATATTTAGGTTGGAGGCAATATCCATGGCCGTTACTAGTCTGAGAATGCCAGCTTACAGCTGTCTGCTTTAGATTGGCTGGTTGTCAAAAATGGGGGAAACCCCATGCTAGATTTCTTAAATTATTTATTTAAATATTTTTTAAAAATGTGGGACTTCTCTACTCTTGATAACCAGCCAAGATAAAGCTGACAGATGAGAGCTGCAGCCCGCAGCTATCAGTTTTCCCTGCACTGGTTATCAAAAATAGAAGAGAGCCCGTGTCATTTAAAAAAATGTATTTATGTATAGCAAAGCTGCTGGTTGATGAATACTCCAATCAGCTGTGTCTGCTATTGCTGTTATCATTGACAGCAAGTGTAGGCTGATGGGAGTAGTAAAAAATACATCAAAACAGAGGAAGTGCAAAGACTGAAGTAAAATGAAAAAGTTTATTGATAAATCAAATAAAATAATTATCTTTGTTAAAATACAAGAATTAATGGAAAGGGTATGAAACAAGGCAGAGTGAGTCCCAGGCAACCAACATCATAAATAAAACAAGTGTAACAGGTAAATGTGGACAATAATCTAAAAGGTCAGGATAATCACAACATAGGTGTATCTCATAAGGTAGATGCCAAATGGCCAAGACAATTGATATGCATGCGTGAAAATCAAAATTGAGTACGTGTAAGTGCTAATACACTGGCAGCATATTCGTATGAAAGTATGGGAGTAGTAGTCTATCAGCCGACGCCTGTGACCGGCAGTAACCTTTTTACCACCGGTCACAGCTACTGGCTCATGGTGTCATTTGACAGCATGGAAACGCAGCTCTCTGACCAGCGGTAACTCCGTTCTGAGCCATTGGTGTTTCTCTCACTGTCACACAGATGACAACATGGTAAACAGCGGATGCTTGGGTTGCCAAATCCGAACAGTAACATAGACTTTCTGGAGAAGTCTGTGTTTTAGGTCCGTGCACAGACACTAGCTGTTAGGTAAGGATACCGAACTTAACTTTTCGGTCTCACCCATTTCTCCTTCGCCGTGTTGACACATGACAATTACACACAATCACTGGCCGCACTGACAATGTGTCAACACTACTGAGGTCATAGCTGTGGCCAGTGTATGACTCCAGTGTAGCATAAACATCTCATTACTGGATCAGATTAAAAAGAGATTGGTAAGGGATCACATAGAAATCTGCATGGAAGTTAAAAAAAAAATATGGTGTTAGAAAACTTCTTTCAGGGAGTTTCTCTTCAGAAAACCATGCCAAGTGTTAGAAGATACTGGTGCTGATGGTTTTACCAAGAGATTGTCAATTTAAGAAAATGTATCAGTGATTGTGAAGGGGAGAGTTGGCACTGTCAGGTTATAACCTCAATCTTTCTTCTTACCTCTCTCATTGTTGTCATGCTATTAGCTTTGTAAATGCATTTGGAATTGCTGCAGATTCTCATTTGGTAAAATTGTGTATAAAATGATAAAAAAATGATGATTGGCAAAAGGGACCTATGGAAGAAGGGATGTCCATTTGAATGTCTACTTGACAGTAGGTAGGAAACTTTGATGTCTCATTGCATTTTTAAATTCTTTCAGTAAGGTCCAGGAATAAAATGCCTATGTTTATGAAATCTGAAAAATTGGCATGTACTCATTGATTTTATCAGTTTTTAGTAAAATCGGCAGCAGTCTTATGAGCCATCATTCAACCCACAAAAGGCTTTGGCATTGTTGCCAGCAAGCAGAGAAATATCCAATCTTCCCTTTTCTTGAAATTGGTTCATGACTCTAATTTGTAATGAATATTCTTTATATTATCAGGACATGCTAAAATAGCACTTGACAGGCTGCAATTCTCATCACAACCACTGGAGGCTCAATATAGACACACACATAGCATAAACATCATCCAACAGAATATCACAAGGTAAGTTTTTTTCAGCTACTTTAATCATAAGTTGAGCCAAGTGCAAAGGTAAGAAAGGACACATCTGCAGTTTATAGGTACAATTTCAAATCATAACATCATGATATTTTTACACCTCTGGATAAAAACAGTAAAAACGTCTAAAATGAAAAATAAACTTTTCAAAATGGCGCACCCTTTCAGATTTTGAAACGGGAGAGATTATAGATGCAAAACGAATAAATATAAAACAAACAAGCTAACGTGAAGTGTGGCCGGCTTTTATAAACATGCTACCGCAATAACATGTGACATTAATATTTAATTACAAAAGCACTGCTACAAAATCTTTGAAATTAATGTTTTGCAAAATTAACATTCAGTGCACAGGAGCAAAGTCGTTTCAGGCGCGACTGTGATTAACAATCCCATTCACTTTACATATTATATTAATATATTATTCAAGCCACAAATTAACACCTCCTAATTTAAATAAGGTGCTACATATCACCATGAGCTAAAATGCTTTTCTTTAAATGGCCTGTCTGATTTAAAGCAATCTGTGTTTATCATTTAATATTTTGGTATCAAATACTCTTCTCGGGGAAAGATGCTTTATGCTTCAATTTCCTTTGAAAATGGATTTCATTAAACTGGTTTCCTCACTTGCATTCTCTTTTTACCAAAGTAGTTGACTTTATTTTTGCATGTAATGGATTATAATGACCACCTGTTATTTAAAATTAATGGCAAGAAGATTCCAAATTAGATAAAAATTTAAAAATTAATCTCAACCTTTAGCTCGCTCTATGTGCAGATTCCTGCGATTATTTTTCTCTCCGAGAAAAACGGTGCTATTATATTAATCAGATTCTGATCAGAGTGGGATCAGATTTGGATCAGATTTTCTCAGAGGTGAAGAGAAATAAATAAAAAAAAAAAAAAAGTTTCTCCACATTTTTAATTATGCCAGTCCATGAAATTGACCAGCACTTGGCTGTTACCCGAGTGTAGTCCGATTTTTTCACAGACTCAGACATTAATGGGCGAGTGCCATTGGATTCTCGCAGGCAAATTGTGCATGCAGTGATTTTTTTCCACAAATTAAACATGTGTATGACCCCATAGAATAACATGGGTATGAGTACTACCCGTCCAAACCACACATAACACACAGATTTCAGGGAAGGAGCTCATCAAATTTAAAAGGCTTGGCGTTTCAAAAGACCTAGCAGTTACAAAATGTGTAAGGCTTGTGTTAAGGGACGGGGAAGTGGAAGAGCAGATGATGGTGCATGCAGATGCCGAGGATGTGGGGCAGGTGTGACTACGTCTTTTGCTGGAGCACAAGAATTGCGCCAATCCATGACAGATATGTTCCAGTCCAATATTGCAAGGAGGCACAGTACACCACTTCTGAAGCCAGAGCAGTGCGAACATGTGGTCAGTTGGATAGCAGATAATGCTTCCAGCAGGCCTGGCAGCACCACCCAGTCTTCCATACGGTCCAGTCTCAGCAGCTTAAAGTCTGCATCACTTAATCCTCACCCTGATCCTATTTCCTCCCACCATGTTGAGTACCAGAAGACTAGTGATCCCACACTAGGACACTCCGAGGAGCTCTTTACAACATAATTTCTTGATTGTGGCCTCTCAACCTGCATGCTCCGAGAGACAGGATGATATGCTGATTAGTGATGCACAAACCTTAGAGCAACCACGGCCACAAGAACATGACAGTGGGTAATGGCAAATTTGGGATAAGGAGGAGGAGGATGATGAGAAACAGTTACCATTAAGTCATGCTATTGTTATGTCACAACGTCAGGAGGACCAGGTGCGGTGGTGGAAGACGAGGTGGTGGATGACAAAGTCAGTGACCCAACCTTGGAAGCTGGCATGCAGCTGAGGGGGAGAGATCGGCAGAACCAAAACAGATAGGAAGATGCACTGGGGTGACCAGAAGGACAAGGCGAGAAACTGTTCTGCAGATCATGACACTCGTGCATCCTTTTAAAGAGAGTTCTGAGACTAACAAAAAGGCCATTTGCAACCAGTGCAATGCCAAGCTCAGCAGTGGCATGACCACAAAGAACCTAACTACCACCAGCATGACCAGGCACAAGTCATCTAACTACCCAACTCAGTGGGCTGAACGCTTTGTTTCATTGGTGCTATCGAGTGACACCACTGCCTTTTCCCCTGTGCTAGGTGCTTCCCAAACCCCTGACCAAAACACTGGCACAGATGCCTCCTGCCCTGCACCTATCTTTGCAAATTCTGACTTACCATCATCAGGTACTTACAAATGCTTGTCCCAGCACATCGTTCAGCTGTCCCTACCCCAGGCCTTCAAATGAAAGAGAACATTTCCAGCCTACAGCTGTCCCTACCATAGGCCTTGGAACGAAAAAGAAAGTTCCCAGTTACCCACCCACAGCCTGAGATGCTATAAGAGCACATTTCCTGGTGTCTTGCAGTGGAAATGTTGCCATTTAGGCTGGTAGTCACAGCTTATTTTGCCAACTCATGGGGGCAGCCGACTCTTGGTACTTGGTCCCCAGCCGGTGTGGCATCCCCGCCTTGTACCGGGATGTGTCCAGGAACATCACCCGTGCTCTTACCAATGCACTTACTGGTATTGTCCACTTAATGACCGACACATGGACAAGTGCTTGTGAACAGAGACAGCGTATTTCCCTGATAGCACACTGAGTTAACATTCTGGAGGCTGGGGCTGAGTCACACCTTGGCACTACACATGTACTCCTGACTCCAAAGACGGATGACCCTACTTCTATCAGGATTTTCTCCACCTGCTACAGCAGTTCCTGCACACCCTCCATCTCCAATGTGCCATCTCAGAGCATGTCATCCACATGAGCCAGAAGCTGGAAACTCTGCAGCACTGCCTCAGCAAAGGGACAACAGGCTCTGCTGAAGAAAAATTAAATAAACCAGCTCACCTGCCTTGGCTTAGTGGTGCGTGGAAGCACGAATTCCGTGTAGTTTCACATGCAAAAGTCCAATAAAAAAAATTTCAATTCAGCATCCAAATTTTTAGAAAAATTTATTGGACATAAAACCAGAAAGTAGCGGACAAGTCGCACCAATGCAGAGGCAACGCGTTTCGAACTGAAGTACTTCTTTTTAAAAGCGCAAAAAGAAATACTTCAGTTCGAAACGCGTTGCCTCAGCATTGGTGCTGCCTGTCCGCTACTTTGTTTTTATGTCCAATAAATTTCTCTAAAAATTTGGAAGCTGAATTGAAAATTTTTTTATTCTGCTGAAGAAAATTTGTCTAGGAGACAAACTAAACACTGCGGCAGTTACTTAAAGGAGTAACTTACCAGACAGATCTATGGTTTGGCGCTGATCCTCCAACCAGGCATGGTTGCGTGTGATAATGGGCGTAAACTGGTGGCGGCTGTGAAGCTTGGCAAGCTCGTACACGTACAATAATTAGCACATGTGCTCAACTTGGTAGTTCAGCGGTTTCTGCAGACATATCCAGATTTTCTAGAACTTACATTCAAGGTATGCTTAGTCAGCACCCATTTCCACAAGTCTGCTGCAGCTGCCGCCGTTCTGGCAATACTGCAGCATTGTATGCAGGTGCCAGATCACTGAATGGTGTGCGACATCACCACGCATTGGAACTACCCACTACACATGCCGGCAAGGAGTTGTGAGCAGAAGAGGAACGTTAATGAGTATCAGCTCAAACCTGCTTTCCAGCATTCGGGTCAGCCTCTGCATATAACAACTGAAGAGTGGACATGGATGTCTGACATTTGTGCAGTTCTTCAAGACTTTGAGGGCTCCACAAAGTTGGTGAGCGGAGATAACAGTCAGCGTAACTATCCCACTTCTGTGCCTACTTAAACAGTCACTGCTCACAATTAAAACATGAAGCTTTGCATACGGAACAGCTGGGGATGGAGGAAGACATGAGACAGGGAGATGCTGCCCAGCCTCATCTCATCTGCTCTGCGTGAATTGAGTATCAATAAGGAAATGGAAGCTGAGGAGGAAGAAGAGAAGGAACAGTAGCTGGTGGCTAGTGCAACAGAGGCTAGTAGCCACACAACCTTTGTCCCGTTTCTCCTCCATGCATGGGCTGAGGATCATAATGAGGAAAAGAGGGAGGAGGACTAGAAGGAAAATGAGGTGGACGACAAGATGGAGGGTTATCATCATGGTGGAGACAGGAAAGTGTTGGGGCTTTTTAGTGCCCCGGGGAGGGGTAGGGGGGTTGCAATTTCGCTTTTCAACAGGGATTGCAGACATGCTCACTCTCATAAAAATGAACAAGGCTTTGATTAGACAACACTTTTCTACACCACCAGATGACCGCAGCACTTAAAGTGTTTGTGATATTCTATATTTTAATGAGGCCTGCAAATTGTTGCCTTTCAGGGGTCTATGGATGACCCTCATAATTTCTGTCTGGCTTTGCACTTTCTGCAAAGACTTTATGACTGTGCAAGTACATCAACTACACTTTCAAAATATTTTCTTTTAAAAAATCTTTATGGATTCTATGACTCATCCATTGAGTTTAACATGGTTATTGTTGCATTACAGTGGTACGTAAAACTTAGAAAAAATTTCAGGATTTCAGGATTAGATTACTCATCCATAGAGTATTATGTGCTTTTGGGCACATTTTGGTGGTATATAACAGTATAAAAAAGCATTTGAAAATGTTGGTTGTTTGTTTACATTTCTTACTCATACACTATTCCTGGTTCCAGTTTACATTTTTGTGATATATAACAGTATAAAAAACATTTAAAAATTTTGCTTGATTACAATCAGCTATACAGTATTACATGTTCTTGGATACATTTTGTTGGTATATAACCCTCAAAAAACTTGCTCAAATTTTATCAGTATTATATTGCTCACCCATAGACTATTGTGTGGTCTGGAGTACATTTCGTTGGCATACAACCCTCAAAAAACTTGTTCAAAATTTATCAGTATTATATTGCTCATTCACAGACTGTTTCATATTCTTAGGTAGATTTTGTTGCTATATAAGCCCGAAAAAACTTTTTCAAAATTTAAGGCTGTGTGCAAACATTACCGAATTGGTGCATTTTTATTGCATTTAAGCACAGATTTCTCACAAAACCTAATGCCATCAAAGTGAATGAGAATCCTAAAGTGTCATGCACATGTTAAGTATTTTTTTTTCGCATATTTGGTGCAGAAAATAATTTGCAGCATGTCAATTTTCTGTGTGTTTTTGCCCTGCTTTTTTCACCATTGACCTCACTCAAATCAATCAAAAACACGTAAAAAACGCAACAATGATGCACATTTTTGCAGCTGTTTTTTTCCTTCCAAGAGATGCAGAAATTGTGCTAAAATTTTACTTAGCATGTGTGCATACCCTCATTGGTGTTATATTGCTCACCCACAGAATATTCCGTGGTCTGGAATGCATTTCCTTGGTATATAACCCTCAAAAGTGCAAAGTCTTTAGTCGTGTAGGAGACCAATACAAGATAATTTGAACAGAATGTGTATGAGGCCCTCCTTTTTTGTCTAATACAGGATGTATCTCAGTCCCACTGAGTCCCTAATTTTTGGCAGTTCTTGCCTCCATCATATAAAATAGGAATTTTCTGTTTAATTTGATAACAAAATCAATTTAGGATTACTTAAAATTATATCCAACAAAGTATGAATCCGCACAGCCGGGAAGCTCATTCTTTGCACAAATAGCTGTGTAAGCTGGTACTGCAAATATGTGTACTATGGGAAGTGCTCCATAAACCGGGGTGCCACTCCAAAGCAAATAGTCACAGCGGCTACACCAAAAAAGAAAACGGATGGCACTCACCGGTTAAAATCTTCTTTATTCCAATACTTTAAAACATCGGCATAGGGAGGATGGGAGCGGGAGTGGAAATGACGACAGCTGTTTCGCGCTGCAGTAGCGCTTCTACTGGTCTCACAGAAACGGCTGTCGTCACGCGAAACGGCTGTCGTCATTTTCACTCCCGCTCCCATCCTCCCTATGCCGATGTTTTAAAGTATTGGAATAAAGAAGATTTTAACTGGTGAGTGCCATCCGTTTTCTTTTTTGGTGTAGCTTACTTAAAATCATAATTTTAAGTAATCAATTTTAAATTATGCCTTATATACAAGTCATTCTACAGGAAAAATGTTTCTTAATATTTATTTTAATGTAATGTAAAATACAATTTCTTGTTTGTTTGGAATGTTTTATTATCACTCCTTAAAGTGGATTAAAAGTGTGACACCATTGTTCTCAGCAGCGATCTGGGAGTCAGAGATGTTTACAGGGGTCTTCCCCATGCTGTTCTCCTTCCATTCATTTGAACATTTTCACTGCCCCACAGACCTCTTTGTGGGGTCTGCCAAAAAAAAGCTAGACTTTTCCACTGATTCCAATTATACTTGTTACTCGAAACGAGCATTGCAAGTATTAGGCATTGCTTGGTACGAACAACGAAAATCCGAGCATTTTAGCACTTGCTCATACCTAATCAGCACCCTTCAGGCTGACAGCGGTGCAGAAAGACATTTTCACTGTAGAACTGCTTAGATGCTTTGGTCACTATTTGTCAACACACCTAATGAGTTATATGGCCATAATTGACGTTATGGCTGATGCAAGTGTCAACTGTAAAATAACAGTGATATCGATGAGTATGGTCTAGTCCAAAACTGAGCATGCATCAACCAAGTGCTACCCATGGTTTAACTACAAATCTCTTTGTGCTGTAAATTCTAAAATGGTAGTACAGCACTTTCAATATTGGGCAATAAAGGACATAAATGTGGAACAATATCCTCGTATGGAAACACAATTTTACAGCTATTGGGAATATGAGGGTTACTCCCCTACAGGCTGAAGGTGCACGTGGGACATTGATGGTGGGTCCTGTCATGGTTCCACCCTTCAGTGTGTCTGGGATGCAGTTACTGATAGCTCGGCCGTCCATTCTGGTATAGAGGTGTGCTGAAGCCGTCAGTACTTTGATTGACAGCTCAACCGTCCTATGTGGTACAGGAGCATACTGAGTTGTCAGTGTGTTGATTGACAGCTCAACTATCCAATCTAAGACTGCAAGGCATGGACTGTCTCCAAGTGTTCATTATTCCAGGTGATTGCCATGCTACTTAACTGAGCTGTTTCTCCCAGATCTCTGCCAGACATATATTCAGCTAGTGAGGTTTGTGCTTCCTGCCTTAAGTTCTGTATGCTTGATCTTTTGTTGCCTGACCTTGGACTTCGCTCTGACCATCCGACTGCTTAACCCCTTCTTCTCTAAACCGTTATCCTCCTGGTAATCTGACCTCGGAACGTTACCCGACTACGCTTTTGCCTCTTCCTTCTGTTTATGACGTACCCTCTTGGCTTCTGACCTTGGACTCCTTGACTATTCTGACTCCTGGCTTGGCCGTGAGAAGTGACTAGCGTCACACATCCCAGTCTACTCCACATTTGGCTCGACAAGTTTTGAGAGTTGATTTGGGCACATATGCTTTAGACTTGTAAGGTGAACCCACGCATCTGTCTAGGTTTTGATGCCAGTGCTCTGAAAAGAAATAGATAAATTATGAAATAAACAAAGAAATGTCAGAGCAAAGGAAGAGCTGACTGGTTACGCTCTATTTACCTCTTTTAATACAGATGATTAATCATCTTCTGTTCCAGCTCTGAAGATAATATAACTGTGTGCGCCGAGGCAGAACCTTATATTGTTCACCGATGACACTAATTGTGCCGTGTCTGGGTCAGACACCTTAGCTTCAAGTCTGAGCTTTCAATGTCCTTAAGAGAAAGGGTTAAAGTAAAACTTTTCTATAAAAAAAAGTAGCCATAACTTTGGATCTTTATGTCCAAGATATAGAATCTCACTTTTATCTCCTTTACATGGTGGCATACATGCACACTGAAATTCGTAATAATTAATAAAAGAAAAAAAAGGGTATTACTAAACTTCAATATATATGAAAGACATTTAAAAGTGTATTCCTATTTGATATTTCAGTAGATCGCAAAGGTAAGCCATAACTTTAAGGTCGACGGGAGTCTGATCACAAATAAAGCAAGGTCACTTGGGTAACGAATGTTTGGTGTAGTTTGGTGTAGTTCTCGGCAAGCCATATGGCTGGGAAAACCATTAACCAGACAATATTCTGAAGGGGTAGAGATTCTCAATTCTGAGGATTGTTGGGGTTCAGACCTAAACTATTAATACTAATATGCCATCACCTCTACCATCTCTCTGGCTCCTTGATATTGCAGATAATTCAAAGATCCTGAATATAAAAAATTAAAGGAATATTTTTTATTGATACATTTCACCAACTGAAAATTGTATGCCAAATTATAGACCAAATGCTAACAGTCACACCATGTACCATGGTGTATGCTATACAATTCTATATTAGTTGACTGAAGAAGTTGAGTCTCTTTGCTTTGAGTGATGCATCTTGCACAAAAAGGGTCTTACCCAACACATTTGATTTATATTAAAACAGGATATGCAGTAGAAAAATCCGCTTTGAAAACAGGTTACAGATGCATGAGTCACCAGACCAATTGTAGATTTGAGAAGGAAGAATTGTTTTTTCCAGTTTTTATTCAACGCTTTTCAAAGTATATTACACTTCTTCAGCAAGTAACCATATAACATGTGGTTAGTACCCGAAGTTCTTTCCCTCTGTCTGATCCTACTACCTCCATCATTCAGCCCAGCGTTCACTCTACTCTAGGCCAGGATTTCCGACCGCAAGCAGACTATAGAATTCTCTGTTCATGCATCTGCATATATTCATGGCTGGAAGGCCTGGACCACAGATGTGATGCAATGGAGGCACAGAGCACCGAACAGCAGGGGGCATTCAGAAAAAGGAATTGAGGTAGGTATAATTTTTTATTTTTAAACTTTCCCAGTCATATATCTTTCTGCTTACCCTTGCTGCTCCCTCCCCACTTTCTGGTCTTCCATAGCTTCCCTGCCAGGGCTTCTAGCAGCGAGCAGGCCCTGGAGTTCATAAAGCATGTTTGAGGGCCTAATAGCAGCCAAATTTCCAGCCAGAGATATGACTGGACAAACACACATAGGACTGGACAGTGGACAAGGAGTAGCAGGTGTGGACAGAGAGGTGAGTGGTGATGTGAGTATAAGTAACTTTGTAAAGTTTTTACATGTTATATTTATTATGCTTTTGGGTCTGGAGAGACTCTAGAACATAATCAGTGACGTTCAATTTTTAATTTTTGAATCCTCTCTTCACCAATTATTCTCTGTTCCTAAGCCAATGCTCCCTCAGTCTCTCACTGTTCCCTGTTCATCAAGGTCAACAATGTGGATAGGTCAACAATGTGCTGCATCTAGGGACAAGCTAATCGATTCATGGCAAAATTGAATTCACCTTGAATTTTCCAAAAAAATATAAAATCAGATTTGTATCAGAAGTTTTGGCAATTTGTTTCAGGAAAATCCTTTATAATACATTTTGCTGGAATATCCAGAGGCAAATTGAGGTTGAAAAATAAAACAGAAAAAAATTTACTCAATTGGCCCTCCCCTGTAAGGACATGCAGCTCCGCGACAGGAGCAATTCGGGCAAGTGTAATTTTTATTTCTTTAACTATGTTTATTATGCTTTGGGTTCTGGAGAAAACTCAGAGCATAATATTGTACATTTCATTTACAAGTAATAAATTCAACGCAAATTGAATGTTCTGGACAAATTCAAGCAAGTTAGCAAACTTGAATTTTTGCAGAATCACGCATCCTTAACTGCAGCCAATGTGATGACTAAGAGACATCTGCAGCGATCACAAGTTAGGTTACGTTATGTCATTAGTGGAAGTAAAGAATAGATACTGGCATGAGAGTGATGGGAGTTAGGTGATGTGAGAATAGTTATTCTTTTTCTTTTTTAGCTTCCTTAATCCTCCCTCATAAACTTTAGATAGGCGTTGGTTGGACAAATGTTGATTTTCTCATACTCAGGAGCGCTTGGACTGTACTTTCTATAAGAGTTGTTGGTAGACCTCTCTGGTGGTGTTTTTGTCTTAAACAACAAAAATGATTGACAGTCCAACATGCCAGATCCTTTTGTTCCCTGAGAACATCTGTCAGGGGCAGTCAGTAGTTCTCCATCACTTTAGACTGTCGACCGAATCCAGCAATATCGGTGTTTGGCCGACGTTTGCCTTGTTTGTATGGGGTTCATAAGCAGTCTTTGAAACATTTAGATGGCTGGACAACCACTTTAAATTTGACTGTTAAGACACTGAAGGGTAGAGAAACATCTGCTAAAAGAACATTCTCTGGAAACAGATTGTCACTTTTAACAAAAAAAGGACTGTTGAAAGTCACCAATCACCTTGAAATTAGCATGATACAATAATCAAATTCTTCAACTTTTAGCCATACATAAAAACATTTCTACCTAACTTCGCCAAACCCATTCAAATTAGTAATTGATGCTAAACTTTGGTTCTTTCCACCCTAAGTGTCCCCTATATGGCTACCATTAAAGGAGACATTGTCCCTTTTGAGTTTCACTACAAAAAAAATAATTCAATAATGCCAAGCAAATTATCATGCCACTCAAGAAATATTTTCCAAGGCTCTTGGTGGGGGAAGAAGATTTCTGTTTATCTCCGGAAAAAGTTGCACTCAACTAGTGTACAAAGAGTAAAGAGGCTGTTATTCATATTAACTGCATTTTCATTCCTATCGTAACATCTAGAGAGCTAATAGAGGGGTTATTAACATAACAAACGTAAATGTTCTATATAAATAATACTGTTTCAGGCCAGCAAGCGCTCATCTGACAGCATTTAGGCACAGGCTCAACATCTGTTTATGAACACTTTGCCTAATGATATCATCCGATATCATTAAGTGCGGCAGAATACGGCACACGGCAGGTGCAGCTGCGCTCAGAACCCGTCACACAAAATGAAAAGAGCTGCATCCCTATTCCGAAAACCCATCATTAGGACAATTTTCTTCGACAATCCAGCCCTGTGATTTCAATCCGTATATCACCTGTAATTGTAGTTTTTAGCAAGAATCTGATTCCATACATTTATCACCGAATCACGGTGAAGGCCTGAATACTGAGAACACATTTGTGCTACCAGCTGCGGCTGCTTTTTTTAGATGTCGTGTTAACAAATTACTGCTAACAAGGCAGAGCTAGAAGAGCGGCTTTGTTTCTCTTGCTTGTGCGTTGTGTGTAAATGCGCACAATTATGAAGATTACGCCATTGATTGGTTCTCAATAATAATTGATCATTGGTCACTTAACCCTTTCTAAAAGGGCCTTCGTCGGAGGTGAGATGGTGGGATAAACATACATTTAAAAAAAAAAAAAAAAAAGAAAAACGCTCAATGCTTCATTTATACATCACATCCCACGATAAACCGAACATGGAAAAGGAAATAAAAAAAGAAAAATCACATTTTGATTTCAGACTTATTTTGCCCTTCGGCAAACTAAGAAGATCATAGACACAGCCCAGTGGAATTTCCCTGGGCAAGACAGAAACATACATGGTCTGTAAAAAATGTAATGTATCTGATTTCAAAGTATTTTAATCTTTAGCTCTTTTTAAACTTTTTTTTTCATTTGCAAATGGAAAAAACACCAGTGTTAAAAACAAAAGAAAAATATGACATTTCTATGCAGAACATCTTTGTGAGAGTTTGAAATGTTTGCCCTCATTCACGCTCAACTTCAGAAATGATTAGAATCTTAATTGTACTCCATGTAACCTTTGAGATCGAGTTAATCAGCCTAGGTTTGAAAGTTTATCAGAAGTGGAACCCGTAATCGTTGACTGTGATTGCAAACAAACACACGTAATATTATGCATGACAAAAGTATTGTGACTGAATAATTAAAAGGATAATGTAGGATTGAAGAATTTTCTTTCCTTTTTTTTTTTTAAAACACCTTGATATTACTTTTTGAAAAATTGTAAAAATATTTCAAATTATATTAACTTAAATAAAAATTGCATCTACTTAAAAAAAAGATTGGGAATTACTAAATGTTTCTTAGCACTCGTTATGCATTATTATAAAATAATTTGAAAAAATTGTTTCTATTAATAAAAATATTAACAAAAGTATTGTGAAGATAAAAATATATAATCCCCTGTAGAAAAAATCTATAGAATTGTATATTAATTGTATATTCATTTTCAGTTTTGCCTTTTTTTTTCTAAAGTCCACTTCAAAAGGTGTTAAAATATCTAATCCATTCATTAGTAGTTATTTAAAAGTCTCCAAAATAGTGCTAAAATATACTTATGCATCACAAAAGTTGCTACAATTTTCCTCATTAATATTTAATTTGTTACATTATTTTTTTTTTCAGCATGTTATGCAAAACTAAACTGAATTCGTTCTCATTTTTTTTTTTGGCAAAATGTTACCTACCGTTTTCCAAAATAATCTACCAAATGAAACTTCCTGACCACCTGCAAATCTGCATATGCAAATTTTTCATAGATCTAAAATAACGCTGCGCTGAATTAAAAGTCTATTAAATGGTCACGATTTGAAAACCTACTTGAGGCTGAAATACAAATGGAGTTTAAATAAAGTTTTTGGTTCAATAAGGAATCCTATATGAAATATATTTATCCTTATTTTTGTATCCATTTCTAAAGTTTGCCCACCCTCAAAATTTTAAATTTCTAAAGACAAAAATAAAAAATTGCAAAAAAAAGGATGCACGAGTCAAAACTTCAACTCTATTTTTTCCAAGATTTTTTTCCAAGATACCTAAGTTCTAATTTATTTAATGAGGCTGCTGGACTCGGCAATGAGCTACTTAATATGGACTATAGACTGTCACTTAAAAAACGAACAATAGCTCAGATTTTTTTCTTCCGTTGAGTTGACACCACCGAACGCTCTAAAAGAACAGATCATTTAAGCGTTGAAAGGTGACACAACGTCATAGTCATCTAACTTCACAGAGAACACAAAGCCTTCATATTAGAGGAATTAACATGCTCCAAACAAGTTCAGAACTTCATTTCCCACGGTGTGATAGAGAAAACAGTGATTATCCCTTACAAAGGGATTGTTGGCAGAGATATGCAGATGAGCACCTTAACTGTGTTACACCCTTTGTCTCTGTCTACTCAACAGGGTTCTCTTATGTTCCATGCTTTAAACACAGTTCTAAAAACCAGTCATCTGCATATCCACGCCCACGGCATCTAAAGGACCTAAAATGACTGTTGTCTTGTGATTATATGGGAATGCGGGTCCTGAACCTGCTTGGAGTTGAAGAAAAACAAGAAGTAAATAATGAGTTTACTATAATTATAACCCAACTTTACTATCTGTTTCAATGGATCTTCTGATCTAAGTTTTCCGGTTTTGAGACTTGTATTTTTGATGCATACATAGTTGGCACAACTTTTTGAAGTCACAGAGCAAAAATGTTTTAGCTAACACTTCCAAAACATTGATTTACTTACTGCTCATTCCCATAAAATGTAGATTACAATTGTTGCAGAGTGTTAGGCTGCAGAGGAACAGTGCTTTTTCTCATCGACCGTGGAGTGTCTTCACGTTAAATCACCCTTTTTTCAGGTTTGCACTCAAAATACACGACTCGGAAGTGTCAAAAGTGAATTTGCATGTCTCTTTAATTAGACTGTAAAATGGAAAGGTTTCTGGTAGGCATAGCAAAGTAAGGTAAAGCCACGGAACAATAAACTAGATGATTTTGGAAATTGCTAGAATTTTATGAAACCATAAACTGTCTAGTCAAATCTTTCAAGTTTGTCATGTTGCCAAGAGGTCCACATGGAAAAGATCATTTTTATCTCCTATCAGAGGCATAACTTCTGGGGCCCATACAAGATCTGTGACCTATCACAGCCGTTTCCGGTGTTTTCGTGCACAGAAGAGGGGCCTTTAGCCTCCAAGATCCGGAACTTCCACCTCTATACCAACTATGGGAATGTCCTTGTCATTCTGCCATTTATTATACACATGAAAAATGAGCAAAAACAAACTGTAATACTCACTTAGGACTTCTGGATGACTTTTATTGACAAAACACAACAATCCAAAAAGTTTGCTAATACATTTGTAGAATTTTATTAGTGATTTAATTTTAGTGCAGCCAGTAATTAATATCTGCTTCTATTGTCTCTAACATAAGGCACATATGAATTGCATAAAATAAATTTGAGCGGATCTGTCAAATTGAATTCCAACTCTTGGACCACCAAATAACTGGAACCTGAAGAAGGTTGCAATGTTGGTCTGCAAAGCAGTCACTGGCTACTTGCCCATTCTTTACTAAACTGTCCCGATTGGCTATGCCTTGTGGCGGTGGGATGACTTTTATGCTTTTTTTTAATCTAAATAATGTTAACCAAGTACCTTATGTTAGTTATATGTACTATTGCTGTTTATTTACTTACTATAGAGTATTTGGTTTTTTTTCCCTTCGAGTTTTGTCTGTTAAATGGTCACAGTGTGAACATAATCCTACTCATTGCATGTAAACCAAATTATGTTTTGGCTCATGCTGTAAGTTTTCATTACAATCAAGGTGTGGCCTAGTTTAGAAAACCCATTTTCAATGATTTTAGGGAATAGGGATGAGTAAATCAATTTTAAATGTATCATTTAGAATTTCCAAATATTCATGCATCCTATAAATTCTGAATGTTTGAGAATTCAATTCACATTGAATCTAGTTAAATGGTGGCCAGTTAGTAGCTATTTTGCTAGATTTATTTGGGATACAAAAGGGGTAAATCATCCCCAAAAACTAATTGTCACCTCGCCTTTAGCCTATCTTAGATGCTCTTAACTGACACTTCTCATGCCAAATACCCATTATGGCATCATTGCATTATAACATGATGCATCCCATGTGGCCACATAGAGCAATGTGACTGCATGAAGTGATGAATAACATGAAATGAAGAAAAGAGCTGGAGTGGGTGCCTTAAAGAGCAATTAGAGTGCTGGTAGGGAGCTGTGGCAGCGATACAGGTTAGGGGTGATATGAGTTTGATATTTGATTTTCTTTTCCCCCTTATATCCCCTCCTTTTGTTATACTTTGAGGTCAGGAGACCTCAGAGCATAAATATATGAATTAAGATTCTTTTGTTGCCAATCAGGCCTCTTTCGCTTCACATGGAAATCAAATTTCAGCGCAATCATTCATCTCTATTAGGGAACCATTTGGGAATAAATAAAATAGTCATCTTATTAAAAAAGAGTCTTTCACTCTGGAGGACTTAAGGCCCAGTCACACATAGCGATCTCGCTAACGAGATCGCTGCTGAGTCACAAGTTTTGTGACACAACAGCGATCTCACCAGCGAGATCACTATGTGTGACAGCGATCAGCGACCGGCCCCCTGCCGGTATCCCTGATCGCTGCAAGAAACCTCTGGACATTTTTTTCGTTGCTGATCTCCCGCTGGCCAGCATGCATCGCTGCGTGTGACAGGCGGGAGACCAGCGATCAGGTGTAAAATAATAAAAAATATTGTTATTATTCTCACCTTCTGACGTCCCGCGCAGCATTCCCGCCTCTCTCCACGCTCCGGTCCCAGTAAGCCTTTGCAAGAATGACCGCGAGACTTCGCGATCCCGTGAGAACGGACGTCATCACAGTAATTCTCGCAAAGGATTACTGGGACCGGAGTGTGGAGAGTGGCGGGAATGCTGCGCGGGACGTCAGAAGGTGAGAATAACAATATTTTTTATTTTAATTCTATTTTTTACATGGATCCATGGCATCAGCGCTAACTAACACAGCGATGCCGCACGCGCGGCGTCGCTGTGCTGATCACTGGTGAAGCTGTCTGTTTGACAGCTCACCAGCGATCACATAGCGACTTACCAGCGATCCTGACACGTTGATATCGTTGTCGGGATCGCTGGTATGTCGCTATGTGTGACTCCAGCCTTAGCAATTTCCTAGCATTACACACATAGCCCATTGATTCCTGTATAAGACCAGTTTTCTTAGCTTCAGTATTCCTAAGGTGGCACTGAAGTAAACTTTGGAGCCTTCAGTGTAGGCTCTCCAACTATGGCTGGCTTGTTGTTGGTCCCACTAGAAAGAAGCCTCAGCAACTTTGCTATTAGAAGACCCTCCTAAAATAAAGTGGACAATTCCATTAGCAATCATATAAGAATATGTTGCTTTAAAAAAAAAAAATTAATGGCTTTCGGTTTGATCTCAAGCTATGGAGACTTGATGAATGAATAATCTGCAGGAAAATTGATATTGTGGAAGCCCAGAAACTTTCCCCGTTATAATAATAGTATTAAGCCATCAGGTTGCTGGTCTTGCTCTTCACCTTGTTCCTTCTATTCTTCCAACCTTAATGTAAGGACATAATGTGATTGCTCTCTTCATATGATCATGATGTCCTTCTACAGTGATTGTTCTCTTCGTTTGAGGTGTCCAAAGTAGGCAAGTTGTAGCTTGGTGAGCCTTGCTTTGATTGACATGTTTGGCTTGATTTGTTCCAAAATTGGTTTGTTCTTCTTGCCATCCATGGTATTGATAACATCCTGCACCAGCACCATATCTTGAAGGAGAAATTCTTATGTCTTTTCTTCTGTACAGGTTTTGCTTTCATAAGTTACTACATAAAAGACCAAACTATGTATGAGCCATGTTCATCGCCAGTGAAATATTCCTCGATCTGAAGACCTTGCTCAGTGACTTCATTGTTGATTTGCTCATAGCTATTCTCTTATTGCCTTCCAGTGTCGTCACTGTATTTTGATTGATCATTGATCCAGGTAGCTTGAAGTCCTTTACAACTTACATATTGTCACCTTCTGCACTTGTTGATATCAATGTTGCATAGTCTGCATAATTAAGATTGTTGATTCATCCAGCAATTTTGACTCCTTCCTTTTTTTTCAGCAAGTCCAGCACTCCTGAAAATATCTTTTGAATATGTATAGTATCTACACATTATATTTTACCCATGTGGCTGTGAAATAGTTATGGTGAATAGGCTAGGTCTGTTAATGCAGAATATTCATTGTTTTTTCACTGTGCAATTGTTTTAATGATTTCTCACTTCTCCAATTGAGCTTTAATGAAAATGCATTTATTTACAGGTAATATAACAACAGTCATTAGAAAAAAAGCAAAATCTTATCTAGGAAAAAATTGGTTGATTAAAAGTAAAGATAGCAAAACCGAAAATTAATTTTCAGAATTTCATAAAATGTAGAGTTTTCTTTAATGTCAAAAATATAACAAACTCTTTATTTTTGCCATTTCCTTCTTAAGGAGCATGCACAAGAAGCTCTTAAAAGCCTGATACTTCTTAACAGAGGAAATTTCGATTTGTGGAATGCTTAACGTTGTCACCTTAAAACAAACTGTGACACATTTTCTTCCTCACACATTTGAAACCCAACTTATCAACCTTAACAAGTGCTCTTATCAAGAGAATGTTGTTGTCTTTGTTCTCCGACTTTCACAAGTAAATGACACTTTTTAGGATTTATCCAGATAAGAGACGAATTTTGAAGAGCAGACCAAACTCTCCATGGAAAACAGTCTCATTACTTACTAGCCCCAGGCACTATTTATCACTACATGTTATCTATCTTTTTTCCCTCTTTGTTCCTTATACAGTATATCAGTATTTACGTAATTATATTTCTGGAACAGATGTTTAACCACCTTTCCCCAATACAATTTCTATGTATTTCTTTCACGTACTGATGGGTTGCTGAACAATAAAAATGCAATTCCTACAATAACACTACATCGATTACTATCATTAGTATTCATTATCATATATTAGGATTATTTTAGGCATATCTGATTGAAATGCTGATAAAGCCGCCATCTAGAACAGTTGGTAGACGTGCATCTTCAACATTTATAAAGGATGATGCTTGCTTGGTCATTTGTTTTATGGCTGAACTTTATTTTTACTGCCAAATTTCTAAATATTTATCACATCTACTTCCTCCCCATCCATCAATCCCCTATCAACCTCCTCCCCATCCAATCCAATATCAACATCCTCCCCATCCAATCCCCTATCAACCTCCTCCTTATCCATCAATCTCCTATCAATCCCCTCCCCTATCAACCTCCTCTCCATCCATCTCCTTTCAACCTCCTGCCTTATTAACCTCCTCCCCTATCAACCTTCTCCCCATCCATCAATCCCCTATCAACCTCCTCCCCATCCATCAGTCACCTATCAATCTCCTCCCCTATCAATTTCCCCTCCATCCATCAGTTGCCTATCAACCTCCTCCCCATCCATCAATCCCCTATTAACCTCCTCTCCATCCATCAATCCCCTATCAACCTCCTCTCTATCCATCAATCCCCTATCAATCTCCTCCCCTATCAATTTCCTCTCCATCCATCACTCGCTTACCAACCTCCTCCCCATCCATCAATCCCCTATCAACCTCCTCTCCATCCATCAATCCCCTATCAACCTCCTCCCCATCCATCAATCCCCTATCAACCTCCTCTCCACCCATCAATCCCCTATCAATCTCTTCCCCTATCAATTTCCTCCCCATCAACCTCCTCTCCACCCATCAGTCGCCCATCAACCTCCTCTCCACCCATCAGTCGCCCATCAACCTCCTCTCCATCCATCAGTCGCCCATCAACCTCCTCTCCATCCATCAGTCGCTCATCAACCTCCTCTCCATCCATCAGTCACCCATCAACCTCCTCTCCATCCATCAGTCGCCCATCAACCTCCTCTCCATCCATCAGTCGCCCATCAACCTCCTCTCCATCCATCAGTCGCCCATAAACCTCCTCTCCATCCATCAGTCGCCTATCAACCTCCTCCCCTATCAACCTCCTCCCCTATCAACCTCCTCCCCTATCAACCTCCTCCCCATCAACCTCCTCCCCATCTATCCATTAATCCAGAAAAATAAAAGTAGAAAAGTGCCATTTATTATACTTTTGTAAATTACAAGTCTTAAGACATTTCAGCTATAAACGATGCATAGCAAAACAAGAAAAAAGGTCAACACTTTCAAGAAATTGAATATAAAAGTGATGACTTAAATAGTCCATACAAGCAACACATCAGAACTAAGCAACTGGGGCCATTCTTGTCTATCAATCATAATTTATCTGCCAAATGCTTCTATATAAGACCATAATACAAGTCTTTTCAAGCAGATATGTACTTAACGTATGTTCTCGGCACAGCTGTAAAGAAATAATGATAATGTTACTTACAATAACACTGATTAAGACAAAAGTCCCTGTTGGAATTGCTAAACAGCCAGGAATTAGTTGCATATTTTCTATTACGATCGAGCTGTAGAACATACAAATAAGGTAATAATACTAAAACAGAGACTTTTGTGCTATTTAATAACATGAATGCGAAACCGCATTAATTAAAACAAAAAGAAAAAAAAATACAATTATAGCCGGAGACAAATTTCTAACAATATATAAAAAAAAAAAAAAAACTCGAGAGCTAATCACACTTAAACCTTTTTTTCTCTCCTTTTCTGTCCTGCTTGGTTATTTGCAAAGAGCACATAAGATGTTGTAATTTTAGGGGGAAAATGCTTTCTTATTTAATTATACAGAACACATCTGATGAAGTTGCCAGAATAGAAGCAAAGTGTTCATCTTCCTATGCACCTGCAGAGAAGATATAGGGGTTGGGGGCTTAAATGTCTACCCTGGGTTTTAAGAACTAAATGATAGTGAGGCTGCCTGGATGAAATCCAGCTCCTACCATCCACACTGTGCACTTGAACGAAAAATTAGTAGTTACACCGCTGGACTAATGATGTTTGACATTTTATTTTATCGTATGCGGTATAAGTCTTACCATGGAACTATTGTCGCTTTGCTCTAATAAAATTACAGAAGTCGAAGGAATTTCTTTGGGCAAAAAGAATATATAGCCATATCTTCAAAGCTATATAATACAGTGGAAAAGAGGAAAGTATAAGGAGATAAATAAGCAGAACACAAGAAATCCTTAATATAAAATTATAATATTAAACAAACTAAGGGGCTATCCCCAACTTTAAAAGCTATTACGTATCCAAAGGATAGGTGATATCTTACAGTTCAGTAGGGGTCTGACTATTGGGACTCTTCCAATGGTGAGAAAAGGACTCAGGAATAGAAGAAGATATCACTGACCATGGATGGAGCTCCACCATAACGCAATTTATAATTTATCCCTTGACCAGAGATATATACCTAAGATAGCTGCTGGCTGAACAACTTTTGGTAAAACTACCGTACATGCCTCCAGACCCCGAACCCCATACACATGCAGCGCTCTGTACTGGAATCGCTGCGCCATTCCAATACATCATTTATTTTTCTTAGAACCAACTCTCAACCCATTTGCTTGATTTAATGGCAAACATTTGACTTTTAAGGCTTCAGATATTCTTTAAATATTTCATTTTGTTACTCATCTGTCCTGACTCTGTTCATTCATGGTCAGCTCCCTCTCTGCTAATCGGCACCAGATTCCAGTGGTAACGAGGTAAACTGCTCTTACGTCATCATCTAAGGCCTTTTAAGGATGGCACAGGCAGATATGAACTGCCTGAGTATTTGTCATGTGTCTGGATTCGAACCCTTGAGCCTGTGCTTTGTGGTCAGCTTCTCTGTACTCCAAGCCACAGCAGATACACCTTTTCTCTGGGTGTTTATTTTGATATTCTTGATTCAGTCTTTTTAGGGTAACAGGTGTTTGGATTTACTCATTCGTCTGCCCTATCAGTTTTTGGGTGTGGCTTTATATTCTTCACCTTGCTGGTGATCGGCTAATTTGGATGTCCACCCTAATGCTATATACAGTATTAACCCAGTCAGTGAAAGACCTGCTGGGGTTTATCTCTCTGCTATTTATATTATTTACTCTGCATTTTTCTTCTGTTTTGTTTTTAGGAAGTAGGTGACATTGTTTAAAATTACGAACAAAATCCTTTAATTTGCATGTAGAGGTTTGTTTCACCCACTCTGAGACCTCTATTTCAGCACACTTTCCCTTCTGTAAGTAATTTGCACTCTGCTCTGTCCTTCGATTCTTTAGGCAGAACGTGAAGCGCTCAACGGCATTTTAGGCAGCATAGTTCCATGTTGCCATCATCTAGTCTGTGGTTAAGGCTATCTCAGCTCACATAGGAACCACTAGGAACTGAGAGGTTTGGATCTCTAGTCTATAGAAGAACCGGCAGGGTCAGTTGCAGTTTTTAGTGTGTGTCATCTATTCTCCTCAGTGAGTTGCTACACTATCAGAACCGCATTGTTGTAGTATAGAACTCTACTTCCAGGTATTTGTCAGGAGTTTAGCTTCACCTTTTACTTTGCTCAGCTCTTGGTAGGTGTCTAATTATCTCCTCAGCTACTCCTGACTTCTAACCAGCTACGAGCATTTACTACCAAGCTCAGTCCAGTTTCCGTATGTGTTGTCCACACTTACAGCACTGCAGAATTAATATTCCAGATAACCTACTAGTCTCAATTTTTGGCGTTTTTCATATCTTTGTCTCTATTAATGTACACGATTATTAGTTAACTAATTTTTGCAATTCTGATACCATCCATGTAATTCATTTATATCTGGAGATGTCTGGAGTTTCTTAGTAATCAGATAATCTCAACTATCCTGGTGCACACTTGCATCTCTTCTGTTCCTGTTTGCATCCACATCCCAGCTACGAGATTTGTCCATACTTTTCAGCTATTTCTGAGTGTAACTAGACCTCTGCTGCAGCATACCAGTTTGCATATAAATCTCTACTATTACTGTACAATCCGCACATCTGGCTCTGTTTAGTCTAATGCTTCCAGTTCTGCATAGCAATTAGCCATCTAACATACTGTCACTGGTCCTTGCTGATCCACATGTACTCCCGGCAATTCCAGCTCCACCAAACACAAAATTCAGTTTTTAAATGAAGCTCCTTACTATTAAGGGAAAAAAATCTAAACCTACAGGGCTCTGTGTAAAGAAATGATTGCCCCTAAACCTAATAACTGGTTGGGCCACCCTTAGCAGCAACAACTGCAATCAAGCATTTGCGATAAATGGCAATGAGTCTTCTACAATGCTCTGGAGACATTTTGGCCACATCTCTGCAGAATTGTTATATATCAGCCACATTGGACGGACTCAGAGAATGGACCACTTTTTTAAGGTCATATCAGAGCATCTCATTCAGATTAAGGGCAGGACTTTGATTAGGTTGCTCCAAAGTCTTAATTTTGATTTTCTTAAGCCATTCAAAGGTGGACTTGCTGGTGTGTTGTGAATCATTGTCCTGCTGCATAACTCAAGTGCGCTTCAGCTTGAGGACATGAACAGATGGCCAGACATTCTCCTTTAGGAGTTGCTGGTAGACAACAGAATTCATGTTTTCATTTACCACACCAAGTCTTCCAGGTCCTGAAGCAGCAAGACAGCCCCACACATCACACTACCACCACCATATTTTACTGTTGGTATGATGTTCGTTTTCGGAAATGCTGTGTTACTTCTATGCCAGATGTAATGCGACATACACCTTCCAAAAAGTTAATCTTTGTCTCATCAGTACACAGAGTATTCTCACAAAAGTCTTGTGGATCATCAAAACCACTGCTCAGCAGTGGTTTTGTTCTTGGAACTCTGCCATGCAGGCCATTTTTGCCCAGTCTCTATCATATGGTGAAATCATGAACACGGACCCTAATTGAGGCAAGTGAGGCCTGCAGTTCTTTGGATGTAGTTGTGGGGTCTTTTGTGACCTGCTGGATGAATCTGCACAAATAAAAAAGCACATACCCCACGTAGCCAGTGAAAAAATGCTTTATTGAGAGCATAAAGTGCAAAAAACAAAAATATTTAAAAACATCCATAAGAAGCATATATGCACATGCACAAACTCACAATAGAGTAGAAATAAACGGGATAAAAATAATAAATCCTAAATAAATTGTTAGCCCGTTTATTTATACTTTATTTGGAGTTTTGTGTGTGTCTATATATGCTTTTTATGGATGCAGTTTGTGTTCTCAATAAAGCCTTTTCTCACTCGCTATGTGGAGTATGTGCACTTTTTCTTTTTTGTCCATTACATGTTTTCATGCGCAATAGTTGCATCCCTTATTATTATTTTGTAACTATTATCATCGGTGCCCGCTTATTTCTCTTTTTCATTCTCCTGGATGAGCCATCACTTCGCTCTTGGGGTAATTTTGGTCAGTCTGCTGCTCCTGGGAAAGTTCACCACGGTTTCATCTTTTTGCCAAGTGTGAATAATGGCTCTTACTGTGGATCACTGGAGTCCCAGAAGCTTTAGAAATGGCTTTATAACCTTTTCCGGACTGATAGGTCTCAATTACTTTGTATTTCATTTGTTACAGAATTTCTTTGGCTAGTGGCATGATGTCTAGCTGTTGATGATTGTTTGGTCTACTTTCTTTTTGTTTTTTAAGTGATTTCTTGATTGAGGTCAATTGTAGCAGTAATCAGGCCTGGTTGTGGCTAGAGAATTCCCAAAGATGTGATAAAACACAGATAGTTTATGTTGTGAAGGGCAGGGGGGAAATCACTTTCACACAGGGCCCTGTTAGTTTGGATTTCTTTTTCCCTTAATAATAAAGATCTTTGTTTGAAAACTGCATTTTGTGATTACTTTTGTTATCTTTGTCTAATATATAAATTTGTTTGGTGATCTGAAACATTTAAGTGTGAAAAACATGCAAAAGAATAGGAAATCAGGAAGGGGGCAAACACATTTTCACACCACTGTATATATACATATGAATACATACACACTTACCTCAACACTCGTGTTCTACTACTCCTTCAGCCCACTGTCCGGTCATCCACGCATCTCATTTTTGCGCTATCACACATCCGCTTTGGCCTGAACAAAGCCCAGAGTAGGCCTCTAATGTCATTACCAAATATGTAATGATGTCAGAAGTCTAGTAAGAGTAGATCAGGCCAAAGAGGATGCATGCAGCTGGTGAAGACAAAAAGAATGGGTGCATGTGAGACTGAACGACAGGTTGTGGGAGATGAGTGGTTGTGGTGAGGTATAATTGCTTTTTGTTTTTACAGGCTATGTTTAAGTTCTGGAGATTGAAAAGAAGAATTTGCCAAATTCTAATCTCATCAGATTCAAACATATCTAATGCCTTTTCAATACAAAAGGGGGGAAAGTTAGACTGGAAAACGTCTTTCGTAGCTGCGTACTGTAACTTCAAGGAGAAAAAGTAAAATAAAAAAATAATACATATATTGTGATGCAGTGACCCCTGTGACAGCTAGGGGGCACTGTATGGGCTTCCCAGGACATGCATGCAGGCGTTTCATTTATTGTGATGGGGAAATGATGAGCAGCAGGATTGTAAATGGCCGATATGTATCACAAGGTGGGTGCCTTGTGATGGAAGCTGGAACGTGTATTGATCAACAGAGGTACTGCTGATGGTTGCTGTTTTACAATAGGGAAGCTTCCAGGTGACTTGGTGAGATGGGTGTGACCAGTCACCTAGGGGCATGTGTCTGAATGCCCAAAGTAAAGCCTGTTTGTGTGTGGCTGTGTGGAATAGGACCTGTAGTGAGGTAATGATCATGTGATCCATACCTCACCTGTGGGTGTGGCTACACACCATATAATATGACCAGGGTGGGTCACATGGGGAGAGTGTGTGTACCTGAATGGTGCAGACTGCAAGGTCCTCTAAGGTCTGTGTTAGGAGGTCCTGGGAGGAGGTACGGATCCCTGGAGCATGTAGCGAGACTTTAAACCTGGTGAGGCCGATGTGTTGGTAGACCCTGGGAGTAGGGTCGGATCCCTGAATTGCACCTGGTAGGTCTGTGTGTGTTGGACGGTCCTAGGAGGGAACGGATGTCCTGAATAGCACCCGGACAGGCCACGTGTGTGAGCAGAGTCTGCATTTGGGGGAGTTACTGCCCGACTGTTGGTCTGGAACTGTGAGGCGGCCTAGTGAGTAAGGCATTGTCCAGAACGGTGATCCCAGTGCGGTCGCTTCCCTGAGAGAGAGAGTACGGACAGGAGTCAGCGTAAAGAGAAGGAGCTCCTAAGGGGTAACCCCGGACAGGGGGAAATAACTGTGTTGAGGCTATAGAGCCTGTTTGCTGGACATGGCACAGTGTTGATGTCGCCCTTTTTCTGTAACTTTGGGTCTCATCCTCGATTTTCTTCAGGGCAAGTGGAATCTTCGACCTCCCCAAGTGTGGACACTGTGGTAGAGAGAATGCAGCAGATTTGGGACCAAGTGGTGGATAAGTTGTCCCTCTCTCAGGAAAAAGCCCAATGGTTTTCCAACCGGCATAGGACCATTGGTCCCCGGTTTAAAGTGGGTGATATGGTTTTGTTATCGTCAAAGAATATTCCCATGAAGGTTGCGTCTCCAAAGTTCAAGCCAAGATTCATTGGACCTTATAAGATTTTGGAGATTCTTAATCCTGTTTCTTTTCGATTGACTCTTCCAGTTACATTTAAGATCCATAACGTGCTTCATAAATCTCTGTTGAAGAGGTTTGTGGAGCCAGTAGTTCCTATGGCGGCACCTCCTGACCCTGTATTGGTTAAAGGCAATGTGGAATATGAGGTAGAGAAAATATTGGATTCTCGTTTGGCTAGACGGAGACTCCAGTACTTGGTCAAATGGAAGGGTTATGGCCAGGAGGAAATTTCTTGGGTCTCTGCTTCTGACATTCATGCCAATAGATTGGTTCATGCTTTTCACCGGGCCCATCCTGATCGGCCTGGTGGCGTGGATGAGGGTTTGGTAACCCCTCCTCGGGGGGGTACTGTTGTGAATTCACTTTCTGGCCTACCTCTGGTTGCTGGTGAGGGTAGTGGAGATGGTTGTATTGATGGAGGGGTCGCGAGTTCTCTTTCCGGGCTCCCTCTGGTGGTTACAGGAGGTAATGGAGCTGATCTAATTAACAGAGGCCTGCCACCTGATAATAAGGAGGACGATTGGACATTGGGAGTTTCTGACTGGATTTAAAACAGCCAACTCCCTCTATCCCTGCTGGTGATTTTTTCCTGCCTCCTGAGGTCTTAGATTCCTGCTCAGTAGCTGCATGCTCAAGCTAAGTGTTCTTTTGCTATTGTTCACATTTGATTGGTTTTGTCTATTTCAGTTTTGAGTAGTCAGCCAGCCCCGGCTGGGGCTGTGCTGAATTTCCATCCTTATGTTATTGTTTGTGCCAGTTTGTTTTTGTCCCTTATTAGATTGGCCTCTATTTGCTCTGTTTTCAGAATATAGCAGAGTGCTGATATAGTGGGCAAAGTCTAGTGACTTCAGTATTTTTTTCTATCAGCCGTGTTGGGCATTTTTTGCAGGGTTTTTTGTGTGATTGCAGACAGTGTCTTTCCTTTCCTGTCTAGTTAGTTTGGGCCCCATCGTTTGCTCAGCCTATTTTCCTACCTGTGTTTGTGTTTTCATCTTGTCCCACCGACAATATATGTTTGGGGGCTATCTATTCCTTTGGGGTCTGCTCTGGGGCAGTTTAGATTTCCCCTTTCTTGCATTAGGCTTATTTAGTTCTCTGACTGTGTCGAGGCGTCTAGAATCATCGTAGGTACGCTCCACGGCTACTGCTAGTTATGTGGATAGGATCAGGGGTCTGCAATCCACTTAGTTACCAACCTCTCTTGTTTTCTGTGGCTTAGCTTGGTCTTCCTTTCCTCCTCAGTGACCCAATCACAACAGCACAGCCTGTGTTATCACAGGTCTGAGAGAGCGGAGCCCTATTGTGAACATTCATCTGTCTGATGTAAGACTTACTATTTCTTCATGCTTCCATGGTTTATGCTGTGTAAAAATAAACCATATGGACTGGTTATGTGAAAAACCCGTGCCTGACCACATTAAACTGCTGCCAAGTGAGTGTCCCCCAACACTAACAATAAGCGCTACTTTACTATATATATATATATATATATATATATATATATATATATATATATTTATTTATTGCCATACTAATCCTTCCTTTCCCCTTCAAAGGAAAGCTGTGCCCAATAGGTATATGGCATTCAGGTAACAGGAGTATGGCAAGCCATAATTGCATGTTGTCAGACTCCCCATATGTCCATGATAAAGAACCTAGTAACCTAGTGAGTGTTGAAGCACTCTAGTTTTGGAAAATTCAGTCAGTATTTATTATATTGACTGTTTAATTGACTTCCAATTGTTTTTGGCTGAATTTTTTTGTATTAGTTTGTGAACCTTACTGAAGGGTTATTCCCTTGAAGGGTTGAAGGTGATAATTTGCTGACCATTCTGGGTCTGACTACTAAAATGCCCCACCAGAACATTGTGAGAGTCATGCACTCGTGAAACTGCTCTAATCATTGTCAATACTACTTCTTGGCAAGTGCTATACGCCATTATCTCCAGCAGTCCCATAGACAACAAATAGAATAGTTTCTTGTTTACGCGGTTGCCACTTTGTTCCACTTTTGCATTTGAGAGCCCCATTCTCTAGATCTGGAAAATTTCTACATCACAATATATAACTAGGTGTAAGTGAACCCGTGGAATTTTGGGTTCTGTTACCCAACTAACTTTATTCCCAAGTTTAATTGGGGTACCAGAACTGTATACGAACTTGAACCAGAACCCCATTGAAAACAATGGTGACATGAACTTTTGAGATGAAAAATACTTTTCTCTCTCTCTGCAATGGACTTTCCCCAGAACTCCGAACATTGCAACGGACTTCTGGGAGAAGTTCAAGTTTGGCGTTTAGCACCTGACACTGTCTGATACGAACCCAGAACTTTGAAGTTCAGGTTTGCTCATCTCCAATTATAGATCATAAATTTGAATTTAAATAGAAGCATTAAGGAAATATTTTGATTTTTAAAAAAACATTTTCTCTAAAAAAAACATTATTATACAAATATTTTGAGATATAATAAAAAAAAAATACAAAAAACAGGTTGAAAAGAAGGCGTCACTGAAATAAATGATGCATTTTGCCATTACATTTTTTGTGTTGTGTTGACACATATGACCCGGAGCCCCATTGTATGGAATTGTTGCAATTTGTAGCATTTTATAACATCGTCTCTCCGAAAAGTACTTCAGTCATGAATTCAAATAAAATCATTTCTAAACTATAACCGAGGTGGAGAATTCATCAAATTGTCAGATAGACTATGTTTATCAGTTTTGAAGACCAACATCTGACAGTTCCTATTTACGATAAGTGCGATTCTACTCTAATTGTTATCACAGAGATAAATACGAAGATAATTCCCGGTTTCTTCGAGAGATTTGGAAATGGAAGATGAGAATGTCCATTCTGGCCAGTAAATGACTGTCAGAAATCAGACAGCGTTAATTTAAGAGCATCCTAAGCGTAATGTCCTTGTATTAGACCAACATTAAATGCAAAATTGGCCAGAAGAATATAGCAATCTTATTTGCAAATTATGTCATTTACAACATTTTCTTATTAGAAATAACATGTGAATTAGGAATCACTTTCTATTTTGTTTGAGACTATACATGCAAGTTTTATTCAGATGTACATTTTTTTGCATACAAGAAAAAAACTCTGAATTTTTTTCTAAAGTTGCTGTATCTCATTTTCTTCCATTTTTGGGCTGTTTGTTCATTTTTACCATCAGTGTGTCAGTTTTTATCGCATGCAAAAAAAGTTTAAAATACAGCATTAAGCAGTAAAAAAAGGATCGAAAACATGTCTTTTTTTTGTTGTTGAGTCACTCGCCCACAAAAATGCAAAAACATGTGGATACCTGTTGCATCCTTTGACAATGTGGACAGAACACATACGTGAAATATGAAGGTGTAGATTAGGCATTACATTACTATGTGATCATGATCCTTGGATTTTGCAGCAAATTAGTGCAGTGTAGATATGAGTGAAGTAGAATGGAAATAAATTCTATTCAAGGCTTGGCAAAAAGTCTGCATTCGTCAAAATGCAGAGGTTTTTTGTATTTAGCCTCCGAGTGGATTCAATAAAATAGCGTCTGC
Source organism: Dendrobates tinctorius (assembly GCF_039654945.1). Classification (NCBI taxonomy): domain Eukaryota; kingdom Metazoa; phylum Chordata; class Amphibia; order Anura; family Dendrobatidae; genus Dendrobates; species Dendrobates tinctorius. Next base: position 20,046,212 of record NW_027361810.1, on the reverse strand, counting down.
TTATTGTGATTTTTCTAAACCATAATGAGGCAACAATCATTTAACAAAAATGAAAATCTTATATTTCACCTTTCTGCTCACCTCTCTGACCCTTACACTCATCACCGTCACACATCTGGCCCTTGAAACATATTGAGATCCCACGTGGTAACAGAATTCATACTGTAATCTTCGGGGTTCTCAAGCTGTGCTGGGACATTGGTTTTCATAGGGTCAGAAGGTTTTTGAGCATGCATGCAAGAAGGTCATGATGAACGATGTGATATCATGATGCTGTGACCTCCAGTGAGCATGTTCGGAATCCTTCAGGCCTTACATGAGCCGGCAGTCCAGCACAGTGTGAGAGTGTAAGGAATGGGACATATTGCCTTGTTCCCCTTTGAAGACATCAGTGCTGTGTATAAAAAAATGCAGTGTGTATAACGTTATTCGTAATATGGATTGAGAAGTAGTGTTTTGTAATGTTTTGCATTGTACTGTTAGGAAGCAGAGTTCTGCCTAGCAACAGACAGCGAGTAGGGTAAGACATACTTAAGTGATGGGACTAGCCCAAAATGAGAAGGGCTATGTGGCAGGATTGGAGAGGACATCCTGGTAGTGAGTCAGGCAGGGCCTGAGGAAGTAATGAGACTGTGTATTGTGATGTTCTGAATTAATGAACAAATGTGCAAGAAGTTGTGTACCTGCTATCCTGTGTACATAATTGTCACACAATGGCTGCTTAGTAAAGCGTTAAGAACTGATGGTCTTCTTTCATTAACTGATTAACATCTGGTCATTAGTGTTGAGCGATACCGTTCGATACCCAAAAATATCGTATCGGATGGTATCGCCCGATACGAAAAAAATATTGGGTATCGCCGATTCCGATACCGGAAGTCCCATTCAAGTCAATGGGACTTCAGGTATCGGAATTAAAAAAAGCCCTTTATTTCCTTGTTGGCTAATTCTACATAATTGAAAACAAATAAGAATCATGTAGAATGTATTGTGGGAGGTGGAGGAGACATTAAAAGCATAGTGGTTTATTCAAATCACATGGCATAGCATTAATTCCAATTTTTTTTTCAATACGTTCGGAGTTAAAAAGATATTGACTATGTTAACCTTTTTTATATTTTGTCAGATATGTATGTTTCACAACTTCCATGCTCTTCACCTTCTTTTGTACTTCTCCCACACTTTCTCCTTCATGATCCGCAGCAGTAGCATTTTTTTCATCAACTTTTTCTTCACCTTATTCATCTTCTTCTTCTTCATCTTCTCCCCATTAATTTTTTTTTCCATTCTTCATATTCTTCTTATTCAGCTATTATTAATTTTAATATGCTATTTCTTCATCTTCTTCTTTGTCTTCATTTTCTTATGGTGACAGGCATTCCTGTAGTACTTATCTATAAAAGTTATAAGATTACACCTTACGTTCTGCCTGTCACAAAAGATTTACAACAGGATTTGTCCGCGTTCAGTTTGGCCTGCAGCAGCAGGCATTTTCCAGGGGCACCACGAGGAGGAACGGACTCACCCCCATTTACTGCTTAGTCTTCTTATGCTTATAATTTTGATTTCTTCTATGCTGAGTTTTAGTCTTATGCTTAATGTTCTTCTGCTTTCTGTTCTTCTGCTTTTGCTTCTTCTGCTTCTTGTTCTTCTGTCTTTTGTTCTGTATCTTGGTGGTTGTCTTCATGTTCTTTGTCCTCTTGGTCTTATTATTTAGGGTCATATTTCTGGTCTTCTTTGGTGTGGTCTTCAGGGTCGTCATCATCAGGGTCGTCGTCATGGAGATCAATAAGGATTACCAAAGACAATTTCAAAAAGCTTGATCTTGGAAATGTAGCAGAAGGTACAACAAGGCTGAGAAACTGGCGAGAACCAGCAGACAGTGCTGGCACCCGGATGGGTAGCAGAAGGAACAAGAGCCAATGGCACTACCGAGGACCAACTGACGGTGCTGGACCACGGTTACTAAGCAGAAGGTACCTGTGCTAAAAAGCACTACCAAGGACCAGCTGACGGTGCTGGACCTCAGATACCGAGATGGAGGCACCTAGGCCAAAGGCTGTGGCGAGAACCAGCAGACAGTGCTGGCACCCGGATGGGTAGCAGAAGGAACAAGAGCCAATGGCACTACCGAGGACCAACTGATGGTGCTGGACCACGGTTACTAAGCAGAAGGTACCTGTGCTAAAAAGCACTACCAAGGACCAGCTGACGGTGCTGGACCTCGGATACCGAGATGGAGGCACCTAGGCCAAAGGCTGTGGCGAGAACCAGCAGACAGTGCTGGCACCCGGATGGGTAGCAGAAGGAACAAGAGCCAATGGCACTACCGAGGACCAACTGACGGTGCTGGACCACGGTTACTAAGCAGAAGGTACCTGTGCTAAAAAGCACTACCAAGGACCAGCTGACGGTGCTGGACCTCAGATACCGAGATGGAGGCACCTAGGCCAAAGGCTGTGGCGAGAACCAGCAGACAGTGCTGGCACCCGGATGGGTAGCAGAAGGAACAAGAGCCAATGGCACTACCGAGGACCAACTGACGGTGCTGGACCACGGTTACTAAGCAGAAGGTACCTGTGCTAAAAAGCACTACCAAGGACCAGCTGACGGTGCTGGACCTCGGATACCGAGATGGAGGCACCTAGGCCAAAGGCTGTGGTGAGAACCAGCAGACAGTGCTGGCACCCGGATGGGTAGCAGAAGGAACAAGAGCCAATGGCACTACCGAGGACCAACTGACGGTGCTGGACCACGGTTACTAAGCAGAAGGTACCTGTGCTAAAAAGCCCTACCAAGGACCAGCTGACGGTGCTGGACCTCGGATACCGAGATGGAGTCACCTAGGCCAAAGGCTCTGGCGAGAACCAGCAGGCAGTGCTGGAACCCAGGTGGGTAGCAGAAGGTACCCATTCAAAGCAAAGTAGCCAGGCCGCAAGCCGGCCGCAGTTACCGAAACCCACAGTCCTACAGGGGGTCCATGTCCCATTGGCACTACGGATCCAGCCTTCAGTGCCAGTTCCCGCAGCCCACATAGGAGTCACCTAAACTGCAGGCACCGTAGAGTCGGCAAACCCGGCCGCAAGATGACAGGACAACGGATTGGTGGCATAGTGACCTTGACACTACCCGGAAACAGCAGGCGTGCTGAAAACAGGCTGGGCAACAGGGAGTCCCCGTGCCAAAGACACTGCTGAGAACCAGCTGACGGTGCTGGAACCCAGATGGGTAACAAAAGCTACAAGAGCCAATGGCACTACCGAGGACCAACTGACGGTGCTGGACCACGGTTACTAAGCAGAAGGTACCTGTGCTAAAAAGCACTACCAAGGACCAGCTGACGGTGCTAGACTTCAGATACCGAGATGGAGGCACCTAGGCCAAAGGCTCTGGCGAGAACCAGCAGGCAGTGCTGGAACCCGGGTGGGTAGCAGAAGGTACCCATTCAAAGCAAAGTAGCCAGGCCGCAAGCCGGCCGCAGTTACTGAAACCCACAGTCCTACAGGGGGTCCATGTCCCATTGGCACTACGGATCCAGCCTTCAGTGCCAGTTCCCGCAGCCCACATAGGAGTCACCTAAACTGCAGGCACCGTAGAATCGGCTAACCCGGCCGCAAGACGACAGAACAACGGATTGGTGGCATAGTGACCTTGACACTACCTGGAAACAGCAGGCGTGCTGGAACCAGGCTGGGCAACAGGGAGTCCCCGTGCCAAAGACACTGCCGAGAACCAGCTGACGGTGCTGGAACCCAGATGGGTAGCAAAAGCTACAAGAGCCAATGGCACTACCGAGGACCAACTGACGGTGCTGGACCATGGTTACTAAGCAGAAGGTACCTGTGCTAAAAAGCACTACCAAGGACCAGCTGACGGTGCTGGACTTTGGATACCGAGATGGAGGCACCTAGGCCAAAGGCTCTGGCGAGAACCAGCAGGCAGTGCTGGAACCCGGGTGGGTAGCAGAAGGTACCCATTCAAAGCAAAGTAGCCAGGCCGCAAGCCGACCGCAGTTACCGAAACCCACAGTCCTACAGGGGGTCCATGTCCCATTGGCACTACGGATCCAGCCTTCAGTGCCAGTTCCCGCAGCCCACATAGGAGTCACCTAAACTGCAGGCACCGTAGAGTCGGCTAACCCGGCCGCAAGACGACAGGACAACGGATTGGTGGCATAGTGACCTTGACACTACCCGGAAACAGCAGGCGTGCTGGAACCAGGCTGGGCAACAGGGAGTCCCCGTGCCAAAGACACTGCCGAGAACCAGCTGACGGTGCTGGAACCCAGATGGGTAGCAAAAGCTACAAGAGCCAATGGCATTACCGAGGACCAACTGACGGTGCTGGACCACGGTTACTAAGCAGAAGGTACCTGTGCTAAAAAGCACTACCAAGGACCAGCTGACGGTGCTGGACTTCAGATACCGAGATGGAGGCACCTAGGCCAAAGGCTCTGACGAGAACCAGCAGGCAGTGCTGGAACCCGGGTGGGTAGCAGAAGGTACCCATTCAAAGCAAAGTAGCCAGGCCGCAAGCCGGCCGCAGTTACCGAAACCCACAGTCCTACAGGGGGTCCATGTCCCATTGGCACTACGGATCCAGCCTTCAGTGCCAGTTCCCGCAGCCCACATAGGAGTCACCTAAACTGCAGGCACCGTAGAGTCGGCTAACCCGGCCGCAAGACGACAGGACAACGGATTGGTGGCATAGTGACCTTGACACTACCCGGAAACAGCAGGCGTGCTGGAACCAGGCTGGGCAACAGGGAGTCCCCGTGCCAAAGACACTGCCGAGCACCAACTGGCGTTGTTGGAGCCCAGGGACAATCATGGTGTAGGCCGAGGCCTACTTGGTGGTAGTTTTAGATTGTTTGTAGGCTACAACAGATTGTCAACATGCTCCAATTAGGCATCTGTCTCCACTCTGTTTCCAGGATTTCACGTGACCACCAACACCGCCAGTTTATGCGTACAGTAGCCGTCTGCCCAATCCACACGTGTTCCTGTGTTACTGGTGTTCTGTAATGTCAGCAGATCCCCTGATGTTTGTCTGCCAATGTCTCCTGCTCTGTCCACATTCCCACCACTTGCAGTGGGAAGGTGGACAGCGCAGGAGACAGTGCCGGACACACATTGGGGGATCAGCTCACGTTACAGAACACCAGGAACACAGGAACAAGTGTGGAATGCGTGGACGGCAACTGTGAGCAGGAACTGGCGGTGTTGGAGGTCAGGGGAAATACTAGAGACAGAGTGGAGACAGAGGCCAAATCAGAGAATGTTTAAATCTGAAGTAGTTACAATTTGGAGGCAGCAGCAGTTTGCCCTCCACACAGCAGGGGATCAGCTGACGTTACCGAACCCCACTTTCACATGAACGAGTGTGTTTTTCTGTGTGGACAGCACTTCCGAGCAACAACTGACGATGTTGGAGCCCAGGGATAGTCATTTTGTAGGCTGAGGCCTACTTGGAGGCAGTTTAAGATAAGACGTTGTTTGACTTTGGAGGGAGCAGGACACTTTGCTCTCCACACAGCAGGGGATCAGCTGACGTTACTGACCCCCACTTTCACATGAACGAGTGTGTTTTTCTGTGTGGACAGCACTTCCGAGCAACAACTGACGATGTTGGAGCCCAGGGATAGTCATTTTGTAGGCTGAGGCCTACTTGGAGGCAATTTAAGATCAGACGTTGCTTGAATTTGGAGGCAGCAGCAGTTTGCCGTACACACAGCAGGGGATCAGCTGACATTACCGAACCCCACTTACACATGAGAGAGTGTTTTGTCTGTGCGGACAGCACTTCTGAGCCCAACTGGCGGTGTCGGAGCCCAGGGAAAATCAGGTAGTAGGCCGAGGCCTACTTGGTGGCAATTTGCGATTGTTTCTAGACTACTACTAACTGTCAACGTACTCCAATTAGGCCTCTGTCTTCACTCTGTTTCGAGTATTTCCTCTGGCTTCCAACCACGCCAGTTGCTGCTCTGAAATGCCGTCTGCACAACCCACACTTGTTCCTGTGTTACTGGGGTTCTGTAACACCAGCTTCTCCCTAGAGGTGAGTCAGGCAATGTCTCCTGCTCTGTCCACATTTCCACTACAAGTAGTGGGAATGTAGACAAAGGAGGAGACATTGCCGTGCTCACCTCTGGAGATGAGCAGATGTTACAGGACCCAGGTAACACAGGAACAAGTGTGGATTGTGCAGACGGCACTTGAGAGCAGAAACAGACGGTGTTGTAGGCCGGAGGAAATACTCAAAACAGAGTGGAGACAGAGGGCAAATCAGAGAACATATTAAATCAGAGGTAGTCAGAAGTTGTAGGCAGCAGAAGAGTTTGCCGTACACACAGCAGGGGGATCAGCTGACGTTACCGAACCCCACTTACACATGAGCGAGTGTTTTGTCTGTGCGCACAGCACTTCTGAGCACCAACTGGCGGTGTCGGAGCCCAGGGAAAATCAGGTAGTAGGCCGTAGCCTACTTGGAGCCAGGTGTAAATCTGAGGTTGTTTGACTGTGGAGGGAGCAGGACACTTTGCCATACACACAGCAGGGGATCAGCTGATGTTACTGAACCCCACTTACACATGAGCGAGTGTTTTGTCTGTGCGGACAGCACTTCTGAGCAACAACGGGCGTTGCTGTTGCCCAGGAAATAAAGTTCAGGTCATAGAAACATGAACACAACAGCAGACCTGGATCCTGTTGCCAGCCAATTATTTATTCTGGAAGAGGACTGGCAAATTCAGGTGAGATCCAGGCCTTGTTCATTTTCACAAAAGTAAGTCGGTCAACATTATCGGTGGATAGTCGCGTGCGACGGTCTGTTACCACACCACCTGCAGCACTAAAGACACGTTCCGATAATACACTGGCAGCAGGGCAAGCCAGCACCTCCAATGCATACTGGCTAAGCTCTGGCCATGTATCCAGCTTAGAGACCCAATACTTGAATGGGGAAGAGCCGTCAGGGAGAAAACTAACAGGGCACGACAAGTAGTCTGTCACCATCTGATGGAAACGTTGCCTCCTGCTGACTGGAGCCGTTTGTGATGGTGTAGCCGTTTGTGGCGGTCCCAAAAAACTTTTCCACATTTGGGCCATACTGGCCTTGCCTTGTCCTGCGGCACTGCCTCTGCTACCTCATTGTGCAGAGCTTCCTCCACTGCCTCTACCCACATGGCTGCTTTGAAAAGCACTACCAGCAACACTTGCGGGGGGAATGGAGAACATGATGGCCTGCACAAGTGGTTCTTGGTACTCCCGCATTTTTCGCTCCCGGTTCAACTGTGGTATGAGGCTTTGCAAGTTGTCCCGGTAGCGAGGATCTAGGAGGGTGTACACCCAATAATCAGCCGTGTGGAGAATGTTGGCGATGCGGCGGTCATTTAACAAGCACTGCAGCATGAAATCAACCATGTGCTGCAAACTGCCAACTGGACCGGAAACGCTGTCCCCAGCTTGAGGCAGCATCTCTGCCTGCTCAGCATCACCCCACCCTCGCTGTACACACTGACTACTAGAGCCTTGTGTACCTCCCTCCTCTGGAGAGATGTGTTCCTCCTCCTCCATTGACTCCTCGTCATCCTCCTCACTAAGTGTCCCCTGCCTGGGCCTTTGTGTGGAAGCACATTGCGCAGATTTGCCAGAAGCAGATGGCATTTCTGATTGCTCATCCTCGACCTCTTCAAAAACCTCCTCACTTAGTGCTTGTAAGGTTTTTTGAAGCAGACAGATGAGGGGGACAGTCATGCTGATTAGTGCATCATCTGCACTGGCCATCCGCGTGGAGTCATCGAAGGCATGCAAAACTTGGCAGATGTCCCTCATAGTGGCCCACTCAGTGGTGGTGAAGTGTGTTCGGCGCACAGTGCGACTTGTTTGCGCCTGATGCAGCTGGTACTCCATTACTGCTGCCTGCTGCTCACACAACCGCTCCAACATATGTAACGTTGAATTCCACCTGGTGGGGAGGTCACATATGATGCGATGTTCTGGCAGGCGGAATCGTCGTTGCAGAGATGCAATGCGCGATCTTGCCATGCTGGAACGCCGCAAGTGAGCACACTCTAGGCGAACCTTGTGCAGCAGTGCACCAAGATCCGGATAGTCCCTCAGAAAGCTCTGCACGACCAAATTGAGCACGTGTGCCAGACATGGTATGTGAGTGAGGTTGCCTAGGCCCAGAGCTGCCACTAGATTTCGGCCATTGTCACTCACTACCAAACCTGGCTGGAGATTCGCTGGCACAAACCACACATCGCTCTCCTGCTTGATGGCATTCCAGAGCTCCTGTGCTGTGTGGCTCCGATTCCCCAAAGAAATTAATTTAAGGACGGCCTGTTGACGTTTGGCCACACCTGTGCTCATATCTGGCCTAACAGGCTCACGCAGTGCTGATTCCGAGGAACTAGAGTAGGAGGAGGACTCAATATGTACAGACTGCATTCCTGCAATCCTTGGAGTTGGCAGAATACGTACAGAGCCACTCTCCAGATCTGTACCCGGCTCCACAACATTGACCCAATGGGCAGTGAGGGAAAGGTATCGTCCCTGTCCACGGCTACTGGTCCACGCATCGGTGGTCAGGTGGACCTTGCTACTGACTGCATTTAGTAGCGCATTTTTAATTTTTCCCTCCACATGCTTTTGCAGGGCAGGGACGGCTTGCCTGCTGAAATAAAAGCGGCTGGGCACATTGCATTGTGGAACTGCCAATGACAAAGTTCCGGAAGGTGTCAGTCTCCACCAGCCTGAATGACAGCATCTCAAGGGCCAGTAGTTTGGCAATGCCGGCATTCAAAGCCAGTGCTCGGGGATGGTTTGCCGAGTATGGCCCCTTTTTCTCCCATGCCTGTGCTACCGATTGCTGGTGAGTGGCCTGGGAGTGTGCTGATGACTGCGAACGTGGTTCAGTGGGTGGAATTTCACTGGGTCTCTGGACAACAGTGGCAGTGGTTCTTCCATGGCGTTCCAGTGAGGAAGCCGAACCAGCTGTGTGTGAGCTGGAGGAAGAGGCCCCAACACGAGCTGAAGAGGTGGTAGGTGCTGCTGAAGGTTGGCCTACATCTTCAGTGTGGCTGTGTAACTCCACCTCGTGCTTGGTACGCACATGTTTCCACATATTTGTGGTATTGAGGTTGGTCACATTTTTCCCTCGTTTCACTTTCTGATGACACAGCTTGCATTTGACAAAGCAAATGTCATCTGCAACTGTGTCAAAAAAAGACCACGCACTGCAAGTCCTGGGAGCACCCGTTTTGTGTTTTGGAAGAGGATTGCTCCTCACGGGTGCCAAAGTGGAGGCTACAGGCAACCAAGTCTGCCCCCGCCCTCTCCCTCCTCTTTTGGCCATTCGGGGAATCTCTTCCTCAGAGCTGCTCCCACCACCTTCCTGTGGCTGACGCCATGATGGGTCAAGGACCTCATCATCTCCACTCCCCTCTTCAGGCACCGGCTGGTCCTGGGTTGTCTCGCCAGCACCGTACGCACCAGAAATTGGCAACTGAGTCTCATCATCATCAGATGAGCACTGAGGTGTGCTGACAATAGGCACTGGCCCACCCGCCTCTTCAGATTCAGAGGGACAAAGCAGTTGCGCATCACTGCATACTCCCTCTTCTTCACGCTCTAGAATGCTGCTTGGCTGGCCACCTCTTTCCAAGCCAACAGATTCTGAGAACAGAAGTAAAGATTGAGATGGCTCCTGTCCAGGGCTCTCAGACTGCCTGGGCAATTTGGCAGGTGGTGAAGAGACAGATGGTTGCTCTTCAGTGCTCTGGCCTTGGGAGGATGCGGAAGTCATTGAAGTGGATGCGTTAGCTGCCATCCATCCGACAACGGCTTCAATTTGTTCGTCACGCAGCAGTGGGGTACGGCGAGGTCCTACAAAGCTGCGCATGAAGGACTGTTGCCTGGTAAAAGTGGGGGATGCCGGGTCACTGGTGGCCGCAGCAGACACCGAATCCCCACGTCCTCTCCCTGCTGAAACTCCACGGCCACGACCACGTGCCTTACTCCCTGCCTTCTTCATCTTGGTAGACTGATAAATATAGGCAGAAAAGTAAAAAAGGGGTGGCTTTGTGTTCTTATTCCTGAACACCTGCTGACCAGTATAAGAAACACTAATTTGGCTAAGAGTGTGTGTACTACACTTTAATATGATCTAATGTGGCCTAGACAACTGTAAAGTGGAGTGTTTGGTGAACTTTATTTCCTTTTTTTGGGGGGGGGAAGAAAAGGATGTGACCAAAGTTGGAAAGCTATAGTATCACAAACTTTTTGGAGCGATTACAATGCAGGAAGCTAACCTACAATGCAATTGATGAGGCTCCAAATAATAGGGTGATACTAGTCTGGCTGGCCCTGAAGGGCACAAGCCAGCAAAAAGGCTCCTCTATCTAATCCTATATAGTGTTTGCAACCAACCAATGACAATGGATGCGGTTGGAAGCACAGTAATATAGGAGCGATAATCTGGCTAAATTAGCTGCAAAAAAAGGACTATGTATGAGGCAGTGACGCACGCTGAGCGGACTACAGCTAGCGGTGGCTGTAGAACACACTGCAACGTGAGCTGCACTCACACACAGAGAGACCTATCAGACAGCCAAAAACAGTGCAGAGAAATGGGCTATAGCACTGAAAGGCTGCTGAAAGGCTCCGCTGTCCACTCCTTTAGTGTTTGCAACCAACGTATATGGATACGTATGGAAGCACACTATACAGGAGAAAAAAAAAGCAGCAATAAAAGAAAAATGTGTATGAGGCAGAGACACACGCTGGGCGGCCTACAAGCAGATGTGCCTGCAGGACACACTACACAGCGTGGGTCTGCACTCACACAGCCCTTGCAGACAGCCTGTGAACACTGCTGCTAGGCAAAAGAAAGCTACAGTGGTGGTTTATGTAGCCTGGATAAAGCACAATATTGTTTTTAGAATCGCTATTTCTAACTGTCCCTCACAGTCTTCAACAGCAGCCTGTCCCTAACTGAATTCACAGCAGAGTGACCAGAAATGGTGGCTGCAGCGGTTTTTATAGTGCATCATGACATCATTTCAGCAGCCAATCACAGCCATGCCAGTAGTTAACATGCCTACATGCCTAACAGGATGTGCCCACACTTCTGAGGATCCCCATTGGCTGAATCAAATCGAGCGGGCTCCTAGCATTATGGGAACTTCCGATTCCGGTATTCGATATGAAAAAAGTATCGGAACTAAGTATCGGAATTCCGATACAGCTAATATCGGCCGATACCCGATACTTGCGGTATCGGAATGCTCAACACTACTGGTCATACATTTTGGGCATCAGTGCAGATTTCTTTCTCTTGACTCTTTGATACTTTTGAGTACACTTCTAATGACCATGGCATAGAATGTGTGAACAGCTCTTCAGACTCACCCATCTGTGGTTCAATTTATAAGGACCGAGTCCGGTGCCTCCAGCTCCCCCTCATTGTGGTACGCTTGCTCTAATTTACTCTTACAGGTTACTATTTAACATGAGTTGATGTATATGACTGAAGGGCTCTGCTGCACCTCCGTTGTACCTTATATCTTGGGCTGCTGGGTGGCACCGCTGGTCTTTTGCTGTCCTCTGCGCATCTGGTTATGACTTTTTGTACTTTTTTGATACACTTTGAGTTGTTTAGCTTAATGAAATTAAAATAGACTGTTTTAAACCGTTATACTCCTCTTTTCTCCTCATTTCTATTTATCATGGAGTTAGTTATTTTCCCCGTTAGTTATTTTTGGCAGAATTATTAGTGCAACTTATGCTGCAGTAAAATGCAACCTGTTATTGTTCCTATACAGTGAGTTGCATGATTGTAGTGTTGAACACAGGGAGAAGCAAGGGTAATTTGGGTGCCAACTCTGTGGACTGTACTGGGTGTGGTGTTGAGGTGGAGGAAGAGGAGGAGGAGGAGAGGCCACTTGAAGCTGCACTTGCCATCCACTAGAGCACATGCTCTTTCTGGGCCTCATCAACAAGGTGTACCGCTTTGAGTCTGCCAAAGAAAGGTAGTGGAGTAGCCAGTCCAGTAACATAAGTTGTCAGTTGTCTTTGCGTAGGATGTGATGTTGCTTCACTGGTGCTTTCTCCAACATTACCACCTACCCCACCGTGCACCGTGAACACCAAGCCTAATTCCCCTTCCACCACCGCCTCGCTTTTTCCCCAGTCATGTTGCCCAGATAGTGTGGTAGGAGAACAGTATTAGCAACAAAAAAAATAAATGTTAAACTTTGCAAACAGCTGAATTTCATCGGCAGTAAATTACAATGTGAAATATGGCGTGCTGTATCATGTTAGCCATAGAAGAAAGAATTTTTTGAGTGTGGATGAGGCATGTATGACAAAGAAGACATGCTACAAACAATTTGAAAGCGAGATGTCCCCTACTGTATGACATTAGTAACCTGAGAATTTTGGGGGGCCTGTGGATTAGGCCTCTATAACACACTAGATGCTACAAACTATTTGAAAGGGAGATGTCCTATACTGTATGACGTTAAGTAACAGAAGATTTTTTTTTTTTTTTAGTGTGGGTGATGCCTGTGAAAACTAGAAGATATGCTCCAAACAATTTCAAATTTGGATTTAGCCTGCTGTATCATGTTTGTAAAACCTCATAAATGCTTTTCTTTTTACTATGTGCAACAGCTCAGAACACACAATTTAACTGTCAAAAAATTACTATGTGGGATATAGCAGCCTGTAGCATGCTTAACAGAAATTTTGTTTTGTTATGTGCGTTAGGTCTGCAGATATTTTCATATCACCATCATAAAAAGAAAATGTGGAATACAGCGAGCTGTATCACACTTAGCAACAGAAATATATATATATTCTTTAATAGGCTATGCACACTGTTGAATTTCACCACCACTTAAAAACAAGGTGAGATATGGCATGGTGAATCATACTAGCAACTGCCCCCCCCCAAAAAAAAAAATTTCTTCATGCGCAATAGCTCAAATCATCAAATCACAGAACTATGTCACCACAGCACTAAATGACAAGGTGGGATACAGCAGGCTGTTTCACATTTAGCTAGTGAATACAATATTAATTAGAATGCTATACTCATGCATAGAGCACAACAGAAGCAGTGCACAACACTTCTAGGACATGAGCCCTGCTGGTTTTGTCTGTGGACCTCAGTAATAGCAAAAAAAATGCTGGAAGGTAAATTTAACAGCCATAATGGACACTAGCTAGCTACAATACCTGACTGATATACAACCACCTAGCTATCTAGTTAAAATCTAGCTGTTAACAGTGCCAGCGTCAGGAGCAGCCTCTCTGCGCTGTTAGTGTTAAAATGGTGCTAAAACAGGATGTCCATTCTTTATTTGGAGAGGGACATGTGATTTCAGCAGCGACTGACAAGCCGTGGTGTCAGAACCTTGTGGGTGTTTCCTGCGCCCTGGCTAGCTGCAAAGTGCACACAAAGTTAGGAAAATTTTTTTTTACAGTTTACAAGCACACCGTGCTTCTGAGCTCTGCAAACCCCCTCCCTTCATCAAACACGTGCCAAACGCTCATGATACACCACCATTATCGCTACAAAAGTGCTGAATACATTTGTGGCAACGCAAATATTTTCCCGCACTTTTTACCAAATGTTACCAATTTTTCCCAATTTTATACATTTTTTCTCGGGTTTCTCATCACGAATCCGAATGTGCCATATTCATGCCGAATTTATGTTTGGCCATCGTTTTACGAACAAATTCTCTCATCACTACTCACTAACCATGAGAGCTTACAATCTACAGGTGAAAGAGGGGACCCCGCTGACCATAAGAGCTTATACTCTAGAGGAGAGAAAGAGCACCCCTCTGACCATAAGAACTTACCCTCTCTACAGGAGCGAAAGAAAGGACTCAGCTGACCATAAGAGTTTACCCTCTACAGGAGAGAAAGAGGACCCCACTGACTATAAAAACTTACCCTCTACAGGAGAGAGTGAGGACCCCACTGACTATTAGAGCTTACAATCTACAGGAGAGAGAGATGACCCCTCTGACCATAAGAACTTACACTCTACAGGAGAGAAAGAAAGGACCCAGCAGACCAAAAGAGTTTACCCTCTACAGGGGAGAGTGAGAACCCCACTGACCATAGGAGCTTACACTCTACAGAGGAGGGTGCAGAGCTGTGCTGACACCGGTGGTGATAGCAGATCAGTGTGGGTGATCAGGAGGGATGAGCTTTCCGATATTGAAATATCGGAAATCAGCCCGATATTTGCGATATCGGAATTCCGATTCCGATATTTTTTTCACATCGGAAATCAGAAATCCCATAATCCTTCAGCCCCTGAGCACTCCGTGGAGCCAATCAGGAGCTGAAGAATTGCTGACAACATTGTGTAACTCCCCTAAGCTTGGTAGGAGGTGTCCAAACATGCTAGCTAGGGGCTGCGCTGCGATTGGCTGGCTGGATGGTGTGATCAGGCAGTATAAAAGGCTGCGCCTGCTATTTTAGCCTCACTCTACTGTGAAAGCAGATAGGGATAGGTTGCTGTTGGAGATAGGGAGAGATCTCTGATCTAATAGCGATACAAATTGTTTTTCAGCGACTGTAGCAGCCCCTGTGTGTTACAGAAGCAGTCTTTTTCCTCACTGACCCCGCTCAGTTTCATTTTTTGTGCTGTGCAGGCTCTCAGTGAGGTGCTTAGTGAGACAGTGCAGAGCACATTCACTGCAGCTGCTGCAGCTCCTCTTGCTGCAGCACTGTGTTGTGTGTCTCACTGCCTTTTCTTTTCATCCCTTAAATCCCCTTCCCCTATTTTTTCCTAATAGTTAAACACTATATAGGGATTGTGCTGTGAGGGACCCACACAACCTCTGTGGCTGGTGCCACACTGCACCTGGCCCAGTCCCGGAGAATCCTATTTTTTTTTGGTATCACAGCAGTGTCATTTACTGCGCTGTGACATCCGACCGTAACGTGTACACCAATACCACAAACACACGTTACTCTTTGGGTAGGCCACACTAGATTCAAATATAGTGTAGCAGAGACACCATCATCATACAGTGCCATTAGTGTTTCTTATAGCTGTTTGCAGTCCTACAAGAATAAGCACACTAATTCCTAATAATTACTTTCTTGCGGTTCTGAATCCATCGATAGAGATGAAGAAGGCAGGGAGTAAGGGACATCCCCGCGGCGGCCGTGGAAGAGGTGCATCAGCAGCTAGACATGGTGCACATCCACAGCAAGCAGCAGGCCCAAGTCACTCAGCACCTACTTTCACCCGGCAGCAGTCATTTATGCGCAGCTTGTTAGGAGCGCAGGGCCATAGGCTGATGAGAGGATCAAGTAGAAACCGTTGATGGTTGGATGGCTGCTGAGGAATCCACCTCAATGAGCAAAGCATCCTCCCAGGACCTCTCCACCACATCGGGTCAGGCCACTGAAGAGCAGCACCCATCTGCTTCTTTACCTCCCACTAAATTGCCCAGACATTCAGAGGGCCAGGAGCCAACCTTAATCCTCTTCTCAGAATCTGTTGGCTTGGAATCTGTGTGCCATCCAGACAGCATTCCTGCAGCTGAAGAAGAGGTAGTGTGCACAGATGCGCAACCACTGTGTCCGTCTGAGGAAGAAGTGGAGGGTGGGCCAGTGCCCACAGTGACCACACCCCAGTCAGCAGAGGATGATGAAACTCAGCTGCTAGTTTCTGCTGACGAAAGTGTATTGGATGACGAGGTCCTTGACCCATCATGGCATGCTGAGGGGCAGCAAGCAAGTGGGGATAGCTCAGAGGAAGAGCTTGCAGGTGTGGCGCAGCGTGGCCGTCCACGTGGGAGAGGAAGAGGGAAAAATTGGTTGTCGGCTCCCTCAACTTCAGCACCCGTTAGGAGCAGGGCTCTTTTAAAGAACACAAGGGGTGCGCCCAAGCGTTGTGGTGCATGGGCCTTTTTCGACCAAGTTGCAGATGACGTTACAGTAGTCAGATGCAAGCTTTGTCGACAAACTGTGCGGAGAGGGAGGAACGTCAGCAACCTTAATATCACTAATATGTTGACGCATGTCAGGAGGAGGCACCCTGTGGAGTGTCAGCATCACACCCAAGATGATTCGCCACCTGCAGCTGGTTCCCCACCTTCCACCTCTTCAGCCACAGCGGCAACCTCTTACTCCAGCTCGCAAACAGCTGCTCCCGCTTCCTCGCCAGGGTGCATCTGCAGGCAGTGTTGTGCGGCGGCACACTGCACTTCGTCAGCATCAGCATCCCAATCACTGGCATCCTCACACTCCCAATCCAGTGTGCAGCCATCTGTCACACAGGTGTGGGAGAAAAGGTGCCCGTACTCGGCAAACCACCCACGAGCACAGGGCATCAATTCTCACATTGCCAAACTGCTTGCAGTGGAAATGCTACCATTCTGGTTGGTGAGCAAGCCAGCCTTTATCGATAAGTTGGGGTTTGCAATCCCACAATACAGCGTTCCCAGCCGCTTCTACTTCAGCAGGCAAGCCGTCCCCGCACTGCAACAGCATGTGGAGCGTAAAATTAAGCATGCGCTACAAAATGCAGTCAGTAGCAAGGTCCACTTAACCACCGACGCGTGGACCAGTCAGCATGGCCAGGGACGGTACATTTCCATCACCACCCATTGGGTAAATGTAGTTGAGCCTGGAGCTGAAGTAGACAGTACAAGTGCGCGGGTCCTGCCAACTCCACGGATTGCAGGCCTCTCCTCCGTACAAATTGACTCCTCCTCATACTCCTCGTCAGACTTGCCTGCACCTAGACGTACCACAACAATCGATTTCAGCACTGCATCGGACAAACATCAACAGGCCGTGTTGAAATTGGTTTATCTGGGTGATGTTAGCCACACCGCAACCGAGCTGTGGAACACGCTCAAGGAGCAGAGCGACATGTGGCTTGTGCCGCTCAACCTCCAGCCAGGTATGGTGGTGTGTGACAACGGCCGAAACCTGGTCGCGGCTCTGGGCCTAGGTGGTCTGACTCACATTCCATGCCTTGCCCATGTCCTAAACATGGTGGTGCAGAGTTTCCATAGGAACTATGCTGACCTTGAGGAGCTGCTGCACAAAGTCAGATACGAGTGCTCTCATTTGCGGCATTCAAGCATGGCTGCATCGCGCCTTTCAGCCATGCAGCGCAGATTGGGCCTGCCCGAGCACCGCATCATTGTTGACCTCCCCACCAGGTGGAATTCGACTTTGCATATGCTGCGGAGGTTGTGTGAGCAGCAACCTGCAATTATGGAGTTGCAGCTGCAGCATGCGCAAAGTAGGCAACACACATCTCAGCCCTCCCACTTTACAACCACAGTGTGGGCATCCATGAAGGACATATTCACCATTTTGAAGTGCTTTGAGGACTCCACTCTGATGGTGAGTGCGAATGCTGCCCTACTCAGCCTGACTATTCCCCTTATATGCCTTATAGAATCATCACTTAAAGGACTAAGGGATGAGGTTTCTCTGGAGGAGGAGGAGTATGATGAGACACTTGGACCAACCAGGCAATCTTCATCGGCCCGGTTGGTACAAAGCTCTGTGGGTGCCTCACAAAGGTCCAAGCAGGACACAAAAAGCGAGGAGGATGAGGAGGACTAGGAGGATGAGCCAGAGGAGGAAAGTACACAGCGCTCTACTAGAAGTCACCAGATAGAGCGTGGATGGGGTGATGCAGAGCAGCCAGAGCACATTCCTCCAGCTGGTGGCAGCGATGCATGGCCAGTTGGCAGTCTTCAGCACATGAGTGACTTCATGCTGCAGTGTCTGAGAAACGACCCACGCGTGGCTCGTATTCTCCACACAAATGACTACTGGGTGGCCACCCTCTTAGATCCATGTTACCAGGAAAGCCTTCAAAGCCTAGTTACACCGTTGAACCGGGCGCGTAAAATGCAGGAGTACCAAGATGCACTGGTTAATTCACTCATGTACTCTTTTCCACCGCACAGCAGTGATGCGCGTGCACTGGCAGGCACCTCAGTGCGTCCTGGGCCCAGCGGAATCCGTTCAGAAGCCGGTAGCAGAAGCAGTACATCTGCTACTGACAGGTTCAGTATACCCAACCTGTTCCAATGGTTTCTGAACCCACAAACAGTTCAGGCACCATCAGCACAGACAGTGCAATGCACTAGGAGGCAACGTTACCGTGACATGGTGGCACAATACCTCTCCACCCCTGTCAGTGTGCTTCAGGATGGATCTGCCCCCTTCAAGTTTTGGGTCTCCAAGTTGGATACATGGCACGAGCTTAGCCAGTATGCCTTGGAGGTCCTGGCTTGTCCTGGTGCCAGTGTGATTTCTGAACGTGTCTTTAGTACAGCTGGCAATGTACTAACAGACCAACGTACCAGACTATCCTCTGCAAATGTGGACCGGCTTATATTCCTAAAAATGAACCAGGCCTGGATTTCTGGTGAGTTTTGCTGCCCTGGGCCAGAGTAGACAGGTTACATGCATGGTTGGTAGCAGTATGCATGCTCTGTCATGTGCCTATGTTGCACACAGCGTCATATGTTATGCCAGTGCTCTGGCCTCTACTACCAACATCTAGCTCCTGGTTCTGTGACTGACTCTTTCACCTCATACTGTTTTCCATGGGCTCTAGTACCTATTTCCATGACTGCTGATTTCAAAGCATGCCGTGTTTCTGGGCTCTAGTACCGCCAGCAAGTGCCCATTTCCGTGACTGCTGATTTCACAGCATGCCGGGTTTCTGGGCTCTAGTACTGCCAGCTAGTGCCCATTTCCGTGACTGCCACTTTCACAGCATCCTGTGTTTCTGGGCAACAGTAACGCCAGCTGTACCTCGTTAGACCAAAGTGGAAAAAAAGGACGACAGATGCCAAACACCTCTAGGCAGAAGCACAAGAGGCGGGATCCAGCCACGCCGGCTATTTCCTGGCAGTGAAGTGCGGACACAGGTGCCTCCCCCGAGGGGTAAACCGAGTTCCAGCATCGCCAGCTGGTTCTCGGGAATGCCCAAGGGCACGAGTACCTCCTGCTCCTATCCGTGTTTCGACAACGCTCGCCGTTACACGGTTGTGTCCGCCGCAGTGTTCCACGCCCCCACCGTACATCATTCCAGCTGTTTGCTGTTATCCGTGGTGTCGGCAGTGTAGGAGCCCCCTACTTGGACTCCGGGACCTGGCGCTCAAGGCTGGTCTCGACAGTGCCAGTAGGCCCTCCTCCTCCCCTGCTTCGACTGCGGAGTAAAGAAGACTGTCCGGGTTGCGGGGGCAAATGTGGCTCTTGCACCTTCTGCCGAGAAGACATTACTCCGGTAGAAGACCCAAGACAGGAAGACAGATGCAGAAGACCCAAGACAAGAAGACAGATGGAGATGTCCCCGGACTCCTGTCTTTTTGCTCTTGAACTTGCACCTTTGTGGGGGGTTTTTGGGCTTCTCGGTAGTGCTTTTGGCTTATGTCACTACTACATTGTGGTATCCGGGCTACAGTAATGTCAGCTGTTGCCCAGTACAGCCACTGGCACTTTTACCTTCTGCTGCTTATCTGAGTTACAGTAACGTCAGCTGGTTCTCAGTAGAGTCAATGGCTTAGGTCCCTCCTTTGTGGTATCCGAGTTCCAGTAATGTCTGCTGGTCCTTGGTAGTGCATTCTGGCACAGGTTACCTCCTCCTTAGTTATCGGCCTCTGGTAACGTCAGCTGGTGCCCATTAGTTCCATAGGCTCTTATGCTGATTTCTGCTGCCTATACGGGTTCCAGACTCACCAGCTGGTTCTCTCAAGTTCCTGTGCCTACTGTTACTTCTGCGTATTTCCTCTGGGTTTGGGACATTCTGCGACCAGCCAATAGCAGGATAACCATAGACAGAGGTTTAGGAAGCAGTAGGAGCAGATGTACATGAACCAAAAGCAGAATATCAATATGCAGAATTACTGAATAACAGTAATATAATCAGCAGAAGACTAAGCATGGTTTAAAGGGAGTGTATCCGTTCCTCCACGTGGTGCTCCTGGAAACTCCCTGCCAAGCAAGGTGAGCTGAACACGGACACATGTCAGTCAAAGGGCATATTGACACCACCACCGGCAGTTTTAATTTAATAATGTAAAATCACTAACCCTAACCCTAACTATCCCTAACCCCTAACCCTACTAACCATAAACCCTAAGGCTGTGTGCACACGCTGCGGAAAAGGTGCGGATTCATCCGCGCGGATTTTGTACAATCCGCAGGTGAAACCGCAGGTCAAAAGACCTGCGGTTTTACCTGCGGATTGCTCTGCGGTTTTGCCCTGCGGTTTTTCATCTCCTCAATGGAGGAGATGGCAAACCGCAGGAGAATCCGCAGAAAGAATTGACATGTCAATTCTTTCTGCGGATTGAAAACCGCAGATAATCCGCGCGGAAAATTCCGCACCGTCTGCACTGCGGTTTTTAATTCCCATAGGGAATCATTGTACTGTACACCGCAGCAGAAACTGCTGCGGGTCCGCAGCGGCCAAAAACGCTGCGGAACCGCAGCAAAATCCGCAGCGTGTGCACACAGCCTAACCCTACCCCAACTAATCCTAACCCAAAGAAAAAACACCGCTGTTAATAAGATGTTTTCCTGCTACAGCTTTCGCTCTGTGCATTTTTCTAGTAATTTTTTTTGCTCCTCTGCCTCTGCAAACTCCTTCCCCATTATCCTGAGGTGTTTCCCCTCCATTTTATCCATTATATAGCACTGTAGTGGTCATTTTGTAATTCCGATTTTTTTCTCCCATTGACTTGCATTGATATCGGAAATTGGAAATTCCGATATCAGATATTTTTTCAATAACAGAAATCGAAATTCCAATATGATATCGGGCAATATCGCTCATCCCTAGTGATCAGATAATGTCTACCTGTCCTATGGGTTCGTCATCAAAAGTAGTTGACAGCTCCTTTAAGTTTCCCCATTATGTAGATCATTTTGTACTAACTGGGCTATTACTGTGTTATCACTTGAATATTTATTGTACGGTTTACATTCTTATTTTATTCACTTTTTATTCCTATCGAAACTAATTTTAAGCCTTTATATTGATATAATCAAGAAATAAACCTTGCACAATAGCTGAAGAATTTCCTTGACATAGAAGGTTAAACTGCGGTGATTTAACAACGGCAAACACGTTATGTACGAGTTTGGTATTACTAATTTGTTAACTCTGACAATTTCACACAGAAAACCTTCTGCTGGATAGTAAATTTCTCATGTAATAATTAGCTGTGGAATATTACCCCAAACAGGTGTCTATAGCCTGACAAAGTCAGAACAGGTGATTTGGAATTAGTGTACTAAAAGAACTGTGAATTAGCGAAGCAAAAACGTGTTAATTTCTTCTTCCATCTGTTAATATAAATTCGCTGCCAAATATTTTACTTTGTAGAGCTGTGCTGAGATTGGCAAGAACATAAACTATTACAAAAAAAAAAGTTTAACGTTTGGAAATCAGGGCATACGTTGGAGGAAAAAAAAAAAAGTTTTGTCTCTGGATTCCCAAGAGCAGACAATAAAAGGGAGGTTAGATGCAAATGCAAAGACAAAACTAAAGAAACACAATTACTCCGGATAGGAAGGTAGCGGAGATGTCTCTACAAGGAAAGTTATCGGAACAGGGATGTAAAAATATAAAACAAAAATCCTGATGATCACTCCGATCATCTATAGATGAATCCATTGTGCCGTCCCATAATTGAGCCAAACCTCCAACATTAGGACTTGTCCCGACTGTGCATGAATGAACACAAAGAACCAGCATTTTACACTTAGTCCTTTTTTTTTTAAATCACATCTGTATTTTTTAAAAATTACAACAGAATAAGAATATTCTTAACACTAAATATCATATTACAGACTGCAAGGTAATATTCACAGTCAAGATGCGAAAACCAGGAAAGTCATAAATTAATAGAGCAAAAGAAAATAAGTACGGTAACTTTGTACTACATCTTCTCAGAGAAATTTGCTTTTTTCTCCTTCTTTATTGATATTTTATTCTCAGCTCATGGGTAAAATCTGCATACAGCAAAGACAGATTTTCCCATTACTAAGATAGGAGATGACAGTTTGTGCTATTAAAACTCTATGAAGTGTGAGGAGGTAGAGTACTGCACATCCGCCGCCTATTGATGTGAATAGGGATAGGTCATCGATGTTAAAGAGGCTGTCCACTAGTTTTACATTGATGCCCTACCCTTAGGATAGGTCATCAATGTCTAATTGGCTGGAGTCCAACACCCGTAACCCCTGCCGATCAGATGTTATCGGCGTTGGTCGGAAGTACTCACTTACCAAGCTGCTCCATCTACTTAGTGGCAAGGTACTACACATCTGCCTCCTATTGATTTGAATAGGAGGATTATGTGCAGTACCAAGCCCCAGCCACTACAAGTAGACGGAGCAGCTTGGCAAGTGAGTACCACCGGCTGGCAGCGGCCGCCGACACCGATAACAGCTTATCAGCAGGGGTGTCAGGTGTCGGACACCAACCGATCAGACATTGATGACCTATCCCAAGGATAGGTCATCAACGTAAAAGTAAAAGTAGTGGACAACCTCTCTAATTATCAGGACCACAGGAGTGAGATGTGTTCTTATTTTTTTTTTTCTTAAGAGGCGCAATGAGGAAATTTGTTCCACCCTACATCAGATGTGCATGTAGACTTGTTTAAATTGCACATGCAATGTAATATCCTAACCTCCTGTGTTGTCCTTCATGGAGATGACATAAGTGGTGGCAACTGGCAAAGAGGTTGGGCAGCGCATGTGCTGTGTGCTTGCTGCCAGTTAGTGAGGCTTTCTCCAGCTAATAAGAGAAGCCAGTCAGTGGAATAATAAGATGGATGCCTCGTATTTTATATTACCAGTGCTACGTACTGTATAGTTTGGATACTCCTAGGTAGGTCATCTGGATGATCCATTGGAGGTCCAAAAAACAGCAGCCAGGGCAAAGTTTAACCATGGAAGCCCATTTTGAGCTGACGAAACCATTACATAAAGGATACATCGTTGATAAAGCCTAATGGGTTACTTGTGAATGAAGAAATGTACATGATTAGCAACTGATTTTCTCCAAAGTCTCATCCCAATGGGGTTGTTGGACATTTAGTGGCCATCATCGTTGAAGAGCCGGCATTCTCAGATATCACAATGGACCAGTCAACCCCTTGCCATAGGACTTGGTCTTTATATATTCTAGGAGGTGATAGAATTATTACTGAATGTCACAATTTCAATGATCTGACAATGCAAGGGCAAAAGGACTCAACCAAATGTATAGGGAAGTTGTCAACAGATGTCCTGTGTTTAGTGTGTTGGGGAATGAATAAGAATCTCTTTCCTACAGGCAGATGGCTTCCATCCTTCTACTATATTAATTAGTCAGTAAGAGTTTGAGAAATATTAGCAAAAAACAACAGGAAAAGAAAAAACGTATGTGTTTAAATTAAACATATGTCACATACTGTTCTTTACATATCGTGCATGTGTATTGTGAGAACCAGATTAGTGCCCAGGTCCAGGATGGAAGGTCCACACGATGATATATCACCAAATCGTTACAGGAAACAGAAGACGGTAACGTTTACTGAAAATTTCGTTTGAGCATTTATGAGATTCATACACGGAAAGAGTTGATTCATTTTTACAGATGACCGACTACCAACCTTCTATTTATGGAAACGGGTTAAGGGTAGTCAGATAATTGTCTTGCTACATAGAGATGCTGCCGCCCTGTTGATTAAATACTAAAGGTCAAATTGGCGCAAATGATTTATACATTTTGAAATAAAAGTTGTATTTTTTTTTCTTTAACTTGTTATTTGCAACCATGTAGAGCAAAAATTCACACGTTCTGTTAAATGGCACAAAAGTTTTGGGCAAATACAAAATCAGTCCAAGGAGTGACTGGACATGTGCTCAAAAATTTGTTGACTTTTTTTTTTTTTTTTTTTAGAAAATCTCTACAATTGATGAATCAGGGGAAAAAAAACATCTGGAATCTTCAAACTCAGCCCAATATGGCAAACTAAAAACACAGAAACACAATAAGGGCTCATTCTCTCATCTGATTTTCTCTCACAAGTGCCATCTGTGGTTGTCGCAGATTGTAGTCGTACTTACGATATTTTATGAGGCTTTGTACATGTTCTTTCCCTGGACTGTGTAGTCCTCGGAAAATATAAGACACATGTGATTTTGATCAGAGGATCAGATAAAAATCGGCAACGCAAGTCTACGCGTCCGTGAATAATTAGCTTGGACCGCACTCACATGCCATCCGAGTGTGTTCCAATTTTCACAGACTGTCAAAATGGAGAAGATGGAGTATTGTTTTTTTCTCCAAGAGAAATACTGATGGCACTTGGAGCACACTCTGATCTAAGGATGATCGGAATAAACGGACAGTTTTTCCTCATACGTGAGAAAACCGGACGTGTGTATGAGCCCTTAAAGCTGTGCGCACGCGTTTAGTATTTGCTGCAGATTTTTCTGCTTCATAAGCCAGGGTTGTCAAGAAAAATTCTACTTTAAAAAGTATGTGTTTTTTTCCATGTTTTTTTGTTGAGTTTTTAATGCACTTTTTTCTCCATTCAATTGAATGGGTCAAAAACGCTGCAAAAAACACCAAAAGAATCGACAGACTGCAGATTTGAAAAAAAAAAAAAAAAAAAAAAAACTATTTGAAGGTTCAAATCTGCAAGAAAAAAAAAAATCAGCAGCACGTTAAGGAAATTTCAGAAATCTCATTCACTTTGGTAGTCCTCTAAAATATTGACTTTATTCCATGTAAAAATCGCAACGTGTGAACAAGCAGTAAACTAGACTTAAAAAAAGGCACAATTGAAAAAAAAAAGAAAAAAAGTTGAAACTACCAAAACGTAGACAAAAAAAGTTACTAGAGCAATAATTAATCTTGCGCAATCTGCCTCTTTGAAAGTCACCAAATGGTGCCCATATATGATATGAGCCCAAGAAACTGCTGGGAATAAAATGGAGGTTCCTGCCCTCCAAAATGCGTTGATAGTGCCACATGGTGTCTAGATTGATAATCGACATGATGTTTAGAAAGCTAATGCCACGTGGTGCCTATTTTTCCGATACTACTTGAGTGGAACAGGCTGCCATGAGTGGTGAGTTCTCCTTCAATGGAAGCCTTAAATCAGAGGCTAGACAGACATTGGTTTGAGATGGTTTAGTGAATCCTGCATTGAGCAGGGGGTTGGACACGATGACCCACGAGATCCCTTCCAACTCTACCATTCTATGATTCTACTAGAAGGACCTGAAGTGTTTCATACTCCTCCTCCCAACCACTGTTATTCCCTGTTCTGCACAGACAGTGATTCATATAAATACAATGCATCATCTACACTAGATAATAGCTGGGGGCGCTGTTGCATTATGCTCTATGAGATCTCAAACCTGAGCAATGGTGAAAACGGGTACTGCAGCAACACGAATTGTAAATTTTCACGGGTTTTGAGGAAAAATCACAGCCTTTAAATTCACTCAGCAAGTAATATTTCCACATCCCAATATCCACTATAACATAATGCAGAAATGTTCTTCTAACATAGTATATTCCCTTTCAGTACTAAACAGTCTACCTAAACAGAAAATCACTTTCCAATTGAAATCCACTCGCATAACACTTCCAAGCCAAAACAATAAACAAGTTAAACTATCTAAACAGATGTCAAATATTTTTTTTTTCTCAGGGTGCACGGCAAAATAAAATGTAAGTTATCTGTGAAGAACATATATAAACCACCAGACAGAATGTACGCCGACTTCCATCTACGTTGTTAGTAATGAGATGTTTCTCATTCAAATTCATTTCAATTAAAACATTGCTGAGAAAGCAAACACCCAATTCCAGAGGAAATGATTCCCAATCTTCATGATAACATCCCGCTGTAGAGAACGCAATTATTTATAATCGTCCAAGAGTTAGTGTCCCCTCGTACGGGAGGCTTATCTAGAACGCAGAATTTCATGGCTACGGCAGCCATTATGCTCCTCCGCTAACAATGTAATATTGTTGGAAACAGACGTGATGCCAAATTGCTTTATATTTTGCATAATTGTATGAGGGAATACTCAGTTCTTTAATAATGGTAAATGGTATATGCAGACAGTAAGCCGATCGTAATAATGTGCGTCATAAATAAACTTCCTTAGTATCTGGAGGAAACTGTTACCGTATTTATCCCCCAACCACCTATTATTGTAGCCTCTTCATATATAACAGACCCCGCCACAATCTTATTGATCGAAATTTAATCTTTGAAGATCAAGAATACGGACATCATCAGAGCCATTTTCTTTTTACTTGAAGGGGTGATCCAGAGTACAACTTAATGTTATTCCTAGTTTCCTAATTTTTTAATGCCATAATATAAACTTTTTTCTAATATAGTTGAATTAAAAATTCCCTTTCCTTCCACTCTACACCTACACCACTTGATTTTATTTTATAACTTCCTCTTTGATGATTCTTTGTTTGAGAGTCCCAGTGCATGCTAGGACACTCAAATGAAGCGTTATCAGGGGTCACAGGCTGTAGACGCTGATGCAGCACCTACCCCCTCACTGTCATAAAGTTCTTTTCAGGAGCTGGGATAGTTCCTGCTGTGTCCCTGCGCAATGCGCACAATGACAGTGCCCTCTCTCACTGGCTAAAGCCAGTAGTAATGAGTCGTAAATTTTAAGATGAATACCCAGCTTGCCGAGACCAGCGTCACCCGAGTAAGTGATGTTAGGTGGTGCTTCTCTATGCATGTTGGGTAGTCTTACAGCAAATAACCAACAGAGAGTTGTGCTGCTGACTCAGCACTATTGATCTGAGCAGGCAAGAGTGCACTGTCATTGTGCACATCACCCAGTTCCTGAAACATGCATCATTGATGACGCTTTGTTTCAAGGAGGGGGCAGGGGTAGTGGCACTGACGGCAGCCTCTGGCCACTGGTGGTAGGTCATTTGAGTGTCCCAGCATGCACAGGGATCCTCAAACAAAGCGTCAAAGAGGAATTTGCTAAAAAAAAAAAAAGAAAAGGAGTTAGATAGTGTAGATAGGGAAGGAGAACACATTTTTAATTCAAATATATAAGAAAATAGTTTAGATTATGGCATTAAATAAATAAGGATTTAGGATTAATATTAAGTTGTATTTTGGACCACCCCTTTAAATGCATGTATTCTGGGCTGAAAATCATTTTTGCAATTAGGTTTCTTTAAAAATGTTTCACCCTTTGGTTTTTCTATGGTCTTTTGTTTCCCTTCATATTGCCGTGTACTGATCGGGGGCGAGATTGGAGTCTTATTATTGCAACCACTAGGGGTAGCACAGGAAGGTAGCACAGTCAGAGGGAAGCCAAAAGTCGGTACACTGGAAAAAGCAGTACAATATACAAAATGAAGAGGAAGAGAGCACGCTAGACTAAAGGTTGTGCGGTCAATCTCACAAGGATGGAAGTGCAAAGCCTGTCTTACATAGAGTGTCCAATCAAGAAACCTCAGGATGGAGCCAATCAGGAAAACACAGGGTGGTGTCAATCAAGAACAACAGGTACTGGTATCTGAAATAGCAAAGAGCTTTCCAGAAAAGCTGCTGCCTGCTGCATGGGAAATGCCAGGTTCAAGTCCAGATATGCTGGTAGCGCAAATCTCTTTATGCCTTTTAAGTCATCATGATACAAAATTGGTACATTATCGCAGAATTGTAGCAAAACCCATGACAGGATCCTATACACATCACAACCTCTGGCCATTCCCCAATGCATACACTCGTAACAGAAGCATCTCCCGGCAGAGTATCATGACATATTTTTTTTCCTTTTCAAATCTGATCATCTTGCTCTCCAAATCTTGAGTTATTTATGAAATTTAAGAAAGAATACATCTGTAATTAAATTAGATGCATCCATATCCTTATGATGACTTTATGCTGCATCGCAATGTTGGTTATTGACGTCTACCTACACAAGTACATTTATGGAGACCATCTAAGCTTATGAATGGTTAAAAAATAAAAAAAGAAGAAGAAAGAAGCAGGAAAGTCTGAAGATCACATTTACAGCAGCTGCTCCATAGAATACACAAGGGGTTATCTTACTTAGCTCACAGAGTACTAAAATGCTCCAAAAAACTCTATTTCTGCACACAAATCAGCCACCGAGCCTCATCCCTTCCAACGGGCCGTCCCACCACCCTACAACACTAAAACAATAAAAGCGAACAGGTGGTGGTGAGAAAATATGGTCTTTTCTCCAAAACAGCTGCTCGTGATGTAATTCAATCTTCGAGTTCTGCTCCGAGCTGCCTTTCCATCTTAGATACAAGAGATAAGTAATACATATATGTATTTTTCTATTGCACTGCCAAATATTCCCATGTGACCGGCATTAAGTTGGCGATGGCAATTGGTGCACATTTTGGGAGTGATGTATCGGTTGTTTACAGCAGTTGCTCACATTCCATTATATAAACGAGTCCTTCTTCAAAAAATAAAGTGGCCTCCGGGCACCACGGCACTACTGTAAATCTCAAATTACTGTTAGTCTCAGTTCTCCTAAGAGCTCAATGACTATTAAAATGCCACAAGGAACAAACAATAATGATGGAATTGACCTCCCAAGTTTCTCTGGGTAGCTGAAAAATGGTTATTAATGTCCAGGAAACAATAACATGCCCGAGAGAAAAAGGTGATGACTGATGACAAGCGTTGTATGCCGGCGTCTTTCACGACTGTCATCATAACTTGATTTTTCAGTCGTAAACGTCAAACCCAAGAGAAATTTTTTTTTTCCCAGAAAAAGCATGAACAAACAATTAAAAAGGAGTGGGTTTGCATTTTCGATAAACCGTTAAATGGTAACTATCGCTTCTAGAGAAAAAAGAAAACTCTCAGCTCTGAGAACAAATGCGGCTTCGAGCATAATAAACTTCTCCTTTCTGCTCTCTCACCCTTTATTATTCCTCTTTAGGACGAGCGTATGAAAAGTCATCCAGAAAACAATTTCATTTTTCATCAGATTTTCATCCATGTGTGTTGGTTTTAACGTCAGTGTGCGATCCGTTTTCATACAACTATTTAAAAAATTTACATGATCGCATATAGTTTCCCAGGTTTATAAGGTTTATAATTGGAATAAATCCATAAAACAATGCCACTCTGATAAACAGTGTGGGATCCGATTTTTTTCTTGCTCCCATGGACTTGAATGTGTGAGTCTCATCCGGGATTCTGATGAAAGTAGGGCATGCCGCCATTGTTTTTTCTCATGGACACTCAAATCGAGAAATAAAAAAATCATTCATCTGAACAGCCCTATACAGGGCACTGATCCATGTTATTCTATTCAGATACCACATGTCCAATATATGTGAACCTCTGCATAAGGCTTCAATTACAGTGGGTTCCTCTTTTTCAGAATCATTGAGGAGCATAGATGGCGGAGCAGCACCACGCTCTTGTGCAAGAAGGCGCTCCTCTGCAGCACACTCTGCATTGTCTGTTTAATCGGGATACAACCAATACATTGGCGCACCTTCAAGTGACTTTGCACTATAGAAGGTAAATCGTTGGACAACTCAATGTAAGTTTCATTAACCCCTTCTTGCCAGCTGATGGAATAGTACATCAGCAGGCAGTATCCCCCCCCGTTTTGAGGTGGGCTCCGGCGGTGAGCCCACCTCAAAGCCGGGATATGTCAGCTGTTTTAAACAGCTGTCATTTGTCCGCAATAGGCGTGAGAGGAATCGTGATCTGCCCATGCCTAATAACTAGATAAATCCCGCTGTCAAATGCTGACAGTGGGCATTTAACTAGAGCTTCCGGAGCGCGGCCGGAAATACAGGCAACGACGACCCCGTCACATGATCGGGAGTCATCGGTGCGTTGCCATAACAACCTGAGGTCTCCTCGAGACCTCTATGGTTGTTGATGGCAGATTGCTATGAGCGCCACCCTGTGGTCGGCGCTCATAACAATGCTGTAATTCAACTACATAGAGGTGATCTATGCATCACCTCTATGTAGCAGAGGCAATCGCACTATTGCAGCTTCTAGCCTCCTATGGAGGCTATTGAAACATGCCAAAAGTAAAAATAACATTTAAAAATTAAAAAAAATAAAGTTTAAATCACCCCCCTTTCGCCCCAATCAAAATAACACAATAAAGAAATCAAACCTACCCATATTTGGTATCGCCGCCTTCAGAATCGCCCGATCTATCAATAAAAAAGGATTAACCTGATTGCTAAACGGTGTAGCGAGAAAAAAAAAAAAAATCAAAACTCCAGAATCACGTTTTTGGTCGCCGCGACATTGCATTAAAATGCAATAACGGGCGATTAAAAGAACATATCTGCACAAAAGAGGTATCATTGAAAACGACAGCTTGGCACGCAAGAAATAAGACCTCACCCAATCCCAGATCACGAAAAATGGAAACGTTACAGGTTTTGGAAAATGGCGCATTTTTTTAGCAAACTTTGGAATTTTCCTTCACCACTTAGATAAAAGAGAACCAAGACATGTTTGCTGACTATGAACTCGTAATGACCTGGAGAATCATAATGGCAGGTCAGTTTTAGCATTTAGTGAACCCAGCAAAAAAGCCAAAACAAAAAACAAGTGTGGGATTACACTTTTTTTGCAATTTCACTGCACTTGAAATTTTTTCGGTTTTCGAGTACATGGTAAAACCAATGGTGTTGTTCAAAAGTACAACTTGTCCAGCAAAATATAAGCCCTCACGTGGCCATATTGACAGGCAAATAAAAAAGTTATGGCTCTGGGAAAAAGGGGAGGGAAAAACGAAAACGAAAAAAGCTCCAGTCATAAAGGGATTAAAGGGGTTTTTCCCACGAACAAAAGTGGATTTTAATCAACAGATCTTGAAATAATAATAACTTCTACAATTCGATGTGTTTTTTAAAAAAAAAAGTGTTCCTGTGCTGAGATAGTCTTATAAATGTGCCCTTGCTGTGTACTGTGTAATGACTGTGTCTGACCGTACAGGTACATGGTTGTATCGTACCATTGCTCCTGGGAAGGGGGGGGGAAACAAAAAACTTTGTTAAAAAGAGGCAGGGAAATGTTTTACTCAAAAAAAATCAGCTGTGATCACATTACTTACAGACTTGTAAATCCACTCAGTGCGAGTACTGCATGTTATGATGATTTTCTGGCACCAGGAGGAAACGCCATGTCACCGCTAGTACGCAATTTGCATACATACAGTCACATGCCAACTAGTGATGCATGGCCTCACTCACTACAAGTGTATTGAGCGAGGCTAAATGTCTAGTCGGATTGTGGCCAGAGGTATCCAGACTGCATACTTCCAGTACATGACCGCTCTCTCCTGTCATTGGGACCAGTGAATCTTCACAGCACGCAGTGCGCACGCTGTGAGAATTCACAAGTTTGCAGTCACATAGAGTGACTGCAGACTTGTACCCCAAGGCCGGACAACCCCTTTAAAGCAGAGCTAGGTTATTAATAACCTTTGTTTTAAGAAAGAGTTTCTCTTAATAGGGGGTGGTAAATACCTGATTGATTTCACCAATCATCCATCGCCTATTACCCTCAGGTTAAGATTTTTCATTGCATACATATTAGTCCCATAGACAATGAATATCTAGAGCAAGTGTGAAGAATTGAGCTATATGGACGCTAATGTAGCAAATATTCAGTAGTGGGATCCCCAGTGTTCTCAATGAGAAAACACCATTATGGAGGCGGTGAGTAATACTGTCCCAATATCCTAGAAATCGGGAAGCTGAGAAAGGCCACCTGCGTGTGATCAGTGACCAACAAAAATTACTATTGTGTCACATGAAGTTGTGCACCATCAAGGTGAACTTCTGTATGATGAAGTGTCTGTGCCTCTCAAGGGAGACGTTCTGTGTTATTTTTCACTTGCGGTCGTCCTTGAGTTCGGCCCACTGTGTCATTTCTTTTTTAAGTCAGGCAACACTATCTTGACATTTCTGCAATGATCGGTGGAAGGTCTTGTTCCCCATCACAAAGGGAAATCAAAAAAGTTAACAAAAAAAATTGAATAGGCACATGTTCTAAAATAAAAGGAAAAACAGCACCCATCACTTCAATCCCTTACACAGATTCTCCGGTACTCCTTTGCGGCTCTCTGTTTACATGTCATATCGGCACATGGCCAATTAGTAGTCTCAGCTCTTAGAAGTCAAACTGTCACAGATGTGTCAGAGGCTGCAGACCATTGCATCTGCCTGCAGAAGGTCTCGTTGGTTTGCTTTGCAGACTGGTGGCCACCTCCGGGAGGTGCTAATGACCACACCTGGAACTGGGTGGTTATAACTCCCTACTTCCTGTTGGGAGGTGCAGGTGTTATTTCCACTTCTCTGTTAAAGCTTGGCACTATAGCAGTCTGCTAGTGTCCTCTTGGAGTTTGGCGGGTGTCGGCATTTCTCTCTGAGTCTACTCAAGCTAAGTGTCCCCCTGGTTTAATTTATACTTACTGTATTTAGTGTTAGTGTGATTGACTAGTGTTTATCCTATCCTTCTCTCTGCAGAGCTTATTGCCAGGGTCACACAGGGACTAGGTGTCCTGTTCGGCGATAGGTGCGAAACCTATATAGGGATGGTAGGACAGACAGGGTGATGTTAGATCAGTCTAGGGGTCTCCACTTCCAACTTCCCTAGTGTTTGATTCCCCTTCCCTTATCCCTTTATGTTGCACTTAGTCTGTCCTACACTGTGCATGACACACCGATTGACTGCGCCGGTCATATGCCTGTAATCCTCCAAAGTTGGATTTTTTTTATCCTTGGGTTTTCTTTTTTTCTGTTTAAAAAAACCTACCATTTTCTTTCTCCTTTCACGGCCGGCATTGCTCCGAAGTGAACAAGCTGCTCTATTAAGATTCTCAGCGATCCGGCCGCGCTGGAAAATTCTCTTAAGAGTCGACGTTAAACATAAAGAAAAAAAAAAGTAAATGTTTATTTAATTCTGACACGCCGGAACACAAAACACCTTTCAATACATGAAATTCCGGAACACGTTTACATTTTTCACATTTGAGCTACACGGCTTGTGATTTGTAAAATATATAAAAACGCAGCAGACTAGTCAATCTAACAGTAAAACGATCGGCTTCACAGCGAGAAATCAAGGGAAACATTTCTTCCAAGCTACTATTGTTGTTCCCCTGAGAAATGCTTCCAATTCTCTTTGTCACAGTCCAGATCCATCACGTTATGCTAGCCCGGCTTACTAATATGGTCTTATATATTTATATATGTATTTTTGGAATTTCACTGTTTCCCATATTTTCAGTTGAACTGATGCCGTCATGGGAAAATATTGATTCTTTTTTTTTTTGTTCGCAGGCAAACTGCTCAGTTACTAAGAAGTGTCTCCAGAGTCACCTAGTTTTTCCACTGTCTTTATCAGGCTAGCCGGCTGACAGATTGCTGAACCTTGCAGCCGCTGGTGACAGTCTCGTTCTAATAGATATTATCCAAATAGGAGGAAGAAAATAAACACATGGACAGGTATTTCCACAGCATATGACAAGGAAACATATAGTAAAAGCCATCCTGCAAGTAGCATCTAAATCAAGAAAAAAAAATTCTGCTCTGATTAATTTTCTGCTATATTTTTATACTGGTCAGATCTTCATTTTTCTGCTCTTATTTTCCCCATGTGTCATTAAATTAAATGGGTTGAACAGTAAAAAAAAATCCTTTAAGACAGGGCTCCCCAACTCCAGTCCTCAAGGCCCACCAACAGATCATGTTTTCAGGATTTCCTTTGTATTGCACAGGTGAAGCAATTATCACCTGAGCAATACTAAGGAAATCCTGAAAACATGATCTGTTAGTGGGCCTTGAGGACTGGAGTTGGGGAACCCTGCTTTAAGAGATTGTCCAAGTGTCCACTTCTGGACCAAAAAAAATCTAAAAAAACCTCACCAATCACAGCTCACTTCTCTTTCAGCACTGGTAGCCCGCCAATTGATCTCCTTCCATTTCTGGCAGGATGCTCATGTAATAGCTACAACCAATCACTGGATGCTGTGGCCAGAGATTGGTTGCATCAGTCACATGTGTAAACAGCCAGAACAGGATGTATAGAGACTGTACATCCTGCGTCTGATGTACAGACATGCCTTAGTTCACTGGCTGACACAGACAGAAAAGGGCCCCTGTGCAAGAATATATGGGCCCTTTGCAGTCCAATAGCTCCGCAGCCTAGTTTTCTGTCAAAGTCCATTAGAAGGACTTTTTACAATTTTTAATGAACAATCCCTTTAAAATAACATTGTAGCTGAAGCAAGCACTTGAGGGAACATTTAGTTTAGAAGGAGCTTTTTTTTTTTTTAAACAATGAGTATGCATTAAGCTCCCTCTAGTGGTGACATTTTTCAGACACAATGTTATCATTTAAAGCAGTTGTCTGGGATTTAAACATTGATGGCCTAATGTTAGGATAACTCATCAGACACCTGGCACCTCCACAGATATAAGCTGTTCCCGATACTGGCCGCGGCTGGAACTACTCAGTTACGGCATTGCACAGCTCCATCAATGGAATAGTGGCCGCTTCAAGGTATTGCATATCCACCCACCTGTTTGAATAGAGAGTGTATGTGCAGTACCCGGCCATGGCCCTATACCAGGGTTCCCCAACTCCAGTCCTCAAGGTCCACCAACAGATCATGTTTTCAGGATTTCCTTAGTATTGCTCAGGTGATAATTGCTTCACCTGTGCAATACAAAGGAAATCCTGAAAACATGATCTGTTGGTGGGCCTTGAGGACTGGAGTTGGGGAACCCTGCCCTACACAACAAGTATAGCCCATTAATGTTAAAGTCCCAGACCACCCCTTTTAGGGATTTATTCAATACTTAAATTAATGGGCTACCTTCAGGATTTGACAGCCAGCGCCTTGCTGATCAGCCGACCAAACGGGGCAATTAATGTCGCCATTGAGTAGGCACAGCTCCAAATTTTTATTAGTGTCTGTGCCTGGTACTGCAGCTCAGCCCAATTTATTTGAATGTCATTGAGTTGCAGAAAGATGAAATACCAGGCACAGCCTCTGTAAGAAGTGTGGCACTGTGTTGTAGCATCATTATCCATATGATCGATAGATGCGCTTGCATTTATGACCCCATCTGCTATTGATGGTCTAAAATCAAGAGTTGCAATAACCCAACTCATTTACATAAGTTGCACTTTTCCTAAAAAATAAAAAAAACCTGATCAGATATTAAGCCTGACCATTGTACAAGGAAGAACATTTCTATTAATTTGTGTTGTATTATTAACTATTATTTTTATTATTATTATTACTACAGTTGCCATTTTATTCTTTCCACTTTGCTGTTCCCTTTGTTTCTTTGCCACTGACAGCCGCCCCAGGTTGCTTTATTACAGGCACACCCCTGGATAATGAATAACGTATTTTCTATACTCCATGGGATGGGAATCTTCACTGAAGTGTCTCTTTTTATTTTGTTTTGGTTTTGAAGCACACCAATTCTTGGCACTCTGAGAAGCACCCTTGAGTATAATACGTGCTTCTCTAAGTGTATCAGTGCAAGCGTGCAAAGGCAAACGGAACCGGATTGTAGCCTTTCGCAGCTAACAATGTCTTTATAAAGAGCAAGTGCGCCTGTTATGCAGGGAGAAGGACGCTTTCTGTGGTTTGTGACTTGCTCTTTTACAACAGGCGATTCTTGGTGAAGTTGTCAATCAAAATTAATGATGAACAAGGCAATAATTTTACGTAGAGACTGAAAATAGAGGAAAATCAATCACTGGCTACGTGCACATGGCATCTTTTTCAGGTGTATTCTGAGAGGTATCCGCCTGAAAGTGTGGCAACAGTGCTGTCATATCCGCCATGTCTGTTTTGCCTCATGACCCCTGCAGTGGTGTGCATGCGCATCTCATGTCTGCTATCCTGCATGTTCCCTAGAGCAGTGTGCACGCTCACCTCATGACTGTTGGGCTGCAAGATGCCTGCGTTCCTGCTCTGCCTTCTGTGATCATCTCTGTGTTCCAAGAACCCCTGATCATGTGTCCTTCCTAGGCTCCAGTGCTGTCTGGTTCTGCAATCATCTCGGCATGTCTGGAATCCCTGGTCATGTGACTGCTCTCTGTGATCCTGGAGGATCTGAACTGGAAGTTCTACCCTGGTTTTGACCCGGAAGTACTGGTGCTATGGTGCTATATCAGACCGCCCCTCCCTATGGTCAGGGCCTGATTATTGTGTTGCTTCCCTGCATGGCTGCTTGGTCTGCTCGGTCACTCCCTGTATTCTGTGCCCCTGCACGCTGCCCTGTTGTGCGTCTCTGCACACGCTCTGTGCTTGTACTCTGCCTCTTGTCTCGTGCCATGTCTTGCGTTGTCTCTCATGCCATGTTTGGCCTTGCCTTGCTTTGCCTTGTAGTACTTCCGCTGTTCTCTGCCTTAGAATAGCTAAGGCGAGACATAGCAAAACAGGCTTTGACTTGTAGTCCTTCCTCTGTTCTCTGCCTTGCCTGTTTCGCCATGTCTGGCCTTTGCTATTCTGAGCCTTGTAGTACTTCCACGTTCTTTGTCTCTGCCTGGTTTTCCGTACTCTGTCCGATAGTGCTCTCTTGCTCATTTCCATGTCTAGTCCCAAGGCTCTGCCTTGGCCCGACTCTGGGCTTCGACCTATGCTCCGCTGCTAGCTCTGTTCTCGCTCTGATCTGACTCTGTGTTTCTGTCTCTGTTCCTCTCTGTGTGGCTCCCTTGCCACCTCCGGTGCCTTGGTCGTCCCTTGTGTTTGTGTAAAGCTGTGTGCACTGGCCAGTGAGGTGTGCCTCCTGCGTGGCTCCTAGCATACACCCTGCCCTGAACCCTGGCGTGGCTCCTAGCATGCACCCTGCCTTGAACCCTGGTGTGGCTCCTAGCACGCACCCTGCCTTGAACCCTGGCGTGGCTCCTAGCACACACCCTGCCTTGAACCCTGGCATGGCTCCTAGCACGCACTCTGCCTTGAACCCTAACCCTGGTGTGCCCTCTGCACGCACAGGACTCTGCCTTGAACCCTGACCCTGGCGTGTCTCTTTGCACGTGCAGGACTCTGCTTTGTTTCTTGTGCTTTGGCGTGTCTCTACACACGCACCCTGTCTTGTTTGTTGTACTTTGAACCCTTGTGTCTTGTACCTTGTGCCTTGGCGTGTCTCTACACATGCGCACTGTCTCGTTTGCTAAGCCTTGAACCCTGGCGTGTCCCCTACACACGCACCTTGCCTTGCACCTTGCTTTGTACCCTGGCGTGTCCCCTACACACGCACCTAGCCTTGCACCTTACCCTGGACCCTGGTGTGCCCCTAGCACGCATCCTGCCTGGAATCCTGCCTTGGACCTCGGCGTGCTCCCTAACATGCACCATGCCTGGAGATCTGTCATGCCTCCTTGCCTGAACCCTGGTTAGCCTGCCGGATGCCTGGAACCTGCCGATCGCTGCCAGAGATCGTAGGCCTGATGACTGCAGCCTGATGTCCGGAGCTGATGTCCGCAGCCTGAGGCCCTGATCGTGTCGATCGCTGCCAGCTGTCCGGAGTCCGATGCCATTGTACCTTTACCTGTACCCAAGCGTGCCTCCTGGCCCGTACCATGCTATGGACCTTGGCATGCCCACGCACGCACCTTGACGTGTTGCTTGTTTTCACATTCGCACTGAATGTTATCCTGAAGTTCTTAATGAGGATACCTTGAACTTACCTCTTGTCTTGTCTTGCTTCCTGCTCGTCCTTGTCGTCAGACACTTACACATAGTGTTCCCCTGAGCTGGCCGTCTGGTCCCAGCAGTCATGGTGGCTCACCCCCTTGGTCTTGCCCCTGACGCTCCCTGTATAGGAGGTGGTTTCTCACAAGGTAAGCTCGCCCTCGGTGGTGGGTGCCACGACCCAGAGGGTCCACTCAAAAAATGGGCTAAGCAGAAGCTGAGTCCGTCACAAGCGCCCTATATATGTAAAAATGACATTGCTGTGCACATGTTCCATCTTATAGCACTTCTTTAACTACTTCAGGGTTTGTAAACGAAGTTAAAAGAAGTGACATGGTCACTCTACGGACAGTTTCTGCTAAGAACAGATCTGCTCTCTATATGTCACAGTACAGAGAAAGACACTGAAGGCAACGCAGCTGCAGGAAGACATCCGACAGCGTGAAGTGGCTCTGCAAGGAAAAGCTCGACAACTGCATTGCCATCTTAAAAGACACAGCGTGCACAAAGCCATTCAGATGTTAGTATTATAAAATGATTGACATGCAGACTAAGACTTCTTTCATGTTATGCAATTTGGAAAAGATAGGAACAATGAAAAAATAGTGGCACTCCCCACTAGTGTATGAAACAACAGCACTATATTAGGTCACCACATAAGACGAGGAGACAGAGGAATGATTGTGCAAAAGCTGTTTCGCTTTTAAACTGTGCTTCTTCTGGAGAGCAGTTTATTTGAAACGGCTGTCACTCAATTGTTCCCTCTGTCTCCTCTCCTCATGTGACATCCGAATAAAGTGCTGTTTCACATACCAGTGGTGAGTGCCGCTTCTTTTTTCATTGTTTCTAACTTTTTATAAGGCTGCATTCACCACTAGATATGTTTGTCTGTTAATTCCTTTTGCCACATGGTGCTTCTGGGCTAAATGCCATGACAGGTATGTTTCCTCCACATCTTCCAAGAGCTAACACATCTTTATTTTTTCACCAACCTAGTCAAATGAGGGCTTATTTCATATACAATATGATGACTGAAATATATGGGGAGGATAAAACTTTTGATAGGAGAGGGAGTGCTTCTTTAAACTTCACAAAATTTTTCATGTTTACAACTCCTTAAAACATTTACTGCATCCATACTGTAGTTATGCAAATGTGAGAGGGCTATTCCACTTGTTTCTTTGGATTGTTTCTGTTGATATTTCCAAGAAATGTGGGTGGGTGGGATGTTTCAGATCGCATCCGATTTACCATTTTCAGTTACACTGGCCAGATTCTGCTCTTCTTTGCATGAACTCAATTTATATTTACATGTATCCCTTCACTTTTTATTGTTACAGAAGGACAATACTTTGATGAGAAACTGTAATCTAGCGCAAACCACATATATAGGTGCACTAATTTCCACTTCTGTTATATAAGTTATTTTCATTTGAATCTGGTTCCTCACACTCATAGAGCCCCTCTCTCATGCACAAAAATTCCTCCTTTATAAATTATTTTTTTTTGCATTAAAGTAGTAGCTTGACCTATGCACACTGTGGAGATGTACTTGAACTGATGTGAGTAGCAGCATTCATGATATGTGCCCACCCCGACGCACGTTTCAGCGTACCTTTGTCAGGTGGTGGACTTATCTAGGCTAGAAAGGTATAAAAAGACAGTAAGTAAGGGGCAATGTGAGATAGCCGATATGATAGGCAATGCATGCAAACACAGGAGGTCCAGAGAAACTACCCCTTGTCATGTGACCTGTGAGGTCCAGGTACATCTCCTTCCAGGCTAATCTGGGCACATTATATGACTCATGGTCTCTTGCCGACACCCCTGTTGGATTACCCATATTATAATCATGACAAGGATCTAATTGCATTTTCACTTTATTTTATTAGGTGAACATAGCCTACACCTTGATTCATATTGGTGATACATTTGTATGTATACTATATCTACTGCACAATATTATATGTATTTATAGTATATCACACATGATGCATACTATCCAACAGCAAATTCCTCCACCTTCTCTATATTCATCATCATTTTACCCACTGCATATAGATTGATCATTTTTCTGATAGATTTATATTTATTTGCATCTATTTATCCACAATCTTGTTTTTTTTCTTTTTTCATTAGTAATAAAAATGTGAAAAAAGGAAAGTTAAACAGAAAAAAAAGTTAGTTAACGGCAAGTTGGATAACTTCAGATACATAAAATTTCAAAATAAATATAAAAATATTCAAAATATAAAATGTCAATGTTTGTGAAAAGCATCTGCTTGTTGCTAATAAAATAAAAAGTATCCCCTGTAAATGTTGCTACAACTTTCAATTTTATGAAGTCTATAGGTCAGAAATCGAGACTTTTTTTTTTTTTTTTGCACCGTCTATTTAGCATTTCTTGAGGCTGCCAATCATTCTTGATTTGTATACCATCCAAGTAAGTAACTCATTTAAGACTGTGACTGGCAACAAAGAGTCATCAACTCGGATGTAACACAAGTGAGTAAGCTTGAGATCCATTACACGATATGTTTACCCAGTGAGTTGGCAAAACATAGGACTTGGTGGAATAATACTAGTTCTATGCATCAATAGAGAGTAATGTTACCATTTCCATTCAATTTGCTAAAAAAATCAAATTAGTGTAAGTCGGATTTTATTTGGAATGTTTTACCATGCTGTTAGCCAAACCATGAACATGTTTACAAAAAAATAAAAATGGGGGTTGTTGTAGGACAGTGTCTAAATTTTGATAGTATAAATAGAAAGCAAACAGAATAGAGCTTTTGGAAAGGTTTACACAGCATATTATTGATTTTTGATATATTGTTTTTATTTTTAAAGCATTTTTGCATAAATTTGCTCAGATCGGCAGTTTGTTATAGAAAAAGAGGTAATTAAAGTGTAATTAAGCTTTTCATACATGCAATTGGTCAGTCTTTGCAAAGTTGTGAACTTTTGTTTAGTACCTTTTTTTCTTCTGTCTCTCTCAAGAAAAATGCTGAAAGTGACGTTTTAACTAGTTGATGCTTTTAGAAGCTGCTTTTAATTGCTGCTCTAGCAAGAATCTGTACTCAAACACTATTTGCGCACGCTTTTCTGCTCCCTTCCATCATACCAAACATAACAGTTCACTGTCATGAACTCATTTTCTGCTCCACCAGTTGAGAGTTCCCCTTCCGTTCTCCCTCTGGTGGCGACAGGAGGTAGTGCGGTTGGTTTAAGTGGTAGTGATCTGCCACCTGATGAGGAAGATAACGATTGGATCTCTGGAGTATCAGACTGGATATAAGACTGCCGACGCTCTATCCGGGTGCTGGTGATTCAGTCTGCTTCTCAGGTCCTGGACTTCAGCTCTCTTCCAGTCTTCTCAAGTTAAGTTTGTTTTTTGCTAATGTTCACACTTGCGCTTGTTGGTCAATTCAGTTTTTTGTGTAATCAGCCTGCCCCTGCTGGGGCTATGCTGAAATTCCACTCCTATTAATCAGTATTTGCCAATCTGCTTTTTGTCCCTTATTAGATTGGCCTCTTTTTTGCTCTGTCTCAGAATATTTCAGAGTGCTGATATAGGTTTAGAAGTCTAGTGACTTCAGGGTTAATTTTGCTATCAGAAGTGTTGGACAATATTTTTGTAGGTTTTTTTGGCAGACTGTAGACAGTGTCTTTCCTTTTCTGTCCTTTTTGGTTAGCAGGGCCCCATCGTTTGCTCAGCCTATTTTCCTGCCTTTGTTTGTATTTTCATCTTGTTTCACCGTCAATACATGTATAATACATGCATAATTTGCATGATACTATTGTTCTGGGGTTCCCCTGGTTGCACACTCATAACCCAGTTTTGGATTAGAAATCTGTGTCTGTGGTGAGTTGGGGTTGTCAGTGTGTTCTTAGGGACGCTCCTGTTTTCTCCACCTCTCCTCAGTCTCATGATATTCCTGATTATCTGGCTGATTTCGCTGATGTTTTTAGTGAGAGTAAGGCTGGTTTCACATTTGCGTTTTTTTTCGCGGTAATTTAGCGCTAAATAGCGCATGCGTTTTTTTTTCCTATACTTTGCATGGGATGCGCTTATGTGCGCATACACATGCGTTTTACCGCGTTTTACCACGCATGCGTTTTTTTGCGGTATGCGCTCGGGCGCACAAAATGCAACTTGTTGCATTCTTTGTGCGTCCGATTTGCCTCAAAAAAACGCATGCGCGCAATGCGTTTTTTTACAGCAAGACACCCATTATAAGTCTATGGTGAGCATATATGCGCATTGGCATGCTTATGTATGCGTTTTTTTGCACATGTGTTTTTTTTTTTTACCATTAGTTTAGACAATGGAATTTAGGGGTTTGGGTAAAGTTAGGGTTAGTTAAGGGGGTTTAGGGTTAGGGTTAGGGTCAGGGTTAGGGTCAGGGTTAGGGTTAAGGGTCAGGGTTAGGGTTAGGGTCAGGGTTAGGGTTAGGGTCAGGGTTAGGGTCAGGGTTAGGGTTAGGGTTAGGGTTAAGTATGGTTTGGTTAAGGGTCAGGGTTAGGGTTAGGGTTAGGGTCAGGGTTAGGGTTAGGGTTAAGTATGGTTTGGTTAAGGGTTAGGGTCAGGGTTAGGGTTAGGGTTAGGGTTAGGGTTAAGTATGGTTTGGTTAAGGGTTAGGGTCAGGGTTAGGGTTAAGTATGGTTTGGTTAAGGGTTAGGGTTAGGGTCAGGGTTAGGGTTAGGGTTAGGGTCAGGGTTAGGGTTAAGTATGGTTTGGTTAAGGGTCAGGGTTAGGGTTAGGGTTAGGGTCAGGGTTAGGGTCAGGGTTAGGGTTAAGTATGGTTTGGTTAAGGGTTAGGGTCAGGGTTAGGGTTAGGGTCAGGGTTAGGGTTAAGTATGGTTTGGTTAAGGGTCAGGGTTAGGGTTAGGGTCAGGGTTAGGGTTAGTAAAGTCATAGTTTGGGTT
Source organism: Dendrobates tinctorius (assembly GCF_039654945.1). Taxonomy (NCBI): domain Eukaryota; kingdom Metazoa; phylum Chordata; class Amphibia; order Anura; family Dendrobatidae; genus Dendrobates; species Dendrobates tinctorius. The sequence goes on along the minus strand of NW_027361810.1, from coordinate 20,003,508 downwards.
AGTGTGAGTGGCCACCTAATGTTGAAAAAAAACGCAAACGCGGTAAAAACGCACTAAAAACGCATACAAACGCTTAAAAACGCTGCGTTTTTTTCATGCATGCTCATAAAAATGCTTGAAAAAAACGCAGCAGTTGTATGCTTTTGTATGCGTTTTTCAATGCGTTTTTTTGCGGGAAAAACGCGCTGCAAAAAAAAGCAAGTGTGAAACAGGCCTAAGTCTGCGTCTTTGCCTCCTCATAGGAGTTATGACTGTGCAATTGAGTTGATGCCTGGGTGTAAATTTCCCAAGGGTTGGCTTTTCAACTTATCTGTACCCGAACATGATGCTATGCGATTCTATATTAAGGAGTCATTGGAGAAGGGTCATATTAGACCATCCTCGTCACTGTTAGGCGCTGGGTTTTTTTGTGGCCAAGAAAGATGGTTCATTAAGACCATGTATTGATTCGTTCCCTTAACAAGATGACTGTTAAATATCAGTACCCGTTACCTCTGATGTCTGATTTATTCTCCAGAGTTAAGAGTGCCTGCTGGTTTACTAAGCTTGACCTCAGGGGGGCGTATAATCTTATTCGCATCAAGCACGGGGATGAATGGAAGACGGCATTTAATACTCCGGAGGGACATTTTGAGTACCTGGTGATGCCTTTTGGGCTCTCTAATGCCCCTTCTGTCTTCCAATCCTTTATGAATATTTTCCGAGACTTTGTGGATAAGTTTTTGATCATCTATCTGGATGATATTTTGATCTTTTCTTGTGATTGGTATTCCCATTTGGAACATGTCCGGACTGTGTTCCGGATTTTGAGGGAGAATTCCCTGTTTGATAAGGGATCGAAGTGCCTCTTTGGTGTACAGAGGATTTCATTTTTGGGATTTGTCTTGTCTCCATCGACTATTGAAATGGACCCAGCCAAGGTACAGGCCATTTATGATTGGGTTCAGCCTACTTCTTTGAAGGCTCTCCAGAAGTTTTTGGGTTTTTCTAATTTCTATCGTAAATTTATAGGTAATTTTTCTAGTATTGTCAAACCACTGACTGATCTGACCAAGAAGGGAGCTGATGTGCTGAATTGGTCTCCTGAGGCTGTCTCAGCATTTCAGGAGCTTAAGCGGACATTTACTTCAGCTCCAGTTTTACGGCAACCTGATGTCTCACTTCCATTTCAAGTGGAGGTAGATGCTTCTGAGATTGGTGCAGGAACTGTGTTGTCCCAAAAAGACCCTGTGACTTCTAAGATGAATCCCTGTGCCTTCTTTTCTCGAAAGTTTTCCCCATCTGAACGCAACTATGACGTGGGGAATCGGGAATTGTTGGCCATGAAATGGGCATTTGACGAGTGGAGACATTGGTTGGAGGGAGCTAGACATCAAGTTGTGGTCCTCACCGATCACAAGAATCTGATTTATCTGGAGTCGGCCAAACGCTTGAATCCTAGACAGGCTAGATGGGCCTTGTTTTTCACGCATTTTAATTTTGTGGTCTCTTTTCTTCCGGGCACTAAGAATGTTAAGGCAGACGCCCTTTCTAGGAGTTTCTTTGCTGATTCTCTTAATGTGACCGAGCCTACTACTATCCTAGGTGAGGGGGTAGTTCTTTCTGCCATTTCGCCCGATTTGAGACGCGCCCTGTAGGAATTTCTGGAGGATAAACCTGAGCGTTGCCCTATGGGAAGATTGTATGTTCCAGACCAGTGGAGAAAGAGAGTGATGTCTGAAGTCCATTGCTCCGCAATGGCTGGTCATCCGGGTATTTTTGGTACCAGAGATTTGGTGAGTCGGTCGTTTTGGTGGCCTGCCTTATCTCGTGATGTCAGGAATTTTGTACAGTCCTGTGGGACTTGTTCTCGGTCTAAACCCTGTTCTTGTTCTAGTGGGTTGCTGATGCCCCTGCCGGTGCCCAAGAGGCCATGGACCCATATCTCAATGGATTTTATTTCTGATCTTCCTGTCTCTCAGAGAATGACTGTTATCTGGGTGATTTGTGATAGATTTTCGAAGATGGTCCATCTGGTACCACTCCCAAAGTTGCCATCTTCCGCTGAGTTGGTGCCCTTGTTTTTACAACAGGTGGTTCGGTTACATGGGATTCCTGAGAACATTGTGGCTGATAGAGGGGTCCAGTTTGTTTCCAGATTCTGGAAAGCCTTTTGTTCCAATCTGGGAATTCAGTTATCCTTCTCCTCCGCGTTTCATCCCCAGACCAATGGGCAGACTGAGAGAACAAACCAGACCTTGGAGTCTTATTTAAGATGTTTTATATCTGCTGATCAAGATGATTGGGTCTCATTTTTGCACTTGGCCGAATTTGCGCTGAACAATAGAGCTAGTTCTGCCACTCTGATGTCACCCTTTTTCTGTAATTTTGGGTTTCATCCTCAATTCTCTTCAGGGCAAGTGGAATCTTCGTCCTGCCCAGGTGTGGACACTGTGGCTGTGAGAATACAGCAGATATGGGACCAAGTGGTGGATAAGTTGTCACTCTCTCAGGAAAAGGCCCAGCGTTTTTCCAACCGGCGTAAGACCATTGGTCCCTGGTTTAAAGTGGGTGTCGTCTAAGAATATTCCTATGAAGGTTGCATCTCCAAAATTTAAGCCAAGATTTATTGGACCTTATGAGATTTTGGAGATTCTTAATCCTGTTTCTTTTCGATTGGCTCTTCCAGTTACGTTCAAAATCCATAACGTACTTCACAAGTCACTGTTGAAGAGGTTTGTTGAGCCAGTAGTTCCTGTGGCAGCAACTCCTGATCCTGTATTGGTTAAAGGCAATGTGTAATATGGGGTAGAGAAAATATTGGATTCTCGTTCGGTTAGACGGAGACTCCAGTGTTTGGTCAAATGGAAGAGTTATGGCCAGGAGGATAATTCTTGGGTCTCTGCTTCTGATATTCATGACAATAAATTGGTTCGTGCTTTTCACCGGGCCCATCCTGATTGGCCTGGTGGCATGGATGAGGGTTCGGTGACCCCTCTTCAAGGGGGGGGGTACTGTCATGAACTCATTTTCTGCTCCACCAGTTGAGAGTTCCCCTTCCGTTCTCCCTCTGGTGGCGACAGGAGGTAGTGCGGTTGGTTTAAGTGGTAGTGATCTGCCACCTGATGAGGAAGATAACGATTGGATCTCTGGAGTATCAGACTGGATATAAGACAGCCGACGCCCTATCCGGGTGCTGGTGATTCAGTCTGCTTCTCAGGTCCTGGACTTCAGCTCTCTTCCAGTCTTCTCAAGTTAAGTTTGTTTTTTTTGCTAATTTTCACACTTGCGCTTGTTGGTCAATTCAGTTTTTTGTGTAATCAGCCTGCCCCTGCTGGGGCTATGCTGAAAATCCACTCCTATTAACCAGTATTTGCCAATCTGCTTTTTGTCCCTTATTAGATTGGCCTCTTTTTTGCTCTGTCTCAGAATATTTCAGAGTGCTGATATAGGTTTAGAAGTCTAGTGACTTCAGGGTTAATTTTGCTATCAGAAGTGTTGGACATTATTTTTGTAGGTTTTTTTGGCAGATTGCAGACAGTGTCTTTCCTTTTCTGTCCTTTTTAGTTAGCTGGGCCCCATCGTTTGCTCAGCCTATTTTCCTGCCTTTGTTTGTATTTTCATCTTGTTTCACCGTCAATACATGTGGGGGGCTGTCTTTCCTTTGGGGTCTGCTCTGGGGCAGTTAGTTTTCCTCTTTTCCTGCTTTAGGCTTATGTAGTTCTCCGGTTGTGACGAGGCGTCTAGGACCAACGTAGGAACGCTCCACGACTGCTGCTAGTTGTACTGTTAAGATCAGGGATCTGCAATCTGCATAGTTACCAACTTCTCTGGTTTTCTGAGACTTAGCTTGTTGTCTTTTTTTTCCTCTTCGGTTTCCCATTCATAACAGTTCACCCAGTGTTTGCTACTAGTGCTTAATTATGGATTCTTGCCGCAGCAGCAGTTGAAAGCAGCTTCAAAAAGAGAAGAGCATTAGTTAGTTAAAACAGCAACTTCATAGTGTTTGAGAAATATATTTCATAACTTTTCAAATGCAGAACAATAATTAAGTTTAAAAAAAAGTTAAAAAGAATATCTAAAATCTTGCTCAACCTTCTTGTTCCTTTCATTGCACATGGTCACGTTAGAGTTCCCTGAAAACTACAATTAGTACTAAGCTGAATTTATTTAAACACATAAAACTCAATGGGGAAATATGGAAACCACACAAAAAGAAAAAACTAAAAGGCTACAGGCCCAGGATATTTTTTTGGTGGGTATTTCATGTTTGATATTTTTGAAAAAAAATGCAAGTAACCTATTTTACTTAATGGGTACAGAAAACCTGCAACATCAAAAACTCACCAAAAGTTCATTGTGGAACTGTAGCCTAATTCTGCGACAAAATTTGCATCAAAATGATAGACATCTAAAGCCTCCATTTACTCTGAAAATAGTGTATGATGCTTTTTCCTCACACTCTAAACTTCTGGACTTCTGTGCTGTTACTCAGTTTTGTGTTTTATGGCTGCTAACGTTGATTATCCAGATTCACCACAAATACGCCACTGCAATCCCTACCTCTGCTTTTATACAGCCTATGATAGTCCCTCCTGACTCTCTCTATTTTTCCAAGGGATGCGATTGCTGCAAGGCTTTATGAGAAACCCACTCGGCTGTGCTGAGATCATATGATTCTTCTCTGGCTAATGCAATCTTTCTGTAATGTGTAAGATGGTGGTGGACATTTTTCACATAGCAGTTCGCAAAATATTTGGATTAGCCAAGTTCAGTGAATTTCTAAAAATTAATCACTAATTTGATTTCCATCAAATAGATTCTCTTTAAGCCATGCCCTGTCTATATGCCACACAGTGAAAGTGTCAATTGGGAATATCCCTCTAACCTCTTTTTTTTCTCCATTCACATTAGCAGGAGTATTGTCATTATCGCTATACCTTGTCATTTAGTTTTTCTTGGCTTAACAGTAATTAAGGAATAAAAAAGTTAAAAAAAGAAAAGACGGCTGTGGTGGAGAAATCAAATGTCAAACCTTTCATGTTAAAGCCGGCACAAACAGAAGGGCTCGGTGCTGCAGGACACGATATTATGGATCACATCTGTTCTATTCTTTCTTAGAGTTAATTTGCAATTTTTGTTTAGGGGCATCACGCGCCAAATATAGAAAACAATCCACTTGTTCTGGAAAACAAACGTTAATGTCCTACGAATACACAAAACGCTGAAGTTGGGACTGCGCGTCCCCTCTGCGTCCCCGGAGCTTCTCTGCCCTTACACATCCCCTTCAAGGCTCAGGTGCATTTCATTTCACAGCGACGAATTGGAAATTACGAAAAATCGCGACAATCACATTAGCCGCGGCTTCACGGTCATTAATACCAGTATATTTGCAAATCTTTATCTAGGCTACATATAACAGAGAGTAAAATAGGTTAATAGTCATTAGGGGTCTGTCATATCTCATGATGAGATGATACAATCACGACATGGACATTGAGGGACAGGTATGTGGAGCAGAACTATATGGAAATTCTCATCTGGCTCAATGATTGCGGCAGATATTGTATAAATAGTGGAACGGAACACTCATCTTGATACATTGTAATATTTTTGTTTAATAACTATCCACCATAGAAAATCATTCTGGAGGTGATCGGTTAGGCCTCTTTCACACTTCAGTTTTTTACAATCAGTCACAATCCGCCAGGTTTTGAAAAAACGGATCCGCAATTTTTTTTTTAGGATCCGTTTTTTTCCCCATTGACTTGCATTATGGGCGGATTGTGACGGATTGCCGTCCGTTGCATCCGTTTTTTTTGCGGATCCGCCAAAAGTTGCTGTCCGTTACCATCCTCAAAGATTTCAAAACGGAGCTTGCAACTTTTTTTTTCTGGTGGATCCTCCAGACACTGTTTTAACCCGAAATTCTTTCTGGCTGCCGGACAAAAAAAAAATTCTCTCTCTCTCTCTCTCCTTTTCCAGGCTGCGATTCCTTTAAAAATCTGCATTTGTCGGATCCGTAAAAAAAACGGACGGGTGGCATCCGTTGTCATCAGTTCTACAACGGATCCGCCATCCGTCCTTTTGGCGGATTATGACTGATGCAAAAAACTGAAGTGTGAAAGAGGCCTTAATCGTCAGCTTTTTAAGGTTGTCGCTGAGCTGAATAAAATCAAACTCTTGTGTTAGCAGCAATTTAATAAACCTTTAAATTACTGTGGTATATTCTTTCAAATCCTCTTTTTATTGAATCAGATTTATCCCACTGATGCTTATTAGCTTCTGTATTTACTGAACAGTCGCCTAATAAAAACTGGTGATCTTGCAGCCTTTACTTTTATAAAACTAATCTGAAGTAAAAGTTGGACTGCAGTGTAAAGCATAGGGGAGGAACACACATCTCACGCACATATTGCTTTTTTTTAACTTGCAGATTTAAATCTGCAGGACGTTACTTCTTTCAGCATTTTTGCTGCAGGTTTCACTCATACTAATAAGTAGGGAAAAATCTGCACAAAAACTCACGCAAAAAAGCATCAAAAACACGCCACTCCGATGCAGGGTTTTTCCGGTCAAGAGATGCAGGAATTATGCAGATATTATTGCACCAAATACTTAACGTGTGCACATACAGTTCCAGTACAGGGGATGAGATTTGTAGAAATCTCATATCACGGTGTTTTTTTTTATGTTGTTCTGTGTAAATTGGCCTGTGGTGCGTCAATATTATTTGCAGGTAAGCTGAGTTTTATGTGCAAATGTTCGCTCTAGACCTGCATTAGACATGGAAATTCTGCAGGCAAAAAAAAAACAGAAACGTGCTTTTAGTGTGTTTTCAGAGCAGAAACATACTAAAAATGTAAGTAATACAAACATAACTGTATAAAGTTTTGGTAAACTCAAAAACTAAGAAATATTAAAATCACAGGGGTTTTATTTAAAACATGACATACCAGTAGGTGTTAAAAATGCAATAAAAATGCATGTAAAAATAGGCACTAAGAAAAAAAGTAGTAACCCAACTTACGGTAAATAGGTGAAGAAATTCTGCAACATTGAAATCTCATCAAATGCGCATCGTGGAGGGGAAGCCTTAGGTCATGTTCCCACAATGAGTTTTGCAGATTTTCTGCATCATTTGTACGCCGATTAAGTAAAATAAATACTTGCAGTTTTTCAAAAATAAGCAGCATAAAAAAACTCACCAAATACTCAACGTGTTCATGTGGCCTGCTGGTTCGGAAATACTGATGGGGTAAAGGCTACGTTCCCACGATAAGTTTTTGGTGAGGTTTTTACGCTGCATATTTTTTAAAAAAATGCATGTAACCTACTTTATTCAATGGGTGCAGAAAATCTGCAACATCAAAAACCCACCAAAAGCTGATCGTGGGAATGTACCTACAAAGAAGCGTTACTGGCATTATTTTGAAAATATGCTGCTTAAAAAACTTGTGAGAACATAGGCTACAAGACTCTGGCGGCGGAGCAAGTGATGGCACAAATGTCAGCGCAACCCTTGGGCTGGTTTCAAGCAGTTTTTTTTTTTTAAGAAAGTTTTTTGCAGCATTTTTCATGGTGCCTCTTGGTTGCATTTTTCCTTTAGGAAATAAATAACGCACTACAATAGGACAACGTTATTTTTAGTATCGTATTAGTCAAGACTGCATAGAGTTTGACTAGATGTCCTTGCACTTTTCAAAAACCCACACAACTTGTCAAATGAGGCACTATGGCTTACCTGGTGAAATGGACCCACTAAGCCACGGGACCAGGAGAGTACACGGGCCTCGAGTGTTGGTGCTGATGGCAGGGTGACACATGGAGAGTGAGGATGAGACACTCTCAGGGATATTGAGGACAGCAGGATGGATGCAGCGAAGTCAGCAGGGACAGAAGTAAGTAACTGCGTGCTCAGGAGAGCGAGAGTAAGGCCAGGGTCACACTTGCGAGTGTGCTGCGAGTCCCTCGCATCAATACCCGGCCCTGCCACTGGCATTCGGACCGAAGTGTGCGGCTGCATAGAAATACATGCAACCGCACACTCCGGTCCCGAGTGCCGGCGGCAGCACTGGGTATTGATGAGAGTTTCTCGCATCACACTCGCAAGTGTGACCCCGGCCTAACAATAACAATCTTAAGACACCGGTCTGCGTCCTAATGGCCCTTAAAAGGCTCAGGGAGAGGATGTCCGATGCTGGGCAATATGAATAGCCCAACGTGGAGCACAACAGAGGGCACCAGACTGAGATGAAGGGAGCAGAGCCCAGACAGGAGTGTAATATGAGGCACACTTTTTTTATCAATTTTTTTGCCAGGATGCACTAGATCTGTGACTGTTTCCATTTTTTTTTATCAAATTCAGAATGCCTTCGCTATAGAGTTTCCTTTAGGCAACTGGACAATTGCAATGAATGTTGTAAGAGAGAGGAAATTAAGTTCTAGCCCCTATGGTGCTAGCGGAAATCTTATTAAGAGAAACCTCCCACATCAAGAGAATGGAGCAAAAAATACAGAGTAGGATAGTCTTGGGCTTATTAGATGGACAGAAAAGTTTGATCTTGTGAGGGATGAGGGCTCCAAGAACATGCATTTCTTTGGCTTTTATGTTGAAAGATAAGTGTGCTTCAAGGGGAAAATGAAGACAATGTTTCACTCTCAGAATAGGATAAAACCTCTATTCCAAACCACAAAAGTAAAATAAGAACATAATCAAATAGTCAATTCCATTCCTTGGATCGATGATGATGGATGACCGGAGAGGACATGTTTTATATTGTATCTCTTCACAACATTCCAAACTTGATAAATGTTACATTTGTTGCAGATTCTGCCTTCAATTTATTTAACTGAAGTGGGAAAATAGTGTAAATTGCTGATATTTTGGAATCGTTTTGATGTAATTAAGACGCCTCCAGGGTGAAGTGACACGCGGTGTAGAAAATTGCAGCCACTGACATAATGGGAATACCCTCAGTGATTTCCACATGACAAACCGACACGATACATTGTTTAGCGCTATTCTCTACTTTCGCCGTCACTTTCCCATCTGCAAGCCTCTTCGCTTAGATAAATGACCTGAAAAACGACTAATGTGAAATTACTGTCAGGATTATTATTACAATTATTATATGAAACTGACAGCGCCCATAACACGTTGCAATATTCATCACATACAAACATTGTTAATGAAGGATCCCAGTTGTCACGGAACGATCAGAGGAATTAAAGTTTAGCGGTTTAAGAGGCTTGTGGACCAATAGATAAAATGGTTCACTTGCTCCTCAACCTGTTCCAGAATGATGTGGCACATTTCACATTTTAACAAGCTGCTCTGGGACCACATTGCATAAACACTTTGTTTACTTCGGTTTACACATTGTCACAAACAACTATGAAGAACTTGTTAAGTGTGTTCTCAGGGAACGGCTTCGTGATCTGTCAGGAGAAGGAGTATCTTCTCATACGGTGATAATCATTAATGCGGAAAATAATTACTCTTGGTGGCGCAGGCGCAATGCACGTATTCCCTCAAATATCGGCAGGGTAGTCAACACAGAAGACGGCCTTTTTTTCAAAAGGAATTCAAAGAAGTGCATGTCACACAGTAGCTTTTACCCTGTCAGTCCACAAAAAATTTGGAGGATCCAACCTATGCTGTTCTTGTAGTAGATGGGACTAAGAGTTGGGTTTACCTTCCTAAAAAGTAAATTGACCCTTAATCCAGGGAGATCGGGATCACATTGAACCTTCAAAGAGTTTCGTCTTCTGTAGAATTTACACAATTCTGTTAACCAGTCTATATGCAGGTAATGGGAAAGCAACAAGAACCAACCCATCCTGAGGGGCAAGAAGCCCAAAACAGCTGTCGGCAAGTATGTGTATGTCTTGTGCGGGAGACTTTGGTTTGCCCATATTTCTAGTCATGTAGTAATGCTCAGATAACCAATTACAGCCTAACTACATCCACTAAAGAGACAAGGTTCTTTGTTATGGAAAATAAAGCTAATATGCATATCATTTATCCCAGGAGACATTACCTTCACAAAGAGGCATAGAACCCACCTAGAGCCAAATCAAGCTTTCTTTTTGAGGAGATAATTTGTATATCTTTTCTTCCAGGGGGCATTACCTGATCAATTAGACCTCATAGCCACCGCCCCGGAGGAACTATCATTACAAGGAAACATAGATCCAAATCAAGCTTTCTTTATTCTGAGTAAGAGCTAACTTTTATACCTCCCCCCCCCCACAGGGACCATTGCCTTGCCTATAAGACTCATTGCGATCTTCACAAGGACAAACGGTACCTCCTAAATCCACATTAAAGGACCCTTACCCAAGTTTGTGTCTTCTAGATGAGAGATAACCACCATAAAATGTCATGAACGAGCAGCGTATGCCACAGTTGAGCATGTATGGTTTCCCCATATTTGACTTTAATTGGATGTTTACAATAATTTTACTGTTCCTGCAGTAAGAGACCATCAGCCCAAACTGGCAGTATAAACTAAGCACACAGCCTTATGGAGTTTCTATAGTGCCCTTAGTCTTCTATTCATTGCCTCTGTTCTGCAGAAACTGAAGATTAATCATATATCCTAATTAGGCTGCTTCGTCGACCGTTGGCGTGGCCTCGAGACCCAGCGCACCATTCCGCCCAATGGTTTTTCATGCTCTACCTCACTCACTGGTGATTGACAGCACTGAGCCTCTTCGTCGGACTAAAAAAGAAATATTAATCCTATAATTTTCACATTGGCCATTGAAGCTATTTTACACCTCCTGTAATTTTTTTTTTCCCCATCAAGTTTTCTGCGTTTCCATTATCATCAGAGACAGGAATGAGCCTTTATGCCGTATGTGGCTGAGAACAGGACAATAATGAGCGTTTCTGAGCTTCAGTTTCTCAGTCACCTTTTTTGAAAGTGATAGAAAAGAAAGAAAACATCTGCAGCCTATTGCAATTCAGCTTCATAAACAATATACACGGAGGAACACCATGTTCTGTAACAAATCAATAGCCAGAAATACAAGAGTCAGGTGTTTGCAGGTACATCGGCTGCGAAGTAACAGATTATATTAAAATCCAATATTTACCTTATGACTGCCCAACGGGTGTTAGATTTATGTAACCAGTGAAGAGATCTACAAGAAACACGTGAATCTCTCAGCTCAGAGGCTTCTGCTTTATCTTGTTATATACATTCTTACTTTGTTGTGGATAGAATATTAAAGCAGCGATGATTTTATATTAAAAGGATCGAGTCAGATTACTGATCTTCTGGAGGCCGCTTGATCATGGAAGAGTCCTTCGTGTCAGAGTATTATTAAGCTTCTTGGGTCAGGCAGATCATGAGATCATCTTGCCTGTTAGATTACTGATCCTCGGAGTCAGGCTAAACATAGGATCTTCTCACATTGGATTACTGAGTCAGGATAGTCACAAGATCTTTTCAGATGCCAGATTACCAATCCTCAGACTAAACAAAAGGATTTACTCTCATGTCAGATCATGTGATCTTCTCACAAGTCATATTATTGACCCTCTGGGATCGGGATAATTATGGGATCTTCTCAGATGCCAGAATACTAAATCTCTATGGTTAGGATAATCATGTGATCTTTTCTCTGTGGCAAATCAGAATATTGTTTTTTTTCCATCAAGTCAGATTACCAATCTTTAGGGTCAGGCATATCATTGGATCTTCTCACCTGTCAGATTACCAATTGTCTGTGGTCAGGCAGCAAATGTGATTTCCCCTCAGCAAAGATTACTAATCTTTAGGATTAGGCTGCTCATGGAATTGTGTGACATCTCAGATAATAGATCCTCTGGTTGGGATGTTGGGATCATCTCAGACCAGATAACACATTGGATTTAGGATGATTTGGGATCATATCACATGTCAGATTAGATTACCAATACACTGAGATTTAGATGATCATAGGATCATTTTACACAACAGGATTACTGAGCCTCTAGGATCAGGCTGATCATGGGATTGTGTCACGTCAGATAATAGATTCTCTGGGATATCAGATGTTGGGATCATCTCACATATCAGAATATAACATTGGATTTAGGATGATTATGGGAACATCTCACATGTCAGAATTACTAATACTCTCGGATTCAGATGGTCATAGGATCATTTTACCTGACTGATTATGGAAACTCTTGAGTCAGGTTGATCATGGGATCATTTCGCATGTCAGATTACTGATCTTCTGGAGTCACAATGATACACTGATCTTGCTGTTGGGGGTTACATTATCACTGGTGCTAAATATCATTTGCTTTTTAATAAAGGGCTTAACCTCAATTGTGGAACCCCCTTAAATTAATTTGTTTTGACTCAAAATATGTCATTTTAAATGACCAAATAGTGGAAAAACCTCTTCAGCCTTGAAAGTACACGTAATGACTTTCAATTACTCATCTGGCCATCTACTTTCCTTAGTCTAAGGGCTCATACTCACTTGCAAGAGACTCGCACGATTCTCGTGCAAGTCTCGCGCATGAAAACCTGGCACAGCCGCCGGCACTCGGCGTTCAGCTACATGTATTTCTATGTAGTCGCGTGCTACGGTCCGAGTGTCGGCGGCAGTGCCAGGTTTTCAAGCGGGAGCTCAAACGAGAATTGTGAGAGTCTCTCGCAAGTGGGTATGAGCCCTTATAGTGATATTAAATCCCTAAAGCCAAAATCCATGTAGCAAGGCCTACATGCATCACTATAAACAACAACAGTCAAAAGAATGCAATCCAAATAATAAAGTGATTTTCCCTTTAAGACAAAAACTGAGTAACGTAATTGAGAACACAAATGAGGCTAAAATGGGTACACTTGGAAAAGAGCATAATAAAGAAAGCATAACCAAACCACAGAAATAAGGTACACTGCATATTCATTACATATAATCATCATTACATATGCACCTAAATGATGATAGCAAAGAACAATGAATCAGATATACTCCAAATAACACAAGGTCAAAGTAGAGAAAGAGAAGTCAATTATGGAAAATTTGATGTCAATGTGAGAAAGAGCAGAAGAAGATCTAAGAACCAAGTATGCCACCCATAAAAAACGTATATGAAGCACATAGTAAGATCTGCTTTATTGTCGTTCTCCTAAAGCTAAAAGTAAAAACAGACCAAGGTAGTACCTAAAAGTCAAGTCAGACAAAGCTTAGAAGTGATTAATATCAAGCAGAGATCCACAGCTCCTGAGGGGCATTTCACAGAGAAATACTTTGTCCAGGAGTGGGACAAAGCATAACACCTAGACAAAGCATATCTTTGCGAAACGCTCATCGGGAGCTGTGCATCCCTGGTCAATGTAATGCTGATTATATATAATGAATATGCAGGGTGTCTCAATAATGTTGTTTTGATTAATCAGGACGTGTTTCTTACTCCTTATCTGGTGTCCCTGTTTTTATACCTTGTGAGGTCTCAATATTAACATGTTGCTATATTAATACTAGTTTCAAAGAGGTAATGAGATAAGCAGCAAATAGACAATCACAGTGCTTATCTCATAAAAAGTGGAGGATCGAACGGGCTCAAGTACAACCTGTACCATCCTTGACTTGTCCCATCTTCGAATAGCCTAGTGTAGGTTTTGCCAAAGGACGTTCGATCATTTTATGAACCTATTTACAACTTATTTTGCCCCCAAATTAGGTACAAACCACATTTTTAGATAAAAAAGTGACCAATTTATACTTAAGAACTGATATGGGCAGTATAACAGTGGGTCAAGACTTTTGTGGGTCATGGTGGCTATCACTTATAGGGGCAGTATGGATGGAATTTATGGGGGTAATGTAGGTTATACTTGGGGGGTATTGCTTGCATTTGTAGGTAATGGGTGGCTAATATACAGGTGCTTCTCACAAAATTATCATCAACAATCAAAAGCTTAAATTTATTTCAGTTCTTCAATACAAAAAGTGAAACTCATTATATACTATAGAATCATTACAAACAGTGATTTATTTCAAGTGTTTATTTCTTCTAATATTGATGATTATGGCTTACAGCCAATGAAAACCCAAAAGTCATTATCTCAGCAAATTAAAAGAGCAAAAAACACCTGCAAAGGCTTCCTAATTATTTAAAAAGGTCCCTTAGTCTTTTTCAGTAGCTCCACAATCATGGGGAAGACTGCTGACCTGACAGATGTCCAGAAGGCAGTCATTGACACACTCCCCAAGGAGGGGAAGCCACAAAAGGTCATTGCTAAAGATGCTGCCTGTTCACAGAGCGCTGTATTCAAGCATATTAATGGAAAGATGAGTGGAAGGAAAAAGTGTGGTAGAAAAATGTGCACAGGCAACCGGGATAACCGCAGCCTTGAAAGGATTGTTAAGAAAAGGCCATTCAAAAATTTGGGGGAGATTCACAAGGAGTGGACTGCTGCTGGAGTCATTGCTTCAAGAGCCACCACACACAGACGTATCGAGGACATGAGCTACAAGTGTAGCATTCCTTGTATCTAGCCACTCATGACTAATACACAACGCCAAAAGCGTCTTACCTGGGCCAAGGAGAAAAAGAACTGGACTGTTGTCAGTGGTCCAAGGTGTTGTTTTCAGATTAAAGTAAATTTTGCATTTCATTTGGAAATCAAGGTCCCAGAGTCTGGAGGAAGAGTGGAGAGGCCACAATCCAAGCTGCTGGAGGTCTAGTGTAAAGTGTCCACAATCAGTGATGGTTTGGGGAGCCATGTCATCTGCTGGTGTAGGTCCACTGTGTTTTATCAAGACCAAAGTCAGCGCAGCCATCTACCAGGAAATTTTAGAACACTTCATGCTTCCCTCTGCTGACAAGCTTTTTGGAGATGGAAATGTCATTCTCCAGCAGGACTTGGCACCTGTCCAGACTGCCAAAAGTACCAATACCTGGTTTACAAACAACAGTATCACTGTGCTTGATTGGCAGCAAACTCGCCTGAACTTAACCCTATAGAAAGTCTATGGAGTATTGTCAAGAGGAAGATGAGACACACCAGACCCAACAATGCAGATGAGCTGAAGGCTGCCATCAAAGCAACCTGAGCTTCCGTAACACCTCAGCAGTGCCACAGGCTGATCGCCTCCATGCCACACCGTATTGATGCAGCAATTGATGCAAAAGTAGCCCCAACCAAGTATTGAGTGCATTTACTGAACATACATTTCAGTAGGACAACATTTCGGATTTTAAAATCATTTTTCAAGCTGGTGTTATAAAGTACTTGTATTCTAATCTACAGAGATAATGACTTTTGGGTTTTCAGTGGCTGTAAGCCATAATCATTAACATTAACAGAAATAAACACTTGAAATAGATCACTCTGTCTGTAATGACTCTATATAAATATCTGAGTTTCATTTTTTCTTTTGAAGAACCAAAATGTCATGGTGCTCTCACCCAGGGCCGAGACTCAGCGCCCATCTTCACCACTTCCGGTGCCGCGGCCGCTCCGGGGGTCCTGTCGGGTGCACATGCGCACCTCTCGCACTTGATCCTATGGCTTCAGGGCTTTGTCTAGCGTGCATGCACTCACCTCTCTGTCCTGACTGCAGCAGCACCATCTCCGACATCTCTAAGCTCCTGGAGGACCTGGAAGTCCCAGCGCTCATGCCCTATGTCAGGCTGCCTCTTCCTATGGGAGGCACCTGATTATTGTTGTGCTTCCTTGCTAGGCCTGCTAGGTCCCTGCTTGGCCGTTCTCCGTATTCAGGTCCCCTGCCTTGTGCTTTGCCGTGCTTCTTAGCACACGCTCTACTCCTGCCTTGTTCTCTGCCGTGCTTCCTAGCACATGCTCTGCCGTGCTGCCTAGCAGACGTTCTGCTTTACCTTGTACCCAGGCGTGCTTCCCAGCACGCGCTCTGCTTTGCCTCATACCCGGGCGTGCTTCTTTGTGCACGCTATATGCACTCCTGTACCCACCGTGCCCCCGTGTACTCGCCCTGCACTATCCAGTACCCAGCGTGCCCCTGTATACACGCCCTGTACTGTCCTGAACCCTGCGTACCTCTGTGTTCTCACCCTGCACTATCCTATACCCAGCATGCCCCTGTGTCCACGCTTTGCACACTCCTATCCTGCGCGTTCCCTACTGCACCTTGCTAGACACACTCTCTCGCGTCTTCTGTGAGCCGGCCACCTGGTTCCAGCAGTCGTGGTACTTTATCCCCCCGGGTCTGCCCCTGACACTCTCTGTATAGCGGGTGGTCCTCACTAAGTCATCTCACCCTGGGTGGGTTGGTGTCACGACCCAGAGGGTCCACTCCAGGAGTCATCACACAAAATATATTTACTTTTTGATGATATTCTAATTTTGTGAGAAGCACCTGTATGTGGGGCAATGTGGCATATTAGTTAAGCCTTCTTAATATAGTGCTTTGAAAAAGTACTCATACTAGGGTGATGACAATTTTAAACATTTTGCAAAACGAAAATGAAACCCCTTACATTGGAGGAACAATTGCATTCAAATGACATTAGTATCATCAAATTTGTAAAATATTCAAAAAAGTTCCCCCTCTTTTGCAAAAGATTTTTCGTCTTTTAATTTTAATCTTTAAAGAAAATATCTTTCTAAGTTGTAACAAAAAGTGGTATTTTATTCACATCTAGAACATTCTGGAATATTTTAAAATATTTTGGAACTTAGTATTATCTTTTCATTTTCAGTGCAAAGCTTCAAGTTTTACGATCAAGAAGTGCAGAAAATGTCTTCTAGAAATTCCAGCAACAGTGTAAAAGCAAACAGGTCTATCTGGACGAGGAATCTGCCCTCCTATTGTCAACATAAAAGTTAATAATGCAAAATTGCATGTCCTTTTTTGGCGGAAAAATACCATTTTTGCCTTATTTCATTTGAATGAAAGGGGGAACTTTTTTTAAAAAACAAAAAAAAGCAATACTTATTCTTAAATAACCCATAAAAGTTCCTCCATTGCACATGGTTTCATAAAAAAATTTTTTTTGTCATTACACTAACTCATACTCTGAACTTTCCAACATTTTTTCATGTTACACCCAGAACGTCAATGTGTTTAATTGGGATTTTATGTGGTATCAACACAAAGTAGCAAGTATTTGTGATGTGTAAAAGAAATCATACACGGTTTTCTAAATAGTTCAAAACCATACATTTGAATGTTGTGAGGTGTATTTGCATTCAGCCCCCAGTTGTGTGATACCCCTAAATAAAATCCTGAGTGACCAATCACCTCCGGAAGTCACAATTAGTAACATTTTGTCCTCCTGGGTGTAATTTCTTCTCAGTATAACAACAGCTGCTGTGTGAAGGCCTCAGAGGTTTGTGCGAGAACATTAGGAACCAAACAGCATCATGAAAACCAAGGAACCCATCAGACTGGTCAGAGATGAAGTTGTGGAGAAGGGTAAAGCAGGGTTAGATTATAAAAAAAATGGCCGAAGCTCTGATCATCTCATGGAGCACTGTTCAATACATCATCTAAAAATGGAAGGAACATGGTATAACTACAAACCTTCCAAGACATGTCCGTCCACCTAAACGGACATCATCCTAAGCAAGGAGACCATTTATTAGAGAAGCAGCCAAGTAGACCACAATCGCTCCTGAGGAGCTGCAGAGATCCACAGCTCAGGTGGGAGAATCTTCCCACAGGAAAACTAATTAGTTGCATGCTCCATATATCTGACCTTCATGGAAGAATGATATGCACAGGATAATATTATTCCTATAGATGTTGGATAACCTCAGATATACCTTCTAAGTTGCATGATAGGAGTACTTCTACCACGATAGTAGTTTCAAGCAATAATCACCTTCACAGAAGTTTGGATATGTCTGGTTAACCTGTGAACAGCTGATGCTCAATGAGGCATAGTGTTAGCAAGATAATATCATACACAGGTAATGTGTGCAAGAGGATTGTTTTATGTGACATAATTGCTTCCTAAATTAAGTTTATTGTCCTTAACTAACCAGATTATTTCCGGTGAGATGAGACATCGCTGTCAGAGACGTGTTACATTTATACTTCAATCATCTATGCACCGCAGAGCAAAGAATCACAAAACAATAGAGATAGGAAGAAAATGAGCAGAAAAACAGGTCGGATTTAATCTAAAACACTGCAAACTGCAGATTGACTTATTTTATTTGTGCCTCTGTGAGCAGCGTAAGGCTATACCTGTATTTATATCAAGCAGCCAGCCGGCTGTGTAATTCCTAATTATTATAAATCAGATTTAGAGGAGGAAATCGCAGGGGGTAGGACGGACGGAAAAAAAAGCAATGTAGGAGAATAATCACATACAGGGAAATATACAGCTAATGACAAAGGCTGACAAGGGTTAATTTCTATAAATCGTCGTCACTGGGGTCTTACTGCCCAGAGAGCCCAATGTTTTATGCAGTCCATATCAATGTGAAATCACAGAGGAACATGGCAGCTTCATTATAGCAATGGAGGGCATCTCAGTTAACTAAAACCTATAAGGGACAGATAGCATTCAACATGCTTCAAAATCAAAATGCTATAACCATGACAGCTGCCCTTTACACACGAGCTGACGATACTGTCCCCATAAGAGGCAAACGCTGCACCCCGAAATGCCAGACACACAAACTCCACATGTGTCTTCTGTACTATTTCCCAAGTGTCAGCCACACAACATTCACAAGTGTCACACAACCCCCGAGTGTCTGCCACACATCCCTCACAAGCATAGCTCTACGCCCCCCAAGTGTCAGCCACACAACCCTCACAAGCATCACTCTACCCCCCAAGTGTCGACCACACAACCCTCACAAGCATCACTCTACCCCCCAAGTGTCAGCCTCAAAAGCATAGATCTACACCCCCCAATTGTCAGCCACAGAACCCTCACAAGCATCACTGCACACCCCAGGTGTCGGCCACACAACCCTCACAAGCATCACTCTACCCCCCAAGTGTCGACCACACAACCCTCACAAGCATCACTCTACCCCCCAAGTGTCAGCCTCAAAAGCATAGATCTACACCCCCCAATTGTCAGCCACAGAACCCTCACAAGCATCACTGCACACCCCAGGTGTCGGCCACACAACCCTCACAAGCATCACTCTACCCCCCCAAGTGTCGGCCACACAACCCTCGCAAGCATCACTCTACCTCCCAAGTGTCGGCAACACAACCATCACAAGTATAACACCACCCATGTGTCTGCAATACAACACCCACATGGATCACGCAACCCAAACGTCAGCCACAGAAACCCTATAAGTACTGTATCACACAACCCCAAGTGTCGGCCATAAAACTCCCATAAGTATCACTCTACCCCAAGTGGCAGCTACACAACCTTTACAAATATCACCCTATACCCCAATAGTCAGCCGCAACATTCCTACATGAATCACACTAGCCCCCAAATGTGAACCAAAAAGTATCACTAGACCCCAAATATGAGCCATACAACCCCTACAAGTATCACACAACCCCCAAGAGTCAGTCGCACCACGACTAAATGTTTCACACTACACCCCAAAAGTCAGATACACAAGCCCCACTTAACACCGAAGTGTCAGCCACATGACCCCTACATGTATCACACTACCCCCAAATGTCAACCAAAAAGTCAACCCAAAAGTATCACACTATACCAGAATTATGAGCCATATAACCCCTACAAGTATCACACAAACCCTCAGTGTTAGCCCCTACTGAAGTAAATAGCTGAGCCCTGTGCTCAGCAGTCCTATAGACAATGAATGGAGTCCATGTGTGTGCACACTTATGTCATTCAGAATGGGTCTCCAGAACCCAGTTCTCCAGATCAGTGGGGGAACCCAGGGGTTGGAGCCCCAGCGATCAAAAAGTTATAAAAGGATTATTTTGAAAAAAATGTAAGCCCTTTTTCCAAGTATTAGCCAAGGGTCACAACTGTGGATCAAGTGTCACATTAAACAATGAATAAGGCGCAATATAAAACGCACTACTCGTATAAGGACAATTTTTACTCCTGTAGAAAGGCGTAAAGAGAATTATGAATTGAAGTCAAGGACTATTTGAAAATAGGTTTTCTAAACCAGATGACCCCTAAAATTACCATGGTTTTCACTGAAGAAAAACACATGAAGTTGTCAGAACGTGGGACTTCAGGAGGACATCAGACTGGAAACAGGTGCATTAAATTGCTTATTACTGGGATCAGTTCCCTCTCAGTTTCCACATTCCTGAGTAATGAGGGCTGTGTCCTGTTATTGAAATATCATCGGCTTGTGCAGACCACGTAAGAATTTCTGAATTTTCATATTACAAAATTTTGGAGGAAGGGACTGGTTGTTTTCCTTAAGGAGACCAAATGAATAGTCTTCGTTTTTTGCAATGTCTCATGGGGGAAAAAAAACATGCAAATTTGATCTCTCATGGAAGGAAAGAAAGTTCTCTGGTACCATCTGTTGGAGGTAGCAGTCTTGCCACATGACGTTTGTATTGTAGAAGGATGTCTGGTTTGACTAATGTTCCTAGCCATGTTGCAACCACCCTTAAAGAGTTGGACATTGACTTGAAGGGTGTTAGGCGTCAGATTCCTCCAGCTGCACGACAGGAATCTAGAGCCTCACTTGCTGCTCTGCAGCAAGCCATTCCTGAGGCTAAGTCCCTCTGCCGCTCCACTGAGCATGCTCACGAGCCGATCTCCCATTGGAGGTCGGAAGTTACGTACTCAGGTCCTTCTCCAGATCTGATTGGTCCATCTCAGAGATCTGGAAGGTCCCAGCAGCACACGGCTATAAAAGGCCCGCATGGCCGCTCGGTCATGCGCTAGTATAGACTCTTCTTGCTAGATGTGTGAATGGTGATGGATGTATGACTCTGGTGACTGACTTGTTAAGATTCCCCTCCCTCTGATATTAAGCATGTGGATAGGGAACTAGGGAAAGATTCAGCGCCAGTCAGCGGCAAGCCATAGGCCACAGTGCACACCGCACCTCTACACTAGCGTCCGATGGTGTCACGCCTCACACGGCACTATCGCTTAGCGGCTGTGTCTGCCGCCGCGCTGCAGCCAGCAGCACTTACCGGCATCCGCAGTAGCGACGCCGCACACACGGTAGGTCTAGACGGACACCGACCCCAGTCTTGGGCCCGTGTCCTGTGACCGGATACTGAGCATGCAATTTCGCTGAGGCCTGTGACTCTAACAGGCTCAGCGTTTATGTTACAGCGCCTCTGTGAGCTAACAGAGTCCGCTCTGCGCACATCGGATGACATTAAACCCGTGCGCGTTATACCGCCATATAGCGCATCTGACATTAATTAGCAGCAGTGTTTTCACCTTCTGCACGGTGGACCCTGAGCGGCGAACGCACTTTATTATTTATTTATTTATTTTGTGCGTTCCGCCATTCCTAACAAAGGGTGGTTACCGCCAGTAGATGAAAGCATAAAAAGGAAGAACAAATGGGTTGTTCTGCACTGATGTGAGAAAGGGAGGATACCAATCTAATAGTAAGCTATTTATTCGTCAACGCATTTCAAAGTATACAACTTCACCAGGACAACCACGATCACCTTTGTGGATGTCCTGATGAAGAAGTTGCGTACTATGAAATGCGTTGATGAATAAACCACTTATTATTGGAATGGCATCCTCCATTCTCTCATAGAACAACCCATTTGCTCTTCCTTTTTATGCTTTCATATGCTCGTGGGTTTGCAGCAGCCTCACGCACAATCAGGGGTTTTGTGCACACAACCCAACCAGGTGAACGCAATTTGTGTTTTTGTTTTAATATTGCCACTCAGATAAGACCCTATTTCGGGCTTTGTCTCCTTCTCGTACCTCTAGTAGATAGCATTTAAAGGTTTTCTTTCCCTCCAGTACCAGCTAATTTGCATGCCCATGAGTAAGGCTTGTAAACTGAAACATGTTAGTTTTTCAAGTGCATGGAGGCAGTCGCAATTTTAATATACAGATAAATGTGACATTTTACCCCCTGCATATTGTGCCATTGCTGGAGGATTGCTTTTGATTTCTACGCCCGGACCTGGGCGACTCCGTGCGATGCCTATACAGCGAAAACCGCCACAACGTATTTGGTGAGCCGACTATCTCCCACTTTTCATTCACTTTAAAAGAATATAATGGGTATATGTTCTGCCCGTGAAAATCATGGATATCACATTTGTACTGTGTAAAATGTATTGAAATGGATACATTTGTATCAATAGAATATTATGGAAAATAAAACAACCTGACAAATTGAGAGATATTTGTGCACATACCTGTTTCGATTTTTTTTATAGTTTTTTTTTTTAATTCTGTTCATGGGCAGTCCCTGGTATTGCAGCTTAGCCACAAATGGAACTGAGCTGCACTACCACCAAAAAACCTATGCATGAGAGTGTCGCTGTTTCGGAAAGAAAGCAGCCATGCTGTGTTTTTATAATTCTGGACATCCCCTTTAATTAGTCTTGAAGTTTTGGCTGACATTCATTATCGCAGTTTTTTTTATTATAGGGCTCAGTTATATGTTTTTACCCTAATTATTTGGAGAACAGTGCATTTTTTTTTCTTAGGATACTTTATTTATGACATGCATTAAATTTATTAAACACATTGTGAAAAATTTCTATTGGTTTTTAACTGTTCTGACAGATTTTCTGACCGTGGTTAAAGTGAGTGTGGTTTAGATTTCCAGCTGTGTTTAGAAAGATTCATTAATTGCAACAATACAAAAAAAAAAAATCCAAAATCACTCCAGTAGGAAGGAGATGACATAAAACCTAGAATAAAGAGTTGTGTTCCAATATTCACCAAATTTAATAAACTCTGACATTTTGTAGATTTGGAGAGTAACCAGATGACTGAACTTGTCACTGTGTGACAACAAATAACTCTAAGGCTCCATTCACATGTCCGTTTTTCGCATAAGTGCGAGATCTGTGTTTTATGGACAGAAGACATTCATTGTTTTATGGACAGAAGACATTCATTATTTGTGTATCAGCATGAAATTGACACCAGCGCCATTTGTGTTGCAGCCTAGCACAGCGCTGTCCGTTCTTTACAGTCTTCATCTATGTTCAGATGAGTTGCTAAATTTATCGGACTTGCCACATCCGCAAATTGCATACATGACTGTCTCCGCGTGCAGCTCCAGGCGTCCAACCGTATCGCGGATGGTTGCAGGAGGTGCCTGGTTGGTATTAGCCGATGTCCGTGAGAAGGATTGCCAATTTACACTTTCATTTAGGCTAGCATTGACTAAGTATTCTGTCCATTTTCAACACGAAGAGCACACGGACAGAAAAACTGATCATCTGAACACACCCTAATGGGTAGGAAAAGTTTTTCTGTTTAGTTTTCTATTTTTTCATCACCGATAGTATAAATGGACACACAGAATAAAATAACAGATAAAACTGGATTAAAATAAAAAAAAAATAGGTGGATTTTTCTTATTGGTAAAAATGGACAAAATTATCTATTGGAAGCCCCTAATCGTTACTTGTAATGTAAAAATGCAACTATAATAAAAACTGATTATCTGAACACTAAGGTGTAGGAAATGTTTTGAACTTTTTCTATTTTGTTTTCCATGCCATTGCCACACTGATAGTTGAAATGGACACAGACCAAAATAACTGATGAAAAATGGATTAAAAAAATAAGAAAAAAAAATGATAAAAATTAATTTATTTTTTCTCATTTGTAATAGGGCCTAAAGGAACTATTTATTGGGTTGTAATGTAAAAACGCAACTGTAAAAAGAAACAGAAGAGATGCAGAAACAAACTCATTTTTAGAAAAAAAAATACAATGGGATAATTCAGACATTTTTTACATGCATTTCCTCCTCCCATAACAAATCAATAGAATATTAAAAAGTACAATTAATGATCTTTAAATCTGAAACAATATTTTTTTCTTATGAAACCTTTCAATAATTATCTCTATGTCCACAAGATGGCAGCAAAGATGCGAGCGCACAACGTAAGCACAATCTAACGCCAAGTTAGTAAATAACCTGAAACAGCAGCAAAATCTGCCTCCTCGGAAGAAAATCACTTGTAATAGGTGGAAGCGAGGAGCAGGCTGCAGAGTCAGGTACATTCTGCCGTCTCCCCTGTATTTTCCCAGTAGTGACAGTCCCTGATATTTATTTGGCTGCGCTCATCTCACGGCTGCCATCCTTGACGAAATCGCCTCATATGCACATTAAGCATTAGCTCGAGTTGTGCTCTATTTGCTGAAACAAAGAACTTTGCCTGTGGCTCCAAATAAATATTTTTATTTCAGATGGACAAACAACATCTGCGGTTTCGGAGAGCTCCGCTGTCACTGTCAAAAGCTAAATGATTCGTATAATTTTACAAAAGGCACGTGTTCGGGTGCACGTGTGCACACCAGGGCAGGCCGCGCGCTCGCTGATGCTTTTATAGGTCACAGAGAATGAGAAAAGTTTACTTGAAGAATTATTTTCTGCAGTTTGTGAAGAACGAGCTGTAAACGATCTTTGGGAACAAGCTGCAAGGTCCAAAAGTCTCCTCCATATAAAACCAATTCTGTGCCCTGGCTCTATGGAGAAACTCTTTATGACCATCAAAATTTAATTTATTCATTTTTTTTTAAACTGACTTGGCCATAGTAGATCTTGATGGAAATTTGTTGCTCTTTTCAGAGTATGTGCATGGCAAACAGTGGTCCTGTGCTCACCGATGTGACCGCTGATTGGTGGCATCATGCAACTATTGCAGCCAAAGTAAGAAGATGCTGAGAGCTCATCAGGGAACCAGGGCAGCACTATGGAGAAGTGGCAGAGGACAGGCAGATCACATTTTCTGGTGCATTTGGAGCAAAAAGTACTGCACAGCCCCTTTAAATGAAGAAATAGTTGATACAAGAGGAAACTTAAAGGGGTGTTCCAGCTTTAGTCTACAAATCTGCAGTATCTGACTGCAGACTTGTGAATCCTCATATGCATGCGGTCAGGATACTCCGATGTCGGTAACGTGAGTGGGCGGTCATATATCTGCATATACGAAATATGCATGCTCCCAACCACATTCTGACTAGACGCTGTCCGGCATCACTTGATACATTTGTATGGAGCGAGGCCATGCCCATCTAGTCGGCATTTGACCAGAAGTAAGCAAGTCATCACATACTTGCAGTCACACACCTTCTGTTGCTGGCACTGGAGAATTCTGGTGCACGTCATGACATTGTAACCTTTTGCGCAGAACCTTACCATGCCTCATCAGAGCTTAGTCGAGTGGCCCAGGAATTTCAATGCTCGGGAAACAGAAGATGCAACAATGACTGGACAGGTGGCGCTGAGGAGTGAAGGGATCAGAAAGAATAATAGTAATGTAAGCACAAAAATTTTTAATTTTTTACAGATTATGTTTATAATGCTTGGTTTTGGAGAGACCCCAGAGCCTAAGGGAAAATACATCTCCAATCCATTCTCAATGCAGCAACCAGGATCATATTCCTGTCCAACCGCTACATCGATGCCTCCACCTTGTGCCAGCCGTTGCTCTGGTTACCATCTGCTATAAAATACAATATAAACTTATCACTTTTTCCCCACAAAGCTCTCCACAGTTTAGCACCACCCTACATCTCTTCCCTATCACCCTACCTGTGCCTTTCTTTCCGCTAATGACCTAAGACTGACAGTCTCAATAATTCAAACCTCCCACTCCCATCTCCAAGTCTTCTCTCATGCTCCGCCAGTTGTCATAAATTGTAGCTTGCTCTCGCCTCTTGGTGTGCGTTTGATTTGTGTGTTACTTTGTAATGTTTTTATTGTCTGTACAAGTCCTCTCTTTAAATGTAAAGCATTGCCGAATATGTTGCCACTATAGAAATAATAATAATTTTAATACTGTATATAGAGTTGTTATTTTGTAATCTGTTATTATTATCATTATGCATTTATATAGCGCCATTTATTCCCTGGCGCTTTACATGTGAAAAGGGGAAATATAGACAAGTATAATAAACATGTGTAAGTCAAGGGACACACAAGTACATAAGGAGAGGGGACCCTGCCCACGAGGACTCACAGTCTACAGGGATGGGTGAGGATACAGTAGGAGAGGGTAGAGCAGGTCTTGCGGTGGTTCAGTAGACCGAGGATCATTGCAGGCTGTAGGCTTGTCGGAACAGGTGGGTCTTCAGGTTCTTCTTGAAGGTTTCCGCTGATGGTGAGAGTCTGATGTGTTGCGGCAGAGAGTTCCAGAGTATGGGGGAAGCATGGGAGAAGTCTTGTATGCGGTTGTGGGAAGAAGAGATAAGGGGGGAGTAGAGAAGGAGATCTTGAGATGATCGAAGTTTGGGTGCGGGTAGGTACCTAGAGACCATGTCACAGATGTATGGAGGAGACAGGTTGTGGATGGCTTTGTATGTCATGGTCAGGGTTTTGAATTGGAGCCTCTGGGCAATAGGAAGCCAGTGAAGGGCCAGGCATAGGGGGGAGGCTGGGAGATAGGTGGATTAGTCAGGCAGCAGAGTGTAGGATGGACTGGAGTGGAGCCAGAGTGCTAGAGGGGAGGCCAGAGAGTAGGAGGTTGCAGTAGTCGAGGCAGGAGATAAGAGCATGCACTAGTGTTTTTGTGGTTTTTGAGCTTGAGGCGGCAGGAGGAGGCGAGGGCTTGGATATGTGGTTTGAAAGAGAGCGCAGAGTCGAGGATCACCCCAAGGCACCGAGCGTGCGGGACTGGGGAAAGTGAGCAGCCATTAACATTGATGGATAGGTCTGGTGGAGGGGTAGAGTGAGATGGGGGAAAGATGATGAATTCTTTTTTGTCCATGTTTAGTTTGAGAAAGCGAGCAGAGAAGAAGGCTGAGATAGCAGACAGACATTGTGGGATTTCAGTCAGTAAGGAGGCGAGGTTGGGTCCAGATAGGTAGATCTGCGTGTCATCAGCAAAGCGGTGATAATGCAAACCGTAGGATTCTATGAGCTGTCCCAAGCCAAAGGTGTAGATGGAGAATAGTAGGGGTCCTAGGACAGAGCCTTGAGGAACACCAACAGACAGGGGGTGAGGTGAGGAGGTGGTGTGTGAGAGGGAGACACTAAATGTTCAGTCTGTTAGGTACAGTCATATGTTAAAGTTTGGGCACCCCTATTAATGTTAACCTTTTTTCTTTATAACAATTTTGGTTTTTGCAACAGCTATTTCGGTTTCATATATCTAATAACTGATGGACTCAGTTATATTTCTGGATTCAAATGAGGTTTATTGTACTAACAGAAAATGTGCAATCTGCATTTAAACAAAATTTGACCGGTGCAAAAGTATGGGCACCTCAACATAAAAGTGACATTAATATTTCGCAGATCCTCCTTTTGCAAAAATAAAAGCCTCTAGTCACTTCCTGTAGCTATTAATGAGTTCCAGGATCCTGGATGAAGGTATTTGTGACCATTCCTGTTTACAAAACAATTCCAGTTCAGTTAAGTTTGATGGTCGCCGAGCATGGACAGCCCGCTTCAAATCATCCCATAGATGTTCAATTATATTCAGGTCTGGGGACTGGGATGGCCATTCCAGAACATTGTAATTGTTCCTCTGCATGAATGCCTGAGTAGATTTGGAGCGGTGTTTCGGATCATTCTCTTGCTGAAATATCCATCCCCTGCATAACTTCAACTTCGTCACTGATTCTTGCACATTATTGTCAAGAATCTGCTGATACTGAGTTGAATCCATGCGACCCTCAACTTTAACAAGATTCCCAGTGCCGGCATTGGCCACACAGCCCCAAAGCATGATGGAACCTCCACCAAATTTTACTGTGAGTAGCAAGTGTTTTTCTTGTAATGCTGTGTTGTTTAGCCTCCATGCATAACGCCTTTTTGTATGACCAAACAACTCAATCTTTGTTTCATCAGTCCACAGGACCTTCTTCCAAAATGTAACTGGCTTGTCCAAATGTGCTTTTACATACCTCAGGCGACTCTGTTTGTGGCGTGCTTGCAGAAACGGCTTCTTTCGCATCACTCTCCCATACAGCTTCTCCTTGTGCAAAGTGCGCTGTATTGTGGACCAATGCACAGTGACACCATCTGCAGGAAGATGATGCTGCAGGTCTTTGGAGGTGGTCTGTGGATTGTCCTTGACTGTTCTCACCATTCTTCTTCTCTGCCTTTCTGATATTTTTCTTGGCCTGCCACTTCTGGGCTTAACAAGAACTGTACCCGTGTTCTTCCATTTCCTTACTATGTTCCTCACAGTGGAAACTGACAGGTTAAATCTCTGAGACAACTTTTTGTATCCTTCCCCTGAAGAGCTATGTTGAATATTCTTTGTTTTCAGATCATTTGAGAGTTGTTTTGAGGAGCCCATGATGCCACTCTTCATAGGAGAATCAAATAGAAGAACTACTTGCAAGTGGCCACCTTAAATACCTTTTCTCATGATTTGATACACCTGGCTATGAAGTTCAAAGCTCAATGAGGTTACAAAACCAATTTAGTGCCTCAGGAAGTCAGTAAAAAGTAGTTAGGAGTGTTCAAATCAAGAAAATGATAAGGGTGCCCATACTTTTGCACCGGTGAAATTTTGTTTAAATGCAGATTGCACATTTTCTGTTAGTACAATAAACCTCATTTGAATCCAGAAATATAACTGAGTCCATCAGTTATTAGATATATGAAACTGAAATAGCTGTTGCAAAAACCAAAATTGTTATAAAGAAAAAAGGTTAACATTAATAGGGGTGCCCAAACTTTAACATATGACTGTATGATGAGATCCAGGATAGGGCCAAGTCTGTGATGCCAAGAGATGAGAGAGTCTGTAGCAGGAGGGAATGATCTACGGTGTCGAAGGCAGAGGGCAGGTCAAGGAGAACAGAGTAGTGTCGCTTGTTCTTGGTGGTTAGTAAGTCGTTAGTGACTTTAGTTAGGGCAGTTTCAGTTGAGTGATGCGGTCGGAAGCCAGATTGTAACTGGTCAAAGAGGGACCAGGAGGAGAGGTGGGAGGACAGTTCAAGATGTACATGCTGTTCCAGTAGTTTTGAGGCGTAAGGGAGAAGAGATATCGGGCGATAGTTAGACACAGAGGATAGATCAAGAGAGGGCTTTTTGAGGATGGATGTGACTGAGGCATGTTTGAAGGATGAGGGAAAGACACCATTTGTAAGTGAAAGGATGAAGAGGTGTGTTAGAGATGGGATGAAGACTGTGGCCAAGTTAGGGATGAGGTGAGACGGGAGTGGATCGAGGGCACAAGTGGTGAGGTGTGATCTTGACACAAGGGTGGAGAGCTGATGTTCTGTCATGGTGGAGAAGCTGGCTTTTGCAGAACAGGGCTGAGCGGCTAAGAGGGGCATTGGGGGCTGCGGGCCTAAGTTTTGTCTGATCTTGTCGATCTTCTGCTTAAAGAAGGAGGCAAAGTCTTCAGCAGAAATGAGAGGAGGGGGAGGAGGTGCTGTGGGACGGAGTAGAGAATTGAAAGTGTTGAAGAGTTGTTTAGGGTTTTGAGACAGGGAGGATATGAGAGATGCGAAGTAAGTTTGTTTAGCGGCAGAGAGTGTGGACTTAAAGCTGGCAAGGGATTGCTTGATGAGCTGAAGTGCTCAGTAGAATGGGTTCTCTTCCATCTCCGCTCAGCGGCCCTGGAAACCCATCTCAGTTCTTTGGTCAGGCTGGTCAGCCAGGGCTGCATGTTGATTGTACGAGTTTTGCTCTGCGTGAGGGGGGCAGCCGAATCAAGTGTTGCTGTTATTGTGGTGTTATAAAAAGTGGCAGCAGCATCTGTGTCATGAACGGAAGCTATGTCTGTAAGATGTCTGTTATGATCGACAGCTAATAAATCTTCTGTGGCCAGTGCGAGTACAATCTCACTGATGATACTCTATGGATCAGTCACATATGGTATACATATACATTTCTCCAAACCGATTACAATAGTCAAGATTTTTCACAGTGATGCGATAGATATTATATAGGTGCCTCCATTATGGTCCTTGTAGAAAAGATCAAATGTAATTATTTTTTTAAAAATATGTTTAATAAACTACTGATCGAAGACCAGTGTACATGGCTTTAAAGGAAATACTTTACTTATTGTGCCACTATGATTTATCATGGAGAAGTTATGTGTGCCATCTATTACTGCTGGTTGTTCAGTGGGTGAAAGTAAATGAGCGATAATGGCTGCCACTTCATAGAGAACGCACTATGCTTTTCCTAAAAGCTTGATTTATAACATCTGATTAACAATCAGAGGGAGGAATGGATAATCCCATGGACTTGGAAAGATTCAAGGAGGTTACGAAGACGATACACACTACATAAAAGGTATATTATGAAATAAGAAAATCATGAGTCAGGATGGTTGTCATATGCTAATGTTAAGTTTAAAGAAATTGTACAAATTTTTACAGAACAGCGCCACTTTACTGCACTGGTTGCATCAGGTATTGCAGTTTTCTCAACGTGCTAGTAGTATGCCATATCAGATGAAGTCAAGAAAATAAAAAAATGATGCTGTTTCTAGAAAAAAAAGGCAAAAACTCTTAAATGGACAGCATTTTTTCAAAAACACCATTACAAAATACAAATGTCCCCTTTACCTTTCATTTATTACTCTAATTGCCCACAATACAAATTTAACACATTGTGAGTACAGACTAACAAAATTTTTGAAGGGCAGCAATTCCCATTACAAACAGCAGGTGGCTGCACAAAAAAAACAAGGCGTAAACATCTATTGACAGAGTATCTTCAAATTATTATTTTTTTCTTTTTCAAAACTGGCATCTCATGCTATTCATTTTTGGATTTTTTGAGTCAAAAGATAACGAAGGACACCTCTGTATTGATGTCTCCCACTTTCAGATATTCCTTTAAGAGGTGGAGCAGAGCTGCTGGAGAATAGTAGGTGTCACTTTAAATGATTTTTCATTACTTCATTGAGTCAATTATTACTTAAAAAGGGGTCCTTTAGTTCACTGTCTTTTTGCTAAAAGTCTTGAAAAACTGCTTCATAAACTCAAACTCTTTTCTATGGGAAATTAACTTTACTGTTCATATGAAGATTTTTATAAGCATTTTTTTTTCCCTGAAAAGGTTTTGTAAAATGACCAGAGGAAAAAAAAAAAAAACAATGTGCATGTGTCTTTGAAGTGGATCCAGATGGAACTGGTTTTCAGAGCAGAAATGGTCATATCAAAAAAGACTGCAAAAACACAATTTAGGGAAAGAAAATGTACCAAAACTGAGATTTCTGCCTTAAAACTTGCTGGATTTCTTCTTCTGAAAAAAATAAAGTTTTTCAAAATTTATTGAGCAGAAACTCAATCCTCCTCAAAAATGCAAAACACTTAAAAAAAGAAAACCTTGAAGGTTATGTTCAGTTCCTTGTGTTAAAAAAAAAATAAAAAATAAAATAAATCAGCAAAAATATTCTGTATACACAAACTCCAGGGCTATGCAAATACAAAAGTTGTTTTTTTTCCCCCAAACAACTCCGCTGGCTATGTGCACACGGAGTCTTTTGAGAGTAGAAACTGAGAAGAATCTGGGCAGAAACTCTCAGAACCCAAGAGTAACGTATCTCCTTGCGGAGATTGCCATGTCAAGCCTGCCATACCACATGACTCAGCATTAAAGCCAAACCATAATCTCAATTTGGCTCGTGAAAGGGTCGATATTGACTTTTAGGATTGCTACTTCCTATATGTGGCACTAGATTTCTAGTCCTCTTCCTCTCTGAAGAGACAATTTACATTTATCCCAGAAGAGCACTGCAAGATTTAAAAGTCTCCTAACCTTGGCATGTCAGGCTTGACATGTCACTCTCTGCAAGGAGAAACATTACACCTTTGATCCCTGTGACACGCCTCTCACCCAGCCAAACTAGATCTCAGACCTTGCAACGACGAGTGGCAGTACCCAAAAAATAGTGTCTGCAAATTGAGATTCCCGGTTTGGCTTTTATCCCAAGTCATGTGACAAGGCTCTATATTGACTTTTAGGATGGTAACTTCTAACAGATGGTGCTAGATTCTTAGTCCTCTTCCTCACTGAAGAGACAGAATCCTACTAAAAAATTTTAATTGACTCAAAAACTTGGGAGTTTCGCCTTCTACTCTGAAAAAAGACTATGTGTATATAGTCTTCGGGAATATTGGCTAACGAGGGCATAAAACAAGGGAACATCATAAATTAAACCCAAAGTACCATTTGCAATATTAAATAGATTTTAATTGACTTCACTATAGCTGAAATACCAGATATGAAACCAAATTCTTACATGGCGAGCCAATTCTAATTTTAGAGATTCAGTAGCACATGACATCACATAATCCCAGCAATAATTATTCTGATTAGTAACAAACATGTTATAGAAATAAAAAAGTGAAAAAAAGCAAACTCAGGGGGAAAAAAAAGACAAAACAAGCGAAAAACATTGTTCTATGTCAATTAATATGATGTGTTACATTTAACCGACACTGAAACAACAAACATCTCCCTTCAAGGTAGAAGTTCATTATGCCAAGATTGCTTGTTGGAGGACCTTGAGCACTTTCTTACCACGGGCCAAATGTACAATAAGGTCAGATACAATGCAGGGATCTTCCCTGGTGACCTGTCAAACATATTGAATTCAGAAAGGCAAACAGCTGAGACAAGACCAAGTAGGCAAGTAAAAAAAATCTATTGTAAGGAAGTTTATGTGCAGCGGCCCTGGCTTTGTAAGGCTTAGGAAGCATGAAAGATTTAGCATCTAGGTTATTTTATGCTAATCGAGTCACATATGCTTCAATGGCTGTATTACGGAAGGACAGGGAAGATTCTTCATTGGTCTTCTGTTACACTTGATTGCATGTTGAGCATGTTAAGGAAGATCAGTCAGTTCTTATTTAACCCTTTCGCGCCTGAGCCTGTTTTTGCCTTCGTGACCAGGCCAATTTTTTCAATTCTGACCAGTGTCACTTTATGAGGCCATAACTCTAGAACGCTTCAACGGATCCTGCTGATTCTGACATTGTTTTCTCATGACATATTGTACTTCAGGATAGTGGTAAAATTTCTTAGATATGAACTGCGCTTATATGTTAAAAAAATCGAAATTTGGCAAAAATTTTGAAAATGTTGCAATTTTCAAACTTTTAATTTTTATGCCCTTAAATCAGAGAGTGATATCGCACAAAATAGTTAATAAATAACATTTCCCACATGTCTACTTTACATCTGCACAATTTTGGAAACATAATTTTTTTTTTTTAGGAAGTTATAAGGGTTAAAAGTTGACCAGCGATTTCTCATTTTTACAACAAAATTTACAACACCATTTTTTTTAGGGACCACCTCACATTTGAAGTGAGTTTGGGGGGTCAATATGACAGAAAATACCCAAAAGTGACACCATTCTAAAAACTGCACCTTTCAATGTACTCAAAACCACATTCAAGAAGTTTATTAACCCTTCAGGTGCTTCACATGAATGAATGGAATGTGGAAGGAAAAAATAAACATTTAACTTTTTTTCACAAACATTTTACTTCAGAACCATTTTTTTTATTTTCACAAGTGTAAAAACAGAAAATGAACCACAAAATTTTTTGTGCAATTTCTCCCAAATACGCCAATACCCCGTATGTGGGGCTAAACCACTGTTTGAGCACACGGCAGAGCTCAGAAAGGAAGGAGTGCCGTTTGACTTTTTCAATGCAGAATTGGCTGGAATTGAGATAGGACGCCATGTCGCATTTGGAGAGCCCCTAATGTGCCTAAACAGTGGAAACCCCCACAAGTGACCCCATTTTGGAAACTAGACCCCTTAAAGAACTTATCTAGATGTGTCGTGAGCACTTTGAACCCCCAAGTGCTTCACAGAAGTTTATAACGTAGAGCCATGAAAATAAAAAATCATTTTTGTTCCACAAACATGATCTTTTAGCCCCCAATTTTTTATTTTCACAAGGGTAACAGGAGAAATTGGACCCCAAAAGTTGTTGTCCAATTTGTCCTGAGTACACTGGTACCCCATATGTGGAAGAAAACTACTGTTTGGGCACACGGGGGGGCTCGGAAGGGAAGTAGTGATGTTTTGGAATGCAGACTTTGATGGAATGGTCTGCGGGTGTCATGTCGCGTTTGCAGAGCCCCTGATGTGCCTAAACAGTGGAAATCCTCCACAAGTGACCCCTTTTTGGAAACTAGACCCCCCCAAGGAACTTATCTAGATGTGTGGTGAGCACTTTGAACCCCCAAGTGTTTCACTAAAGTTTATAATGTAGAGCCGTGAAAATAAAAAAATCATTTTTTTTCCACAAAAAATGATCTTTTAGCTCCCAATTTTTATTTTCACAAGGGTAACAGGAGAAATTGGACCCTAAGAGTTGTTGTCCAATTTGTCCTGAGTACGCTGGTACCCTACATGTGGGGGGGGGACCACTGTTTGGGCACACGGTGGGGCTCGGAAGGGAAGTAGTGACGTTCTGGAATGCAGACTTTGATGGAATGGTCTGCGGGCGTCATATTGCATTTACAGAGCCCCTGATGTACCTAAACAGTGGAAACCCCCAATTCGAATTCCAACCCTAACCCCAACACACCCCTAACCCTAGCCCTAACCCTAGCCTGCCTACCTGCTTTTTTTTTTCTTTACTTTTTTTTTTATTTTTGTGTTTTTTATTTTTTGTATTTTTGACTCATAGTAACGCCACTTTTCCTCTGATCTCACACTGGCAGATGATCAGAGGAGAAGCAGCGTTACTATGTGATAAGATCGCTGCCCGGCACATAGTAACGCCACTTCTCCTCTGATCTCACACTGACAGATGAGCAGAGGTGAAGCAGCGTTACTGTGTGACAAGATCGCTGCCTGACACAGCTGTGCTAGGCAGCGATCAGCTGTGCCAGGCAGCGATCTAGTCACACTGTAACGCTGCTTCACCTCTGCTCATCTGTCAGCATGAGCTCAGAGGAGAAGTCGCGTTATAATGAGGGAGATCGCCGGGAAACAAGCAGCTTTCCCAGCGAGCTCTCTCATTGGCTGCTGTGACGCGACGTCATCAGGACCTGAACCAATCAGGTCTCGATGACGTCGGGGGTCCCAGCATGCATTGTGCACGGGGATCCCCGCGTTATAAGGTATGAGGGGGTCCCGGGGGGCACAAAACCGCCGACAGTAGATAAACGTCGGCGCTGCACAAAGCCCAGCAAGCGCCAACATTTATCTACAGTGGGCGGTCGCGAAGAGGTTAATATTTCCCAATGAGAGAATCCACAAATATTACTATCATAACTTCTGCTGTTTTAATCATGGAAGGAATCAG
The DNA here is from genome assembly GCF_039654945.1 of Dendrobates tinctorius. Taxonomy (NCBI): domain Eukaryota; kingdom Metazoa; phylum Chordata; class Amphibia; order Anura; family Dendrobatidae; genus Dendrobates; species Dendrobates tinctorius. Next base: position 19,968,236 of record NW_027361810.1, on the reverse strand, counting down.
TTGAAACACAGATGGGGAACCCTGTCCAAGAACAGTACATGAGACCCTTGTCTGTAAAGGGAATCTACTTTATTTTCTGGTTGTATATTTCTTTTACATGTTGCTTGAGTTACTGTTAACAGTATTTACAGCAGCAACGTGGACCACAGGAACCTTCAGAAAGGAAATGCCTCATTGGTATAGGTGAAGTGGGCCTGTTCTATGAAATGTGCAGTTGTCACTGTGCAGGGAGGAAGAGGAGGTGAGCTGTGACATCACCTACTGTGAATGGTGGATCCTGTGTCATCTGCTGTATACAGAGGTGTTATCAGTCATTGTACAGGAGTACATGAGCTGTGACATGACCTATTGTGAATGGTGGATGCTGTGTTATCCACTGTATATAGAGGTATTATCAGTCATTGTTGAGGAGGAGGAGTAGGTGAGCTGTGACATCACCTATTGTGAATGGTGGATACGGCGTTATCTACTGTACAGGGACATAACTACCGGGGTAGCAGCCGAAGCGGTTGCTCTGGGGCCCGGCCCATATAGGGTCCCGGGTCCCCAGCTCCCGACTATGCTGGCAGCCCGGTCCGCGCTAGGGCCCCCCTACATTCTATTCAGGCGTCTGCTCTGCAGCTTTATTTTCAATGAATACCCAGCGCCTGCCGGCCCCCCCCCTATGGTCCAGCCAGCTTTGCAATCCCCCCCTGCACAATGGTCCAGCCACAGCACCGCCCTCACCTGACGTCACACACTGCTCTACTCTACTTCCTCATTCGGTCAGTGTGTGCCACATGGGACTGGGAGAGGGACGGCCAGGTAACAAGAAATTTTTTTTTTTTTTTTTTTTTTTTTTTTTGAGAGCGGCGATCCGGGAGGCCTGGGCCAGAATACTGGGCACGATGGGGGCAGATTGCTGGGCACGATGGGGGCAGATTGCTGGACACGATGGGGGCAGATTGCTGGACACGATGGGGGCAGATTGCTGGACACGATGGGGGCAGATTGCTGGACACGATGGGGGCAGATTGCTGGACACGATGGGGGCAGATTGCTGGACACGATGGGGGCAGATTGCTGGACACGATGGGGGCAGATTGCTGGACACGATGGGGGCAGATTGCTGGACACGATGGGGGCAGATTGCTGGACACGATGGGGGCAGATTGCTGGACACGATGGGGCAGATTGCTGGACACGATGGGGGCAGATTGCTGGACACGATGGGGGCAGATTGCTGGACACGATGGGGGCAGATTGCTGGACACGATGGGGGCAGATTGCTGGACACGATGGGGGCAGATTGCTGGACACGATGGGGGCAGATTGCTGGACACGATGGGGGCAGATTGCTGGACACGATGGGGGCAGATTGCTGGACACGATGGGGGCAGATTGCTGGACACGATGGGGGCAGATTGCTGGACACGATGGGGGCAGATTGCTGGACACGATGGGGGCAGATTGCTGGACACGATGGGGGCAGATTGCTGGACACGATGGGGGCAGATTGCTGGACACGATGGGGGCAGATTGCTGGACACGATGGGGGCAGATTGCTGGACACGATGGGGGCAGATTGCTGGACACGATGGGGGCAGATTGCTGGACACGATGGGGGCAGATTGCTGGACACGATGGGGGCAGATTGCTGGACACGATGGGGGCAGATTGCTGGACACGATGGGGGCAGATTGCTGGACACGATGGGGGCAGATTGCTGGACACGATGGGGGCAGATTGCTGGACACGATGGGGGCAGATTGCTGGACACGATGGGGGCAGATTGCTGGACACGATGGGGGCAGATTGCTGGACACGATGGGGGCAGATTGCTGGACACGATGGGGGCAGATTGCTGGACACGATGGGGGCAGATTGCTGGACACGATGGGGGCAGATTGCTGGACACGATGGGGGCAGATTGCTGGACACGATGGGGGCAGATTGCTGGACACGATGGGGGCAGATTGCTGGACACGATGGGGGCAGATTGCTGGACACGATGGGGGCAGATTGCTGGACACGATGGGGGCAGATTGCTGGACACGATGGGGGCAGATTGCTGGACACGATGGGGGCAGATTGCTGGACACGATGGGGGCAGATTGCTGGACACGATGGGGGCAGATTGCTGGACACGATGGGGGCAGATTGCTGGACACGATGGGGGCAGATTGCTGGACACGATGGGGGCAGATTGCTGGACACGATGGGGGCAGATTGCTGGACACGATGGGGGCAGATTGCTGGACACGATGGGGGCAGATTGCTGGACACGATGGGGGCAGATTGCTGGACACGATGGGGGCAGATTGCTGGACACGATGGGGGCAGATTGCTGGACACGATGGGGGCAGATTGCTGGACACGATGGGGGCAGATTGCTGGACACGATGGGGGCAGATTGCTGGACACGATGGGGGCAGATTGCTGGACACGATGGGGGCAGATTGCTGGACACGATGGGGGCAGATTGCTGGACACGATGGGGGCAGATTGCTGGACACGATGGGGGCAGATTGCTGGACACGATGGGGCAGATTGCTGGACACGATGGTTGCAGATTGCTGGACACGATGGGGGCAGATTGCTGGACACGATGGGGGCAGATTGCTGGACACGATGGGGGCAGATTGCTGGACACGATGGGGCAGATTGCTGGACACGATGGGGGCAGAATGGAGGACACGATGGGGCAGATTGCTGGTCATGATGGGGGCAGAATGCTGGACACGATGGGGCAGATTGCTGGACACGATGGGGCAGATTGCTTGTCATGATGGGGGCAGAATGGAGGACACGATGGGGCAGATTGCTGATCATGATGGGGGCAGAATGCTGGGCACGATGGGGCAGATTGCTGGACACGATGGGGCAGATTGCTGGTCATGATGGGGCAGATTGCTGGACACGATGGGGCAGATTGCTGGACACGATGGGGCACAATGCTGGACACGATAGGGGCAGAATGTGATGGTGAGACACAGGAGGGGACTGAATGGACACGGGGGCAGAATGTGACAGTGAGACACAGGAGGGGGCAGAATGTGAGGCACGGGGGCAGAATGTGACAGTGAGACACAGGAAGGGGCACAATGAGATACAGGGCATGATTGGAGACAGGGGGCAGGATCAAAGACATGGGGGCATGACTGGAGACACTGGGGGCAGGATTGGAGACAGATGAGGCAGGGTTGGAGACAGATGGGGCAGGGTTGGAGACAGATGGGGCAGGATGGATATGGTGGAGACAGATGGGGCGATCATGTGGGGCAGAATGGATACTTATGAGGGCGGGATGGGAGAACGTATGGCTGAAGCCAGGAATGAGACACACGGGGGTCAGGATGGGGGATATTATTACCACAGGATCTAATTAAGGGATATTATTACTGCAGTGATGTATTTATTTTATTTTTTGAGTATACTGTTTTAAATGGGGGGGCGGTCCTGTTACTGTGTAGAGTGACACTATGTTGCCTTTTTTTCTTCATGTGATGTAATGTAGAAGTTGGGAAAAATAAGTAATGTGTTATTTCCTGCAGAGACGAGCCCTGGCTGGAAGACGTGATGGCGATCTGTGCTGGATGAAAGATGAAAAACAAAGATTAAGGACTTCGCCTAGAGACATCACTGGTGAGTTAGTGTGTTACCTGTACACTGACACTATACACTGTATAGAGGCCCTGTGTATAATGTCATTGATCACTGTATTACCTGTACACAGACACTGCATACTAAGTACAGATCTCCTGTGTATAATGGCACTTATGGGGATAGTATCGTGTTTTTTTTTTATTACTGATCAGTATTGTAGTTTTCAGTCACTGTGGTGGTAATATGTGGTCCGGTCATGGTGCGGTGGTGATCCTTGTATGTGATATTATTCGGTCACTGTGGTGGTAATATGTGGTCTGGTCATGGTCTGGCGGTATTTGTTCCTTGTGTGTGGTATTATAGGTCACTATGTGGTCTGGACATGGTGTGGTGGTATTTTTCCCTTGTATGTGATATTATTGGTCATTTTAAAAATTGAAAAATTAAAAAAAACCTAAATTGTATCACACAAATATTTAATAGGTTACAGTAGAGTAGGGATCGGCCAAAAGAGTCTACCGTGTTATAGTGGCGGCTTAAAAAATCTTTTGGCCAAAACAAAAGCTGCCAGCTATATGTGTGATCTGGTGATGGGAACTGTTAATGTGTGATTGGTGAGAAGTGGAGCTTTTCCAAGAGAGAGCGGTGGGGCTTTGGACAGTTCGAGGGGTGGAGGCGAGGCAGGGGTGGAGCTTGGGCGGAGTCTCAAGGGGGCCCTGAAAATTTTACCAGTATGGGGCCCCGAAATTCCTAGTGGCAGCCCTGAGTGCAATTAAGTACATTACTGTGGCGCTCCAGTGGGTGTTGTGGCCAATGCTGTCTTGGGGGCCCACCGGCCCGGTGCGTGCAGGGGATCCGGGGCCCCGGCGGAAAAAAGTACACTATGATTTTGCAGCCTACGCTGCATTTCTGTGCCTGCTGTGCGGAGCAAAGCACATATTGGGCCCGCCTCCCTGCCTGCAGCCAGTGTATTGCTTCAGTCCCGCCCCTTCCCTGAGCCCTCGCATCTTGAAGAGGGTGTGTCTTGAAGGGGGTGTGTCTTTGAGGGGGCCCCATTTAAAAGTTTGCTATGGGGCCCAATCAGTTCTAGTTACGCCCCTGCTACTGTATATAGATGTGTTATCAGTCATCGTACAGGAGGAGGTGAGCTGTGACATCTATTGTGAATGATGGTGGTGTATCCTGTGGTACCTATATATAGGCAATACCTGTCATTGTAGCCCTACCTGTGATGATAATCAGATGACTATTGAGAAATCACCTGTAAAGAACAGGGAGTGGCAGACTGTTATGATACTGTTATGTCTGTAGAATTCTTTCTGGCCTGGAATTTATGCCCAAAAGGTTCAGGCGTTGGACACAAATATAGGAGAGCGACTAGAGGTCAATTCTAAACTAACCAAATTTAATTAGAAGAATTTCCCAAATTTTGTGTTATACATTTTGTGTGAATCCATTTCACTTCATTTTATTTTATAAGGCCAAAAATGGGTTAAAAATTTAAGAAAAAAATGATACCTTGCCATCAGTTGTCCAGCAGCACAGCCTCTATCCACTCCGGACCTATTTTCCCGCATCCAACTGGCCCGGCCTGATGCATCCCAGAATCTTTGGCTCCTCTGTGCTTGATCAGACCTCAGCCTGTGATGTAATAAGCCATGACATTGCATGACTTCTACTCCTTGACTAGGTCTCATGCGACATCATGACATAAGGGCCTGGTCAAGTGTGAAGAAGCCGAGTTGTAGCATAATGGATCGGAAAGAGTAAGTGCAGCTGAATGCATGAGGGCTAAGGCAACATAATTATGTATTTTTTTTACCTATGCTTACTGTCCTATGGGATCTGGACCATAAGAGAGAGATTTTAGCTTGTAGTAAACAAATTTGACGTAATCAAATTTCTTGGACAAATTTGAGCCAATTTTCCAAACTGACTTTCAGCAGACTCATCGCTGGTAACCACCTTTCTTAGGTGTTACTTGAAAGATAAAGAAAATCTCTGGGTCACAACTACATTCAGTTACTCATCCTGCAATATATCACGCGATACATAGAGACTCTAAAACATAAATGTTGCAATATCCAAAACAACCAACTTCGCTCTGCTGCATCCAACAAACTCCGCTCTGCCACCTCTGTACTGAGATCTGATTTCTCCATGCTCTCAGAAGAGGTAATCACAGGACAACAAGAACCTCATCAGCCGAGCGCCAGCCCTTAATGCGGTTTTATTTCGTTATTACCACCATTTCTGTGTAAATGACAGTTAGGATTATTTAAGATTATATTGTAATCCTTTTAATCCTCAGCGCCTTAAATTTCAGTCCAAACACCAAAGTGCACTTAGCAAAAAAAATGTTTCAAGCTAGGCGATCTTCCCATAAATCGTCCCTTCAGCGTCGCCCCGTGATGGAAAGCCCTAACCTTCCTTGACGGCACCAAACAGACTTGTAATTGCGTTTAAAGAGAAAGTAATTGTCCCCTCTGTCTATTTTTCATCCGCTCGTTCTCAGCTTCACCTTAACATTTCTCCGCTCGCGCTAATTTAAACAGAAAATAATAAGCAATGAATTCTCCATATTATTAAAACCAACAGCTCTACGGACTCTAATACATAATACAGGCATAAGCACCTGCAACCGTCTCATTATAAGGCTGTAATTAATATCTCCCCTCTGATATAATGGATTTTAAATGTAAACATTGCTAACAGGTATAATTTCGTCTCACTGATTCCTCTTATCCAAATTATTCAGTGGTCATTTTCCATATACAATCAATAATTCATGGTCTTAAATTGAAAACTCAGGCTAATTTCGACAACGGAATTTTAACTGACATTTCTAAAGAGAACACATCAGCCGGGCTAATTATTGCCTCGTTTCACTGTGTGGCCTTTCATTATACCGGAGGTAATGAAAAAAATAAATAAAATAATAACAATAACACATCGCTTTGCTTCCCTCTTCTCATGCTTGAAGCCCATGGACCAGAAGGGATGTAATGTTTTCATTTTTCTTTGACCTTTACGTTCTTGGGATCATAAAATGATTCTTTGTTTCTTTACATAGTGTATAATGCTGTCACAATGTGCAAGACGCAACCATAAAATAGCAATGAGATAACCAATTACCAATGACAGCTATTACTCTGCATTGTTTTACAATTCAAGAAGGCGCCCCCGTCTGAAGAACCTTTACCGTATCGGCAGCTTTGCTGATGATTGTAGATCCATCGGACTTAACCTCAACAATCACCTTTGAAAGGCTTCCGATAATATTGAGAACCTTCGACATGTCATTGTGATAGGTCAGAAGTTTTGATCAGCGAGTTGTGGAGATCTCATCAAAGGGAGGGTGTCCGACATCGACGTACTCTTACGCCTGCCATTGGAAAGAGGTTCATCAATAAACCCTCTTGACCTGTGAAGGGAGGTGTACTTACTTTAACCCCTTCATGATCTTGGACATATATGCACAGTCAAAGTCGTTTCCCTCCCTTTGATACGGGCCCCTGCTGTCATGTGCCTCCAACAGCAGCGGATGGAATCACGATCCTCCTGCGACTGTTATCATGTTAAACGCTGCTGTCGATCACTGACAGGGGCATTTAACTCACTCCCAGTGGAAGTACGCGCTAAGACATGCCCATCGGCACCCCTGTCATGTAATAGCAGGGCGCCGATGGGTTGTCATGACAGCTGGGGGTCTACAGAAGACCCCCATGCTTGTCATTGCAGACCTTCTATGAACTCCAGCTTTCATAACAGATGATCATTTCTACTACATATAGCAGGGCTGAAAAAAAAAAAAAACAACCAAAAAAAATCAATTGTGGAATTGCACTTTTTTTTTTTGCAATTTCACAGCACTTGGAATTTTCATTATAATGACTGAAAAATCCAGATATTAAACTAAGCATTTTATGATTCCCAACATTATATATATATATATATATATATATATATATATATATATATATATATATATATATATATATATATATACACAGTGGGGAAAAAAAGTATTTAGTCAGTCAGCAATAGTGCAAGTTCCACCACTTAAAAAGATGAGAGGCGTCTGTAATTTACATCATAGGTAGACCTCAACTATGGGAGACAAACTGAGAAAAAAAAATCCAGAAAATCACATTGTCTGTTTTTTTTTTCATTTTATTTGCATATTATGGTGGAAAATAAGTATTTGGTCAGAAACAAGCAGTCAAGATTTCTGGCTCTCACAGACCTGTAACTTCTTCTTTAAGAGTCTCCTCTTTCCTCCACTCATTACCTGTAGTAATGGCACCTGTTTAAACTTGTTATCAGTATAAAAAGACACCTGTGCACACCCTCAAACAGTCTGACTCCAAACTCCACTATGGTGAAGACCAAAGAGCTGTCAAAGGACACCAGAAACAAAATTGTAGCCCTGCACCAGACTGGGAAGACTGAATCTGCAATAGCCAACCAGCTTGGAGTGAAGAAATCAACTGTGGGAGCAATAATTAGAAAATGGAAGACATACAAGACCACTGATAATCTCCCTCGATCTGGTGCTCCACACAAAATCCCACCCCGTGGGGTCAGAATGATCACAAGAACGGTGAGCAAAAATCCCAGAACCACGCGGGGGGACCTAGTGAATGAACTGCAGAGAGCTGGGACCAATGTAACAAGGCCTACCATAAGTAACACACTACGCCACCATGGACTCAGATCCTGCAGTGCCAGGCGTGTCCCACTGCTTAAGCCTGTACATGTCCGGGCCCGTCTGAAGTTTGCTAGAGAGCATTTGGATGATCCAGAGGAGTTTTGGGAGAATGTCCTATGGTCTGATGAAACCAAACTGGAACTGTTTGGTAGAAACACAACTTGTCGTGCTTGGAGGAAAAAGAATACTGAGTTGCATCCATCAAACACCATACCTACTGTAAAGCATGGTGGTGGAAACATCATGCTTTGGGGCTGTTTCTCTGCAAAGGGGCCAGGACGACTGATCCGGGTACATGAAAGAATGAATGGGGCCATGTATCGTGAGATTTTGAGTGCAAACCTCCTTCCATCAGCAAGGGCATTGAAGATGAAACGTGGCTGGGTCTTTCAACATGACAATGATCCAAAGCACACCGCCAGGGCAACGAAGGAGTGGCTTCGTAAGAAGCATTTCAAGGTCCTGGAGTGGCCTAGCCAGTCTCCAGATCTCAACCCTATAGAAAACCTTTGGAGGGAGTTGAAAGTCCGTGTTGCCAAGCGAAAAGCCAAAAACATCACTGCTCTAGAGGAGATCTGCATGGAGGAATGGGCCAACATACCAACAACAGTGTGTGGCAACCTTGTGAAGACTTACAGAAAACGTTTGACCTCTGTCATTGCCAACAAAGGATATATCACAAAGTATTGAGATGAAATTTTGTTTCTGACCAAATACTTATTTTCCACCATAATATGCAAATAAAATGAAAAAAAAACAGACAATGTGATTTTCTGGATTTTTTTTTCTCAGTTTGTCTCCCATAGTTGAGGTCTACCTATGATGTAAATTACAGACGCCTCTCATCTTTTTAAGTGGTGAAACTTGCACTATTGCTGACTGACTAAATACTTTTTTTCCCCACTGTATATATATATATATACACACTCACTGGCCACTTTATTAGGTACACCATGCTAGTAACGGGTTGGACCCCCTTTTGCCTTCAGAACTGCCTCAATTCTTCGTGGCAGAGATTCAACAAGGTGCTGGAAGCATTCCTCAGAGATTTTGGACCATATTGACATGATGGCATCACACAGTTGGCGCAGATTTGTCGGCTGCACATCCCTGATGCGAATCTCCCGTTCCACCACATCCCAAAGATGCTCTATTGGATTGAGATCTGGTGACTGAGGAGGCCATTTGAGTACAGTGAACTCATTGTCATGTTCAAGAAACCAATCTGAGATGATTCGAGCTTTATGACATGGCGCATTATCCTGCTGAAAGTAGCCATCAGATGCCTGTTCTTAGCTGAGAGGAGTGGTACCCAGTGTGGTCTTCTGCTGCTGTAGCCCATCTGCCTCAAAGTTCGACGCACTGTGCGTTCAGAGATGCTCTTCTGCCTACCTTGGTTGTAACGGGTGGCAATTTGAGTCACTGTTGCCTTTCTATCAGCTCGAACCAGTATGCCCATTCTCCTCTGACCTCTGGCATCAACAAGGCATTTCCGGCCACAGAACTGCCGCTCACTGGATTTTTTTTCTTTTTCGGACCATTCTCTGTAAACCCTAGAGATGGTTGTGCGTGAAAATCCCAGTAGATCAGCAGTTTCTGAAATACTCAGACCAGCCCTTCTGGCACCAACAATCTTGCCACGTTCAAAGGCACTCAAATCACCTTTCTTCCCCATACTGATGCTCGGTTTGAACTGCAGGAGATTGTCTTGACCATGTCTACATGCCTAAATGCACTGAGTTGCCGCCATGTGATTGGCTGATTAGAAATTAAGTCTTAACACACAGTTGGACAGGTGTACCTAATAAAGTGGCCAGTGAGTGTATATATATATATATATATATACACACACACACACACACATGCATACATACACTGTATATATGTAATATATGTAGGTCTAAAAGTTCCATATAATGTTTGCAGCTGTATTGGAAATTCTGGTGCCACCTACGTTGTTCCTACCCAGAAGGCTATGCATATGCAGTTGCTTTACAAGTAAACGAAAGGGCAAGAAAGGGAATCTCCAATATGGCAGCATTGTGCATTGTTCTCCTCTCATGGTCTTGATTAGATGTAATAAGTCACCACACGCTTAAAATTTGAACAAAATATTATTTTACCTGGAACACATTTTTCCGACTGGATTTCTCATTTGTCCACTCAATCAGCGCCCCCCGTAGATCTATGTACTCAGATTTAGTGCCGGATTTCTGGAAACATGAAAGTAGCTTTGTCAATTTGGTTATAGACATTTGCTTATCCATACAAATAAGTTAAAAAGCAATTAAGTGATATATGCTCATCTACTCTAAGCCTGTTTGTTCTTGTGGTCACCATTCCGGCAGAAGTAATGATGCTCCATTGTTCAGTCACTTAACCACTAATTAACATGATTGGCTGCAGCGGTCAGGTGACTGAAATGGGGAGCTATTAGCGTTTCAGTGATATGACCACTGCAGTCAATCATGGGCCTCGACAGGTGCAATTCTCCTCTCGACTGTTGGATTATGCACCCACGATGACCGCTTTATAGAGAACTCTGAAGAAGTTAGACCTTTGATTGTGTCTGAACTTGTAACACAAACATTGCGGATGTATTATTGGTGCCACAATTTATAAAAAATAAATAGAAAATTAGAATTTTCCTAACTTTTTATTTCTATGATTTCTTTACTCATTTTCAAAATTTTTACATTTTTTTTTTTTAATCCATCAAAAAGTTTCATTAATGATAAACACAACAAGACACAAAATCTGTTCTATCAAAAGCAGAAGGTGGAAATATTTAACAAGCAAATCACTAGCCAAATATAATTCAGATGAAAAGAAATGTTTCTCCTATAGGAAGACTCAGTCATGGATGAATCTTGCGGATAGAACTGGAGTATTTTATAGACGACTTATGATCTCGAATGAAACATCTATTGTTAAATTGTCACTGTACATGGACTAATAGATAACAGATACAATAATGAGAGTTGAGAAGCAGCAAATTATACACAGGGACCTAAACAAATGGCTCTGAATGTAGAGCTTAGTTTAGTATGAATATATATATATATATATATATATATATATATATATATTTTATTTCACTATAAAGTTATCTTAAAGGGGTTGGCCACCTTCTGGACCTTTATTTCCCCCTTAAATATATGTATTTTGTGCTAAAAATTATTTTTATAAATTTAAATTTTTACAAATCACTTAAAAATGTTATATAGTTTAGAAAAGAAGAGTGAATATACACTTAAATTCTACTCAAATATTACAAAAATCCACAATTACCAAAATTTTAATTTTTGGCGACTTGTGATTCACCAAAACTGCGAAACAAAGGTCCGTTTATCGGTAAAGAAAAAAAAAACAAAACACACCACTATGTTCTCACCTCTCTGGTCCCCTGCTCCTCACCATCACCCATCCGGTCCTCATCGCATCTTCTGATCACCGCTGGTGGCCCTGAATAACAAGGTTGCTACCCGGTGGGCCAGGACTTCCAGCTTTTATGAGATCTGGGATAGTTCTGCACATGCGTGTGCAAGGACACAGAGGAACGGACAAGTGAAGGGGCTGGAGAGGTGCGCAGTATAAGTTGTTTATTACACTCTGGTGTTTAGAGAGCCGTTGAATTTCTTGGGAAAATTTACACAAATTCAAATTTTGCCCGATCTGCTCTTCTCTATTGTTTTCCCTTTACAGGCGCCTTGTTTGCCTACACATCTTTGATGTGATCTGTAGTTATAAATCAATTGAGGGCGGCTCAAAAAACAAAGAGTTGCAAATTCTCATGTCAGATCGCTTTGTTTGCCTACACATCTTTGATGTGATCTGTAGTTATAAATCAATTGAGGGCGGCTCGAAAAACAAAGAGTTGCAAATTCTCATGTCAGATCATCAGAACCAGCTTGCTGATGAATTCTCAGATAACAATATACAGTAAACTGCAGAGCCTATAGAAGGCAAGGAATGCTAAACTTTAAACCCAGTAGCAAAAGTTATTTCTAGCCCCAAATACATACATTTCAGTAAAAAAAAATTGAACCAAAAGACGGTGCACCTCCCAAATATATGTAAAGACTATGTCCACATTAGCAACCATTTAAAGTAAATAATGAAAAAAGTTTGCAATCAAACTGATCAAAACTATTCTTTTGTTGGCTCAGGATTCCATCATAGATCTCTATGCCACCATGACTACAATGTTTACAAGCAAAACCTGTTTAGTCTAATGTTCCCTACTTTCTATCTAGCACTCAATTATTGGGAGGAGAATATGACCTTAGGATCAGACTACACAGGGTTTGTCTGTAGTCTGTTACCTTGGAGACTCATAGGTCAGTATAGAATCTGTAGAAGCAAAATTAGTTGTTTTTTTAATGCACAAGAACAATAAAATATGTTGCAAAGCTGTACATAGCCTTTAAAGCTTTATAAGTGTTAGTCCTCTTGTAGGAGAGGCGAGTTCTGGGGGATGGTGTAAAAAAAAAAAAAATAATAATCCAAGTTACGGATAGCTGTTTTGGTTTTAACACCCAAAAATTAAAATATCAGACACATGATTCTATATCAGTAGCAGTAATAGCCATTTTTTTAAATATATAACATGCTATTAAATATCAGATGTAATAATCACATTACTGATCCTCCCACATTACCTTTTTTATCACTTGACAAATGTTTTCTTTTCTGGGTCCAGCAATGTTGCAGTGATGTGTTAACACAAGAGGTGAGCCAAAATGATTCACAGGACCCACACTGGTCCATGTTAGTACTCTGTGGCCGTCGGATCAGAGCCCTGCGAACCTCCTACTGTCGGTGACTTCCCTGGTGCCTATTATATTTATTAGGTCTTTATGATGTCATTACATTGTGGTGCAATGCATACATGGAAGTTCATCATCCTACTAATCAGAAGAGGTGACGGGAAGGTACCATTTTGGAAATAAAATGGTACTAATAAAAACGACAGTTTGTCGTGGAAAAAGAAGCCGTGTTATAAATTTATTTTCTGTTTTGTTGAGTAGTAACTCTAGAAAAGATGTGGAGAAAAGAAAAAAAATCAAAAAGCAAAGTGGGAAATACTGGGATTCTGTTGCAAAAGTGACCACATAGACCAAGGGCCGTGTCTTAAGCCATCACTGGAGCACAAAGCATAAAATCTTACAAAGGACCTACAGAGCATTGAAGCAACAATAAGTTGGTAAGAGGAGTATCATTTTGCTATAATCTAGCATTATAAACTTTTTCGGCAGGATGAGCATTTGATCTCTGCCACCATCAACTGGATGTAGTAATCCTAAAAGTCAAAATTGACCCTTTAACGAGCCTTGCCACATGACTTGGGGTAAGAAGCCAAACCAGAAACCCCATTTGCAGACGTGTTTCTGGGAGTTTGCTCCTCCTCAGCGCAAAGCAAGAGATCTGATTTGGTGAGGCGAGATGCCTCTTTCCTATAACAAGGAGTCCAAAGACTTACAAAAGGACCAGGAGAGCACTGGCATGGAGCAGAAATGAATTGGTAAGGAGAGTATCTTTTTTTGATAGTTTACTGTTATAAGCTTTTTTCATATGCATATAGCCTTTTGAGAAGGAAGATGAATCGATCTCCGGTGCCACTCTTTTTTAAGCCTTGCCACATAACTTAGGATAAGAATCTAAACCAGAAACTAAATTTGCAGACATATGTTTCAGGGTGTTTGCTGCTCCTTAGCGCAAACCAAGACATATGATTTGGCTAGGTGACAGGCCTCCTCTTCCTTATGAAGAGGCCATTTACATATTTGAAGCGCCAGAGGAGCGTTCCATGGCCTATAACTCTCCTTTTTTTCCCCACAAATTCCAATCGACTGAATAACTGCTTTAAAGATAATGCTAGATAATTATGCAGCACAAAAAAGTTTTGTAAAATCTAGAATATTTCATAAAAAACCCCATTGATTAACCTTCTGCAAATGAAAAGAATTATCCTCAATTTTTTATTCTGTCTTAAAACCTATAATGTTTTTTTTCTAATACGGTTTGTTATTCCTAGATGGTCAAAAGTGGTGAATTTGCCGTTAAGTGGCGCAGCCTGATGTTCATTTCTCCTGGCTTTGCTTTGTGACAACAAGTTGTCCTCTCCGTGCTCGAGTCAGTGACAAATAAAAATATCACTTTCCTTTCTGCTTTGTTTTTCATATTTTCTTCATTTATTAGAAAGAGATACGTTATGACAGATACTCTTGGCAGCGAGGACTAAACTGATCTTTGTCACCTGCCAAAAGAGGATATGGCTTATTCTAAGTGACTCCAGCTTGAAAATCACCTTCTCGGGCAGCCATCATTCCAATAAGGTATGGCAGGTCTCATCCAGCCTTGGGTATCCTTCACAATGGGGCTCTGTCAAATGCGTTTCTATATATCCCTGCACCATCACCCTCTCATTGACTTGTTCTCCCTTTAATGCCACACAGAGGTTTGTAAACTTTCACAGCATTATATCTAAGGCTATAAGAATACATGCCAGATTTGTCTCAACAACTTATCTGTCATATCTGGGAAAACGAAGATCAATACTCTCTCCTCGGGCACAATGTGAAAAAAAAAAGTACAAAGTAGAATTTGCTGTAAGTGCTTGCTTCTAAAATCGTAACAGTTGCAATAGAAGAAATAGCGAGCGCCACTGTCGGCTTTCTAGAACAGGAGTCACACATTTTACTAATTTATGCAATACTCGACTCGCATTTCTGCCCTTACAATCACATTTGTGTTCTTTCCATCAACGGTAAGAAATTAGTTGGAGTTTTTTTGAGCACTTGGACATCATTTTCCATGTAGCATTGATATGTAATATTTCTAAGTTACTTCTCGAAACACTTTAAAGGGAATCTGTCACCGGAAGTTGCATGCCTATGTAAATGACCTGGGTCCGTTCCGATGGGTGGTGTTTCTTCTTTTTTCTCCAACCCATCCATGGCCCCTGTCCACGCTCTTCTCCGGTATTCTTCTCCATCGTTCGCGCGTGTGCAAAGCAATCTTGCTTCGCGCACGCACAGTATGCTTTGCCCAACTGTGGGCAAAGCCAAAAATCATTACTGGGCATGCACTGGTACACTATGTCCAGAAGTATTTCGCTGTGTTCCAGGACATAGTGTACCGGCGCATGCGCAGTCATGATTTTCGGCTTTTGCCCGCCGTTGAGCAAAGCATACTGTGCGTGCGTGAAGCAAGATTGCTTTGCGCATGTACAAACGATGGAGAAGAATACTGGAGAAGAGCGCAGATGGAGGCCACAGTTGGGGTGGACAAAAAAGAAGAAACACCGCCCATCGGACCAGACCCAGGCCATTTACATAGGCCTGCAACTTCCGGTGACAGATTTCCTTTAAGCAATGCATTTTTGTGCTTCAATGCATCTCTGTAAGATGTTACATTTGGCTAAGGATGAACTACTGCAAATTTTGGTCAAGAGTTGGTTAAAGTATCGAAATCATGTAAAAATCAAGACGTAATGTTCTAAAGGGAAAAAATAATCACAACTGGTCCGATGAAAATCATTAAATTTTCAATTATATAAAAATACTTGGGTTTTTCATTTTTCCCCCCATAAGGAACATTGATGGGGAAGATAAAATCATAGCTTTCCACAACTGTAATCTGACCACAGTGGTTCCCTGTAGGGTAAAAAAAAAAAATTAAGGGACTTTTAACACTTGAAAATTTTAAAATCATGATATTATTTTAGTGGCTCTTGCATAATTTTTTTCCCCATTAGAGAAACATTTTGGTGGAACCCAAATTTATAACATAATTAAAAGTTGAGCCTTAGTTTCACTGTACAGTTGGGTAAAAAAAAATTTTTGTTATAATTTCTTAGAAAATTGTGAATCAGATCATTTTCTAACCTTTAGAAGTTTTGGGTCAGTTTGCTTCCGTTTTTATGGTTTCACTAATAGGTGGGAGCCACAACGCAGTGCTGTTTTTTTTTGTAATGGATTTTGGCAGTGACCGATGAAGCCCTGTGGAGTTTAAAAAGTGATCTTCCACTTGTACAGTATTTGGACAGAATGAATTATAGATCCTCTCCACATACCACATGAAACTTGGAGTACAAAAAAAATAATTAAATGACACGGGAACGTTACAAGTCTTGTGCAGTCCTTTAGCCAATGGATGCACCACTTCGGAAACATACAGTACATGTGCCATACTGGTCTTTGCACAGACAGAAATCTACAGTAAGTCAAGTCATGTAAGAAAACTGGATGGGTTGTGATATTAAAAAAAATAAAAATGAATCCCTTCCTGATTGGTGGAGGTCTGGCCATTGGGGCACCTGTCCATGCTGGTAAAAAAGCAGAAACAACTTCAAAAAGTGGTCTGCATAATGTGGGAGTGTCGCTTTGTAGGGAAAACTGCTTAACTAGTCCTACTGTCCTTTATTTTGAGGATTATAAGGCCTCCACTGATCATTGCTTCTCAAAGTTGGAATAGACAGGTCATGTTATCCAGTTATAGAATGATATGTCAGCGCCATCTCCAACTAGATCCAAACTATACAAATCTTTAGACTGTACTGACCAAACTTGCTGTCAGCTCCTTGGCGTCCTTGTAGAATTCCAACCGTTCCTCGGAAAGCACAACATACGTTGTAGTCCAGTTTTTCCTAGAATAAAAAAGATGTTGAATCCTCACTCATTGAGTTTGTATAAATTAAGAAAAGCAACTTCAATAGTTAAAGTTTACAGATAGAAAGATTAAGAACCTGATTAATCATTTGCCTGTCTTTTTGTTTTTAGTTTTATCTCGTAATATTTGTCGACATCTTTTTGCACAAAATTCTTCAAAATTGCACTCGGGTTTAATGAGTTTTGTGCAAAACCAAATATGCTCTTTATGTTTGGCCAACTTTTTTGTTTGCAAAATTTCAAAATAAAGTTGAATGTATCGCTAAAAAAATTTAAAACAAATTAATCTGCACAGTAAGGCCTCATTGAGGCCTTACTGTGCAGATTAATTTGTTTTAAATTTTTTTTAAATTGTTTTAAATTTTAAATTTTTTTTAAATTTGTTTTAAATTGTTTTAAATTTTTTTGAAAAGTTGCAAAATTTCTGTGTACTGTGTGGCTGCGCAGTATTTTGAGGGGAGTTTTGGCATTTTCATGTCATTTTCACCCAGCTGCAACTAAGTGGTTAGAGCTAGTGGTGGTTTTCCTTATACTTACTCAAATCCCAGACCTGAGTAAGATTTATAGCAAGAAGGCACTCTGCGCCCTGCTGAATCATTAAGGCTATGTTCACACGCTGCTGTTTTTTTAAGGCCTATTTTCAGCTGTGTTTCACAGTACCAGTGAAGTATGAGATCTCAGAAATCTCTTGCACACAGCTTGGTTATTTTTTCCCTGACCGTTTTGTCAATGAGCTGCGTTTTTGAAAAAAGTCAATTTCAACGTTTTTCACCCATTGAAACAAGTGGGTGGTGCAAAAGAAAAAAGAAAAAAAAAAAAAACAACAGGTGTCAGGTTTTGCTGCCAATACCTAGTTATTTTTTTATGCACTAAACTTCATAAGCATGCACAAAAGACAAATGCACCCTGGCAAAAACTGCTCTTTATCAGCAGCTTAAACATTGCATTAAAAAGAAAAAAAAAAAAAAAGTGACATGTAAACACAGCCTACGGCCGGGGTCACACTGGCGAGAAATACGGCCGAGTGAGAGGCTCTAAAAGCACGTATTAGACACAGACAAATGATTCTCTATGGGGTCCCTCGCACCAGCCGTATATTTCTCATCCATATTCTACGGTCCGTGCCACTCCCAGCATGCTGCGATTGTCAGCGTACTACGCCCGTAGTACGCCAATGCAAGTCTATGGGTGCGCAAAAAATACGGATTACACACGGACCACACATGTGACCTGCGAGAAATACGCACCCTGTGTCTTTTAGCAAAGCCGGCAATTCAGTGCGCGATACAGTAAACTCACACTGACAGGTTTAATAAAGAAACGAAAGAATAGATATAGACACATAGAATACATATATATATATATATGCATTCTATGTGTCTATATCTATTATTTCGTTTCTGTTATAAACCCTGTCATAGGGCTCCATTATATGTCCATTTTCCAAGCCTGTGAGAAAATCTCGCCATACAGATGCTGACATGCGCAAAATACGCGACCACACCTTGATTACGGATGACATACAGAGCACTGTTTAGGGGCCATTCATCCGTATTACGCATGTAAAATACTGACCGTATTTTGCGTCGGTTAGTGTGACCCCGGCCTACGAGGTGGGTGTATCTTAATCAATCAATCAGGTGCCTTGTACTACACCCTTACATGTCGACAAGCTTTTCTGTTATGAAAAATAACACCAAAGTCTTGTATTGCCCTTTAATTTTTCACAAACTCTCAAAAACCAAATAGTGATGGAATGTAATTATACCCCCCCACCATTTCATCCCTCTTTTTCTTTTCCCCCCCTATTTCTCTGTATATTGAATAGCAAAATTAAATTATTCAAAGCTAAAATGGATCGTGCTAAAAAACAAAGCCCTCATGTGGTCATGCTGACAGAAAAATAAAAGGTTATGGCTCCTGAACGAAGGACAGGAAATGATGACTGCACAGAACTTATAAAAAAATTTTGGATCTTAAGGGTATGTTCACACGTTGCGGATTTGATGCTGCGGATCCGCTGCAGTTTTCCTGGTGATTTACAGTACAATGTAAATCTATGGGAAAAAAACCCGCTGTGCACATGCTGCGGAAAAATCCGCGCAGAAACACAGCGGTTTATTTTCCGCAGCTTGTCGATTCTTTGTGCGGATTCTGCAGCGTTTTTACATCCATTCCATTATAAGAATCCACAGGTGTAAAAACGCATGCCGAATCCGCAATAAATCCGCAGGTAAAAAGCGCAGATTTTGACCTGCGGATTCTGGCAAAAATAGCAGATTCCACGCGGAAAATTCCGCACACGAATCTGAAACGTGTGCACATACCCTAAGGGTTTAAATAAAAGTCATTTGATAGGTGCTGTTAGATGATAAAGGTCTTGGGTTGGTAGTTAGGCAGTAATTTGCCCGAAAAACTTTTTTCGTTCCATTTCCGGCCTCAGTTTTGCATTCTTATTGCTTTCTTCTATATCTACAAACTAGATACTGTATATAACTATGTCTTAGAGAACATTTTTAGAGGGGTTATTTGATTCAGAAAACACATTTTAATGAGGTTTAGTTGCAGTACCAGGCACAGCCCATGGACAAGGGTGGCGCTTTTCTGAAAGAATAAAAAGGAAGCCCTGTATAGGAAACTGACATGATACAAATGGAGACGACCCATTCAGAATGTAGAATATTTAACAATTTGGGATTATAGACACCTTTTAACTTTGTTGTTATAAGACAATGAAAATGATCAAAGGATGGAGAAGCAGAGTGAGGAAGCAAATAACTGGTGCATAAAAAGGAGCGGAGGAAGAAAAGCATGAACAGATTGGATAATGGAATGTGACAACAGGAGGAAAGGTGAAAGCTGGAACCTTAGGGGGAATATGTTAAGTGTATGAAAATAAAATAATCAGCAACAACGTATCAAGGACAAACCAGTGCGGAGAACGAACACAAGATGGGAACAGCTTATGAGCTTAGAGGCAGTCATGCAGAATGAATGGTTTAACTTTCCACCTGCTTTAAAGGGTATGTCCATTTTACAGTTCACCCACACATAGCATACAGCTAACCTGCACACTGTTAAATAACTTTTGCGAGGAAGAGGCTCTGCCATAGATGCTGATTCACACACAGGACTCAGTTTGTTGATGTTAAATAAACAGATGGTTTATTAAAAGTTCGAAAACCGCTTGATTTAACAAAATAAAAACAGCCTCTTCCAGGTACAAAAAGGTATAACAAAAGTGGAAAATATCCATTCCATATAACGCACAGACTCATAGAATCATAGAATCATAGAATCGTAGAGTTGGAAGGGACCTCCTGGGCCATCTGGTCCAACCCCCTGCTCAAAGCAGGATTCGCTAAATCATCCCAGTCAGATGTCTGTCCAGCCTCTGTTTGAAGACTTCCATTGAAGGAGAACTCACCACTTCTCGTGGCAGCCTGTTCCACTCATTGATCACTCTAACTGTCAAAAAGTTTTTTCTAATATCTAATCTGTGTCTCCTCCCATTCAGTTTCATCCCATTGCTTCTAGTCTTTCCTTGTGCAAATGAGAATAAAGTTGATCCTTCTACAATGTGACAGCCCTTTAGATATTTGTAGACTCAGCCGTTTACATATCAGAGCTTCACTTTCAGACTCCAGCACGGTCCAAGGAACATATGTAAAGCTTCCTCACCTTGCACAAACACACACCACCTCCATGAGACAGCACCAGGTGCCATAAATCAGACATCCCAAGACCTGGACTGGAGGTAAATGTGCAGCCAATTCCATCCAGCTGCTGGTAAAACCCGGACCCATTAAACACCTGCCAGCACTATGTGTACTGGAGCTTGCTTGTCCTTGGCGCCTCTGTAAGCACCGAGATGTGCAAATAATGAATATATGACATGTGGATGCCTTACTGCTATACAGAGTATACATACAAAATGAAGATGCTTAGCGCACAAGTTGGCCAATTCATGAGAGCCCAAGGCAAATTTTTATTTGATGTGACCACACCTAATATTTATCAAACATGACTCTTCTGGGCTAAAAGCTAGAAAAATAAAGGGCAGGTAGGACTCAATCTAAGGGGTACTTCACACTAAGCGAGATCGCTAGCGAGAGCGCTGATGCGTCACCGATTTTGTGACGTAACAGCGACCTCGCCAGCGATCTCGTTATGTGTGACACATAGCAGCAACCAGGCCCCCCTGCTGCGATGTCGCTGATCGTGCTCGAATGTCCTGGGCCATTTTTTTGATCGCTGGTGTCCCGCTGGCCAGCATGCATCGCTGTGTTTAAAACCGACGAGCGACCTCGTTAGCGACTCAGAAATCATGGACGCAGGCGGGAGTCGTCAGAATCGCTGCTGTGTGACACTATGCGACGCATCAGCGATCCCGCCGAGATCGTTGCTGCGTCGTTGGGTAAATCTGACTGTTTGACAGCTTACTAGCGACCTCTTAGGGTGTGTGCAGACGCTGCGGAATCCGCTGCGGATTAATCCGCACGGATTTTGCAAAAACCGCAGATAAAACCGCATTTCAAAAGACCTGCGGATTATCTGCGGTTTAGCCTGCGGTTTGGTCCTGCGGTTTCACCATCTCCACAATGGTGGAGATAGGAACCCGCTGCGGATTCCGCAGAAAGAATTGACATGTCAATTCTTTCTGCGGTTTCAAAACCGCAGGAAATCCGCGCGGATTTTTCCGCACCATCTACACAGCGGTTTTTGTTTACCATTCATTTGAATGGTACTGTACACTGCAGCTAAAACTGCTGCGGGTCCGCAGCGGAATCCGCAGCGTGTGCACATACCCTTAGCGATGCACCAGCGATCCTTACCAGATAGTATCATTGTCGGGATCGCTGGTGCGTCGCTTAGTGTATCAGTACCCTAAGGCCAGGATCACACACAGCGAGATACGGCCGAGTCTCGCAGATTAAAACCAAGCTCTGGCGCTGGCACTCCGGAGCGGAGTGTGCAGCCGCACAGCAATACATGGAGCTGCACGCTGCGCTCCGGAGTGCCGGTGCCAGAGCTTGGTTTTAACCTGCGAGACTTGGCCGTATCTTGCTGTGTGTGATCCTGGCCTAAGGCTATATTTGCACATTTCATTTTTGCAGTGTTTTTTTCTGCAGGCAAAACCTGTTCTTGTGGCAGTAAAGCTGCTGTCAAAATGCATGTTTTGCTGCATTTTATGGTGGACTTTTTAGTGGGGATAATATGGGTCATTTTTCTATAGTACATGTTTAAGAAAGTTAGCTTTAATCAACAAAAATATGCAGCAAAAACAAAACAAAAATGCATGGTTGTGTTTTTTGCAAAAAGATTTTAGTTTAAAAACGCAGCAACAACAAAAAAAGCTGTATAAATACAACATGTGAATATAGTCTTTAGGGTATGTGCACACATTCAAGATTTGCAGCAGAAAATTCTGCTGCAGATCCTGATGTGTTGGCAGGAAAGAATGCTGCATAATATGCGTCTGTTTTTGCCTTGCTTTGTTGTGTTTTTATTGTGGATTTTCCCCCATACATTAGTATGGGTGAAATTTGCAGCAAAAAGACTAGATTGAAAAGCTGCAAATTTAAATATGCTGCAAATCTGCATGGAAAAAGTAGGCAGCGTGTGCATGAGACTTCAGGATTCTCATTCACTTCGCTGGTACTAGAAAGTCCTTGTCCTTGTGACAAATGACGCAATGTGTGCACAGACCCTCAGGCTGATGGGAGGAGGAGCTCAGCTAAATATGGCAGCCACCACCACAGATAGAATATTACAAAAAACTGACCACCACCACAAAATTGTGTGAAAAGGTGCAAGCTGCTGTGACTTTCAGCCCAGGAGTGGCACGCTTGGTAAATATTTGGTTTCGTTTCCCAACTGAGAAAGGTATGCCCTTGTTATGGCTGTAATGCATCCAAACTCCATATCTTCAATATTTGCATTAGCCATTTTTCCTCCCCGTGTCATGTGACTCATTAGTGTTACAAGGTCTCATGTGTGAATGGGGAGCAGGTGTTGTAAATTTGGTTTTATCGCTCTCACACCCTCTCATATTGGTCACTTGTAGTTCAACATGGCTCCCCATGGCAAAGAGCTCTCTGAGGATCTGAAAAAAATAATTTCTCTACATAAAGATGGCTGAAGCTATAAGAAGATTGCCAACTCCCTGACACTGAGCTGCAGCACGGTGGCCAAAACAATACAGCGGTTTAACAAGACAGGTTAAACTCAGAACTGGCCTTGCCATGGTCGACCAAAAATGTTGAGTGCACGTGCTCAGTGTGATATCCAGAGGTAGTCTTATCAAAATAGATGAATGAGTGCTGCCAGCATTACTGCAGAGGTTAAAGTAGTGTGGGGTCCACCTGTCATTGCTCAGACCATATGCCACACACTACATCAAATTGGGTGGCAAGGTTGTCATCCCAGAAGGAAGCCTCTTCTAAAGATGATGCACAAAAAAACCCTCAAACACTTTGATGAAGACAAGCGGACTATGGATATAGAATACTGAAACCTCGTCCTGTGGTTAGATGAGACCAAGATACACTATTTACACCATCTGAACCAAATAAGTTTATGGCAGCAACCAGATGAGGAGTAGAAAGACAAGTGTGTCTTACCTACAGTCAAGCATGGTGGTGGTAGTGTCATGGTTTGGGGCTGCATGAGTGCTGCCGGCTGTGGGGAGCTCTAGTTCATTGAGGGAATCATGAATGCCAATATGCACTGTGACATACTGAAGCAGAGCATGAGCCCCCTCCCTTCATAATCTGGGCCGCAGGGCAGTATTTCAACATGATAACAAGCCCAAACACACCTCAATAACCATCACTGCGTTGGACTGACCAAGCTTGTCTCCAGATCTAAACCCTATTGAGCATCTTTGGGGCATCCTTAAACATAATGTGGAGGAGCGCAAGGTCTCCAACATCCACCAGGTCTGTGATGTCGTCATGGAGAATTGGAAGAGGACTCCAGTGGCAAAATGTGAAGTTCTGGTGAACTCCATGCCCTAGAGTGTTAAGGCAGTGCTTGAAAATAATAGTGGGCACACAAAATATTGACACCTTGGGCACAATTTTCACTTATGAGTTTACGCACTTTTGTTGCCAGCAGGTTAGACAATAACGGCTGAGTGTTGAGTTATTTAGAGGGCACACCAAATGCCTTCTCCAGCAGGCTTCTGGAGAAGCAGTGCTGAGAAGTTTTTTAAATGTGCAAGGATGTGGGGTCCAGGTTTTAGGAGCGGCAAGAAAACCTGGGTGGGACTATGCATTCCCAAATCTCCAGATTCAGGTCTTGGGACGGGCTATTTAAGGCAGTTCAGCTGACTCAATCAGAGTCTGTAAGTGAAAGTGGAAAGACTGGTGATCCTGTGAAGATTTGTGTGGAATCCTTTGTAAACGAGTGAGCCCGTACATCCGTGGGACTGTTTGTTTTATGTTTTACCAGTTTGCTGGAGAAAGGCTGTTTCTCTTCAGTGAAGATTTATGAACTGCAATAAATATACCGCTTTTGCACTAAACAACTTTGAACCTGTGCCTTCCTCAAACCGCTGCCATAGAGAGTGAATCAAGTCCATATATTAGACAGAGAAGTAGATATAGCTGCATATTTTTCTAAATTTTTACATTTTCTTCCAATTGTACTATTCATTGTAATGTTACTATATATTATGTGAAACATTTAGATCTTTTTATACCATATTAGCACATTGACCATAGGACAGATATAACTATTAGAATAAATCTAATACATCAGAATGACAAGCGCTCGTCAGACTGAAGCCGGAGTCTGTTCCCAGACCCTTCTGTCTCAAGTCTCAGACACTAAAGCATCATCTGGAGGCTCCAAGGTAACATATTCATGCTTAATTCTCCTCTTTGTGGTCTTATGAAGCCATTTATTTCAGGTATTTTCTTTTACTGCCCTCTGTGATGAGGGTCATTTCATCATGAGCTGAGCTCCCGAGCAAATATTGTACAAAAATGATATCATTTGCATTATTTTGCATAATGACATTGAGTCAATTTATGACCCAGCATTATGATATCAAAAATGTTATGTCATTGCATCTAATATGGCGAAATTGAGTCATTATGCAAACATTATGCAAATCGGCTCTTTTTTTGTCTGTTAAATACAACCTTTGATAGATCAGTACCAAGGTGCATTGTCCGTAATGTTTAGAGGAAGCCGATTATGGCCTGGAATAAATCAGTATGATGGTATTTATGGATCCCATCGGTAATTACACATCTTTTAAATCACGTTTAATCATTGATATCACATTTGTTATATCCTTTTAAGGATTTTTAAGGAATGATTACGAAGTTACATTTTAAAAATTGGGAAAGCAAACTATTTACATTATGCATTATATACAATGAAAATATTTATTTATGGACTCGGTTTATAAATTGCCATCGATTCTTCAATCTGTGTTTTCTTGGGTATTGAAATGGAAAGGTTGCTGGGAATTGTAGTTTCACAGAAGCACAGGCTACACATCACCGATAACACAAGTATTCGTTAGGCCAGTTTCACACGTCCTGATATTTCCAGTACCGGAAAAAAAGGTACCGGAGATGACCGTGTGTTGTGAATGTAATACTTGCGGCACACGTGTGGCAGCCGTGTGCTGTCCGTAAGCCGCATCAGTACCACACAGATGGCCGCCGGGGAAGAAGCACTACAGTAAGCGCTGTACCCTGGCGGCAGGTGCTGAAGACTGCTCTCATCATTCTCCTCTACTCTGCCTGCGATCGGCACGAGCAGAAGAGAATGATGAGAGATGTATTCAAGTCAGAACAATGACAGCAGGTGGGGGCTTTTGAGACTATTACTCCCATCAGCTGACACTTACTGCCACTAATAACACTGACGGCAGGAGCGGATGATTGGGGTATTCCTCACCTGCCACCTGTGATATAACTGATATGACATCAGACGTACTATCCCGTCCATGGGACTCGGGCCCCTATGCCCATGGACAGGATAATACGTCTAGAGCGATCAGCGGCGCCCACGTGGTGAGCGCCGCTGATCTCGGCCGGGTGTCAGCTGATTATCACAGCTGACACCCAGCACAATGTGTCAGGAGCGGTCACGGACCGCCCCCGACACGTTAACCCCTTGCACACCATGATCAAACATGATCGCGTGTACCGGGGGTTAAAGGGAAGCATCGGCAGGGAGAGGGCTCCCTCCGTGCTTCCCTGAGCCCCCCACAGCAGCGCAATGTGCAGCTCTGCTGCGGGGGCTCCTTCCCTGCAGGCCCCCGAATTTTGGAAAAAAAAAACAAAAAACAAAAGTACACATATTAGGTATCACCGCGTCCGTAACGACCTGCCCTATAAAACTGTCCCATTAGTTAACCCCTTTAGCGAACCCCTTAAAAAATAAAAATAGAAAAACAAGCAAAAAATAATGATTTATTATCATACCGCAAAACAAAAAGTGCAATAACACGCGATCAAAAAGACGCATATAAATATCCATGGTACCGCTGAAAACGTCATCTTGTCCAGCAAAAAACGAGCTGCCATACAGCATCATCAGTGAAAAAATAAAAAAGTTATAGCTCGCAGAATAAAGCGATGCAAAAATAATTATTTTTTATATAAAATAGTTTTCATTGCATAAAACCGACAAAACATAAAAAAAGACCTAAATGAGGTATCGCTGTAACCACACTGACCAGAAGAATAACACTGCTTTATCAATTTTACCGCATGCGGAACGGTGTAAACGCACCCCCCCAAAAGAAATTCATGAAACGCTGGTTTTTGTTCATTCTGTGTCCCAAAAATCGGAATAAAAAGCGATAAAAAAATGTCACGTGCCCGAAAATAGCACCATTAAAAACGTCAACTCGTCCCGCAAAAAATAAGACCTCACATGACTCGGTGGGTCAAAGTACGGAAAAATGATAGCTCTCAATATGTGGTGATGCAAAAACTATTTTTAGAATAAAAAGCGTCTTTTAGCGTATGACAGCTGCCAAACATAAAAACCCGCTATAAATAGTAAATCAAACCCCCCGTTATCACCCCCTTAGTTAGGGAAAAATAATAAAATTAGAAGAAAATGTATTTATTTCCATTTTCCCATTAGGGTTAGGGCTAGGGTTAGGGCCAGGGCTAGGTTTAGGGTTAGGGCTAGGGCCAGGGTTAGGGTTATGGCTGAGATTAGGGTTAGGGGTGTGTTGGGGTTAGGGTTGGAGTTAGAATTGGGGGTTTCCACTGTTTGGGCACATCAGGTGCTCTCCAAATGCAACATGGCGTCAGATCTCAATTCCAGCCAATTCTGAGTTGAAAAAGTCAAATGGTGCTCCTTCCCTTCCAAGCTCTGCCATGCGCCCAAACAGTGTTTTACCCCCACATGTAGGGTATCAGCCTACTCAGGACAAATTGCAAAACAACTTTTGGGGTCCAATTTCATTTTTGTGGAAAAAAATGATTTTTTTAATTTCACGCCCGGGCGTTATAAACTTCTGTGAAGCACTTGGGGTTCAAAGTGCTCACCACACATCCAGATAAGTTCCTTAGGGGGTCTAGTTTCCAAAATGGGGTCATTTGTGGGGGGTTTCCACTGTTTAGGTACATTAGGGGCTCTCCAAAGGCAACATGACACCCGCAGACCATTTCATCAAAGACTGCATTACAAAACGTCACTACTTCCCTTCCGAGCCCCGACGTATGTCCATACAGTAGTTTTCCCCCACATATGGGGTGTCAGCGTACTCAGGAAAAATTGGACAACAACTTTTGGGGTACAATTTCTCCTGTTACCCTTGGGAAAATAAAAAAATTGGGGACTAATTGATCATGTTTGTGGAAAAAATACGATTTTTTTATTTTCATGCCCGGGCATTATAAACTTCTGTGAAGCCCTTGGGGGTTCAAAGTGCTCACCACACATCTAGATAAGTTCCTTAGGGGGTCTAGTTTCCAAAATGGGATCATTTGTGGGGGGTTTCCACTGTTTAGGTACATTAGACGCTCTCCAAAGGCAACATGACACCCGCAGACCATTCCATCAAAGTCTGCATTCCAAAACGTCACTACTTCCCTTCCGAGCCCCGACATGTGCCCATACAGTAGTTTTCTCCCACATATGGGGTATCAGCGTACTCAGGACAAATTGGACACCAACTTTTGGGGTCCAATTTCTCCTGTTACCCTTGGGAAAATAAAAAAATTGGTGACTAAAAGATCATGCTTGTGGAAAAAATACGAATTTTTTATTTTCACGCCCGGCTGTTATAAACTTCTGTGAAGCACTGGGGGGTTCAAAGTGCTCACCACATATCTAGATAAGTTCCTTAGGGGGTCTAGTTTCCAAAATGGTGTCATTTGTGGGGGGTTTCCACTGTTTTGGCACATCAGGGGTTTACCAATCGCGACATGGTGTCCGATCTCAATTCCAGCCCAAAACGTCAAATGGCGCTGCTTCCCTTCCAAGCTCTGCCATGTGCCCAAATAGTGGTTTACCCCCACATGTGGGGTATCAGCATACTCAGGACAAATTGCACAATAACTTTTAGGGTCCTGTTACCCTTGGGGAAAATAAAAATTGGGGATGAAAAGATCATCTTTGTGGAAAAAATATGATTTTGTAATTGTACCGCTGTACGTTATAAACTTCTGTGAAGCCCTTGTGGGTTCAAAGTTCTCACCACATATCTAGATAAGCTCCTTGGGGGGTCTAAGTTTCTAAAATGGGGTCACTTGTGGGGGGTTTCCACTGTTTAGGTACATCAGGGGCTATCCAAACGTGACATGGCGTCCGATCTGAATTCCAGCCAATTTTGCATTGAAAAAGTCAAACGGCGCTCCTTCCCTTCTGAGCTCTGCCATGCACCGAAACAGTGGTTCCCCCCACATATCAGGTATCAGCGTACTCAGGACAAATTGCACAATAACTTTTGCAGTCCAATTTCTCCTGTTACCCTTGGTAAAATAAAAAAAATTGAACCTGAAGTATTTTTTTGTGAAAAAAAGTTAGGTGTTCATTAAGTTAGGTGTTCATTTTTTTTTTTAAATATTCAAAAAATTCCTGTGCAGTTTTTAGAATGGTATCACTTTTGGGTAATTTCTATCATATAGACCCCTCAAAGTGGCTTCAAATGTGATGTGGTCCGTAAAAATAAAATGGTGCTGCAAAAATGAGAAATCGCTGGTCAATTTTTAACCCTTATAACTTCCTAACAAAAAGAAAATTTGGTTCCAAAATTGTGCTGATGTAAAGTAAACATGTGGGAAATGTTACTTATCAAGTTTTTTGTGTGCCGTATCTCTGTGATTTAAGGGCATACAAATTCAAAGTTGGAAAATTGTGAAATTTTCAAAATTTTCGCCAAATGTCCGTTTTTTTCACAAATAAACGCAAGTTATTTGAATGAAATTTTACCACTATCATGAAGTACAATATGTCACAAGAAAACAATGTCAGAATCACAGGGATCCATGTAAGCGTTCCAGAGTTATGACCTCATAAAGGGGCAGTGGTCAGAATTGTAAAAATTGGCCCGGTCATGAACGTGCAAACCACCCTTGGGGGTGAAGGGGTTAATGAAAAACTCAACATGGGTTCCACCCTATTTTCTTTAACCAACCAGGCAAAACTCACAGCTGGGGGCTGTGCAACCCTCAGCTGTCAGCTTTAGCAAGGCTGGTTATCAAGAATAGAGGGGTCCCCATACTGTTTTTTTAATTATTTATTTAAATAATATAAAAAAAATATGAGTGAAATCTGGAACAAAAACACTGAAAAAATTGACATGTTGCAGGCTTAAACCTGCACCAAATCTGAAAGTAACAAATAAGTAACATGTGCACTAGACTTCAGGGTTCCCATTCACTTTGCTGGCTTCAGGAACCCCTTCAGATATTCTGACAAATCTGCACTGAAAAAAACGCAGCCAAAATGCAACATGCGCACACAAAGAGCTTGTAAAAGCAAAACGGTGCAAAATTTTAACAAAACTCAATTGCAAAATTGATTTTATCGCAAAATACATGTAAGTCCCTGAAAGAGTCCATATCCTTTAGTATGACATCTTGGCCAATACTTTAGATCTGCTCCAAGTGCAAAGTGAATTAAGATTGCAACTTTAAAGGAAGAAATATAGGGCTCTTCTCCTCCACAATGTGCATTTATGAAATGTAAGGAGCATTGCATGTCAATTCCTTAGATTAATTGTCTTCTTATGAAAGCTGATTCAAGTTATATCATTGCAATTGAATACAGTCGGCCAAAAACATCTCAGTGGGATTGGGATTGATTGGGTTCAGCTGTTACCTTAATTTCTTTCCCTTTTCTGATATCTTGGTTTTATTTATTATTCCTTCTTTGTTCTGGTTTATCTGTTAATACAAGAAACATTTATACAATATATCCATACAATATACAATATTTACAATATAGTGGCGAAAATAAGTATTTGATACACTGCCAATTTTGCAAGTTTTCCCACCTGCAAAGAATGGAAAGGTCTGTAATTTTTATTGTAGGTACACTTCAGCTGTTAGAGCCAGAATCTAACAATAGAAAACAAAATCACACTGTATGATTTAAAAAAAATGAAATTGCATTTTATTGAATTAAATAAATATTTGATCACCGACCAACCAAAAAGAATTCTGACTCTCACAGACCTGTTAGCTTTTCTTTAAGAAGCCTTTTTACTCAGTCCACCTGTCCACACACTCAATCACACTTCAACCTCTTCACCATGGCCAAGACCAAAGAACTGTCTAAGGACACCGGGGACAAAATTGTAGATCTGCATAAGGCTGGGATGGCCTACAGGACAATAGACAAGCAGCTTGGTGAGAAGACGACAACATTTGGCACAATTATTAGAAAATGGAAGAAACACAAAATGACTCTCAATCGACCTCGTCTTGGGGCTCCATGCAACATCTCTCCTCATGGGGTAAGGATGATTCTGAGAAAGGTCAGGGGTCAGCCCAGAACTACACGGGAGGGCCTGGTCAATGACCTGAAGAGAGCTGGGACCACTATCTCAAACATTACCATTAGTAACACACTATGCCTTCATGGATTAAAATCCTGCAGGGCAGGCAAAGTCCCTCTTCTCAGGCAAGCACATGCTTAGACCTGTTTTAAGTTTACCAATAACCATCTTGATGATCCAGAGGAGGCGTGGGAGCAGGCCATGTGGTCAAATGAGACCAAAATATAACTTTTTGCTATTAACTTCAGTCGCCGTGTTTGGAGGAAGAAGGATGAGTACAACCCCAAGAACACCGTCCCAACCATCAAGCATAGTGGGGGAAACTTCATACTTTGGGGGTGCTTTTCTGCAAAGGTGACAGGACGAGTGTACCGAATTGAAGGGAGGATGGATGAGGTAATATATCACAAGATTTTGGCCAACACCCTCCTTCACTCATTAAGAGTATTGAATATGGGTCGCAGCTGGGTCTTCCAGCATAACAATGACCCAAAACACACAGCCAAGGTAATTAAGAAGTGGATCCGTAAAAAGCATTTCAAGGTCCTTGTGTGGCCTAGTCAGTCTCCAGGCCTGAACTCAATAGAAAATATTTGGAGGGAGCTGAAACTTAATGTTGCCCAGTGACAGCTCCGAAACTTGAAAAATCTGGAGGAGTGTTCCAAAATCCCTGCTGCAGTGTGTGCAAACTTCGTCAAGAATGGCAGGAAACGTCTGACCTCTGTAATTGCAACAAAGTTTTATGTAACAAATATTAAGCTCTGTTTTTCTACTGTATCAATTACCTATTTCATGCAATACAATGCAAATTAATTATGTATCATATCATAAATGTGATTTTCTGGATCTTTTTAACATTCTGTCAGTTAAAATGTACTTACGATAACAATTATAGACCTCTGCATTCTTTGTAGGTGGGAAACTTGCAAAATTGGCAGTGTATCAAATACTAATTTTCTCCACAGATCTATACATATACAGGCACATATATATTTGAAGACATATTCACAAACATATAAATACAATGCCTTGTGAAAGAACTCGGCCCCATGGAACTTTTCAACTTTTTTCCACATTTCATGCTTCAAACAAAGATACCAAATGTAAACTTTTTGTGAAGAAACAACAAGCGGGACACAATTGTGAAGTTGAACGAAATGTATTGGTTATTTTAAATTTTTGTGGAAATTCAAAAACTGAGAAATGGGGCATACAATATTATTCGGCCCCTTTAACTAACACTTTGTTGCGCCACCTTTTTGCTGCGATTGCAGCTGCAAGTCGCTTGGGGTATGTCTCTATCAGTTTTGTTCATCGAGAGACTGAAATTCTTGCCAATTCTTCTTTGGCAAACAGCTCGAGCTCAGTGAGGTTGGATGGAGATCATTTGTGACCAGCAGTTTTCAGCTCTTTCCACAAATTCTCGATTGGATTCAGGTCTGGACTTTGACTTGGCCATTCTAACACATGGATACATTTATTTGTGAACCATTCCATTGTAGATTTTGCTTTATGTTTGGGATCATTGTCTTGTTGGAAGACAAATCTCCATCCCAGTCTCAGGTCTTTTGCAGACTCCAACAGGTTTTCTTCAAGAATGGTCCTGTATTTGGCTCCATCCATCTTTCCATCAATTTATCCATCTTCCCTGTCCCTGTTGAAGAAAAGCAGGCCCAAACCATGATGCTGCCACCACCATGTTTGACAGTGGGGATGGTGTGTTCAAGGTGATGAGCTGTGTTGCCTTTACGCCAAACATATGGTTTGGCATTGTTGCCAAAATGTTTGATTTTGGTTTCATCTGACCAGAGCACCTTCTTCCACATGTTTGGTGTGTATCCCAGGTGGCTTGTTGCAAACTTTAAACAACACTTTTTATGGATATATTTGAGAACTAGCTTTCTTCTTGCCACTCTTCCATAAAGGCCAGATTTGTGCAGTGTACGACTGATTGTTGTCCTTTGGACAGACTGTCCCACCTCAGCTGTAGATCTCTGAAGTTCATCCACAGTGATCCTGGGCCTCTTGGCTGCATCTCTGATCAGTCTTCTCCTTGTTTGAGATGAAAGTTTAGAAGGACGGCCGGGTCTTGGTAGATTTGCAGTGGTATGATACTCCTTCCATTTCAATATGATCACTTGCACAGTGCTCCTTGGGATGTTTAAAGTTTTGGAAATCATTTTGTATCCAAATCTGGCTTTAAACTTCTCCACAACAGTATCACGGACCTGCCTGTTGTGCTCCTTGGTCTTCTTGATGCTCTCTGTGCTTCAAACAGAACCCTGAGACTATCACAGAGCAGGTGCATTTATACGGAGACTTGATTACACACAGGTGGATTATATTTATCATAATTAGTCATTTAGACATTCAGAGATCCACAATGAACTTCTGGAGTGAGATTGCTGCACTGAAAGTAAAGGAGCTGAATAATATTGCACGCCCCATTTTCAGTTTTTGAATTTCCACAAAAATTTAAAATAACCAATAAATTTCATTCAACTTCATAATTGTGTTCCACTTGTTGATTCTTCACCAAAAATTTACATTTGGTATCTTTATGTTTGAAGCATGATATGTGGGAAAAGGTTGAAAAGTTTCAAGGGGCCGAATACTTTCGCAAGGCATATGCATACAAAAGTAGTCATACACAATCATATATACACACAGACATACACACATATTGGGGGTGTTTTTGCTAATGAGGATTGGGCACAACACATCTTCTGCTGGCTTGTCTCTTGTTTCCTGTCTGGTTCATATAGTTGATGGAAGATCCTCTTTGGAGGGAAGGAGGCAGCACAGGGAAGGCTGCGTGATGTCAGTATAACAGACATGGCCGCGCACATCGAACTGTGTGTGGCTGTGTTTGCTGTACTGTGATGCGGCTCAGTCGGCACTGTGCCTGTAAAATGTGTCAGTGTGTCACCTTTTTCATTTTCTTCTGTAGGCTAAATTGCCCTCGTATCATCTATGCTGCATTATTTAGGTTTTGTCTTGGACAAATTGTCCACTACTCCTCTTGTCTACGCCACATTTTCCATTTAATTTCTTCTTTAAGGCTACATTGTGTGCTAAATTGTCCACTTCTCGTCTTCATTGGGCCACATTGTCCACCAATTCTCCAAGACATATTGTTTATTCTTTCTTTACTACTTGTAGGCTACATTGTCAAACACTCCTTTTAGGACCGCTTCTTTAGGCCCCATTAACAACCATTCTGCAAAGACTGTCCACTTATTCTGTAGACCACTGTGTTCTCGCCTTTTTTTAATCTACATTAGTCAATTATCTCTAGACCACATTGTCAAATGTCTCAGCTTCTTTTTGTTCAAATTGTCCACTATTTCTAGTGGACAGAATGGCAACTTCTTCTCTATGCCACAATATCCACTTCATTTCTAGGAAACATTATCTACCACACCTCTTCCTACCTTTCTTCTAGGTCACATTTCCATCATCATCTGAAAACCCACCTCTTCAAGAAAGCCTACAGCCTGCAATGACCCCGCTACCTCCTTCTCTCTAACCACTACCGGTGATATCACCTCAACCAACACCGGAACTGCTGCAACCCACCAACCTACTGTCTCCTTCCCCACCATCCTGTAGCATGTAAGCCCGAAAGGGCAGGGTCCTCTTTCCCCTCTGTATCAGTCTGTCATTGTTAGTTTGTTTACTGTAAGTGATATCTGTAATTTGTATGTAACTCCTTCTCATGTACAGCACCATGGAATTAATAAATAATAATAATTATCTTATATTGTCAACCCTTTCTCTAGTCCATATTGTCCACATGTCCTATGTCACATTATCTACCTCTTCTCTGGACCATGTTAGGGTAGTTTAGAGCTGAGATTGAGAAAAAGAACTTTAGACAACATCATCCATATCCATCATCTTGGCCACATTATCCACCTTTTCATTAGGCCAAGTTGTCTACCTCTCATCTAGGAGTTAACACCATCAATATCTAGGTCAGATTCTGCAGATATCATTTAGCATTTACCATATGAGCCACATTATCCATCTCTGCTCTAGACCACATTACCTATCTTTTCTCTATGCTTGTCCTTACGGAACATTGTTCACCTCTACTATAAGCTAGATTATCCATCTCTTTTTTTAGTCCTCGTTCTTCAGGACACATCCTCCACCTGCCCTATAGGCCACATCATCCTTCTATCTTCTAGGTCACATTGTCCACCTCCTCTCTAATCAATATTGTCCCAATATTGTCCACCTTTCCTGTAGGCCAAATAGTCAATCTCTTCTCTAGAAAATATTGTCAGTTGCTCCTCTAAGCCATATTGTTAACCTCTCCTCAATGACATATTGTCCATATCTCCTCTAGGTCATATTGTCCACCTCTCCTTTAGCTTATATTGTCCGATTCCTCTCTACTTGATATTGTTCACTTTTATTATAGGCTATATTGTCCACCTCTCCTCTAGGACATATTGTCCATCTCTTCTTTAGACCATTTTGTCCACTTCTCCTCTAGGATGTATTGTTCACCTTTCCACTATGACATATTGTCCACCTGTCCTCTAGCACATATTTTCCTCCTCTCGGCCACATTATTCACCTCTTCTCTAGTCCATATTTTGTCCAAAATTCCCATAAATACATTTGTATACCTTTTTTTCTAGGCCATAATGTCCATCACTTCTCTAGACCATATTGTCTACCTTTTTCTCTGAGCCATATTGTCCACCTCTCCTTTAGGCCATATTGTCCACCACTCGTCTAGAACATATTGTCCACCCCTCCTCTAGCACATATTGTCTACCTTTTCTCTTTTCAAAATAGTAACATAGAAACATAGTAACTTAGCTAGCAAGGCCAAAAAAAGTCATTTGTCCATCCAGTTCAGCCTATATTCAGTCAGAGAAAATCCCTAGATCTACGTCCTTCTAAAGAACCTAATAACTGTAAGATACAATGTTGTTACGCTCAAGAAAGACATCCATGCCTCTCTTGAACCCCTCGACTTAGTTTGCCATCACCACCTCCTCAGGCAAGGAATTCCAGATTATAATTGCCCTAACAGTAAAGAATCCTCTCCTATGTTGGTGGAATTCCTCCAGACGCAGAGAATGCCCCCTTGTGACCGTCTCCTTCCTTGGTATAAACAGATCCTTGGAGAGATATTTGTATTGTACTTATACATTGTTATTAGATCACCCCTCAGTCCTCTTGTGTCCTAGACATTTTATCTAGGAAAAGGTAGACAATATGTCTAGGACACAATGTCCTCTTCTCTTCTAGTTGAGAGATAAACATTCACCTGTGAACGAAAACAGCATGGCTGTCATACCCTTCGTGCCATAGTGATATCATAATGGCCAAATAATGAGCTACATTTCCCCTGATTCTAGCAATATTTCCTACGCAGCAAATTCCTGTCAAGAACAAACTAACAATGTAGAGTTGCAAAATAACTACTAAATACTTTTATTTTTGCTGAGCTGCCTGGAGATACATTCGCACTTTCCATGGAGCACAGTTCATGTCTTGTTCCCCTTTATTAGAATCTAAAAATGTATCAAAATAGCCCGGCAGAGCTTCATTAGACAGAAGCTGGGATTGTCAGTAATCTGCACATGTTCTGCAGTGCTTCTTTTTTTTTGTGTAGCATTCAACCTGCCTGGAAGAATCTGCATCATTTCTTTAAATTGTTGCCCTACTTGCATCTTTCCAGCTGAGGGAAGGTTAAAAAAAAATAACTAGGAAAAATCTCCTTAAGGCGACCTGATATGTTTCACTGAAACAATTAGATATGAAGAATAAACAGTCCAATTGTTTCCAGTAATTTGAGAACAGCTCCAGAATTCATTTGTATAATTAAGGTTATCTGTGAATATTTTATTTGTCAGGCATTCATTTTCACGGATGTATCAGAGTTGAATTTGCAGTTGAACTGCTTCTTGTGTCGACAGTATAACTGAAGCCCTAAGGTCCAAAATGTTTTCAATTTTTTAAAAACATAAGAAACATGCACTTTTTCATGCTTTTCGTAGCAGTCGACCATGGGGTTATGGGGTTATACATATTTTTTGTCCTTCGTTCTTCTTTATTAGCCTCCTATTTATCCACATTTCTTTATGCTCTTCTTCCATTATCCTAATATTAGAAATATTAGCGAATCTGATGAAAATCAATTAGCAAAATTCTTTTGAACTCGACAAGGAAATTTTATTTGAATTATTTTTTTTCCCCAATGTGAAGCTTACTGTTTGCCACATGGGGTTTTTTTTTTCCTTCCTCTGGATCAACATGTTAGGGCAAGTTAGGATAGGATATGGGTTGAACTAGATGGACTTAAAGTCTTCCTTCAACCTTAATAACTATGTTACTATGTGAATCAAATAAGTTTCTTCAAGTGTGGGGGTATTAGCAGACCCTTGAGCTTAAGAATCAGGGAAATAAAAAAAACATTATTCTCGCCTGACCTGGTGCCCCAGCTCCCTACCTTGTCCTCTGTTTGCTCAATTTCTTCCTCTCTCTCCAATCTACTCTTCTGTCTCTAGTCTTTTTACATGACGTCATGACGTCACATGAGACCTAGTCAGCTCTGAAGAGTGAAGAAGACGGAGAGAGTAAGAGAGCCTATGGAACACTGAGTGAGGAGCTATGTCACCAAGATAGGAGAAAGGCAAGATGAGTTCAATTTTTTTCAAAATTTTTGCTGGCCCAAGAAAGATTTACAAATCAAGTTGCATAAAAATTCGAGTTCTGGTAAATCCCAATTTCTTTTGAGAAAAATTTAAAGCAAAATTGATTTGACTCAAATTAATTTAGTCAATTTTACCAGATACCTTTCATGCTCCTAAAATAGAGGAAAGACATGTGGCCACTTAGACTATATTCACAAAAAAAGTTAATTGTGCAGGAAATTTGCAACAGATCCATGGCAGAAATCGGAGGCTGACTCTCAGTATTTCTGTTGTGGCTCTTCAGTTGATATGCCACAGATTCGGATTTCTTTTACCCAATCTACCAAAAGGCAGATTTTTAGTCTGCCGGGGAAAAATATGTACCAAATGTCTCATTGAAATCATCGGGAGGTTGTTTGTGTCTGGATTCACCCATGCA
Organism: Dendrobates tinctorius; assembly: GCF_039654945.1. Lineage (NCBI taxonomy): Eukaryota > Metazoa > Chordata > Amphibia > Anura > Dendrobatidae > Dendrobates > Dendrobates tinctorius. The sequence goes on along the minus strand of NW_027361810.1, from coordinate 19,930,183 downwards.
CTAAGGGTTCCCTTGTGCAAAAGGGGAAAGGACTGAATTGCTTTAAATGTGTCTACTCTTAACTTCATGGAAATGTAGGTAAATGACTCCAATTTTGTACATTACAAACTCACTATATGATCCTAACATGCAAGCAAAACCTCAGTAGGCTGTAATCTACCTCCCACTCACTGAATGGCCCCATAGAAGCACCTATAGCATATACTTCTCCCAACAAAGTATCGCAAAATCATGCCTTCTGGTTCTTCCATCTAATATATAAAGCTCAAAGTGTGTATGTATGTGTAATACTTGGGAGATGTTCCAGCAACTTCGACCAAAGGATGGTTAAAATCAAAAGACTTTATTCCAAAAAAAATGATTAAAAACAGAATAGATGCATAAAAAACATATGGTTCACCAATGTGACAGACGCTTACGCGTTTCGGACTAGAGGGTCCTTACTCATAGCTTAACATCTTACAAATAAGCATATACCTATATACACTTGCTGGCTGAAGTAAAGTGGGAGGGAAACAAAATGGACATGGAGGAGATGTCAGTACTTGTAGGGTTAATATAATAGAAACTGTCCCAAACCCCAAAAGGGGAGGTGATAGAAAAAAGGAATTGCAGCGCAAAGATGCAATGTGGATTTTTAAGTTAAAAACATGATATCCCGCAGGCATGAATTTAAAATCTGATCTTTTATATATATATGATTAAGATGATGTGGTGATTTCCTCCATGTTCAGATACTATGCCTTTTTTTTTTGGAGAAAATCCTCCCTTCCTGCTATTGTGGACCTCCGCCCATTTTGTTTCCCACTTTACTTCAGCCAGCAAGTGTATATAGGTATATGCTTATTTGTAAGATGTTAAGCTATGAGTAAGGACCCTCTAGTCCGAAACGCGTAAGCGTCTGTCACATTGGTGAACCATATGTTTTTTATGCATCTATTCTGTTTTTAATCATATTTTTTGGAATAAAGTCTTTTGATTTTAACCATCCTTTGGTCGAAGTTGCTGGAACATCTCCCAAGTATTGTGCCTACAAGATTTTCCGGAATCCAAGTTCCCTGCACCGCCCAGGATTGATTGCATTCCTCCAGACTTCACATTTGCTACGGTTTGGTGAGCTGACAAAAAACTTTTTCCTTTGTGTATGTATGTGTGTATGTGTGTGTGTGTGTGTGTGTGTGCGCATGTGTATGTCCGGGATAGGCATCCGCACCGTAGCAGCTACAGCCACAAAATTTGGCAGTCACACGTCTGGACCCCAAGAGCGTCCTAAGCTATGTTGTGAGGCAAAATTTTAACCCCGCGCGTTCCAATTCACCAAACAATTTTGCCCCTATCTACATAATGAGAAACAGTGTGTAGGTATCAAGCCCCGCCCCTCATTATGATGTCACAATGGTTGCCATGGTCACGCCGACGTCATCAAGCCCCGCCGCTCATTATGATGTCATAATGGTTGACTATGGGATGGAGGATGTGTGATGGGTATATGGGCACTGGACTGTGGGATGGAGGATATGTATGATGGGTATATGGGCACGGGACTATGGGATGGAGGATGCGTGATGGGTGTATGGGCACTGGACTATGGGATGGAGGATATGTATGATGGGTATATGGGCACGAGACTATGGGATGGCGGATATGTATGATGGGTATATGGTCACGGGACAATGGGATGGAGGATATGTATGATGGGTATATGGGCATGGGACTATGAGATGAATGATGTGTGATGGGTATATGGGCACTGGACTATGGGATGGAGGATATGTATGATGGGTATATGGGCACGAGACTATGGGATGGCGAATATGTATGATGGGAATATGGGCATGGGACTATGGGATGGAGAATATGTATGACTAGCTGAAGAGCCCGGCGCTGTCCGGGCATAGTAACTAACTGTGGTTAGTTATAACAAATTATAATTATCCTCCATCCCATAGTCCCGTGCCCATATACCCATCATACATATCCACGATCCCATAGGCCCGTGCCCATATACCCATCATACATATCCTCCATCCCATAGTCGAGTGCCCATATACCCATCACACATCCTCCATCCCATAGGCCCTTGCCCATATACCCATCATACATATCCTCCATTCCATAGTCCCATGGCCATATACCCATCACACATCCTCCATCCCATCTTATGTATTTTTTCCTCTTTTTTTCTGGGGCCGTAGGAGGATTTTTTTTTCCTAATGGAGATTAAGCAACTGTCTGATCGTGTGGAGCAGCTTGCTGCTGAAGTACAGGGAATTTCCACCTACCTTATTCAGTCACATGCTGCTGAACCCAAGATTCCTACTCCTGATGTGTTTTCTGGGGATCGGTCTAAATTTCTGAATTTTAAGAATAATTGTAAATTATTTCTTGCTTTGAAGGCTAACTCATCGGGGAGCTCTGTGCAGCAGGTTAAAATTGTCATCTCCTTGCTGTGCGGCGATCCCCAAGATTGGGCTTTTTCTCTGACACCTGAAAATCCTATTCTGACTAATGTGGATGCATTTTTTCAGGCCTTGGGGTTGTTGTATGATGAACCCTAATGCCGTTAATCAAGCTGAGAGAACCCTGTTGGCATTAAACCAGGGTCAGGATCCTGCAGAGTTGTACTGTCTAAAATTCCGAAAGTGGGCGGTCCTTACTACATGGAATGATAGTGCCTTGGCAGCTCTCGTTCGGAAAGGTTTGTCAGAGACCGTAAAAGATGTTATGGTGGGATTTCATGTTCCCTCTGGTCTGGATGGCTCTATGTCATTAGCCATTCAAGTTGATCGACGTTTACGTGAACGTAAAACTACACGGGAGATGCTGCCACCTTTTGAACAAGTGTCTGAACCTATGCAATGTGATGGGGTTTTGTCTAGTGCGCAACGTCGGGAGTTTAGAAGGCGTAATAAGCTGTGTTTTTTCTGTGGAGACGCCTCTCATACTATTTCTGTCTGCCCTATACGAGAGAAACGTTTTGCACACACATTTGCTGTGGGCAGTATACAACCTAAGTTCCTTTTGTCAATTACTCTGATCTGCTCCTTGTCCACATTTTCCACTAAGGCTTTTGTGGATTCAGGAGCAGCTCTGAATCTGATGGATTTAGACTTTGCTAAACGTTGTGGTTTGTCCATGACGCCTCTGCAGACGCCCATTCCTTTGAGGGGTATTGATGCCACTCCTTTGGCGGAGAATAAACCTCATTTTTGGACCCAGGTGATAATGCGAGTTGCCCCAGACCACCAAGAAAATTGTAAATTTTTGGTGCTGCATAGTTTACATTACAATAGGTTAGTTACAATAGGTTCTGGGGTTCCCCTGGTTGCAAACTCATAACCCAGTTTTGGATTGGAAATCTGTGTCTGTGGTGAGTTGGGGTTGTCATTGTGTTCTTAGGGACGCTCCTGTTTTCTCCACCTCTCCTCAGTCTCATGATATTCCTGATTATCTGGCTGATTTCTCTGATGTTTTTAGTGAGAGTAAGTCTGCGTCTTTGCCCCCTCATATGAGTTATGACTGTGCAATTGAGTTGATGCCTGGGTGTAAATTTCCCAAGAGACGGCTTTTCAACTTATCTGTACCCGAACATGATGCTATGCGATTCTATATTAAGGAGTCGTTGGAGAAGGGTCATATTAGACCATCCTCGTCACCGTTAGGCGCTGGTTTTTTTTTTGTGGCCAAGAAAGATGGTTCATTAAGACCGTGTATTGATTATCTTTCCCTTAACAAGTTGACGGTTAAGTACCCGTTACCTCTGATGTCTGATTTATTCTCCAGAGTTAAGAGTGCCTGCTGGTTTACTAAGCTTGACCTCAAGGGGGCGTATAATCTTATTCGCATCAAGCACGGGGATGAATGGAAGATGGCGTTTAATACTCCGGAGGGACATTTTGAGTACCTGGTAATGCCTTTTGGGCTCTCTAATGCCCCTGCTGTCTTCCAATCCTTTATGAATGATGTTTTCCGAGACTTTGTGGATAAGTTTTTGATCATCTATCTGGATGATATTTTGATCTTTTCTAGTGATTGGGATTCCCATGTGGAACATGTCCGGACTGTGTTCCGGATTTTGAGGGAGAATTCCCTGTTTGTTAAGGGATCGAAGTGCCTATATGGTGTACAGAGGATTTCATTTTTGGGATTTATCTTGTCTCCATCGACTATTAAAATGGACCTGGCCAAGGTACAGGCCATTTATGATTGGGTTCAGCCTACTTCTTTGAAAGCTCTCCAGAAGTTTTTGGGTTTTTCTAATTTCTATCGTAAATTTATAGGTAATTTTTCTAGTATTGTCAAACCACTGACTGATCTGACCAAGAAGGGTGCTGATGTGCTGAATTGGTCTCCTGAGGCCGTCTCAGCATTTCAGGAGCTTAAGCGGAGATTTACTTCAGCTCCAGTTTTACGGCAACCTGATGTCTCACTTCCATTTCAAGTGGAGGTGGACGCTTCTGAGATTTGTGCAGGGGCTGTGTTGTCCCAAAAAGACCCTGTGACTTCTAAGATAAATCCCTGTGCCTTCTTTTCTCGAAAGTTTTCCCCATCTGAACGCAACTATGACGTGGGGAATCGGGAACTGTTGGCCATGAAATGGGCATTTGAGGAGTGGAGACATTGGTTGGAGGGAGCTAGACATCAATTTGTGGTCCTCACCGATCACAAGAATCTGATTTATCTAGAGTCGGCCAAACGCTTGAATCCTAGACAGGCTAGATGGGCCTTGTTTTTCACGTGTTTTAATTTTGTGGTCTCTTTTCTTCCAGGCACTAAGAATGTTAAGGCAGACACCCTTTCTAGGAGTTTCTTTGCTGATTCTCTTAATGTGACCGAGCCTACTACTATCCTAGGTGAGGGGGTAGTTCTTTCTGCCATTTCGCCTGATTTGAGACGTGCCCTGGAGGAATTTCAGGAGGATAAACCTGAGCGTTGCCCTATGGGAAGATTGTATGTTCCGGACCAGTGGAGAAAGAGAGTGATGTCTGAAGTCCATTGCTCCGCATTGGCTGGTCATCCGGGTATTTTTGGTACCAGAGATTTGGTGAGTTGGTCGTTTTGGTGGCCTGCCTTATCTCGTGATGTCAGGAATTTTGTACAGTCCTGTGGGACTTGTTCTCGGTCTAAACCCTGTTCTCGTTCTAATGGGTTGCTGATGCCCCTGCCGGTGCCCAAGAGGCCATGGACCCATATCTCAATGGATTTTATTTCTGATCTTCCTGTCTCTCAGAGAATGACTGTTATCTGGGTGATTTGTGATAGATTTTCGAAGATGGTCTATCTTGTACCACTCCCAAAGTTGCCATCTTCCGCTGAGTTGGTGCCCTTGTTTTTACAACAGGTTGTTCGGTTACACGGGATTCCTGAGAACATTGTGTCCGATAGGGGGTCCAGTTTGTTTCCAAATTCTGGAAAGCCTTTTGTTCCAATCTGGGAATTCAGTTATCCTTCTCCTTCACGTTTCATCCCCAGACCAATGGGCAGACTGAGAGAACAAACCAGACCCTGGAGTCTTTTTTAAGATGTTTTATATCTGCTGATCAAGATGATTGGGTCTCATTTTTGCCCTTGGCCGAATTTGTGCTGAACAATAGAGCTAGTTCTGCCACTCTGATGTCACCCTTTTTCTGTAATTTTGGGTTTCATCCTCGATTCTCTTCAGGGCAAGTGGAATCTTCATCCTGCCCAGGTGTGGACACTGTGGTTGTCAGAATGCAGCAGATATGGAACCAAGTGGTGGATAAGTTGTCATTCTCTCAGGAAAAGGCCCAGCATTTTCCAACCGGTGTTGGACCATTGGTCCCTGGTTTAAAGTGGGTGATATGGTTTGGCTGTCGTCTAAGAATATTCCTATGAAGGTTGCATCTCCAAAATTTAAGCCAAGATTTATTGGACCTTATAAGATTTTGGAGATTCTTAATCCTGTTTCTTTTTGATTGGCTCTTCCAGTTAAGTTCAAAATCCATAACGGATTTCACAAGTCACTGTTGAAGAGGTTTGTTGAGCCAGTTGTTCCTGTTGGGGCACCTCCTGATCCTGTATTGGCTAAAGGCAATGTGGAATATGAGTTAGAGAAAATATTGGATTCTCGTTTGGTTAGACGGAGACTCCAGTATTTGGTCAAATGGAAGGGTTATGGCTAGGAGGATAATTCTTGGGTCTCTGCCTCTGATATTCATGCCAATAAATTGGTTCATGCTTTTCACCGGGCCCATCCTGATTGGCCTGGTGGCATGGATGAGGGTTCGGAGACCCCTCCTCAAGGGTGGGTACTGTCATGAACTCATTTTCTGCTCCACCAGTTGAGAGTTCCCCTTCTGTTCTCCCTCTGGTGGTGACAGGAGGTAGTGCGGTTGGTTTAAGTGGTGGTGATCTGCCACCAGGTGAAGAAGATAACGATTGGATCTCTGGAGTATCAGACTGGATATAAGACAGCCGACGCCCTATCCGGGTGCTGGTGATTCAGTCTGCTTCTCAGGTCCTGGACTTCAGCTCTCTTCCAGTCTTCTCAAGTTAGGTTTTTTTTTTGCTAATGTTCACACTTTTGCTTGTTGGTCAATTCAGTTTGTTGTGTAATCAGCCTGCCCCTGCTGGGGCTATGCTGAAATTCCACTCCTATTAATCAGTATTTGCCAATCTGCTCTTTGTCCCTTATTAGATTGGTCTCTTTTTTGCTCTGTCTCAGAATATTGATATAGGTTTAGAAGTCTAGTGACTTCAGGGTTAATTTTGCTATCAGAAATGTTGGACAATATTTTTGTAGGTTGTTTCTGGCAGATTGCAGACAGTGTCTTTCCTTTTCTGTCCTTTTTAGTTAGCCGGGCCCCATCGTTTGCTCTGCCTATTTTCCTGCCTTTGTTTGTACTTTCATCTTGTTTCACCGTCAATACATGTGGGGGGCTGTCTTTCCTTTGGGGTCTGCTCTGGGGCAGTTAGTTTTCCTCTTTTCCTGCTTTAGGCTTATGCAGTTCTCCGGTTGTGACGAGGCGTCTAGGACCAACGTAGGAACGCTCCATGACTGCTGCTAGTTGTGCGGTTAAGATCAGGGATCTGCAATCTGCATAGTTACCAACTTCTCTGGTTTTCTGAGACTTAGCTTGTTGTCTAGTTTTTCCTCCTCGGTTGCCCATTCATAACACATCACACATCCTCCATCCCATAGTCCCGTGCCCATATACCCATCGTACATATCCTCCATCCCATAGTCCAGTTCCCATATACCCATCACACATCCTCCATCCCATAGTCAACCATTATGACATCATAATGAGGGGCGGGGCTTGATGCACACACACTTTTTCCCCATTATGTAGATAGGGGCATTATGACATCATAATGAGGGACGGGGCTTGACACGCACACACTTTTTCCCCATTATGTAGACAGGGGCAAAATTGTTTGGTGAATTGGAACGCGCGGGTTTAAAATTTTGCTTCACAACATAGCTTAGGACGCTCTCGGGGTCCAAATTTTGTTGCTGTAGCTGCGACGGTGCGTATGCCTATCCCGGACATACACACACACACACACACACACACACACATACATACATACATATATACACACTTTGAGCTTTATATATTAGATGGGTATATGGGCATGGGACTATGGGATGGAGGATATGTATGATGGGTATATGGGCATGGGACTATGGGATGGAGGATATGTATGATGGGCATATGGGCACGGGCCTATGGGATGGTGGATATGTATGATGGGTATATGGGCACGGGACTATGAGATGGAGGATAATTATAATTTGTTATAACTAACCACAGTTAGTTACTATGCCTGGGCAGCGCCAGGCTCTTCAGCTAGTCTAATATATAAAGCTCAAAGTGTGTATGTATGTATGTATGTATGTGTGTATGTGTGTGTGTGTGTATGTCCAGGATAGGCATCCGCACCGTCGCAGATACAGCCACAAAATTTGGCACAGTCACACGTCTGGACCCCGAGAGCGTCCTAAGCTATGTTGTGAGGCAAATTTTTATCCCTGTGCGTTCCAATTCGCCAAACAATTTTGCCCCTATCTACATACTGGGGAAAAAGTGTGTGCGCATCATGCCCCGCCCCTCATTATAATGTCATAATGCCCCTATCTACATAATGGGGAAACAGTGTGTGCGCATCAAGTCCCGCCCCACATTATGATGTCACAATGGTTACCATGGCGACGCTGATGTCATCAAGCCCCGCCGCTCATTATGATGTCATAATGGTTGACTATGGGATGGAGGATGTGTGATGGGTGTATGGGCACTGGACTGTGGGATGGAGGATATGTATGATGGGTATATGGGGACGGGACTATGGAATGGAGAATGTATGATGGGTATATGGGCACTGGACTATGGGATGGAGGATATGTATGACGGGTATATGGGCACGGGACTATGAGATGGCGGATACGTATAATGGGTAAATGGGCACGGGACTATGGGATGGAGGATATGTATGATGGGTATATGGGCATAGGACTATGAGATGAAGGATGTGTGATGGGTATATGGGCACTCGACTATGGGATGGCGAATATGTATGATGGGTATATGGGCATGGGACTATGGGATGGAGGATGTATGATGGGTATATGGGCATGGGACTATGGGATGGAGGATGGGTATATGGGCATGGGACTATGAGATGGAGGATGGGTGATGGGTATATGGGCACTCGACTATGGGATGGAGGATATGTATGATGGGTATATGGGCACGGGTCTATGGGATCGTGGATATGTATGATGGGTATATGGGCACAGGACTATGGGATGGAGGATAATTATAATTTGCTATAACTAACCACAGTTAGTTACTATGCCTGGGCAGCGCCGGGCTCTTCAGCTAGTGGTTATCTAAATTCACTCAACTTGGGATATGTTGAGCGAACAGCAAAGGTAAGGAAGGACACTCTTAGTGGTTACCTGAAACTCACTATTGAGGGATCTCACGACAGCTAGACTGTTTTAATCGGGTTCAATGCCAGCTGGTCACATACGTAGCAGTTAGATCCCTCTAATGGTGGAGGTTTCCTGCTAATGATTTGACATTTATCCAATCAGAAGAACAGATGAATGATTTTCTGGTGAAAACAGCTGACATAGTATGCTCGTACAGTAGGTTTGTGTAACTTCCATAGAGTTCATAAGAGAGAGCCATGTACATGTGGGAAAGGGATTCCCCTTAGAGGGTTTGTCCATTACTTTTCAATAGTTTAAAAGTGAGCCCATGGTGATTGTAAAATAAAAAAAAATACTCATCTACCAGACCCCCGCTGCTAGTTTATACTGCAGATGTCCCCCGTCTGTCTCCTAACTTCCTCTTCTGGAAATGATCGCTGCAGCCAAACACAGGCCACTGATTGGATGCAGCAGTTAGGGCCCATTTGAATCATAGAAATGAGTGCTCTATAGTGACTACTGCAGCTAGTAAGAGGGCACCTTAAGTCTTCCATGTTGCCTATTTGGTTTGCAAACAAGGGTCAGGATCCCCTTTTTGTTCCAGTATATGGAGGACCAAACTTACTTTTAAAGATCTGCATTACCTATTAGGTGTAAGGTCACAGGACGCTGCTCATCTAATGACTAGAAATCTGCTCACCCTTAACAGTGGCCATTATATATGTATATAAAAAACCCATTGGCCTTCCACGATTAAGTTGAATTTTTGGGGGCATCCACAATCCTACTTTATTATGAGAGAAGTCAATTAACAGATTCAGACTATTAAACTCATCAATAGTGATCACTTACTAAAAAACCTTTGTGAATTTGGTGGTCAGTCACATAGTGTTGCGAGTGATTCCTTCGATGACGAGAGATCTGAAAAAGAAGATAAGGAAAGATTCAGCTTCATTACAACAAAAGACAGCACTAATTGAACAAAATGAAGGTTACTAAAAGTTTTCCAATTAATGTCCAACTACAAACTCACAATTCATTAAGTTCTTTCTTTCCACTGCTAATTGACCCTATAGGCAGTGACTATTAACAGCAAGACAACCTGTTATTTATAGCTGTATAACTCATGCCTAGACCTTCTTTATACCACCCCATTCACAGGTCCGTGATGCTCCATTCCCAAAGTCCCCAGTAATGTTTCTGCCTGCAGTTGTCTTGACTGAATTCATTAATTAGAAGGAATTAATAATAATAAAAAAACAACAACATTAGCTCTGGCCAGGTTGCACACAAGAGGGATGGCAATTCTAGTAATTAGTAAGTTAGCGAGCAAATAATCTGATATCTTCTATATAGTAAAATATGAGAAAAGCTCCTAAATTTCATAAGCATATAAATATTATATGTAGATAGATATATACTTGTATATGTACAGTATATATATACTGTAGATACATAATCTAATATATAAAGCTCAAGTGTGTGTATGTATGTATGTATGTATGTATGTGTGTATGTATGCGTGTGTGTGTATGTCCGGGATAGGCATCCGCACCGTCGCAGCTACAGCCATAAAATTTGGCACAGTCACACGTCTGGACCCCGAGAGCGTCCTAGGCTATGTTGTGAGGCAAAATTTTAACCCCGCGCGTTCCAATTCACCAAACAATTTTGCCCCTGTCAACATACTGGGGAAAAGTGTGTGTGTGTCAAGCCCCGCCCCTCATTATGATGTCACAATGGTTGCCATGGTGATGCTGATGTCATCATAGGTTGCAAGCCCCGCCGCTCATTATGATGTCATAATGGTTGACTATGGAATGGAGGATGTGTGATGGGTATATGGGCACTGGACTATGGGATGGAGGATATGTATGATGGGTATATGGGCATGGGAATATGGGATGGCGGGTATGTATGATGGGTATATGGGCACGGGACTATGGGATGGAGGATGTGGGATGGGTATATGGGCACTGGACTATGGGATGGAGGATATGTATGATGAGTATATGGGCACGGGACTATGGGATGGCGGATATGTATGATGGGTATATGGGCACGGGACTATGGGATGGAGGATATGTATGATGGGTATATGGGCATGGGCCTATGGGATGGAGGATGTGTGATGGGTATATGGGCACTGGACTAAGGGATGGCGGATATGTATGATGGGTATATGGGCATGGGAATATGGGATGGCGGGTATGTATGATGGGTATATGGGCACGGGACTATGGGATGGAGGATGTGGGATGGGTATATGGGCACTGGACTATGGGATGGAGGATATGTATGATGAGTATATGGGCACGGGACTATGGGATGGCGGATATGTATGATGGGTATATGGGCATGGGCCTATGGGATGGAGGATGTGTGATGGGTATATGGGCATGGGACTATTGGATGGAGGATATGTATGATGGGTATATGGGCACTCGACTATGGGATGGCGAATATGTATGATGGGTATATGGGCATGGGCCTATGGGATCGTGGATATGTATGATGGGTATATGGGCACGGGACTATGGGATGGAGGATAATTATAATTTGAAGAGCGCCGGGCTCTTCAGCTAGTCTAATATATAAAGCTCAAGTGTGTGTATGTATGTATGTATGTATGTCCAAGATTGGCATCCGCACCGTCGCAGCTACAGCCATAAAATTTGGCACAGTCACACGTCTGGACCCCGAGAGTGTCCTAGGCTATATTCACCAAACAATTTTGCCCCCATCTACATAATGGGGAAAAAGTGTGTGTGTATCAAGCCCTGCCCCTCATTATGATGTCATAATGGTTGCCATGGCGACACTGATGTCATCATAGGTTGCAAACCCCGCCGCTCATTATGATGTCATAATGGTTGACTATGGGATGGAGGATGTGTGATGGGTATATTGGCACTGGACTATGGGATGGAGGATATGTATGATGGGTATATGGGCATGGGACTATGGGATGGAGGATATGTATGATGGGTATATGGGCATGGGACTATGAGATGCTGCACACTGCATCAAATTGGTTTGCATGGCTGTCATCCCAGAAGGAAACCTCTACACAAGAAAGCCACAAATTACTGGAACCATGTCCTGTGGCCTCATGAGCCCAAGAGAAACTTATTTGGTTCAGATGGTGTCAAGCATGTGTGGTGGCAAGGAGGTGAGGAGTGCAAAAGACAAGTGTGTCTGCCTACAGTCAAGCAGGGTGGTGGGAGTGTCATGGTTTGGGGCTACATGAGTGCTGCCAGCTGTGCGGAGCTACAGTTCATTGACGGAACCATGAATGCCAACATTTACTGTGACAAACTGAAGCAGAGCATGATCCCCTCCCTTCAGAAATTGGACCACAGGGCAGTATTCCAACATAAAAACCCTAAACACACCTCCAAGACGACCACTGCCTTGCTAAAGAAATCGGAGATGTAGATGCTGGACTGGCCAAACATATCTCCAGACCTAAACCTTATTGAACATCTGTGGGGCATCCTCAAATGGAAGGTGGAGCAGCGCAAGATCTCTAACATCCACCAGCTCCGTGTTGCCATCATGGAGGAATAGAAGAGGATTCCAGTGGCAACCGGTGAAGCTCTAGTGACTTCGATGCACAAGAGAGCTAAAGCAGTGCTGGAAAATAATAGTGGCCACACAAAATATTGACAGTTTGTTAACAATTTGGCCATTTTCACTTAGGGGTGTACGCACTTTTGTTGCTATCGTTTTAGGCATTAATGGATGTGAGATTGAGGACCTCCGGAGTGAACCCTCAGGACCGCGATGACGAACCTCCCTCGGGTGAGCTGAACCAGGTGGATCACCCCCTATACAGGGAGCGTTAGGGGCAGACCCAAGGGAGACTATCGTCGCGGAAGCTGATACCTGGGAACAACTGGGTAAGTAAGCAGGCAGGGAAATACAGGCGACCAGATGAGAGATGACGACGGCCACAGGGATGGCTGCTGAGACTGGCAATGGCGGGATGCAGGAACTGGTACAGGACAAGAAACAGGAGCAGGAGGATGGAAGCAGGAACGGACTGGATCTAGGAGGGAACACAGGAAAGTCACAAGCAGGAAGAACAGCGGAGGCCACGGAGAGGTAGACAGCGCAGGAACAAAGAGGAACGCAGGAGCGTGTGGACCCAATACCACAAATGATAGTCAGGCAGTGAGCATAGGGTGAGACTGCCTGATATAGGACATGCTAGAGAACTTCCGGGTCAGAGTGCAGCTGAACCATGGGACCAGGAGATAGGATGCCAGGTCTAGGGGGCGTATCTAGCAGTACGCCTGTGTGAAGGAGCAGGAGCCGGCCGCAGGAAGGATGATTGACAGGTGCCAGCAGAGGGGGCGGAGCGAGAGGAGCGGACGCGCCGGAGAGGCCTAAACGGCGTGGAGGCACGGGAGGCGGTGGGGACCGAAGGCGCCGCAAGCAGTGGAGCCGCGGCATCGGCAGATGGAGAGACCCGGGCAGAGGTAGCAGAGACAGCGGCGGTCGGGACAGCGGCCGCAGACGCCGCAGAGCGCACCAGAGCCGGGGAGGTGAGAGTGCCAGGCGCCGGGGAGGAGGTGAGCGTGACAGTACCCCCCACCTTACACCCCCTCTTCTTATGACCGGAAAGGAATCTGGCCAAGATACGAGGAGCCTGAATGTTTTCCCGAGGCTCCCAAGATCTCTCATCAGGACCGAAACCCTTCCAATCAATTAAGAAGAGGGTCTTACCTCTGGACTTTTTCATTGCGAGAATGTCTTTGACTTCAAAGATATCTTGTGCAGATACAGGCGGAGGAGGACGGTCGGTGGTGGGGTGAAAGCGGTTAAGTACGACAGGCTTTAAGAGAGAGACATGGAAAGAATTTGGAATCCTGAGCGAAGCGGGAAGTTTCAGCTTGTAGGCCACATCGTTGATACGAGCCGAGATTTCAAACGGACCTATATACCGAGGACCTAGTTTATACGAGGGTTGCTTCAGGCGGACGAACTTAGAAGACAGCCATACTTTTTCTCCGGGCTGGTACCGTGGGGAATCCAGGCGTCTCTTATTGGCATGTCTCTTGATCCGGCCTTGAGCCTGATCAAGCGCGGTTTTGGTCTCCTGCCAGACCCTGGAGAACTCCTCGGTCAGAAGATCGGCCGCCGGCACACCCGAGGCAGGACGTACAGGCAAAGGAACACCTGGATGTTGCCCATAGACAATAAAGAAGGGTGACTTGGAGGAGGACTCACTGTAATGATTGTTGTAGGTGAATTCGGCCCATGGGAGCAGGTTGGACCAGTCGTTCTGGTGAGCATTGGAAAAATGCCGGAGATAGGTCACGAGAATTTGATTTGTTCATTCTGCCTGGCCGTTAGTCTGAGGATGGTAGGAAGAGGAGAAATCCAACGTTACCTCCATCATATGGCATAGGGCCCTCCAAAACCGCGAGGTGAACTGCACCCCTCTGTCGGAAACGATATGCTTGGGGAAGCCATGAATCCGGAAGATATGGGTGATGAAAATCCTTGCTAATTGAGGTGCGGAGGGTAACCCTGGCAACGGAATAAAATGGGCCATTTTTGAAAATCGATCCACCACAACCAAGATGACGGTGTGACCAGAAGATCGTGGCAGATCAGTAACAAAGTCCATTGCGATGTGTTGCCATGGGACCAAAGGAATCGGAAGCGGGTGTAAGAGACCAGACAGTAGATGCCAAGGAACTTTGTTTCTGGCACACGACGGGCAGGAGGCGATAAAACTTTGGACATCCTGAAGAAGAGATGGCCACCAATAGAAACGAGAGATGAGAAGGAGTGTCTTCTTGAGACCCACGTGGCCGGCCAGCTTGGAGGCATGACCCCAGTGTAACACTCGCTTTCTCTCGCTCTCTTGCACAAAGGTCTTACCGGGCGGCAAAGAAGTCAGGTTAATGGGTGCAACCATGATGACTTTACCAGGATCTACAATGTGTGATGGCTCTTCCTCAGTATCGGAGACCACAAAAGACCTGGATAGTGCGTCAGCTTTCATATTCTTGTCACCGGGACGGAAATGAAGCTCAAAATCGAATCGGGCAAAGAACAGCGACCATCTGGCTTGTTGGGGGTTAAGTCTTTGTGCTGACTGGATGTATGCCAGATTCTTGTGGTCGGTGTAGATTTTAAACGGATGAACAGCTCCTTCCAGGAGATACCGCCACTCTTCCAAAGCCAACTTGATGGCAAGTAGCTCTCTGTCACCAATAGTGTAGTTTCTCTCGGCGGTGGAAAACATTTTAGAGAAAAAACTGCAGTGAGTAGCCGACCGGAGGAAGATTTCTGGGCAAGAACTGCCCCGGCTCCTATGGCAGACGCGTCCACCTTGAGAATGAATGGCTTGTTAATTTCAGGACGATGTAGGACGGGAGCGGAAGCGAAAGCTTGTCTCAACGACAGAAAAGCATCTTCGGCCTCCGAGGACCAGAGGTGAGGGTTGGCTCCTTTACGGGTCAAGGCGGAGATAGAGGCGGTCAGAGAAGAAAAGTGTGGGATGAATTGACGGTGATAATTAGCAAACCCAAGGAATCGTTGGATCGCCTTGACTCCCTGAGGACGCGGCCATTTGAGCACGGCGGACACTTTTTCAGGGTCCATGCGGAGACCCGAGTCAGAAATGATGTATCCCAAGAATGGTAGGGATGACTGCTCAAAGGCGCACTTCTCGAGTTTGGCGTAGAGACGCTGCTCTCTTAAGCGTAGTAAAACTTGGTGAACTACTTTTCTGTGGGAAGCCAGGTCCACGGAGAACACAAGGATATCATCCAAATACATCACCACACAGGAGTAGAGAAGGTCTCGAAAGACGTCGTTGACGAACTCCTGGAATACCGCGGGAGCATTGCACAGGCCAAAGGACATGACTAAATATTCATAGTGGCCGTCTCGGGTATTGAAGGCGGTCTTCCATTCATCTCCGGGGCGAATGCGGATCAGATTATTCGCCCCTCGGAGATCCAGTTTAGTGAAGACTCGTGCTCCCTGTAGATGGTCGAATAGCTACGGAATGAGAGGCAACGGATATGTGTTTTTGATGGTGATATCGTTGAGACCCCGGTAATCAATGCAGGGACGAAGGGAACCATCCTTCTTCTTGACGAAAAAGAACCCTGCTCCTGCCGGTGAAGATGATTTGCGAATAAAACCTCTAGCCAGGTTCACTTGGATGTATTCGGTCATGGCTAGGGTCTCGGAGGGAGATAGAGGATAGATCCGACCACGGGGTGGAGTAGAACCAGAGACCAGGTCGATCGGGCAATCATAGGGCCGATGCGGGGGCAGAGCCTCCGCCTCCTTCTTGTTGAAGACGTCCGCGAAGGACCAATAGGCCGAAGGTAATCCTGTAGGGTCTGGAGCGGAAGGCTTGACGTTCTTCTGTTGAATGGCAGACAGACATTAGGCTTGACACGACTGTCCCCAACGCAGGATGTCCCCAGAGCGCCAATCCAAAACAGGCTCATGAGTTCTTAACCAGGGCAGGCCCAAGAGGATGGTGTGAGATAACGAAGGCAGAACATAAAAGACTATCCTCTCTCGGTGTAAGGCTCCAATCTGCAGTTCCACTTCTTCAGTGACCTGAGTGACGGACATCCGCAGGGGTCGACCGTCAACCGAAGCAATCTGCTGAGGAGTCTTCAGGGATCGGACAGGGATCCGAAGTCTTTTAACCACCTCAAACTGAATAAAATTGCCGGCAGCACCCGAATCAATGTAGGCCCACTCAGAGGATCGTTTGGAGCCTGTGCGCAAAAGAACGGAAAGAATCAGGGGTAGAGAGGAATCACAATCACCTAGGGAGGCCTCTCTTACCTGACCTAGGTGGAGGCGTTTTCCGGGCGTATGGGACATGAACGGAGGAAGTGGGATGCACTCCCACAATAGAAACAGAGCCTCTGATCAATCCTCTCTCTCCGACGCTCCTCCACCGGCTTGAGACGATCCACTTGCATGGGTTCCGGTGCAGAAGCCGCCGAGTACGTCACTGAGCGGGAGTGAGGTGGACTTCGAGCGGCTGGCAGGACGCGAGGCCTCCTCTCTCTAGCAGCCTCTCGGGATCGCTCCTGAAAGCGGAGGTCGATACGGGTGGCCAAGGAGATCAAATCCTCCAAGGAGGCTGGAGTATCTCGTCCTGCCAGCTCGTCTTTGATTCGGCCAGAGAGCCCCCGCCAAAAAGCTCCTACCAAGGCCTCGTTATTCCACCCCAGTTCAGAGGATAGGGTGTGAAAGCGTATGGCGTACTGGCCTACTGAGAGCGTGCCCTGTTGGAGATTAAACAACTCTTTGGTAGTGGAGACCAAGCGTCCCAGTTCATCAAACACCTTCCGAAAGGTGTCCAAAAAATTGGACAGTTGGGAGACAATGGGGTCGTCTCGCTCCCAGAGAGGATTTACCTAGGCTAGAGCCTCCCCCTCCAAATGAGATACAACAAAGGCCACCTTGGCCCGATCCGTAGGGTACTGCAGGGAAGACAGCTCGAAGTGGAGCAGGCATTGGTTTAGGAACCCTCTGCATAATTTAAGATCCCCATTATACCGTGGAGGTCTCGCCAAATGGGGTGAGGGGTGGGGGGTTACCGCCTGGACCGGAGCAGAGGCTGCGGACTGGAGGGCCAGGAGACGGTTATCCACCGAGACCATATAATTTAAAATATGGGCCTGAGTGTCGCGCTGCTGAGCGAGCTCCTGCTGGAGACCCGCCATTTGGGAAGCGCAGGTGGGATCTAAGGACTGAAGGGAGGACAGACGAGAATCCATAGACTTGAGGAAGGACATTATCCTCGTCTGATTCTCTCGCAGGAACAGGAGTTCCTTTTGGGTCAGGGTCGGGGTACCAGCGGGGTCCATGGCCTGACTATACTGTGAGATTGGGGACCTCCGGAGTGAACCCTCAGGACTGCGACGATGAACCTCCCTCGGGCGAGCTGAACCAGGTGGACCACCCCCTATACAGGGAGTGTTAGGGGCAGACCCAAGGGAGACTATCGCCGCGGAAGCTGATACCTGGGAACAACCAGGTAAGTAAGCAGGCAGGGAAATACAGGTGACCAGATGAGAGATGACGACGGCCACAGGGATGGCAGCTGAGACTGCGGGAATGGTGGTGGACGGCAGACGAGACTGGCAATGGCGAGAGGCAGGAACCGGTACAGGACAACAGGAGCAGGAGGACGGAAGCTGGAATGGAATGGATCTAGGAGGGATCACAGGAAAGTCACAAACAGGAAGAACAGCGGAGGCTACGGAGAGGTAGACAGCGCAGGAACGAAGAGGAACGCAGGAGCGCGTGGACCCAATACCACAAATGATAGTCAGGCAGTGAGCATAGGGTGAGACTGCCTGATATAGGACATGCTAGAGAACTTCCGGGTCAGAGTGCAGCTGAACCATGGGACCAGGAGATAGGACGCCAGGTCTAGGGGGCGTATCTAGCAGTACGCCTGTGTGAAGGAGCAGGAGCCGGCCGCAGGAAGGATGATTGACAGGTGCCAGCAGAGGGGGCGGAGCGAAAGGAGCAGACGCGCCGGAGAGGCCCAGACGGCGTGGAGGCACGGGAGGCGGCGGGGACCGAAGGCGCCACAAGCGGTGGAGCCGCGGCATCGGCAGATGGAGAGACCCGGGCAGAGGTAGCAGAGACAGCGGCGGTCGGGACAGCGGACGCAGACGCCGCAGAGCGGACCAGAGCCGGGGAGGTGAGAGTGCCAGGCGCCGGGGAGGAGGTGAGCGTGACAATGGATGTGTGTTGAGTTATTTAGAAGCCACATTAAATTTACACTGTTAGGCTATGACCACACTATCAGTATTTAGTCAGTATTTCACATCAGTATTTGTAAGCCAAAACCCGGAGTGGGTCAAACATGCAGAATTGGTGCACTTGTTTCTATTATACCTTGTCGTCTGATTGTTCTTCACCTGGTTTTAGCTTACAAATGCTGAGAAAAAATACTGAACAAAGGCCTCATACCCATTGGCGATTAAAAAAACGGTCTGATTTCTGGACTGGAAAAAAGGGTGGAGTGTTATGCCAGTGTCATGCGATTTCTATGCGATTTTTTAGTTTTCCATCCGTTTTTCATCCATTTTTTTTATCCCAGCCACTCTTTTTCTACAGTCATTTACAGGACCATTAACAGTGTTCTATACCACAGAATGGTGATGTATCCTTCAAAAACGGAAGGAAAACGGATGGTCGGTTTTTTTAATCGCACCCATTGACTTCTATTGGCGAAAATCGCTGCAAATCGCAGCATGCTGCGATTTTTTTCTCAGACCGATTTTGTCTGAGAAAAAAATCGCAAGTGAGATGTCACCCATTCACTAACATGGGTGTCAGAGTGCAATCCGATTAAAAATTGTGCAATCGTCCGATTTTATCACCAGTGAGTATGAGCCCAAATACTGATAGTGTGGCCGTAGCCTTATACAAGCTGTACACTGAGTACTTTACGCTGTATCAAATGTCAGATCTTCAGTAGAGTTGAGCGACTTTTGGTTTTTTAGGGTCGAGTTTCGTTTCGTGAAACCCGACTTTTCCAAAAGTCGGGTCGAGCAAGATCGGCCGATTATAGGGAAATGTCGGGGTCGTCCCGAAACACGAAACCCAATGTAAGTCAATGGGGAATAAAAGTCGGCAGTGAGAGGAGGACAGGAAACACACCTACAGTGCCCATTTGAATGCCAAAAGCATCAATTCTTCTTACTAAGGCTGGTTTCACACTTGCTTTTTTTTGCAGCGCGTTTTTCCCGCAAAAAAACGCATTGAAAAAACGCATACAAAAGCATACAACTGCTGCGTTTTTTTCAAGCATTTTTATGAGCATGCATGAAAAAAACGCAGCGTTTTTATGCGTTTGTATGCGTTTTAGTGCGTTTTTACCGCGTTTGCGTTTTTTCCAAACATTAGGTGGCCCCTCACACTAACCCAAACCATGACTTTACTAACTCTAACCCTGACCCTAACCCTAACCCTGACCCTAACCCTAACCCTAACCCTGACCCTAACCCTTAACCAAACCATACTTAACCCTAACCCAAACCCTAAACCCTAATTAACCCTAACCCTGACCCTAAACCTAACCCTAACCCTAACCCTGACCCTAACCCTTAACCAAACCATACTTAACCCTAACCCAAACCCTAAACCCTAACTAACCCTAACCCTGACCCTAAACCTAACCCTAACCCTAACCCTAACCCTAACTCTGACCCTAACCCTAACCCTAACCCTAACCCTTAACCAAACCATACTTAACCCTAACCCAAACCCTAAACCCTAACTAACCCTAACCCTGACCCTAAACCTAACCCTAACCCTAACCCTAACCCTGACCCTAACCCTAACCCTAACCCTGACCCTAACCCTTAACCAAACCATACTTAACCCTAACCCAAACCCTAAACCCTAACTAACCCTAACCCTGACCCTAAACCTAACCCTAACCCTAACCCTAACCCTGACCCTAACCCTTAACCAAACCATACTTAACCCTAACCCAAACCCTAAACCCTAACTAACCCTAACCCTGACCCTAAACCTAACCCTAACCCTGACCCTGACCCTAACCCTAACCCTAAACCCCCTTAACTAACCCTAACTCTAACCCAAACCCCTAAATTCCATGGTTAACAAAAAAAAACGCATGTGCAAAAAAACGCATACATAAGCATGCCAATGCGCACATATGCGCACCCATAGACTATAATGGGTGTCTTGCTGTAAAAAAACGCATTGCGCGCGCATGCGTTTTTTTGAGGCAAGTCGGACGCACCAAAAAATGCAACAGGATGCATTTTGTGCGCCCGAGCGCATACCGCAAAAAAACGCATGCTCGGTAAAACGCGTACAAACGCATGTGTATGCGCACATAAGCGCATCCCATGCAAAGTATAGGAAAAAAAAACGCATGCGCTATTTAGCGCTAAAATACCGCAAAAAAAAAACGCAAGTGTGAAACCAGCCTTAAGCTTGTCAACCTTAATTAACTTCATAATACAAGTTACGCAGTGAAAAATGGGGGTTATTTGGCTAAAGTTGTGGTGGGGTAGGGCTAGCTCCAGGTTTTCATGCCCTGGGCGAAAGAGCGCCCCTTTAACACATACCACAACTCATCATGCTCCGATACGGCAGAGAAATAGCGGTATAGTACGATGAAAAATACTTCACTTTTTACATCTCATGACAAGGCCCATCTATTTCTCCATACAGAATCATTGGTCCCATATAATGCTTGAAACAGTATATGATGAGCTCCACATAATGCTACAGTATATGTTGGTCCCCATGGATGAAGCTCCACTGTCTTATGGGCCCAAATAATGCTCCAAACATAATGGGCCCCATTTCTAATGCGCTAGTGTATAATGGGCCCTGTAAATGCTGCTCCAGTGTCTGATGTCCACCTTTGGAATGTTCCAGTGTATGGTGGGCCCCATCTATCATTCTCCAGAGTATAGTGCTCCCCAAAAATTGCTGTCCCAACATTGAAAACAATGAAATAAGTCTCCTCGCTAGGGAATCCCTGTACTAGTCTGGACTCCTCGTCGTTCCCATCTTCCATCTCACTGCACAGTATTTCAACCTTGCAAGTGCTGTGATCCAGAGCAAGCAGGGGGGGCCCACTCGTTGGCGACGGCACTGGCACAGGGCCCCTGATAGTACGGTGGTGTGTCTGATGGCGGGTGGGCCGAACCTGCACTTTCATCAGCAGCTTCCTCTTTGTCACCGTGTAAGATGGAACTGTATATGGGAAGGGTAACCTGAGTTTCATCAGGGTCAGATTCAGGCCGTGTAGCGTGCGAGGGGATTGTGGTCTGGGTCAATGTACCAGCAGATTCATCGAGCAGTGGCTGGGCATCAGTGCACTTGTGTCACCCCCAGGAGTACGGTCGCCACAGTGGCATTACCTTCCTCCTAGGGAGTGTGATGTCATGCTTGGGAGCAACGAAGGATCTCTCTAGCAGGTTAACTGATTGGGCGGCGTTATTCCCACGAGTCATGACCCTCCAAACAGAGTTCATGAAGGCAAAGTGTTTGTTTTACGTGGGCAGTATGGTTGCAAAGCTGAACCTTAAAGGAATGTCCAGAAGGGCACCACCAGGAGTGGAGCCTACGGTTTAATTCAACTCCACCTGGGAAACCTCAACCATGCCAGCTACAGAAAAGATGCACACATTGCAAGCTTAATTGCGTTAACAAACGAGACTCATGCCCCGCGGTCCGAGTCAGGCTTACTAGAGGGACACGTGAGGCTCTGGCACATGAGATTGGCCAATAACTGGTGTGTCATGCCCTTACATGTCCGTGGCTGCATGTGCGCTACACTGAAAAGGCCAGCGTTTGTCGCTTACAGGTGCAGATAACCCGCTGAACAACGTTAGTGATGGGGATCTGTGATTACAATTATTACCCGCGAACGATGATTTCCCAGTAAGTGCAGGTCAACCGCAGTTCCGGAATTAGGCCTAACCGTCATTCCTGAAAAAATGAAAAACTTACGTGTGCAAACCACAGGTGCTGTAGCTTGCTTAACAGCTCGCCAGCCGTTCTCAGGCCCAGTATGGATTACACGTGATTGCACAAAGGTGAGAAAGGGTACCGTATCCCCGGATAACATGTATGGATAGCATAGTGTACACATTCAAAATATATGTCTATTCATCAGGAGGCAGGCTCAGACGGTGTTAGGCCCAGTATGGATTGCACGTGATTGCACAAAGGTGAGAAAGGGTACCGTATCCCCGGATAACATGTATGAATAGCATAGTGTACACATTCAAAATATATGTCTATACATCAGGAGGTAGGCTCAGACGGTGTTAGGCCCAGTATGGATTGCACGTGATTGCACAAAGGTGAGAAAGGGTACCGTATCCCTGGATAACATGTATGGATAGCATAGTGTACACATTCAAAATATATGTCTATACATCAGGAGGCAGGCTCAGACGGTGTTAGGCCCAGAATGGATTGCACGTGATTGCACAAAGGTGAGAAAGGGTACCGTATCCCCGGATAACATGTATGGATAACATAGTGTACACATTCAAAATATATGTCTATACATCAGGAGGCAGGCTCAGACGGTGTTAGGCCCAGAATGGATTGCACGTGATTGCACAAAGGTGAGAAAGGGTACCGTATCCCCGGATAACATGTATGGATAACATAGTGTACACATTCAAAATATATGTCTATACATCAGAAGGCAGGCTCAGACTATGTTAGGCCCAGTATGGATTGCAAGTGATTGCACAAAGGTGAGAAAGGGTACCGTATCCCCGGATAACATGTATGGATAGCATAGTGTACACATTCAAAATATATGTCTATACATCAGGAGGCAGGCTCAGACGGTGTCAGGCACAGTATGGATTTGACGGCCCAGACTACACAGCGGAGGAGCAGGGAGAGGTAAAGATTGCAAATGCTGGGGCCCTGCCCAAGCAAGGGGGGCCCACTCGTGGGCGTCGGTACTGGCACTGGGCCCCTCATAGTACGGCGGTGTGTCTGACGGCGGGTGTGCACCACCACCGTCAGAGACACGTGATTGCACTATGAGGGACCCTGTGCCAGTGCCCGCGCCCAAGAGTCGGCCCACCCACCTGTCCAGGGCAACGGCACTCGCACGGTGTTGTGCGCTAGGTGGTGACCCCGGCCATGGGGGGGAGGCAGCACAGTTAGGGAGTTTTAGAAAGTGGCATATGTTGATGTTGGACATTCAGCTGATGCAAAAGGCGAAATAGGTCAAGTCCCAGGAAGAGGTGGACCAAAGCAAGCCATTTTTCTGTCACCCTATGTGTCATCAGGGGAAGGTGGGACAAAATCTTTGGAAACCCATGCATGGTTCATTTTAATGAAGGTTAGATCATCCACATTTTGGGTTGACAGACGGGTCCTTTTTTCTGTCAGGATTGATCCAGCTGCACTGAAGACTCTTTCCGATAGCACACTTGCAGCTGGGCAAGCGAGCTCCTGTAAGGCATATTGTGCCAATTCAGGCCAGGTGTCCAGTTTAGCGGCCCAATAGTCAAAGGGGAATGACCTGTGTGGGAGAACATCGATATGGGAGGAAAAGTAGTTTGTAACCATAGTTGACAACTGCTGTCTCCTGTCACTTTCCATCCATGCAGTATTACCAGTTGTGTGAGCGGTACTTGAAAAATCAGTCCACAACATTGTCATGAAACCCCTGTCTCCAATGCCACTTCTGCTGTGTGCACCACGAACACCTCTGCCAAGCTGCCCCCAGCCCGTACGGCTCGTGTGAGAACCATCACCGCTGCTGTGTGCTGGGAATGCCTCAAGCAACCGATTTACCAGAGTTGCTTGTTTATTAGCCAATATTAGGTCAAGGTTCTCCTGTGGCATGATGTTTTGTAATTTGCCTTTATAGCGTGGATCCAGGATGCTGGCCAACCAGTAGTCGTCATCGTTCATCATTTTGGCAATGCGGGGGTCCCTTTTTAGGATCTGCAAGGCATAATCTGACATGTGGGCCAATGTTCCCGGTGTCAATGATGCACTGCGAGTGCTGGTTGGAGGAGCACTTTCTGGCAAATCCACATCCCTCCAGTCACGCACAAACCCTGTACCAGACCTTGCCACGCCAACATTTTCACTTGCCCCACGAGATGCATCCTCCTCCCCTAAGTAATCATCCCCATCATCGTCCTCCTCCTCCTCTTCTTCCTCCACCTCGTCCAAGAGAGGTCCCTGAGCAGACAATGGCTGAATGTCATCAAGGATTCCCTCCTCGTCAACATTGGCTGCAGACGCCTGCTCCTTAAGGTGCGTCAAAGTTTGCAAGAGCAGACACATAAGTGGGATGCTCATGCTTAGGATGGCGTCGTCTGCGCTTACCAGCCGTGTGCATTCCTCAAAACACTGAAGGACTTTACAGAGGTCTTTCAGCTTCGACCACTGCACACTTGTCAACTCCATGTCTGCTCTCAAAGTGCCTGGCCGCCGTGTATCCTCCCACAAATGCATTATGGCCTGCCTCTGCTCGCACAGCCGCTCAACCATGTGCAGGGTGGAGTTACACCTTGTTGCAATGTCGATAATGAGGCGGTGGTTGGGAAGGTGGAGCAATCGCTGCAGCTTCTGCATACGAATGGAGTGTACAGGCGACCGGCGGATGTGCGCGCACAGTCTTCGCACCTTCTGGAGCAGGGCTGTTAACTCCGGATAATTTTTGAGGAAGCACTGCACCACCAGGTTCAAGGTATGAGCCAAGCAAGGTATGTGGCTGAGTTTTGAAAGGGCTATGGCTGCCACAAAATTATGGCCGTTATCACTAACTACCTTGCCTGCCTCAAGATGTACACTGCCCAGCCATGACTCAGTTTGTCGCTGAAAGTACTCGGCCAGCACCTCGGCGGTGTGTCTGTCGCCCAAACACATCATCTGCAACACAGCCTGCTGATGCTTTCCACTAGCTGCTCGACAGGGGGACACCTCATGAGCAACAGTGGCAGCTGCAGATGGAGTGCTCGTACGACTGCGCTCTGTGGACGAACTTTCGCTTCTGGAGGAGGAGGAGGAGGGTCGAACGCCTACAGCCAACTGTTTCCTATACCGTGGGCTAGGCAGCACTGTCCCACCACCGCTGTCCCCTGTGGACCCTGCATCCACCACATTAACCCAGTGCGCAGTGATGGACACGTAACGGCCCTGGCCATGCCGACTGGACCATGCATCAGTTGTGAGGTGCACCTTTCCACTCACTGACTGCTTGAGTGCATGGACAATGCGGTCTTTCACATGATGGTGGAGGGCTGGGATGGCTTTGCGAGAGAAGAAGTGGCGACTGGGTAGGTCATAGCGTGGTACTGCGTAGGCCATGAGTTCGCGGAAAGCTGCGCTTTCCACCAACCGATAGGGCATCATCTCAAATGAGATTAGTTTGGCAATGTGGGCGTTCAAACCCAGTGTACGCGGATGAGAGACTGAGTACTTTCTTGACCTACTCATAGTCTCTGGGAGGGTGAGCTAGACTTGAGAGCTGCATATGGTGGAAGTAGCGGTGGACAGGGCGGACTGAGAGAGGGTTGATGATGGTGATGGAGTTGGTGTTCTTTCTGATGGCCTAGATTCAGTATTTCGTTGATATAACAGTGGGATTCCCTGACTGCTGTGGCCGTGCAACGACACCTCAACATTTGCTGCTGTGCTGACCGGTGGGCTTACAGTGGGGGAAACAATGTAGCATTGCTGACTACCTTCTTTGTGATCAGTTGCACATGTGGTACTTGAGGTTTGGTGTTGTGTCCACGCTTGCAAGTGCATGGTGGTTAAATGTCTAAGCATGCAACTGGTATTCAAATTTTTCAGATTTTTCCCTCGGCTAAAGGTCTTTGCGCACTTATTACAGATAACCTTGGCCTGATCATGAGGATTTTGTTCAAAAAAGTGCCACACTGCACTCTTCCTACTTTGGCAGACATTTTGCAGCCTAGCACGCTGTGATATTTTGACCCTCTGGACAAGCTGTCCAGCAACTCTTTTGATTTTTGGAACCTGTCTTTGGAGTGCTCCGTGCCTGCCAGATAACAGCTGTTGCGATGTCGATGTCTGCTGTGGATGCTCCTCATCTGAGCTATTGGAAGCAGCACCCTCTTCCCCCAATGGATGCCAATCTGGGTCAACAACTGGGTCATCCATCACCTCCTCTTCAATGTCATGTGCACCTTCCTCTGTGTCACCGTGTATGGTGGTATAGTGTGCGGGAAGGGGCACCTGAGTCTCATCAGGGTCAGAATCTGGCTCTGTATACTGCGAGGACGATGTAGTGCTCTGAGTGAATGTAGCAGCAGAATCATCTATCAGTGGCTGTGCATCAGTGCACTCCATGTCAGATTCATCTTGGCCTGGATAATTCACCATTTCACTTGATAATCCAGGCATGGTATGTCAAAACAGCTCCATGGAGTAATCAGTAGTATGGCCTGCATCATCCTTCAATCTTGGTTGGGGTGAAGGACACAAGGAAAGGTGTGGTTCATGAACATGAGCCTCCAATGACGACTCAGTGCTTTTACTTTTTACAACTTCAGAAGAGGAGGCGATAGAGCTGGAGGCTGAGTCAGCAATGTAAGCCAAAACTTTTTCCTGCAGCTCTGGCTTTAAAAGCGGTTTGCCAACTCCTAGAAAAGTAAGCCTTCGAGGCCTTGTGGAGCCAGACAATGACGTAGGCTCAACACCTCCTGCATTCGGTCCTATTTTGCTTTTGCCACTACCATCAGATCCACCAACAACACCATCATTACCAGCTGCCAACCCCCGCCCAATTCCACGGCCTCTTCCACCAGCCTTCCTCATTTTTGGTAGAAATGTAGACAAAATTCAACAAACTATATAGTAATGTGAAACAAGGTACAAGGTGTCTATAGGACAGGGGAGATTTTGAATTTCTGCACACACTTGTGGACACTGGACACTTATGGATTGTGTGAGGCCCACTGAATATCAGAGCGCTATGTCACAGGCTCGATGGCACAGGTGTGAAAAAAGTGACTACAGGATCACGGAGATTTTGAATTTCTGCACACACTTGTGGACACTGGACACTTATGGATTGTGTGAGGCCCACTGAATATCAGAACGCTATGTCACAGGCTCGATGGCACAGGTGTGAAAAAAATGACTACAGGATCATGGAGATTTTGAATTTCTGCATACACTTGTGGACACTGGACACTTATGGATTGTGTGAGGCCCACTGAATATCAGAGCTCTATGTCACAGGCTCGATGGCACAGGTGTGAAAAAAGTGACTACAGGATCACGGAGATTTTGAATTTCTGCACACACTTGTGGACACTGGACACTTATGGATTGTGTGAGGCCCACTGAATATCAGAGAGCTATGTCACAGGCTCGATGGCACAGGTGTGAAAAAAGTGACTACAGGATAAGGGAGATTTTGAATTTCTGCACACACTTGTGGACACTGGACACTTATGGATTGTGTGAGGCCCACTGAATATCAGAGCGCTATGACACAGGCTCGATGGCACAGGTGTGAAAAAAGTGACTACAGGATAAGGGAGATTTTGAATTTCTGCACACACTTGTGGACACTGGACACTTATGGATTGTGTGAGGCCCACTGAATATCACAGCGCTATGTCACAGGCAGAAATTGGCTAGTGTATCACAAACTACAAGGTGTATATAGAATTGGGCAGAATAGGAATCTCCCTAGAGTGTAGGTCTGTAAGAACGGAACAAGTCCTCCACTTATCCTTCCACAGTGACACACAGATAGCTTCACTGTGGCCGTGATAACAGCCGTTACACGGTACTGAGAGGAGCGTGCACATACACGGCTGTTCGGTGTACGTAAAATTGTCAAGCTCCGTGTTTTTTAAGTATACGGACTGACACACGCTGTCTCTCTATAGTTTTGAATGTGATCAAACAGCAAATATATTTAACTGTTTGAAAGCTAGACAAAACTAGAAGGTGCAGGTCTGTAAGAACGGAACATGTCCTCGACTTATTCTCACAGAGTGACACACAGATAGCTTCACTGTAGCTGTGATAACAGCCGTTACACGGTACTGTGTGAGGAGTGTGCACCGCTGTATGGTGTGAAAAAATGCACGCTCAGTACCTCAGCAGGACAAAAAAAAAAAATTGGGATTGCTTTTAAAAAAGCAGTTTGCAGAGCAGTGGGTAAACAGCAATGCAGCCGTCAGGAAGCCTTAGAAGGCAGCCTAACAACCAACACCGCTGATCCACCAAAATATAGCCTCCCCTTGCACTGCACACACAGTGACTGGTGTGTTGTACAGGCAAAATCGCTAGCAGCAGAAGCAGTTTTTTTTTCTTCTTCCCTGCCTAACGCTCTACCTACAGAATCAGCAGCAGCAACCTCTCCCTATGCTAAGATCGGCAGAAGTAAGATGGCGGTCGGCGTGCACACCCTTTTATACCCCCTGTGACGCCCACCAAAGCGAGCCAATCACTTGCATGCCCTTCTGAAAGATGGTGGTGACCCCTGCCTATGTCATCACGTTGCCCACAGTGTCCGTGGATCCTGATTGGCTGAAAAAGAGCGCAAAACAAACTTTTGAAACGCGACTTTGGCGCGTAAGTCGCCGACCTCGTGGCCGACCTCATCCTAGCGTCGGGTTTCGCTTCATGAAACCCGACTTTGCCAAAAGTCGGCGACTTTTGAAATTTTTCGACCTGTTTCGCTCAACTCTAATCTTCAGTGTTGTCCCATGAAAAGATATAAAAAAGTATTTACAAAAATGTGAGGGGTGTGCTCACTTTTGTGATATACTGTATATCTAAAAATATTTACGTCATACCCTTGTTTTTGATGCGGGCTAGCAAGCCGAGCCAGCAACTTTCCCAGCAGATGATAGCTATTTTAGTCAGCCATCAGCCTGTAACAGTTGCAGGTGGTGCACAGCGACAAAAGCAATTTTTTTTTTTTCACAAATTTCTAATTTTTTCGCCACTTAAAAAAAAAGATATGCATATTTGGTATCTGCATAATTGTACTAACCTGGTGGGTCATATTGTCAGATCAATTTTACCATATACTGAACATAGTAAATTTAAAAAAAACTAAAAACGAGTGTGGAACTGTACTTTATTTGCAATTTCAACACATTTGCAATTTTCTTTTTGCTTTCCACTGCATCACATGTTAAAATGAATGGTGTCAATCAAAAGTACAATTCGTCCAGTAAAAAATATGCCCCCCATATGACTATGTGGACGGAAACATTAAAAAAATGTTATGGCTCTTGGAAGAAGGGGAAGAAAAAAAAGAAAAAACGGAAAAGCAAAAAGGGAAAATAGCCCTGTCATGAAGGTGTTAAGAAAGAAGAGGAAGTGTCCAATCATTTAGGAGATTATATATTATGTACATGACTTTCAAAATATCTAATTAAAATCCCTTTGCCGATCATTAGGATCCGATAGCCGATCTCTAAAAAGCAAAAGACAATATGATTTATCCTGATAATGTGAATTGTAATAAATGTAAAATAACAGGGTTTTTTTTTTCTTTTACTTTGCAACATTGTATCAAATCAGCTTGAATATTTGTAACTTTGATTCAAAATAAATAAATAAATTAAACATAAAAAAATATAAAGAAATACCAGCTGGCATTTCTGGCATAATGTAAAACTTTAAATGACCTATTTAAAAGAACACCACTTAACAAATACATTACAGGCAAAAAACATCTGGTGACAAGACTGTGTCCTGAAGTGTTTTGCCGCCTAAATATTCGGCATCTAAAGCAAAAGCGCTTTCATGAAAATACTTTGGTTGGTGGCAGTTACTCCTTTGGGGAAGGAAGGAAATGTCATAGCTTATTTTCTCTATTTTGCAGGCCTGTTTTCTGGAGTGTCAGCTCCTCGTGTTATTAACATGTAGGGTAAGTGAGTGTGATTCCACGACGCTGTGGAGACAACTTCACAGATCTGCGAGCTTTCATTTTTATTATTAATGCAAGATTTAAATGAAAGGAACAACATCCCATTATTATAGAGGATCATTATTTTTCCACCAATCCTGTGATTAATATTTTAGAAATTTAGATGTTACGTATACAAAGCGTTGCATATTTTAAAGAGAATACCACATGTCATACATGAATCTAGGGCAGACGATACAATGGGGAAACTTAATGAAAAGACTTCCAAGCAACCCTTTGGCTGCTCAACCGGCCATTTCAGCAATGAATTCCCCCAACAGCACAAAGGAATTGTAGGAATCTATAAAAACTTTGCTCATTTTACGAAAGAAGTCAAAAAAGTCCAACCTGTAACTGCTGATATGGAAGCTCTGAGACAGTCTTTAGTCTTTCATTACAGAAATGATTTGCCCTCTGTTCCTCATTTTCAGTTACCGACTGCCAAATATGCTGACCTTTCCAATTGTGCCAAGCTGCCGTAGAGTCTCCCTCGGCAATCGTCGGCGTCTTTGCTTTCTCCTACATTGTCTTCTAGTTTGGGAGCTAATCTGTTGCCTATTTTGTCCATTTGCCAATAATTTAGATACATTGTTTTAACAAAACAATTGTCATTTGAAAAATTAATCTGCTTATTAAAAAAACAATTATCTCAGATCACTTTTGATGAAACTTCTTCTAATTAGCTAACACCTACTGCCCATCTCTCTTTACAAGATGTTCTGAAACATCTATAGCATTTATTATACTGTATCCTGAGACCCAAAGTTTGCTGAATATTAATATATTGTGAGAACACCTCTGGCTCCCCTGCACGTGCCATTTCCTCCCTGTAGAGATGCCGCCGTATGCACTTACCCGTTTGCACTCTCTCGGCTTCTGCTTCCAGAACTAGCACACAGATCTCCTGAGAGTGGGCTTAGGGTGCTTGCGTGCTCCCTGACTCTTAAAGGGCTAGCGCGTGGCCTGCTAAAGACATCCCCATTCAATGGCGGGCAAACTTCTTGTATATAAGGCACTTTCCCCTTTTGGGAGGTGCTTTTCCAACTTAGTTTGTCTGTGCTTCCTGCTAGTTAGTTGTAAGATCCCCGTGCGCTTGACCCGGCCTTCTCTGTCTGTTCTTGTCCCGGTCTACCCTGCTGTACCCATACCCCAATCAGTCCTACCTGTTCCTAGTCCTGATCCGTCTGACCTACACCTGTGCCGCTTACTTGTGCAGTCTGAACTTGTACCTGAGAACCTGCATATGTGATCCTGTACTGTGGAAGTCCAGTATTCTTGTTCCAGTTCTGCTTGTAACATATCATCTCACCAACCAGTTACTGGCTAGTCCTGCTTCTCTGTTCCCTGTGGTTGTCAGCTCCCATGGCTCCGTGGGTCAGTCCTGGAGTAGCACCTCATGTGCATTTGGAGCCAAGTCTAACCCCACCATTAGGGGCTCAAGCAAAGTGTCAGGTGCTTGCTTATTTACACACCTCCAGGTTCACCCCAAACCATGGCACAGTGGTTCCACAACCACGTGCGTAACATATATAAATGTAACATCCATTGCCGGCATCCTGACATGGTCCCCCTGCTGTTCATGCAGGGACACCAACATATTCACCACCCTGGCCACATCCACACTTTCCTCTCCCACCTTCTCATGTGCATGCTGCAGTGACTTCTCATGGCGCACCTTGTGGCGCGTGCGATCCCCTGCTCTTGAAGGGGCAGTGTGCATACCTGCAAAAATGTCCCAAGCCTATAACTGGCAGGCACCTTGTATAAAAGCACACTACCCAATAGGGAGGTGCATGAGCTACCTCCATGGTTTGTTAGTAGTATTGTGTGCAACTGTACGTTGCCAGGTCCCCTGTCCTTAGTCTAATATAGTTAATTCCATATCCTGTACTGTCCTTGTTGTCCTGTGTAGTTTATACATGACCCTGAAGCCGCTCCAGAATCACCTGAACCCTATAGACGCATTGGCGGTACCTGAATCATTTACCTAGACCTGTGTGTCTGAACAAGAACCCAGCCCCAAAGTCACTTAAAGGAGTTGTCCGGGACTTTAACATTAATGGCCTGTCATTAGGATGGGTCATCAATGTCTGATTGTAGGGTTGTGCCACCTGGCGCCACCACCAATTAGCTGTTCTCAGTGTGGGCCGGAACTTCTCAGTTACGGTGCTGCAAAGCTCCATAGACATTATAGTGGTTGCGGCTGAGTACTGCACATCCTCTTCTTATTCAAATGAATAGAGGGGTGGATGTGCAGTACCCGGCCACGGCCACTATACAGTCGTCGGAGCTGTGCTGTGAAGCTCCGCAACTGAGCAATTCCGACTGCCACTGACACCGAGAATAGTTGATCGTTGGGGTCCTGGATGTCGCACCTCCACCAAACAGGCATTAATGACCTATCCTATTCCAAACACATACTGATGGGGAATTTAGATTGTGAGCCCCATCGGGGACAGTGATGATGATAATGTGTGCAAACTGTAAAGCGCCGCAGAATATGTTATCGCTATATAAAAATAAATATTATTATTATTATTAGGACATCAATGTTAAAGTCCCAGACATTAGTAAGCCAGTTACCTAATAGCCAATCTTCTGAAGCACCACGAGTCCACGACATATCATTGCTTGATTCCATATACCACACATACCGTATATTATAAAATAGCATTCATTTCTGCAGTGAGATCTCCTTATGTAATGTGATTATACAATGTGACTGTCCATTCTATAGAAGTCCCCTCGAGAATATTTAATGCAACTTAAATACATTATTGTGCCATGCCTGCAAATTACTCCATAGGCTGCACTTCACATCACAACCACTGGGGGGGGGTAATCGTGCAGACACAAAGTGTAAGCAATTCTCACAAGATCATACTCAAACTGTTATTCTCATATTTGGCATCTATCCAATAAAAAGAGAAGGAAGGACCAATCGGTATGACTGTCACCAATGGGATTGTTCCCAGGGATCAAGCCGATGCGATCACCCATCTATTAGATATCATTGGCTAATCAATTCTGATGTCACCAAAGCTTGCAAAGTCTCAGTCGTTGGCGTGAGAATGTTTGGAGCTTTTCTTCATCAGAATAGAATCTACATCTTCGACGTTATGAGAAAATTATTCGTACACACATCAGAATACAATATCTACCAGAGAATAAACAGAATGTATGGAGACAGAAGCGTCCACGGTGCAATTTGTAGACACATATGTAGAATCCTAGGACTTGTTATGTTGCTCAGGTGATGTGAGCTGCCGCCAGGATTCTCATGCCAACACAAGCTCTGCTATGCCAGTTCTGATATCCCTAGTGACTAGGGTTTAGTGCCAAATTATCTGCCTTGGCCGGTCAGAAATACCAAGAGTAAAACATGTAAAGTCAGGGCTAAATGCTGGAAAAACAGTTGTACTGACTCTATGTGTGAATTCATCAAAATGTAAAATATTTTGGTTTTGTAATGAAAATAGAAACTACAGAAAAACAAGATCCATATTCTAATATATATATATATATATATATATATACACACACACTAGCTGAAGAGCCCGGCGTTGCCCGCACATAGTGACTAACTATGGTTAGTTATAACAAATTATGATCATATTGCTCATAAAAACATTTGATCACGAGAGAAATTGCACTAATTGCACAAGTTGCAATAAAAAAGAAAAATACTGAGGTAACATACTGATCAAGCACTGAGATAACATACTGACCAAATACTGAGGTAATATACTAAAACACTGAGGTAAAATACTGATTAAATGCTGAGGTAAAATACTGACCAAACACTGAGGTAAAATACTGACCAAACACTGAGGTAAAAAATTGAATAAACACTGAGGTAAAATAATGACCAAACACTGAGGTAAAATACTGATCAAACAATGAGGTTAAATACTAAAACAATGAAGTAAAATACTGACCAAATACTGAAGTAAAATACTGACTAAACACTGAGGTAAAATGCTAAGAAACTGAGGTAAAATACTGACCAAACACTGAGGTAAAATACTGACCAAATACTAAGGTAAAATACTAAAACACTGAGGTAAATACTGATTAAATACTAAGGTAAAATACTGACCAAACACTGAGGTAAAAAAAACTGAATAAACACTGAGGTAAAATACTGATCAAACAATGAGGTAAAATGCTGGTCAAACAATGAGGTAAAATACTATAACACTGAGGTAAAATACTGATCAAATACTGAGGTAAAATACTGACCAAACACTGAGGTAAAAAATTGAATAAACACTGAGGTAAAATAATGACCAAACACTGAGGTAAAATACTGATCAAACAATGAGGTTAAATACTAAAATAATTAAGTAAAATACTGACCAAATACTGAGGTAAAATACTGACTAAACACTGAGGTAAAATGCTAAGAAACTGAGGTAAAATACTGACCAAACACTGAGGTAAAATACTGACCAAATACTAAGGTAAAATACTAAAACACTGAGGTAAATACTGATTAAATACTAAGGTAAAATACTGACGAAACACTGAGGTAAAAAAAACTGAATAAACACTGAGGTAAAATACTGATCAAACAATGAGGTAAAATGCTGGTCAAACAATGAGGTAAAATACTATAACACTGAGGTAAAATACTGATCAAATACTGAGGTAAAATAATAAAACACTGAGGTAAAATACAGACCAAACACTGATGTAAAATACTGACTAAACACCGAGGTGAAATGCTAAAACACTGAAGTAAAATACTGACCAAACACTGAGGTAAAATACTGACCAAATTCTGAGGTAAAATAATGACCAAATATTGAAGTAAAATATTGATCAAACACTGAGATAAAATACTAATTAAATACTGAGGTAAAATACAGACAAAATACTGACTAAATACTAAGGTAAAATACTGACCAAACACTGAGGTAAAATACTGACCAAACACTGAGGTAAAATACTGACCAAATACTGAGGTAAATACTTATTAAATGCTAAGGTAAAATACTGACCAAACACTGAGGTAAATACTGATTAAATACTGAGGTAAAATACTGACCAAACACTGAGGTAAAATACTGACCAAAAACTGAGGTAAAATACTGACCAAACACTGAGGTAAATACTGATTAAATACTGAGGTAAAATACTGACCAAACACTGAGGTAAAATACTGACCAAAAACTGAGGTAAAATACTGACCAAATACTGAGGTAAAATACTGACCAAACATTGAGGTAAATACTGATTAAATACTAAGGTAAAATACTGAACAAACACTGAGGTAAATACTGATTAAATACTAAGTTAAAATACAGACCAAACACTGAGGTAAAATACAGACCAAACACTGAGGTAAAATACTGACCAAATACTGAGGTAAAATAATGACCAAATATTGAGGTAAAATACAGACCAAACACAGATAACATACTGATTAAATACTGAGGTAAAATACAGACCAAACACTGAGGTAAAATACTGATTAAATACTGAGGTAAAATACTGACCAAATACTCTGTAAGGCCAGGATCACACTTGTGATAAACACGGCCGAGTCTCGCATGTTAATACCCGGCACTGCCGCCGGCACTCGGAGTGGAGCGTGCGGCCTCAGAGCAATACAAGCAGCTGCAGGCTTCGCTCCTGAATGGCTGAGTCAGTGCTGGGTATTAACATGCGAGACTCGTCCGAGTGATCGCGGCCTAACTCTTCTGCCAGTTTTACTCAGGGGGACATACAGCGGCGGACTGGAACACCTTGGGCCCACCAGAGAAAATCATTCTTGGGGCCCACTATGTAGCTGCATAGAAAGAAATACAAGACCACCTATTATGCTGTAAAACACGCTAATATCCGGGTATAATATAAGGTAGAACATATCTTAATTATGTAGCAGGAGTTGGGGTAGCCCCCTCATAGAATATAAATATAAAGCAGCCCCCTCAAATAGTATAATGCAGCCTCCTCATAGAATATAATGCTGCCCCCCTCATAGGGTATAATGCTCCCCCCCCCCATAGGGTATAATGCTGCCCCCCCATAGAATATAATGCTGCCGCCCCCATAGAATATAATGCTGCCCCCCCATAGAATATAATGCTGCCCCCCTCATAGGGTATAATGCTGCTCCCTCATAGGGTATAATGCTGCCCCCCTCATATAATATAATGCTGCCCCCCATAGGGGTATAATGCTCTCCCTCATAGGGTATAATGCACCCCCTCATAGAATATAATGCTGCCCCCCTCGCAGGGTATAATACACCCCCTCATAGGGTATAATGCTGCCCCCCCTCATAGGGTATAATGCTGCCCCCCCTCATAGGGTATAATGCTGCCCCCCTCTTAGCGTATAATGCACCCCCTCATAGGATATAATGCATCCCCCCCTCATAGGATATAATGCTTCCCCCACTCATAGGATATAATGCTTTTATATAGATACGTAGATATAGATAGACATAGATAGATAGATAGATAGATAGATAGATAATGGATAAATACATAGATATAGAGAGAGGTAGCTATAGATAGAAAGATAGATATAGAGATATATAGATAGATAGATACAGATATATATAGATAATAGATATAGAGATAGACAGATATGGGATAAATAGATAGATCTATGGATAGATGGATAGATAGATATATCGATAATAGATATAGATAGATATAGATAGCTACAGATAGAGATAGATAGAAATAGTCTATCTATATCTCTCTAGATCTATCTATCTCTATATCTATTTATCTCTATATCTATCTCTCTCTATATATCTAAAATAGAGATAGATAATATAGAGATAGATATAGAGATAGATATGGAGATAGGATAGATAGTTAGAGATATAGGGATATATAGATAGATAGATATAGAGATAGATAGAGATATAGATAGATAGATAGATAGATAGAGATAGATAGATAGAGATACATATATAGAATAGATAGATAGATAGATAGATATAGGCCCACAGTCTGGCCATCGAATCCGGCCGACACAGGCAGAGCTACAAGCCCAGGGAGGAAAGACTGGGCCAACACTGTGACCAGGAGGCCCTGGAGGATGAGACCCACTTCCTGCTACACTGCTCCAAGTACTCAGCAGTGAGGGACACTCACTTCAGGAGACTCTCACATCTCTTCCCGGATTTCACCACCATGAAGGAGGAAGAGAAAACATACATCCTGCTGGGGGAAGAAGAGAGAGCAGTGGAGATAGCAGCGCAATATGTGAGCGAATGCCATAGACTGCGAGAAAGAGAACGATGATATGCCATGGACTTCTATAGCCCCATCCTGGATCTGCCCCCATACACCTTTCCTACAGCCCCTTCCCAACATCCCTACAGTCCCTATCCCTATTCCCTTCTGTACACCTGCTTTGGCAAAACTAATGTGTATTTAGTCCTGCCAATAAAGCTTCTTTGAATCTTAAATCTTGAATCTAGATATAGAGATATAGAAATAGAGATAGATAGATATAGATATAGAGATAGATAGATACATAGATAGATAGATAGAGATAGATATAGAAAGAAATATAGAGAGATAGATAGAGAGATAGATATAGAAATAGATAGATAGATAGATAGATATAGAGATAGATAGATAGATAGATAGATAGATAGAGATATAGATATATAGATAGAGATAGATAGATAGATAGAGATAGATAGATAGATAGATAGATAGATAGATAGATAGATAGATAGATAGATAGATATAGAGATAGACAGATAGATAGATTATAGATATAGAGATAGATATAGAGATTGATAGATATAGAGAGAAATATAGAGAGATAGATAGAGGGATAGATATAGAGATAGATAGATAGATAGATAGATACAGTAGATATAGAGATAGATAGATATAGAGATAGATAGATAGATATAGAGAAATATATAGATAGATAGATAGATATAGAGATAGATAGATACAGAGATAGATAGATATAGACATATATAAAAAAACAAAACATAATACTCACCTCTCCTCCTCGCTCCCACGCTGATCCCGGCTTCAGTGTCAGGAGCTGCCCCGTCTGCCAGACACACAGCGGGTGCGCGATGTAGTGACGTCATCGCGCACCGGCTATGAGTCAGCAGAGGGGACTGATGGGAGAGAGAACGTCAGATGACGCTCTCTCCCATTACAATTGAGGGTGGTGCCGGCCCTCACTGCCGCATAGCGGCTTACTTTGCTGTGGGGCGGGGCCCCTGGGGGAGTGGAGATGATGAAATGATATTCACTGCTTTCCACGCCCATGTGGGCGTGAGAAGCAGTGAATATTCATTTCTCTTTAGCAGCGGGGACAGGGGCTCCTGGCTGCTGCTCTGCTGGCACAGGGCCCCCATTAGCAGCTGTGTGGTGTGCCGCTATTAGCGACACACCACTGGCTGGGGGCCCCTGGAGCAGCGGGGGCCCTAGGCAACTGCAGGCCCTGTATGCCAGCAGGTGCCAGGGCCCATCGGAGAATCCTCCGGTTCTCCGGTGGGCCAGTCCGACGCTGGGGACATACCCCGCCTTCTGCCCAGGTAGGGAGGACATCAGTGCTGGGCTGCCTGCACCCACACACGCAGACTACATCTGCCTGCTATAATCCCCTCTTGCAGTGAGGAATCCAGGCCATTTTTACCTTGTGCTCTGGGTGACTAAACGCTACAGCACTATTTCCCAGGAAGGCTTGTGTAATGCTGGCCATAGGGGAGACTCTCGGGCATGTGCAGTGCCGCTCTTGTACATAGTGAGGCTGGAGTGGGCGGAGCTGGCACTACACCTGCAGCACCACAGTCAGTGGACAGCTCCGCTCTGCAACACCACAACCCAGGTAACTGGCGCCCTGCTCCTGCCATAGCCCCCTCCAGGCATCGTCCTCCCCTCAACCAATGTCCTGTCATGCTTGATTGCAGATCACAGGCTGCAGGGATCCATCCACACACAGCAGCAATCCCAGAAAGGATGCAAGGAGCATTCTGCGCTAACAACGTGGGTCGTGTGGACGGGGCTTTGCGTGTGGAGTGAGTGTGGCTATGCGGAGTGGGCGGGGTTATGTGGAGTGCGCGTGGTTTGATACATACACTCAGCTATATATATGTATATATATATCACTATTCTGGTTTTACCTGAAGTTCAATCATTGTATGAGGGAAAGTTCTAGAACTTTATATGCACACTAGCTGAAGAGCCCGGCGCTGCCTGGGCATAGTAACTAACTGTGGTTAGTTATAACAAATTATAATTATCCTCCATCCCATAGTCCCATGCCCATATACCCATCATACATATCCTCCATCCCATAGTCCCGTGCCCATATACCCATCATACATATCCTCCATCCCATAGTCCCATGCCCATATACCCATCATACATATTCTTCATCCCATAGTCCCATGCCCATATACCCATCATACATATCCTCCATCCCATAGTCCCATGCCCATATACCCATCATACATATCCTCCATCCCATAGTCCCATGCCCATATACCCATCATACATATCCTCCATCCCATAGTCCCATGCCCATATACCCATCATACATATCCTCCATCCCATAGTCCCGTGCCCATATACCCATCATACATATCCGCCATCCCATAGTCCCGTGCCCATATACCCATCATACATATTCTTCATCCCATAGTCCCATGCCCATATACCCATCATACATATCCTCCATCCCATAGTCCCGTGCCCATATAACCATCATACATATCCTCCATCCCATAGTCCCGTGCCCATATACCCATCATACATATCCTCCATCCCATAGTCCCGTGCCCATATACCCATCATACTTATCCTCCATCCCATAGTCCCGTGCCCATATACCCATCATACATATCCTCCATCCCATAGTCCCATGACCATATACATATCCGCCATCCCATAGTCCCGTGCCCATATACCCGTCATACATATCCTCCATCCCATAGTCCAGTGCCCATATACCCATCACACATCCTCCATCCCATAGTCCCGTGCCCATATACACATCCGCCATCCCATAGTCCCGTGCCCATATACCCATCATACATATCCTCCATCCCATAGTCCGGTGCAAAAATATACCCATCACACATCCTCCATCCCATTGTCCCATGCCCATATACCCATCATACATATCCTCCATCCCATAGTCCCGTGCCCATATACCCATCATACATATCCTCCATCCCATAGTCCCGTGCCCATATACCCATCATACATATCCTCCATCCCATAGTCCCATGACCATATACATATCCTCCATCCCATAGTCCAGTGCCCATATACCCATCACACATCCTCCATCCCATAGTCCCGTGCCCATATACACATCCGCCATCCCATAGTCCCGTGCCCATATACCCGTCATACATATCCTCCATCCCATAGTCCGGTGCAAAAATATACCCATCACACATCCTCCATCCCATAGTCCAGTGCCCATATACACATCCTCCATCCCATAATCCCGTGCCCATATACCCGTCATACATATCCTCCATACCATAGTCCGGTGCAAAAATATACCCATCACACATCCTCCATCCCATTGTCCCATGCCCATATACCCATCATACATATCCTCCATCCCATAGTCCCGTGCCCATATACCCATCATACATATCCTCCATCCCATAGTCCCGTGCCCATATACCCA
This sequence comes from Dendrobates tinctorius, assembly GCF_039654945.1. Taxonomy (NCBI): domain Eukaryota; kingdom Metazoa; phylum Chordata; class Amphibia; order Anura; family Dendrobatidae; genus Dendrobates; species Dendrobates tinctorius. The sequence goes on along the minus strand of NW_027361810.1, from coordinate 19,889,171 downwards.
TCATACATATCCTCCATCCCATAGTCCCATGACCATATACATATCCTCCATCCCATAGTCCAGTGCCCATATACCCATCACACATCCTCCATCCCATAGTCCCGTGCCCATATACACATCCGCCATCCCATAGTCCCGTGCCCATATACCCGTCATACATATCCTCCATCCCATAGTCCGGTGCAAAAATATACCCATCACACATCCTCCATCCCATAGTCCAGTGCCCATATACACATCCTCCATCCCATAATCCCGTGCCCATATACCCGTCATACATATCCTCCATACCATAGTCCGGTGCAAAAATATACCCATCACACATCCTCCATCCCATAGTCCCGTGCCCATATACCCGTCATACATATCCTCCATACCATAATCCCGTGCCCATATACCCACCATACATATCCTCCATCCCATAGTCCCGTGCCCATATACCCGTCATACATATCCTCCATACCATAATCCCGTGCCCATATACCCATCATACATATCCTCCATCCCATAATCCCGTGCCCATATACCCGTCATACATATCCTCCATACCATAATCCCGTGCCCATATACCCGTCATACATATCCTCCATACCATAATCCCGTGCCCATATACCCATCATACATATCCTCCATCCCATAATCCCGTGCCCATATACCCGTCATACATATCCTCCATACCATAATCCCGTGCCCATATACCCGTCATACATATCCTCCATACCATAATCCCGTGCCCATATACCCATCATACATATCCTCCATCCCGTAGTCCCATGCCCATATACCCGTCATACATATCCTCCATACCATAATCCCATGCCCATATACCCATCATACATATCCTCCATCCCATAGTCTGGTGCCCATATACCCGTCATACATATCCTCCATCCCATAGTCCAGTGCCCATATACTCATCACACATCCTCCATCCCATAGTCAACCATTATGACATCATAATGAGCGGCGGCGGGGCTTGCAACCTATGATGACATCACCGTCGCCATGGCAACCATTGTGACATCATAAAGAGGGGCAGGGCTTGACACGCACACACTGCTTACCCAGTATGCAAATAGGGGCATTGTGACATCATAATGAGGGCGGGGCTTGACACGCACACACTTTTCCCCCCAGTATGTAGATAGGGGCAAAATTGTTTGGTGAATTGGAACGTGCGGGGTTAAAATTTCGCCTCACAACATAGCTTAGGACGCTCTTGGGGTCCAGACATGTGACTGTGCCAAATTTTGTGGCTGTAGCTGCGACGGTGCGGATGCCAATCCCGGACATACACACATACATACACACATACATACACACACGCACACACACATACACACATACATACATACATACATACACACTTTGAGCTTTATATATCAGATATGTCTTCTCATTGTTTGACTACAGCCCAGGTTCACTTATTTACCTGGGAGAGACCTAGATCGCGGCTCATCCTCTTCTTCTTGCCTTATGATTGACACGCAGTGATGACTGACACAGCGGAGAACTAGGAGTGGTGTAAGAGACTGAATAAGCGCTGATCACTAACAGTCTGTTTTATTGGATAGAAAATTGGACCTTTGACCTGGATCTTCATTTCTGAGCAAGGACTAACAAGGACTGGCTACCAAAGGTTACTGATCTGTGCAGGAAAGAAAAAGTAGGCTCAACATGAACTCCTTATTACAGTGGATGTCTCAGTCACCTAGAGATAAGTAAAAAGTATCTCTTCATTACTCTAGAGCACCAGGGACTTTACAATCCACTCCTTAACTACTCTAAGATCCAGCAACTTTACAATTCACTTCTTCATTATGCCTGACCAACAGGAACTTACATTTCACTCCTTCGCTACTTTGGAAGACAAAATTTTCTAGTTCATTACTCTGAAAACCAAGAACTTTAGAATTTTGCTTATTCATTGATCTAGACCACCAGGGATTTTACAGCCCACTGATTCACTATTCTAAATCACCAGGGACTCTACAATACTCTCTTTCACTATTCTTGACCACCAAATAATTAACAATCCACTCCTTCTCTACTATAGACCACCAGGAACTTTACAATTCCCTCCTTCATTTCTCCTGCCACCAAGAACTTTACAATCCTCTTCTTCATTATCTAGAGCACCAGCAGCTTTATAGATCACTACTCTAGATAACTAAGAACTTTAGAATTTATGTATTCACTGCTTTCGATCACCAAGGGCTTTGCGTTCCACTCCTTCACTACTCTAAGTGACCAGGGACTCTATGGTACACTTCTTCACTATTCTAGGTCACCGAGAACTTAATAATCCTCTCCGTTACTACTCTAAATCTCCAGGAACGTTATAATTTACTTCTTTACATCTCTGCTCCACCAGGAACTTTACAATTCACTCATTCTCTATATAGCATATAACCAAAAGTTACAATAATTCTTTTACAACATCAGACCTCATGAACTTTAGGAATTTACTCTTTTACACCTCTAGATTACCGGGAAGTTTACAATTAACTTCTTCACACTACTCTACGAGTATATATAAGAAATTTTGTGATATATCTTTTCAGAGAAATTTGCCTCTTTATCTAGTTATTAGCCATGTATTCCCCTGGCATCCCAAGTCATCTTTCACTCTGACACAACAGAGTGTAATCTCACTGAGGATTACAAATTAAAGCTGATTTTGAAATTCATGAAGATGGGAAAGAGCAAAGTGAAAGAAAGGAAGATAGACACATACAGATGATGCTTCTGCTTTTTTTAATCCAGAGTTCACAGCTGGATTCACAGCTACACTGCTAAATAGTGCAGAATTATGTCCTCCATGCTGTTGTGGCTTCTGATCATGTTTTATAGAGACAGGAGATCAGCAATCCCTCATGTCTATGTGACTGTGTACAAGATACATCATAACAGGCAGTCTACACCAGTGGCGGACAAAGATAGAAGAGGGTCCCTGTGGAAGAGCAATATATGGGCCCTTTGAAGTCCAATAACAGTATAAGTCAGATAATTTACATTTCTGATAAACTGTGAGAGAGATGGGATTGGTGATGTTGTTTGTGTGTGTAATATTTACTAAAAATTTAAGGGAATTTTTTTTGTTTTTCGCTCTAATTGATCAAAATTTGTTCAGTTTTGTTCTAGAAACCTAGGAATGTAGTAGCACATGCTCATTTTCCTTGCAACACCACTACAGTTAAAATGAAGCTGTACGTAGTGTTAATTGAAATTAATGTGATGTCCATATAACGACTAGAGACATGGGAGGTCTCCCAGAGGTAGAGATGCTCTTGATAGCTTTTATTTGTAACTAGTTTGGTGCCTCTTCTCAGAGTTTTCCAGTCTACAAAAATTAGCACCCATCAGGTAAATAGGTGATGATTGATAAATCAGTGTCAGTCACAGCCTCCAAATACCCTCCACTAGCCAGAACAGGGAACTTCTGTTCTCCATTCTCATATAGCCACAAGATGGCAGCTATGAGGAGATGCACAACACAAAATGTTGCTTCCTTTAACTCCACCTGGCCACGGTCACACAGCCGGGAACAATGAGGGGAGACTATGGGACATAAGTCCCACATTCTGGCAATTATTGATGGTACTACAAACCAAAAATTATCCCCTTTCCTTTAGGCACAAGATGGCAGCAAAGGGGAGATTCACAATCACAACAATTCTTTCAATTTCTCCTGGCCACAGTCATGCAGCAAGGGGAAAAACCAAGCAAGACCACAAGACATATGTCCTATATTCTGACAATCAATGATGGTACTACAACCCAAAAATTATCACCTTTCTTTTAGGCACAAGTTGGTGGCAAAGCGGAGATACACAACAAGTTGATTCTTTCAACTCCTCCTGGTCACAGACATGCAGCCAAGAACCAGGGAAGATCACAGAACGCAGATCCCACATTCTGATGATTCAAGATGATACTTTGATCCAAAAATGAACACCATTCCAGAAGGTCAATATTTGTTTTTGATTCACTTACATATGCCTAGTTTTAAGGCGGCCATATTGAAGTCACTTTTTGGATTTTGGTCATTGCAAGTGGAAGGTAGACATTATTTACCAGATACTCAAAGCTGGTTTCACATATCCGAGCTCCATGGATCCTGTACAGACCATGATTTTTGGACTGGCCACATATTACCTAGCCCAGCCTCATAGACATATATAACGCTGTTGAGTTAAGGTCAGGTGAATCGCGGCCATGATGGAAATCGCAGTCCGTGTACAGACTATGAAATACGGACGTGGAAAGCCGGCCTTGTTTAGTACTCCATATAATTATGTTCATCTTCCAATAAAAACGTAATCTGATCACATCACTTATGTCATGGGGATCATAGTGACAACTTAGTGAGTTAATTAGCAGACGAGTCACACCAAGGATAAATATAATCATCTCTGAAGAATCCTAGTGTTGGGTTAATGTGTTTTGCAGGAGTACATGGAATGTATAAGTGTCTTTTAAGGAAATCAGGGATTGTTTAGCAATGCAAACCTGAAAGGCAGTTTAACAGATGGCAACAATAAACGCAATCTCAGGACTCCAGAGCGGAGAATACCTTTTTGAATTGGTTTTATTGGATTTCAGCAGCCAAACACCTTTTCAAACAGCTTGTATCTGGTAAGCAGTGTGTATTTCAGTACTCCCTTAAGGAAAATATTTTTTTTTTTCAGTGAGAAAGTGAGATACATTCTACCTCTGCCTTTCCCCAACCAATCAGTACTAAAACAAATTGAGGAATTGGTGCAGCCATGTGAATCTGCAAGAGACGTGAATCGGGAGACATGTGTGCATGTTTAGCCCGGGGCATGTGATCTCCAGCCAAGTTCAACTACAAAAAGATCTTAAATGGAAATATCAGTAATTGCTATTTTTATCTTGGATGCATACGTTGGAAAGGCAAAGAGGTGCTGAGTTATCCATTATTATGCTGCAAAAGGGAAAACTTACACATAATATGCACATATACCAGATAGATAATAAATAGACAGATAATAGATAGATGATAGATGATAGATAGATAGATAGATAGATAGACAAATAGATAGATACAATGATAATTATGTTTCTATTGTTTCTTACAAGCACAAAAACTTGAGAAAAGAAAACCTTTCTTCTTTGGGAAGCACTTGGTTGTTAATCAGTAGAGCAGTCCATGGTTCCATGGCTGGATTTCAAACCAGGAAGGAGAATCCTCTGCTTAGGGGCAAATATTGCAGGAAAGGGAGCTTTATGCTCAAGGTGACATATTTGTGACATAATTATCACAAAGGTAGGACAGTGACTTATTTTAGGTCTGTAGAGGTCTCTAGCACCCTCCTCCATCCGGATTGCCAGTACACTGTCATAGTAGCCACCTGATGCTTTGCTGGGAGATTTTACTGTATCAATAAGTAGGTGGCATGAAGACTAAATGTCACTGCACCCTATGTATCATGTACTGACCATACACTGTCTCCCTGATATGAAACTAAAAGATAGACATAGTTTAACATGACTTTAGGTACAATCATCCAATGTGGAGACACAATACTTTAAATGTTTCAAACTTCAACACTTGTAAAATTATGGACGTTTGTTTTCAAATAATTTTATTGTTTTTTTTAAATAAACAGGGTAGGGAAAGGAAGGTAGGAAGGGAGGGAAGGGAGTGGGGAATAAACAACCTTGTACAGGTACGGAAAAAAAATTTAAAAACTAGAGAACCCACAAACAGGCATAGAATAACATATATCGAATAACAACATAAAAGAAAAAAAAAAATCGACAATCCTTATTATGGGGTAACATTCTTGGAAGGAGATGCAGCATCCCAGTACTAAAGCGCCCAGGTTTAAACTTCAAAATATAGTGCCTCTTGTTAAGTCTAGTTGATATGAAATTTGTTGTTCCAGGTCTTCCATTTTTTTGAGTATTTGTGAATGTGATTGTTGTTAATTGCAAATCTGCGTTCTAAATCGCTGTGTTGGCCTATCTTGTCAAGTATGTCTGAAAACTTGGGAACCTCTGCTTTCTTCCACCATTGTGCTAACATGGTCTTGGTCACTAAGAGGATGTGTATGATAATGTGTCTTACCTAATCATCAAATTGTTCCATGTCTAAAGAAAGAAGTGCTCTTTCGGGTGTAATTATGAAGTCCTTAGCAATGAGGTTAATGTGCTGTGTGACTTGAAGCCAGAGGTTTTTGATTTTTGAACAACCCCAGAAAATATGGTAGAGGTTCCCTTGGTGTCCACAATCTCTCCAGCACAAGGAAGATAGCTCTGTGTTAAAATGCGATAACCTCATCGGGGTATAGTACCATCTATTTAACAATTTGAAATAACTCTCATGAAGACCCATTGATATGTTGGAATTGTAAGAATTATGGATGTTTGTGACTTCTTTGGTGTACCTTGGCTCACACCACCACCTGCAGTCTGCCACACTTTATCATCACTAACCCTTACACAGTATCAGTGAGTCCCACAATCACAACCATTTTTCATTTTGGTGTTTTTTCCCACCCATCTGGGCGATCCCCTCCTTGACCCCTATCTACTACCAGTCGAGTCCTCTTGACATGCGCGTCTTCTGATACCTTCTACTTCCTCAGATGCAAGATTTTGACATTCAGAACAGTTGTTGCTAGCCGTGGGACAATACCACTTTGGCTTGTGAGGATATGGCCTTCTTCTATCTCCCAGCTCTGCTCACCCAGACATTAGCTGATATGTCTTTCTAAGATAATTTTCCACCTTCCCCAGCTTTTATCTCTCTTCTCTTATTGGAACACTCTCTATCATTGTGGTCTCTAACTCCTTTGCTTCAACAGCTTCCAGTCTCCAACATCTCGGACAGACACAAATGTCGGTATTCTCCTGTTGTGAGCTCATTTTTGGGTTTGCCTCTGGCTTCTGGTGAGGGTTATGGAGCTGGCTGTGCTGACAGAGGAGTAGTGAGTTCTCTATCTGGACTCCCTCTGTTGGTGAAGGGAGGTAATGAAGCTGATCTAAATGGCAGAGACCGGCCACCTGAGGAAGAGGATTTAAGGCAGCCGACTCCCTAGTTTCTTGCTGGTGATTTTTCCTGACTGTGGCTCCTGGTTTCCAGTTTGGCTCCTGCCTTCCTAAAGCTAAGTTTTCTCTGCTATTGTTCATATGAGTTTTTGTCTGGTTTACTTAGTTTTTGTGTTCAGCCAGCCCTGGCTGGGACTGGGCTGAATCCCCATTTTGTCTCTGATCAGTTGATCTTTTTTGCTCTGTCTTCAGAATATACCTGAGTGCTGATATAGTGATTTGAAGTCTAGCGACTTCAGGGCCTTTTTCTATCAGACTTGTTGGTCATTCTTTTTGGCAGGGTTTTTTGCGTGATTGCAGACAGCAGCTTTTCTTTCCTGTCCTTTCTAGTTAGCGAGGGCCCCATCGTTTGCTCAGCCTATCTTTCTACCTGTGTCTGTGTTTTCATCTTGTTTCACCGACAATACATGTTGGAGGCTGTCTATTGCTTTGGGGTCTGCTCTGGGGCAGTTTAGATTTTCCCTTTCTTTCTTTAGGCTTATTTAGTTCTCCAGCCATGACGAGGCGTCTAGGACCACCGTAGGCACGCTCCACGGCTACTGCTATTTGTTGTGGATAGGATCAGGGGTCTGCAATCTGCTAGTTACCAACTTCTCCGGTTTTCTGGGCTTAGCTAGCTTTTTGTTTTTTCCTGCTCGGTGACTCATTCATAACATTCTCCCCTCTGTAGCCTTCTAGGCTTTAGTTAGCTCCTGCTCAGCACATAATCCCTCTTTATCTGACAGATTGAAGGGAAGACAACCCCTAAATAACCCATCTGTGAGCCACAATCTCTGCAAAAAATCTCAGGTTCCTGATCAGACAGATTTAAACTGTGATGTGGGTTAAAGGTATTGATAATATTGATAATGTCTGTAGTTTGACTGTAGGGACAGTCAAAGCTAGGGTACCATTACACTTAGCGATGCACCAGCGATCCCGACAACAATATGGATCGCTGGTGCATCGCTAAGAGGTCGCTAGTGAGCTGCCACACAGGCAGATCTCACCAGCGACATCGCAGGGGTCGGGGGTCGTTACTTACCTGTCAGACGCAGCGATCCTGACGTCCTCCCGCCTGCGTCCATGCGTCGCTTGTCGGCTCCACAGGAAGCCCAGCAGGAAGCGCCCGACGAGAAATGATCCAGGACGTTCTCGCGCGAACAGCGATGAGCAGCGGGGGAGCCGGTCGGAGGTAAGTATCAGACATAGCGATATCGCTAGCAATATCACTGCTATGTCACAATATCGGTGACATTACAGCGATGTTGCTAGCGATATCGCTATGTGTAACGGGGGCTTTAATGTTTGTGACTAGCCCAGAGTGGGAGGGACTGAGTTGCAGGGAAAGGGACACTTTCCTGTCAGAGAGTCAGATAGGGACTGGAATGCATAGTAAGTGGACCTAAAGATCCAAGGTAAGCAATGCCGCATTCTGGGATGCCTCTAATTGAGAGGACATGCAAAGCACAAGCCACGGAGACACCATCACATGTTTCTCAACGCAAGCAATGACTAGCCAGGTCTTTTCCCGGGAAGGAACAACCATGGGAAGGGCAGTCTCCAATAAAGGAAACCACCTATGCCAAAACATGGTATCCATCCACAGACAGCTGTTTCGGGGTATTGCCCCTCATCAGTGTGCATTAGGAAACTGGCCAGTAGGACCAATGCCTAGTAGAAGACTGTGAAAAATGAGGATGAATGAACTCATGGAGATCAACATCCAACACTGCGGAGACACCATCACATGTTTCTCAACGCAGTGATTCTAGAGCAATGCCCCCATCCCTTATGGGAAATATGTAAAAACATGCAAAACACAAGCCGCGGAGACACCATCACATGTTTCTCAACGCAAGCAATGACTAGCCTGTGGATGGAGACCATGTTTTGACATAGGTGGTTTCCTTCATTGGAGACTGCCCTTCCCGTGGTTGTTCCTTCCCGGGGAAAGACCAGGCTAGTCATTGCTTGCATTGAGAAACATGTGATGGTGTCTCCGCGGCTTGTGTTTTGCATATTTTTACATATTTCCCATAAGGGATGGGGGCATTGCTCTAGAATCACTGCATTGAAAAACATGTGATGGTGTCTCCGCAGTGTTAGATGTTGATGTCCATGAGTTCATTCATCCTCATTTTTCTAATTGAGAGAAGACCAAAATAAAACATATAGTGAGATCTGGAGCTGAAGTGACTAAGAGACAAAGTGACCTTCCATAGACGGGTCCTGGGAGAGGAGGCCTAGCCATGGGACCCCAAGCTTATGATGTTTAAAGGTTACAAGCCTGAACAGGTCCGAGTACGTGGGACAAGTGAAGTGTCAGAGCGTCAGCAGGAGTGCCAGAACATCAGCTTTACCAACCATACTGGCACCCTAAAGGTAAAAGAAGATGCAGAATCATAGGAAAACTAAATGACTCTTGCTGAGCAGGACTGTACTGTTAACCCTCCGTCAGGAACAATGGATCTGACAGGCGCAGCTCTTCTACTTTCATTTCTCCCTTCTCACCAGATTTTCAGGAAACCCCCTCCCTCTAGATAGTCTCCTGGCTCTAGCTGCTGTGTGAAACCTGATACCACAGTTGGTCTGCAGAGCTTCAGGAAGGAAGATATAGCTGTGTTGGTTTCTCAGGCTCATTGGTCCCGAACACATCACACTTTATAAGGTTGGTATGTAATGTTTTTAGTCATTACTATTGTTTATTTAGCTTGTTTTATGAATGGATAGAGAAAGGTTTGTGGATATTTCATATAAATAAGGCAGATTTTCTTACAAATGAAAGTGTACTTCTCAGGAGTTTTGAAATTTGTGTATATCAAAGTTATTACTTTTATGTTGAGTAAATGGGTTTGTTTTGCACCTGATAATGTGTAGTCTCTTTCACTACATCCCTATGAAGGTCTCTGATCACTTTTAGATCACTGAAATTGAGAAAATTAGATATTCTAGGCATTTTTCTAGCCTGCGCTTGACAGGCACATTGTTCCATTACGAATTAGTGCGAATATTGTTCCTGACGGAGGGTTAAAGCTGGGATGTGGTGAAGTTGTGAAAACCATTGACATAGAGAAAATGTTTAGAGTTTTAAAGGAAATGTTCACAAGAATATGTACCTGCTCTCCATTGTGTATATTCCCTACCAAGTTCCCGTTCTGTAAAAAGTTTATTTTTGAATAGTAGTCACCCCCATTGAGCTTTGAAACATCTGGTCCAGGCAAACCAGCAACATCAGTTACATGCAGCCTGCATGGGTGTACCACCTTCACAGCACAAGTCCACACCCAGCCAGGCTCTTCACTTTCTTGTAACATGTCGGAATAAAGGAGACGAGTGCGTCACCCACGGCTCCTGCACCGCGCCACGTTACATCGGCAAACTCGTGGATGGTGTGTGCATGATACTTTTGGAACTTGGTGTTTGGTATCACTTTTGGAACATTATGGGTCCTATTCATTACAAAAACTTGATTCCAGCTCACCCAGTTGCTCTATTCTCATCCACCTGGGGCTCAGACACCAGACTTGCCCTGGCCTTCCATCAAGGATAATAGAAAAAATTGGAGTCTGGATCAACAGGACTGGATTTTTCTTTTTTTTTTTATTTTTCAAAGGAAAATATAGTGCGTACAAAAGTAGAGACCAAAAGTCGTAATTTTTGTGTGCAAAATCACCTTCATGAAAAGGCCCAATGTTTTTGTCTTATAGTTGTGCTGTGTATGTGTTATGTCTCAAGTAGGATACCACAGGGCTCTGTCCTGGGACCTGCGGTGTTCAACATCTTTATCAATGATTTAGGTGAAGGAATCGATCATAAACCAATTAGATTTGCTGATGAAACAAAGCTAGGAGGGATAGCTAATACTAGAAAAGAGAGAGAGAATTCAAAAAGATATAAAGAAACTGGAGCAGCAGGCAGCAACTAACAGAATGGTTTTTAACAGGGATAAATGCAAAGTCCTACATCTGAGCAAGAAAAATGAAAAAAGGCATATATATGGAAAGGACCTAAGCAACAGCACATTTGAAAAAGTCTTAGGTATACTAATAGATCAGAGACTGCACATGAGTCAACAGTGTGATGCAGCAGCAAAAAAGGCAAATACAATTCTGGGATGTATTAACAGAAGCATACAGTCTAGATCACGTGCAGTCTTTATTGCCCTCTACTCCTCTGATGTCTGGCCTCATATGGAATACTGTGTCCTGTTCTTGGTGCCACATTTTAAAAAAGACATTGAAAAACTGTTGCAAGTTCAGAGAAGAGTGACCAGAATGGTGAGCGGACTGCAAAGTATTTCCAACGAGCAATGATTAGAGGATTTGGGAATGTTTAGTTTGCAGAAGAGAAGACTGAGAGGAGACTTAATACAAATATCTCAAGGGCTGTCACACTGAAGAGGGATCAGCTTTATTCTCATTTGCACAAGGAAACACAAGAAGCAATGACATGAAATTAAAATGGAGAAGATACAGATTAGACATTAGAAAAAACTTTGACAGTGAGGGTGATCAATGAGTGGAACAGGCTGCCACAATAGGTGGTGAGTTCTCATTCAATGGAAGTCTTCAAACAGAGGCTGGACAGACATCTGTCTGAGATGGTTTAGTTCATCCTGAATTGAGCAGGGGGTTGGACATGGGGACCCTGGAGGTCCGTTCCAACTCTACCATTCTGTGATTCTATGATTCTATGTACTGTGAGGTAGCGCTGTCATTCAAGTAGGGGATACTCGCTTAGCCGACACAAAACCAGATCCGGCATGGGTTTTCCACAAATCAATCATAGTCCCTTCGGTTTATTCAGCATCATAAACCATCACAGCAATAGAAAACAGCATATAATCAGCTTAGCGTCCATTACAGAGTTTCCCTCTGTTATCCTGTAGTCATATAAGTTATGCACTGTTCAATGCGCAGGCTTCCTAGCCCCAAGTTATCTCACCTTGTCAGGGTTTCCTCATGCTGCTTCACCATGCTGCACACGTTCATTCCCTCCAGGGAACTAACAGGCACACGTCGCCATTACTCACAGCCACTTCACCAGGCTGCTAGCCAGGAAGCCCCATCTCAGCGAGACCTTCCACACTGGACCAACCGGGTCCCAGCACTTACCACATATGACCTATCCTGGCCACCTTATATGGTCCGTAGCCACGCCCAACAGGTCACATGGCTATGACCTCATCACAGGTCCTTGAACCATTCACACATTTTTATCACAACGTTCTCAAACACACCCCCTGGGTGGGTTTGTAGGTGACTTGGCTCGCCCGTCTCCCCAGCTACCTGGAGACTTCTCCCTGATACATTGAACAACGCCTCAGCAATATCATTGCTGATCAACACACACACATAAGTCTCCATCTCAAGGCCACCCACCTTGAGATACATAACGGTCCTTCAGGATTCTGCCACTCATCCTCTCTCTTGGGACATCCACACAGCGCCCCCTAGCGGACACAGTGGTCACTACATCACATACCTCCCCCTTTTTTCAAACTTGTTGGGTTGAACACACATTACACCAGGATCTCGAGACCGGGCACTCATTACACCTTGCCCCACAGGTCGAGAGAACCATTTCCATCTGTCATATGGCCTCATCTCTACGTTAGGCCTGCCCCGCCCCAGGCGGTCAGAATATCAGCCCTGATCTTTGGCCCTCCAGTTACAGTCTGTCTGCGTCATCAGACACTGTTTAGTCATCCCATTCCTTTCTCTGTCTGTTCCGTTCCCCGACCAGCTCCCTCGGTTGGTACGGTCATGTCTTAGTTAAGCCTACTGTCTGGCCTGAGTCTGACTCATTCAGCATTTCACAGGAAGTACGGTCTCTCAACGTCATCCTGCCAGTCGAACTACCACGTGCTGACATTTTTCAGCCATCTGCCATGTAACTTCTTGGAGGAACCATTCGGGTCCTTACATCTTGGGTTGAAGGCGGCCGCCACCTGGTGTTCCGTGCCTCTTTATTGATTTGCCAACGGTCCCGCCTCAACTGCTCAATCTCTTGCAGGTACCCCACTCGATACTCTACGAGCATCCGAAAGTCTCTCAAGCTCTCCACGGAGCCAACCACCATGATGGGAATTCTACCCATTTCACTGGATACCTGGTCTTCATCATCAGGAGGGATCCTCACCCTCACCACACCGGAGATATTCACAAGGTCTTGCATTACCTTCCCGGATCTTCCAATGATTCTTCCAATCAGAGCTTTGGGTACCGGAACCACATCTTTCCACAAACCCAGCCGATCCATAGCCTCCTTCGCTAACTCTAGGCGTCGAGCAGCCTTTATATTACTCTTCCTGACCAGCTGTTTGGCGTGGAGACATTGTAAATGCATCTCTTTCAGGACAGCTACACGGTTTGCAGTATCTTCTCTGACTGATATTATCACCAACTGCCGAGTCTCAGGTGCCCAGTGCACCTTACACGCCTTGACTGCCTCTTTGAAAGCCTCATGTACACCTTCCTCCGCACAGGCTTCTTGCATGTCTTCGGGTACCTCGATCACAGATTTGAAGGTCGTGGTCTTGCTCTCTTCCTGGACAGAAGACTCTGGCTTTACCACGGACACTTCCCGCACTACAGTTGACCCGACCGGGTGACTGTCTTCTTCTGTTCGTTGCTCACCAACTTCACAAGATTTTATCTCTTCACAACCCTTTGCCAAGATGGATACTGGCAGTTCTGCCTTATCACTCGCACTCACCCGCGGTAAGTTTTCGTCCAACTTCCTCTCCTGCCGAAGACCTTTTAATACTCCTCTGAGTTCTTCCATCTCTTCCCTAAGGGTCTTGTTCACGTTTTGCCACGTTGATCGGTGACCTCTGAGCTCCAAAACTTCTTTCTTGAGCCCCTCCACCCTGTGCTCAGCCATTTGTCTCAGTACCTTTTCTTGTTCGAGATGTTCTTCCACTGTCTCTTTTATCAACTGTATCTCATGGTCTTGTTCTTTTTTGGCCATCACGTGTCGTATCACCACTTCTCTAATTATACCTTCAATGGGTACCACTGGGTCAGCCCTATCAGTCGAGTGAACCCTCCAGTCACCCTCTGACCGTGTCTAGTCTAGTCATCTCATCTCCCAGCCCACCATCCGTCATGTCACAAGACGTCAGGTCCGTATGTTGGGCAGATGTACCTCTTCTTCCAGTCAGTTCTACCTCTGACCTGTCCATGTCAGGAGCCGTCACCGTCTCAATATCTGCTGGCCCCACAGTCGAAATGTCTCCCTCGTCCGACCCTACGTCATCAAACAAAACAAAGTCCCGGCCCCTCTCCAAGGCATAGACTAAGTCCCGTGGTATCCCGCTCCCTTGGCACTCAGCGCTGTAGGATGGGTCAAACATTACTCTGTCTACCCCATAGTTCACCATGACCCCATGTTTACAGCGAACCTGGACCATTTTCTCAGTCAGCCAGAAAGTGAGCGAAGTTCCTGTCAGAGTCACCTGACTCTGAGTCCAGCCGACCAGAGACTCTTTTCCGGCGCAACTTCACAGTACACACCTGCGGCCCATCGTTACTATCCGGAAAGGATATCCCACATTCTGACCAAGTCATACACACACACTGCGGTTCCCCAGACATACCCACTGAGGTACCCAGTGCTGTCATTTCTTCAAACTCGGCCCCTTTCTGGACCACCACCCCACTTTGGGTCACCGCCCCCTCCTGGGACTCCACCCTTTTTGGGTTACCATCCCAATTTGAGACTCCACCCCCTTTTGGGTCACCACCCCCCTCTGGGACTCCACCCCTTTTTGGGTTACCACCCCAATTTGGGACTCCACCCCCTTTTGGGCTACCACCTCGATTTTGGTCACCGCCCCCTTCTGGGACTCCACCTCCTTTCGGGATCTCCCCATGTCCGTTATACCGGTCTTCTCAGACCACAGTTCACACCACACAGTTTGTGTCCCTTACGATACCACACAAGTCTTTGCTGGCACCACCACAGCTCCTGCTGTCACCGATCACCGACACCACCCACTGCTGTTCACACACAGCTGCTGGTGTCCTCTTCGTAACCCCACCAAGTTAAAGGAAGCCGCTCGTCCCCTTCGTAACCCCGCCGAGTTACCGGAAGCCGCTTGTCCCCTTCGTAACCCCGCCGAGTTACAGCAAGCCGCTTGTTACCTTCTTGATTCCCACTGAGCCACCGCAGGCTGAGTTGAGAAAAGAAAAAAAAACACACCACACAAAACTCACGTGTCCTGTCTGTGTGCTATTCAGGATGTTCCATCTCCGCCTGAGACCGTCCAACACACAGGGCACACCGGGTGCTATTCAGGGAGCCGACCCTCCTCCCAGGGTTTCTCAACACACTGGCCTCACCAGGTCGAGGGCCTCAGCAGGTGCTATTCAGGACATCCATCTCCGCCTGAGACTGTCCAACAATTACGCCTCACCAGGTCAAAGGTCATACCACGTGCTCCAGGGATCCGATTCTTCTCCCAGAACCTCCCAACACTGACCCTCCAGGACCTTGCTCACTGAACCCTCCAGGTACACAGTCTTTCCCACTGACCTGCTGTCAGTTTATCACACAGCTTTCCAGACCGTTAGCCCTCCTGCCTCCGCATTGCCAGCACTGCAACATCCGCTTTTTGGAAACCGTTGCCCTTAGCAACCGAATTTTGCAGTCCTTTTCCGTTGCTCCTAGCAACAAGGCTACAACAATGCTTTCTCCACCAATTGTGAGGTAGCGCTGTCATTCAAGTAGGGGATACTCACTTAGCCGCCACAAAACCAGATCCGGCACGGCTTTTCCACAAAACAATCATAGTCCCTTCGGTTTATTCAGCATCATAAACCATCACAGCAATAGAAAACAGCATATAATCAGCATAGCATCCATTACAGAGTTTCCCTCTGTTATCCTGTAGTCATATAAGTTATGCACTGTTCAATGTGCAGGCTTCCTAGCCCCAGGTTATTTCACCCTGT
The DNA here is from genome assembly GCF_039654945.1 of Dendrobates tinctorius. Lineage (NCBI taxonomy): Eukaryota > Metazoa > Chordata > Amphibia > Anura > Dendrobatidae > Dendrobates > Dendrobates tinctorius. The sequence continues at coordinate 19,873,155 of NW_027361810.1, read as the reverse complement.
CAGGGTTTCCTCATGCTGCTTCACCATGCTGCACATGTTCATTCCCTCCAGGGAACTAACAGGCACACGTCGCAATTACTCACAGCCACTTCACCAGGCTGTTAGCCAGGACCCCCATCTCAGTGGGACCTTCCACACTGGACCAACCGGGTTCCAGCATTCACCACATGTGACCTTTCGTGGCCACCTTATATGGTCCGTAGCCACGCCCACCAGGTCACATGGCTATGACCTCATCACAGGTCCTTGAACCATTCACACATTTTTATCACAACACTCTCAAACACACCCCCTGGGTGGGTTTGTAGGTAACTGGGCCCGAACGTCTCCCAAGCTATCTGGAGACTTCTCCCTGATACATTGAACAACACCTCAGCAATATCATTGCTGATCAACACACACATAAGTCTCCATCTCAAGGCCACCCACCTTGAGATACATAACGGTCCTTCAGGATTCTGCCACTCATCCTCTCTCTTGGGACTTCCACACAGCGCCCACTAGCGGACACAATGGTCACTACACCACAGTACCTACAGAATATTGTGTTGCTTTCTGAGTTATTGTGCCTTCTATGGTGTAAGCACCCTTTATGCTGGTACTATCATGCCTTGTCTGGAGAAGAAGGTGCCAGTGTTGGTGAGGAGTGGACTGCACCGCATCATTATTGTGAAGAAGCAAAAAAGTGTGTAGACAAAAGTAGTGTTTTTGCCGCTGAGGAGAATATGTGGGCTTAGATTTTAGAAGACACCTGGAGAACCTGTTGTGACATGTGACAATGTTTGTCTTGGGATTTTCCACTCAGGAAGAGGTACTAAACTGGATCTGAGAGCGATTGAAGAGGAACCTGTTAAAATGTGGTTCACCTAATGTTTTTGTAGATATCCCATAGGAAAGAGGTGCCATACATCTACTGTAGTCTGACAACCATTACCAAAGACCAGGGAGAAGCCTGAATGGTTTAGTTCTGCAATGTAAGGCTACTTTCACACATCAGGTTTTCGGTGTCAGGCGCGATCCGGCGTCGTGCCAGAAGGCCGGATCCGGCAAATGTTTAGTAAAACCGGATGTGACGGATCCGGTTTTCTGCCGGATCCGTCTTGTTCTTGACAGACAAAACCGGATCCGTCTCATCCGGTTCATCCGTTTTTCTATCCGTTTTTCGACGGATTACGCCGGATCCGGTTTTTAAAATTGACCCTTGTGGCCTTCCGAACGGGATTGGCTACTGGAAAACTATATATAGAGTGTTCCTACAGCCCTTCTTTGACAGGTTGTCGAGGAGAAAGTGCAGGTTGGAGAGAAGAGCAAGTTACTGGCGAAGATGGATGTTGTGATTGGAAATATTTTGAAGAATTTGGCGGATTTTATAGCGGAGGCGAATCGTTTGAGGGTGATTGTTCTGGAGAAGGAGAGAGCGAGACAGCAGCGCATCAGGCATCGTAGACGACGTTTGTGGATCCACCCCATCACAGCCAAGAGAATGACGCGTGGGGTCTATTCTACACTCTGCATGGACCTTCGACGAAACCCGGATAAATTTTTTGGATATGTTCGGATGAAAATGGAGAATTTTGATTACTTGGTGGAGTGCATTGCACACCTCATAAGAAAAGCAGACACCTATTGCCGCTTCTCTGTTTCACCCGCAGAGCGTCTGATGGTGACTTTAAGGTAAGCCACATTTATTGGATGTGATCGCATCAGAGCACACTTACACTGCAATCTTGTTGGTGGTAGTTTGTATCTCCAAGTGTTATAGCTGAGTTTTGGTATGTAATGCTGTGATTTTAAACTAATTGATTGTTTTTTTAATTCCCCACAGATTTCTTGCAACTGGAGAATCCCTTTCGTCACTGCATTTCCAGTACAGACTCGGGATTTCCACCATATCAGGAATAGTGAAGTACACATGCCGTGCACTGTGGGACTCCTTAGCTGAAGAGTTTTTACCAGAGCCCACAACAGATAGGTGGATTGAAATTGCTGACAAGTTTCAACAGATATGTCAGTTTCCCAACTGCTTGGGCGCTGTGGACGGGAAACATATCCGCATTGTAAAGCCAGCCGGATCGGGATCGGAATATTTCAATTACAAGAAATATTTTTCAATTGTCCTCATGGCCATCGCTGACGCGGAATACAAATTTATTGCTGTAGATATTGGGGCCTATGGCCGCTCCAATGACTCTCAAGTTTTCAAACTGTCTGCCATGGGGCGTAAACTGTATGGAAACACCTTCCACTTCCCACCCCCTAGACCGCTGCCGCAAACATCTGGTCCACCTATGCCATTTGTCTGTGTAGGGGATGAAGCCTTCCAGCTGTCAGAACACCTTTTGAAACCATACTCTAGCAGAGGATTGACAAGACCAAAGCGCATTTTTAATTACCGCCTCACAAGAGCAAGAAGAATGGTTGAATGTACCTTTGGTATTCTGACAGCCAAATGGCGGGTCTTATTAACTGCGATCAACCTCAAGACAGAAACTGTTGACGAGGTGATCAAAGCTTGCGTGGTACTCCACAATTTTGTTATCTGCAAGGAACCCATTTCCATTGAGGACACCTCTGAAGAAACCACCTTGCAAGATTACCATGACATTACCACTAGAAGTTCTGTGACGGTTTCAGTAATGAGGGACAATTTTGCACTATACTTTATGTCACCTCAAGGCAGAGTACACTGGCAGGATGACAGAGTGTGAAAGATTTGTGCCCTAACCAAACTTGTGTACCTTCTGTACCAACAGTATATACCTTTGCCAACCAAAGTTGGCTATCTTGTCATGGTCTCTATTTTTAGCTTTAGGCCACAGGTGTGTACCTGGTTGTGTTTTATGCAAAGTATTTCACCTTTTAACAAAAGTTGTGTACATTGTTATGAAATCACCAACAATAAACACAACTTTTTAGGTGAAATACTTTGCTTCAAACACAACCAGGAACACAACTGTGGCAAAAAGCTAAAATTTACCCACAGTTATATACCTGGTTTTGAATACCTTTTTACCTTTTAAATACCCTTTATTTAACCTTTTTTTTAAACATATTTCACCGCAGAAAGAAATGAAAGACAACCAGTGTAAACAATAATTTAACTTTTATTTAAAATATTTTTTTGTTTGTAAACTGTTTTTAAAGTTAAAAAAACTTTTTTAATAAAGGTTTGAAAAAAAAACTGGGCATTTTTATTACAAAACACATCATAAATCTGTGTAGTGTGGGGTGGAAATACTGCTGGAGGGGCTGCGGGACACTTCGACACTGGGAGTGTGGAGAGAGGATTGGGATCGTGGTGGGGAAGGAACAGTTAGAGGTGATGGTGTGGAAAAAGCTACAGAATGGGTGGACATGTGGGAGGCAGAAGAGGTGGTGGGCGGTGGAGTGGAGGGTTGGGCAGGGACTGTAGGAGCAGATGATGTTGATGGAAAGTTGTATGGGGAAGGAGTTTGGTACGGGGAAGGAGTTTGGTATGGGGAAGGAGTTTGGTACGGGGCAGGTTGCTGGAAGTGGGGAGATGTCTGGTACTGGGGAGGTTGCTGGTACTGGGGAGGTTGCTGGTACTGGGGAGGTTGCTGGTATGTAATAGGAGGGGGAGGATGGAAAGTGGCTGGAGGGGGTGCAGATGTAATAGGAGGGGGAGGATGGAAAGTGGCTGGAGGGGGTGCAGATGTAATAGGAGGGGGAGGATGGAAAGTGGCTGGAGGGGGTGCAGGTGGAGGAACTACAGTGGTGGGAGGTGGAGGTTGGGAGGTAACCTGCTGTAGAGCACCGTGGCACGAATGCATTACATGCATCTGCTGGGTAGGAGATAGTGTTGCCATGCGCTCCACAACAGACCTGAAAAAGGTGTGGTTTGGCGAAGATCTTGCTTCTGAATGCATGGTTTGCAGAAGTGTCTTCACCTCCAGAATGCTGGAGTTGATCTGCTGAAAGCCTGCGGAGATTTGCTCTGACAAGACTTTTAGACAGTTCTGGAAAGATGCATTCAGATGCAAGAACTCTGGCGCATAACTCTTTTCCTGACCCCTCTGCCGCTGCCGCCCAGTACCCGCAGGTGTACTAGAGGTGGCAGGGGCAGAAGGGTGGGGTAAAGGGAAAGCGATCTCCTCACCAGCAGCTTCATGTAATGTAGGCGGCCACGATGCTCCTGTGCTGGTGGATGGGACAGATGGGTCGAATGTGTGGGAAGGCTGGGAAGGTGCAGATGTACCGGGGCGGTCGAAGTGTCCCTCGGTGCCGGTCTCCTCAGGGATCGCCTCAGAAGGGTCCAATCGTGCAGGCTCCCGAGTGCTGCTCACCGTGCTGTGGAATAAAGAGAAAAAAAACAATTAAAATAGTGACATGGTATGGCCCTGGCTGAAAAAAAAAAGTTACATCTAAACATTTTTTTGTCACATGTGGTGTGTAATATTTACCTTCTGGTGAGCATTGTCTCCCGGAGGAACGACAGGGCTCGTGCGTACTTGTACTTGCTCCTGCGTCCTCCAGATCCACTCGGGGCCCGCATCTCTTTATTGAACTCCTTCTTGAAACGATCCCTCACAGACCGCCACCGCTTCACAATTCTCTCCCCTGAAACGAGAAAGGACAAAGTGGTTAGTATACAACATCAGTGTTTCCCAAACTCCAGTCCTCATGGTACCCAGGGGTCATGTTTTCAGGATTTCCAAAGTAAATAGAAATCCTGAACACATGATCCGTGGGGACCACGAGGACTGGAGTTCGGGAAACACTGGTTTAAATCAAGCAACCGGTACTGTATATACTTACGCTCTTTAATCTGGGCCAGAGCTTCGAGGTCCTCCCAGCGGTCCACAAGGAGCGAACAGATTTCCTCCCAGAGTCGTCGGGTAACGATCAGGTCAGCGTGGCGGCGGTCAGCCATATTCCAGAGCGGCTCCCTTTCTCTGACGAGATCGATGAGGCGGTCCACATCAATCCCTCCATCCTCACCGTCAGAGTCGGGAGCACGCTGTGAAGGCTGTTAAAGAAAAAGACAAAAATAACATAATTAGCCTCCACAAAAGAAATGAAATAAAAAGTGCAAAAAAAACAAAGCAAAAATATTTATACTTACATGCTGGTGACCGCCGCGTTGCTGTCGCCGACGACCCTGGGAGGCACTGCGAGGACCTCTTGGCCGAGCACCAGATTGGGAAGACTAGAGAAGAAAACAAAAAATGTTATGTCTTTGGATGTAGGCATTTGTTTGCTGTGTGTGGTCTGCAGAACATTGTTTTCTATGTGTTGTGTGTAGTGTGATGTTGTGTTTCTGCGTTTGATGCAAAAAACTTACCAATTGTGAGCCCACTCCAAGTGTCTGTCCACCCCTTCCTTCTTCTTCTGGGAGCTCCTCTTCATCTTGTGATTCCTGTTTTGAAATAAAAGGCAATGAATACACATATATTACAGAGATGATGGATTTTGGAAATAAAAACTTACCGTCAAACGCTGACGATGCGAGGGAGGGCTCCCAGAAGAAGATGTGCTGTCTTCCTCATGGCCAGACTCCATGGCTGTGGGTGGTGTTTCTGCTGCTGCCATTGCTGCTGCTGCTGCATCTATTGGGCGGCTGTTGAATAAAGAGAAACAAAGGGCCAATGAATATCTTGATATTCCATAGTCCTAGTTTGGAGGAATGGGGGATTTGATAATTACCGTCTCTCATCTGCTGCTGGACTCCCCTCCCGTTGTTCAGCATGCTGCTCCATTTGGGGTGGTGCTGATGGTGCTGCTGCTTCAGATGTCTGCTGCCTTCTCCTGCTCCTGGTTCTTGGCTTGGGTGGCATGTTGGGTGTGGCTGAGGGTCCCACTGTCTTGCTTTTATATATGTCTTGTGGGCAGAGCTACTGAGCATGCTCAGACCAAAGAAACCGGATCCGGCCGCCGGATCCGGCTGTCGCCGGATCAGGTGCATTGCGGCGCTCATAGGCTTTCATTGTATGAAAAAGCCAGACACGCCGGATCCGGCGTGTCCGGCTTTTTCACCGGAGACAAAAAACGTTACAGTAGCCGTTTTTTCCAGACGCCGGATCGCGTCACATTGCCGGATCCGGCGAAAATCGGATGAAACGCATGGCCATCCGGCTCGATCCGGCTCTAATGCAAGTCAATGGGGGGGAACCGGATCCGGCATTGCATTTCGCCGGATCCGGTTTTAGTCAAAAGCGCCGGATCGCGCCTGACGCCGAAAACCTGATGTGTGAAAGAGGCCTAAGAAACAGCATAGCACCATGGTAATGGTTGTCTTGCAGAGAGTTCTTAAGAAAAGTCTCTCTTTAGAAGAGTTAGTAAAAGTAGTATTTGTGTTTTATCTAGTTTATATTAAGGGAAGTGTTCAAAGTGAAGACTACACTGACCTGTCCCCGGAGCAAAAGATGATGTATGTGAAAGATCACTGAAACGGAGTTTTATACATTTTTGAGTGTTTAGTATCATCAGTAACCAACAAACATAAATCCTCCTTGTAGGCTGCATTGCAACCACCAAGCACATAGCGTCACATGTATTGTGCAGCATACGTGAACTGTAATCATTACATACTGTTGTCAAAAGCTATATGTAAGACGTAGTCAGTGAATACCCACCACTGACCACGTCTTTCATACAGATATTCTATGAATTTTGTGCATAATAACTTTATTTATGGTTGTTATACTTAGGTAAAGGTCTCCCAGATGTTTTGCTCTGCAGTCCCATCATTTCTGTCCTTAGGCTGCGAAAATTAGTGAGAATCTTTTAATAGATATATAAAGTGACACTATATTGTTACATTATTCCAAACTGCCAGCATTGGCTTTGTATGATGTTTATTAAATGATATAGTATTTATTGGGTTTTACAGGAGTGGTCATATATCTTCAGCATTGTAGAAATGGCATTACTGTACGTTACCAAACCTTACAAATCCATAATGTGTTCTCGGACATTGTGAGCAATGGCAGCTTGGCAAAAACCATTCAAATTATCCAAACATAAAAAGGCTAGGACCTAATGATTGTGGTCACAGAGTTTGTGACTGGGCCCATGCTGGAAGATGCACATTTAGCTGAAATGTATTGCATCACAGAGGCCCGCTGCGGTGCTCAGGATGGGGGGCATGTATTATTATTTATTGACAGAAAAAACTGACGGCATATCTAGAACTAGTCTGAATAGGTGCATACCAAAAAAACTGCTCACATATCAAATAAAGAAATGGTTGCACTCAATTGCATTAAGGCATATCAAATATGAAATGTGTGAAATACGAATAGCATAATGGCTTTTGTAATCTAGAAAAACATATGAGATGCTTAGCACAAAATTTGGCCAAAAGATGTGAGCCCATTCACCAACGTCAAGGTGATGTCATTGAACGGGTCCCTATTCTAACTGCCTAGTGTGAACTAACCTCTTGCTAATAACATGGTAAAGCCTGTATTTATAGGAAGATAGGAACCAAAATGTGATTGGATGTAATTAAAATCCAACCTGATGAAGGGCGGAGTGCTCAGTCAGAAAGTTAACATACAAATGACAGAAAAAACTGGCGACACATCTAGAACTAGTCTGAATAGGTGCATACCAAAAAACAGCTTACATATCCAATAAAGAAATGGTTGCACTCATTAAGGCATATCATATATGAAATATATGAAATACGAATAGCATAATGGCTTTTGTATACCAAAACACAGCTTACATATCAAATAAAGAAATGGTTGCATTCAATTGCATTATTATTTATTATCATAGTGCCATTTATTCCATGGTGCTTTACATTTGAAGAGGGCTATATATAATAAAAACAGGTACAGTAATCTTAAACAATAGAAGTCACCGACTAGTACAGGAGGAGAAAGGACCCTGCCCGCAAGGGCTCACAGTCTACAATGGATGGGTGAGGATACAATAGATGAGAGTAGAATTGCTTGTGCAGGGGTTTGATGGAACAGTGGCTAATGCAGTTTGTAGGCTTGTCGGAAGAGGTGGTTCTTCAGGTTCTTTTTGAAGTTCCAGAGTAGGGGGGATGTGCCGGATAAATCTAGTATATGATTGTAGCAAGAAGAGATAAGAGGGGAGTAAGAGAAGGAGATCTTGTGAGGATTGGAGGTAGCGTGCAGGTAAGTATCAAGAGACGAGGTCACAGATGTATGGAGGAAACAGGTTGTGGATGGCTTTGTCTGCCATGGTTAGGGTTTTGAACTAGAGTCTCTGGGTAATGGGAAGCCAGTGCAGGGATGTATTACTGAAAGTGGCCAAGATGAGAACATTAAACCATGATGGGGGGCATAATTACTGGAATGGGCCCAGTATGGGGGACATTATTACTGAAAGGGGTACAGAAAAGTGGATATTATATCAGAAAGGGGGTCAGAATAAAGAACCTTATACCAGGAAAGAGCCCAGGATGGGTGACATTAGTACCGGATGGGAGACATTAATAAATTATGGGGGAAGCAACAGATATGTTTTTATACAAAGATAATAAAGCTGACGAACATGTAAATGAGGACCGAGCACCAACATTTTTGCCCATCGGACTCTAGCTATGTCACTGAAAATGTTCCATAACTGTGGAACCATTCTGAAAATATAAGAAACAAACAAGCAAAATATGTAATACTCTGTTTCACAGCGAGAGTAAATTAAGAGCAAAAAAAGCAACTTTTGACCTGATGACAGGTCCTCGTTTACATGGGAGAGAACCATTGGTAGACTAGAAAATCTAAAGTAGGAAACATCACATCTCCTGTTATGTTCGTCAAGGAGCCCATCTTGGGGACTATGGGATGATGACAACTACTGATATCTAACAGAAATTAGAAGAATAATGCTGCATCTTTGGATGTGAATAGAGGATAAAATATGATAATAAGAAAATATTTTTCAGAGTGATCATACTTTCTATATAAATATATAACAATGTTATGTAACACAACTAATCTCAACATTGGTATCATATAGAAATCCTACAGAAGCTGCTCTGCTGTTCTGATGCCAGAATTGAATACAATTATATATTAACATATGATATAATTAAATGAGGATTATAAAGAAAGCCTCCATCGCGCTGGCAGAAAAGTTGGGTCCTTTACGCTCCTGTTAGAGGATGCCCATTGCACAGGGGCTGCTCTATGCAATGTATCACACACATCCCCGTGTGTTACATGGTGCTGCCCTGCCCCCTTGTGCCACTCTGCAGAATTCCTTTAAATGCCATATAAACGCCAAATATTAACTGCACAAATGCTTCTCACTACTGTCAAGTTCAAGGTCAGTGTTGAGCTATTTTCAGCCCATCTCTTCTTGATCCATGCCGAGACATGACAAGGTAACATGATTTGGGGTCATCTGTATTACAAGAGTCGTTATAGACGGGAATAGAGAGGGAATCAATCCCAGATGACAGTGTCTTCAGGATAATCAGCGCTCACTCTATGCCGCTGTCATTTCCCTCCAATCAAAATCAATGTTCGCTTTGTCATATAATTTTAATGGAAAAACAGATTCCGGATTTTTGGCAACATAACTGAATGTTTCACTCAACGGGTGATTAATTGCTGTTATGAGGCATCCGTCATGTTACTTGTGCATGGATATGAAGGTTGTCACCCAGGAAATGTCTCTTCCCATTATTTATAGGGGGAACCTATAGAAGTAATCATTATAGCAGGTGTCAATGGATAATACACAGCGGAAATATACAAAGATATAGATAGATAGACAGACAGACAGACAGACAATCAGTAACATGCCATGACATTGAATGCAATATCTCTTTGTTTTATGTATTAATTTAATTTCAATACTTAGTGGATTTCCCCAAACTACAGATTTTCTGTTGTGGAAACTTTAAATTAATGTGTTACTTAGTGCAGATATTAAATGTTTTATTTATAATATAAGACAATGTAAAAGAACAGTAATGTCAGGTTATAGCAAGTAATAGCGGGTTATGTTCTTTGTTCGTTGCTGGGCAGATTGCTTAAAACTGGAGTTTGAGTGAGTGAGCTCTATAAAAAGGCAGTAATATTACTTTTTACTAGGGATGAGCGAGTAGTGAAATATTCGGACTCACTGTACTCGTTATGAGTACCTCCTAATACTCGGGTACTCGTAACGATTTGCAAGTCCAATGTAAGTCTATGGGAAATGCGAGTAATGGGCTGTGTGTGCTGGGCTGGGCGGGGACTGTGCGAAGACTGTGCTGGGCTGTGTGGGACTGTGTTGGCCTGTGCGGGATTGTGCTGGTCTGTGCAGGTACTGTGTGGGGACTGTGTCGGGCTATGCAGGTACTGCGCGGGGACTGTGCTGGCCTGTGCGGGACTGTGATGGGCTATGCAGGTAATGTACAGGGACTGTGCCGGGCTGTGCGGGCCTGTGCGGGACTGTGACAGGCTGTGCAGGACTATGCTGGGCTGTGCGGGACTGAGCTGGCTGTGTGGGACTGTGCAGGGACTGTGACAGGCTGTGCGGGACTATGCTGGGCTGAGCGGGACTGTGCTGGCTGTGCGTGACTGTGCTGGGCTGTGCGGGGACTGTGAGGGGACAGTACTGGGCTGTGCGGGGACTGTGTGGGCTGTGCCGAATATTGCGAGGTGAGTAGTGAAATACTCGCCAGAATTAGAGTACCGCATTACTCGCCGAGTACCGAATCCTAACGGGTATACTCACTCATCCCTAGCGAGCACTAAAATGCTCAGATGCTCATTGCGCTAACCGAGCAATTCCTAATACTCGAATGCTCACTTTGAGTAACAAGTATAATGGGAGTCAATGGGAAAGCCAAGCTTTTTTCCAGCAGACCCTATGAAGAGGTCTGGGAGGCAGTGAAAATGTTGAAATGGATGGAAAAAGTGTTGAACAGAAGGAGAACAGCATGGGAAGGACCCCTGGAAGCATCTGTGACTAAGGGTCCCGTCACATTTAGCGATGCACCAGTGATCCCGACCACGATACAACCCGATCAGTATCGCTGGTGCATCGCTAAATGGTCGCTAGTGAGCTGCCAAACAGGCAGATCTCACCAGCGGCGTAGCAGCGGTCGGCGGTCGTTACTTACCTGTCAGACATGGCGATGAAGACTAGACTTGAGCGGCTTTGGTCGGATCGGGTTTCATGAAACAAAATTTGTTTCAGATGAAACTGGTCCGACTAGGGCAAAAAAAGTCAGAGTTTCGTCCAAAACCCGACCCCAATGCAAGTCAATGGGAAATAAAAGTCGGCATTGAGCGGAAGACATTCATCCACTCAATGCTGACTTTTAATCCCCATTGACTTGCATTGGGGTCGGGTTTCAGACGAAACTCCGACTTTTTTTGGCCTAGTCGGACCAGTTTCATCAGAAACTGGTCCGAATAGGGATTGGAGAAGCAGGAAGCTAATCTGCATATTTCCGGTGCATTCTGGGAAGAGGAGAAGAGTCGCCTTAAGCTGATCGATCGCTGGGACTTGCCGGGTCTCGCTGTTGGAGGACATCGCAAAACCAGGGATTGGAGAAGCAGGAAGCTCATCTGCATATTTCCGGTGCATTCTGTGAAGACGAGAAGAGTCGCCTTAAGCTGATCGATCGCTGGGACTTGCCGGGTCTCGCTGTTTGAGGACATTACAAAACCAGGGATTGGAGAAGCAGGAAGTTCATCTGCATATTTCCGGTGCATTCTGGGAAGAGGAGAAGAGTCGCCTTAAGCTGATCGATCGCTGGGACTTGCCGGGTCTCGCTGTTTGAGGACATCGCAAAACCAGGGATTGGAGAAGCAGGAAGCTCATCTGCATATTTCCGGTGCATTCTAGGAAGAGGAGAAGAGTCACCTTAAGCTGATCGATCGCTGAGACTTGCCGGGTCTCGCTGTTTGAGGACATCGCAAAAACCGCGCGCCTAGCGGCACGCGAGTTTCCACCCATCATAGCCTGCATCAGCAATATGGAAGAGAAGAAAATCCACATGGTCACCTGCAACACATGTTACATGTTTACGGATCTTCCAGCCCAAAAACTCAACTTTACCTGTCAGAAGTGCAAACTTTTTGCCCTCTTAGAGGAAAAGGTGCAGGGACTGGAAGAAAGAATAGCAACATTGAAGGTAATTAAAGAACATGAGGACTTCTTGGATGAAGCAGAAACAACCATTCAGGATTTGGAAAGTGAGAAAAGCTTCAGAGAACATACAGAGGCTGAAAAGTGGAGCCATGTGACGAAAAGAAGCAAACGGATCAAGTGGTCATCACCACCCACACAGCTTAGCAACCAATATGAAGCCCTCATGCTGGAGAACGAAAATGGCACAGCTCAGGATGATACCGTATCTACAAGAGAAGACATACTATCAACAAAAGTTACTCTGTCAACAAAAGCGGAAACAAATGACACTCAAAAACACTCACGAGCAACAAGCAGTGCGTCTGGAAAGAAAAGAAGAGTGGTAGTTATGGGCGACTCACTACTAAGAGGCACGGAGGCAACTATCTGGACATAACCGCAGGCAGGCAGGCCGGACATAACCGCATGAGAAGTATGATGCCTCCCAGGAGCAAAAATCAAGGATGTGGCCAACAGGATACCAACTATCCTCAAATCGGAGGATGACTACCCTTTCCTACTGATACATGTAGGCACAAACGACACGGCAAGAAATGACCTACCAACTATCTGCGAAGACTTTGAAATTCTGGGGAAGAAAACAAAGGAATGGAACGTACAGGTTGTTTTCTCATCAATCCTCCCAGTCAATGGTCATGGCATCAGAATATAGAATAGGATACTAGAGGTGAACAACTGGCTACGACGGTGGTGCAGGCAGCAAGGATTTGGATTCTTGGACCATGGCACGAATTACCTCTACGATGGACTTCTCGCAAGAGATGGGATACACCTCACAAAACCTGGGAAACACACACATTCGCCAGAAGACTTGCCACACTCATCAGGAGGGCTTTAAACATAAGAAGAGGGGATGGGTGGAAAAACAGCAGACAAGAACATGCAGCAGAAGGACAAACTAATCAAGGATACTAGATGTGGTAAAGAGGACCCAAGACAGGGTACTCAGAAGGAAGCTAAGAAAAATGAAGCAAAACTTCTTTCCTGCATGCTGACCAATGCAAGAAGCCTGACCAATAAGATTGAAGATCTGGATTTGGTAATGTATGAGGAAAAATACGACATAGTAGGAATAACTGAGACATGGTTAGATGACAGCTATGACTGGGCGGCTAACTTGCAAGGATATGATTTGTTTAGGAGGGATCGTAAAAAAAAGGAAAGGGGTGGAGTCTGTCTATATATAAAGTCCTGTTAGGGATGGCAGAACACACCAAATATAAATAACAGGAGGTGCGTTCACCGCCCGGGGTCCACCGTGCGGTAGGTGACTAGACCGCTGCTGGACAATGGCAGATGCACCAGAAGGTGAAGTAGTGCGCACGGGTTAACGTCACCCGAACGCTAGGAGCGGCTCTGTTCAGACACAGAGTCGCTGGGCATACAAAAATGTAACGACGCTAGCCCTGTTAATGTCACAGGAGCCGGCGTGTGGCGTCGCAGCCGCAAACACCAATAGCTGCTGTTAATGCAGCGTAGCGGCAATAATAGCCACAAGCGTCGGCGCCGAGAACCAGGCACCGATGGATGCTAGTTTAGGCGTGGAAAGCACAGTGGCGTGAAGCTTTCCACAATCTGGAGCTGACTAACCCAACACACAGTCACCATTCGTAGTATCCAAGGGAAGGGGTTTCATAATAAGTCAGACACCTGTCCATGTATCCATCACCATACACACACAGCATAATATGCTACACTAGTGCATTGCCGAGCCGCCATGCGTGCTTTTTATAGCCATGCACTTCCGGGACCTTCCAGTACCCTGGAAAGGACCAATCAGATCCAACGCAGGACCTGAGCATGTGACCCCTGCTCTCCAGTGAGAGGTCACCTTGCGGGCATGCCCAGTAGCACGGCATGAGGACTTAGCCTCTGGAGCGGTTCCCTACAGAACAGGTTGCGCTACCATTGCTGCACCAGAGGCGGCAGAAACATCCAGGCTGTCAGAGCAAGTCTGAGCAGCACGCCTGGCTCGCCGTGCTTGCTGAGCAGCATCCGGAGTGGTCGGAGGAGAATGGGAGACAGCTGGATGTCTGGCTCTGGATTCCTGCTGTGCAGCGTCAGGAATCCAACGCCTAACTTTACCCCCCCTCCTAAGGCCCCCTCCCCACTGCGCTCAAAAGCCACGATCAGGAGCGGTGCGTGGATGTTTTCCACCAGGTCCGAGCCTCGGGCCCATGACCCTTCCAATCCACTAAATAAAATTTTTGCCACGGACAAACCTGCGCCCAACGATGGCATTAACCTCAAACTCGTCAGACGACAAGTCTGAGGACCCGGCAGATGACTCAGAAAACCGGGCCATGTGAACTGGTTTGAGGAGGGACACATGAAACACGTCCAAAATGGCTAAATGTGGAGGAAGAGCCAGGCGGTAGACCACAGAGCTAATTCGCTCGAGGACCTTGAAAGGTCCAATATATGGCGGGTAGAGTTGAGCAAAACGGGTCGAAAAATTTCAAAAGTCGCCAACTTTTGGCAAAGTCGGGTTTCATGAAACGAAACCCGACCCTAGGATGAGGTCGGCCACGAGGTCGGCGACTTATTCGCCAAAGTCGCGTTTCAAAAGTTTGTTTTGCGCTCTTTTTCAGCCAATCAGGATCCACGGACACTGTGGGCAACGTGATGACATAGGCAGGGGTCACCACCATCTTTCAGAAGGGCATGCAAGTGATTGGCTTGCTTTGGTGGGCGTCACAGGGGTTATAAAAGGGCGTGCACGCCGACCGCCATCTTACTTCTGCCGATCTTAGCTTAGGGAGAGGTTGCTGATTCTGTAGGGAGAGCGTTAGGCAGGGAAGAAGAAAAAAAAACTGCTTCTGCTGCTAGCAATTTTGCCTGTACAACACACCAGTCACTGTGTGTGCAGTGCAAGGGGAGGCTATATTGTGGTGGATCAGCGGTGTTGGTTGTTAAGCTGCCTTCTAAGGCTTCCTGACAGCTGCATTGCTGTTTACCCACTGCTCTGCAAACTGCTTTTTTAAAAGCAATCCCAATTTTTTTTTTGTCCTGCTGAGGTACTGAGCGTGCATTTTTTCACACCATACAGCGGTGTACGCTCCTCACACAGTACCGTGTAACGGCTGTTATCACAGCCACAGTGAAGCTATCTGTGTGTCACTGTGGAAGGATAAGTGGAGGACTTGTTCCGTTCTTACAAACCTACACTCTAGGGAGATTCCTATTCTGCCCAATTCTACATACACCTTGTAGTTTGTGATACACTAACCAATTTCTGCCTGTGACATAGCGCTCTGATTTTCAGTGGGCCTCACACAATCCAAAAGTGTCCAGTGTCCACTAGTGTGTGCAGAAATTCAAAATCTCCCTCATCCTGTAGTCACTTTTTTCACACCTGTGCCATCGAGCCTGTGACATAGCGCTCTGATATTCAGTGGGCCTCACACAATCCAAAAGTGTCCATTGTCCACTAGTGTGTGCAGAAATTCAAAATCTCCGTTATCCTCTAGTGACATTTTTCACACCTGTGCCATCGAGCCTGTGACATAGCGCTCTGATATTCAGTGGGCCTCACACAATCCAAAAGCGTCCAGTGTCCACTAGTGGGTGCAGAAATTCAAAATCTCTGTTATCCTCTAGTGACATTTTTCACACCTGTGCCATCGAGCCTGTGACATAGCGCTCTGATATTCAGTGGGCCTCACACAATCCAAAAGTGTCCAGTGTCCACTAGTGTGTGCAGAAATTCAAAATCTCCCTTATCCTGTAGTCACTTTTTTCACACCTGTGCCATCGAGCCTGTGACATAGCGCTCTGATATTCAGTGGGCCTCACACAATCCAAAAGTATCCAGTGTCCACTTGTTAGGCGTCAGATTCCTGACACTGCACAGCGGGAATCCAGAGCCAGACATCCAGCGGTCTCCCATTCTCCTCCGACCGCTCCGGGTACTGCTCAGCAATCACGGCGAGCCAGGCGTGCTACTCAGACTTGCTCTGACAGCCTGGTTGTTGCTGCCACCTCTGGTGCAGCAATGGTAGCGCATCCTGTTCTGCAGGGAACGGCTCCAGAGGCTAAGTCCTCATGCCGTGCTACTGGGCATGCCCGCAAGGTGACCTCTCACTGGAGAGCAGGGGTCACATGCTCAGGTCCTGCGTCGGATCTGATTGGTCCTTTCCAGGGTACTGGAAGGTCCCGGAAGCGCATGGCTATAAAAAGCCCGCATGGCGGCCTGGCCATGCGCTAGTGTAGCATATTATGCTGTGTGTGTATGGTGATGGATACATGGACTGGTGTCTGACTTATTATGAAACCCCTTCCCTTGGATATTACGAATGGTGACTGTGTGTTGGGTTAGTCAGCTCCAGATTGTGGCAAGCTACACGCCACTGTGCTTTCCACGCCTACACTAGCATCCGACGGTGACTGGTTCTCGGCGCCAACGCTTGCGGCTATAGTTGCCGCTACGCTGCATTAACAGCAGCTATTGGTGTTCGCGGCTGCGACGCCACATGCCAGCTCCTGTGAGGTTAACAGGGCTAGCGGCGTTACGTTTACGTGTGCCCAGCGACTCTGTGTCTGAACAGAGCCGCTCCTAGCGTTCGGGTGACGTTAACCCGTGCGCACTACTTCTTCTTCTGTTGCGTCTGCCATTGTCCAGCAGCGGTCTAGTCACCTACCGCACAGTGGACCCCGGGCGGCGAACGCACCTCCTATTATTTATATTTGGTGCGTTCCGCCGTCCTTAACACCACTAGTGTGTGCAGAAATTCAAAATCTCCCTTATCCTGTAGTCACTTTTTTCACACCTGTGCCATCAAGCCTGTGACATAGCGCTCTGATATTCAGTGGGCCTCACACAATCCAAAAGTGTCCAGTGTCCACAAGTGTCTGCAGAAATTCAAAATCTCCCCTCTCCTATAGACACCTTGTACCTTGTTTTACATTACTATATAGTTTGTTGGATTTTGTCTACATTTCTACCAAAAATGAGGAAGGCTGGTGGAAGAGGCCGTGGAATTGGGCGGGGGTTGGCAGCTGGTAATGATGGTGTTGGTGGTGGATCTGATGGTAGTGGCAAAAGCAAAATAGGACCGAATGCAGGAGGTGTTGAGCCTGCGTCATCGTCTGGCTCCACAAGGCTTCGAAGGCTTAGTTTTCTAGGAGTTGGCAAACCGCTTTTAAAGCCAGGGCTTCAGGAAAAAGTTTTGTCTTACATTGCTGACTCAGCCTCCAGCTCTATCGCCTCCTCTTCTTAAGTTGTAAAAAATAAAAGCACTGAGTCATCATTGGAGGCTCATGTTCATGAACCACACCTTTCCTTGTGTCCTTCACCCCAACCAAGATTGAAGGATGACGCAGGCCATACTACTGATTACTCCATGGAGCTGTTTTCACATACCATGCCTGGATTATCAAGTGAAATGGTGAATTACCCAGGCCAAGATGAATCTGACATGGAGTGCACTGATGCACAGCCGCTGATGGATGATTCTGCTGGTACATTCACTCAGAGCACTACATTGTCCTCGCAGTGTACAGAGCCAGATTCTGACCCTGATGAGACTCAGGTGCCCCTTCCCGCACACTATACCACCATACATGGTGACACAGAGGAAGGTGCACATGACATTGAAGAGGAGGTGATGGATGACCCAGTTGTTGACCCAGATTGGCATCCATTGGGGGAAGAGGGTGCTGCTTCCAATAGCTCAGATGAGGAGCATCCACAGCAGACATCGACATCACAACAGCTGTTATCTGGCAGGCCCGGAGCACTCCAAAGACAGGTTCCAAAAATCAAAAGAGTTGCTGGACAGCTTGTCCAGAGGGTCAAAAGATCACAGCGTGCTAGGCCGCAAAATGTCTGCCAAAGTAGGAAGAGTGCAGTGTGGCACTTTTTTGAACAAAATCCTCATGATCAGGCCAAGGTTATCTGTAAGAAGTGCGCAAAGACCTTTAGCCGAGGGAAAAATCTGAAAAATTTGAATACCAGTTGCATGCTTAGACATTTAACCAGCATGCACTTGCAAGCGTGGACACAACACCAAACCTCAAGTGCCACATGTGCAACTGATCACAAAGAAGGTAGTCAGCAACACTACATTGTTTCCCCCACTGTAAGCCCACCGGTTAGCACAGCAGCAAATGTTGAGGTGTCGTTGCAAGGCCACAGCAGTCAGGGAATCCAACTGTTATATTAACGAAATACTGAATCTAGGCCATCAGAAAGACCACCAACTCCATCACCATCATCAACCCTCTCTCAGTCCGCCCTGTCCACCGCTACTTCCACCATATGCAGCTCTCAAGTCCAGCTCACCCTCCCAGACACTATGAGTAGGTCAAGAAAGTACTCAGTCTCTCATCCGCGTACACTGGGTTTGAACGCCCACATTGCCAAACTAATCTCGTTTGAGATGATGCCCTATCGGTTGGTGGAAAGCGCAGCTTTCCGCGAACTCATGGCCTATGCAGTACCACGCTATGACCTACCCAGTCGCCAATTCTTCTCTCGCAAAGCCATCCCAGCCCTCCACCATCATGTAAAAGACCGCATTGTCCATGCACTCAAGCAGTCAGTGAGTGGAAAGGTGCACCTCACAACTGATGCATGGTCCAGTCGGCATGGCCAGGGCCGTTACGTGTCCATCACTACGCACTGGGTTAATGTGGTGGATGCAGGGTCCACAGGGGACAGCGGTGGTGGGACAGTGCTGCCTAGCCCACGGTATAGGAAACAGTTGGCTGTAGGCGTTCGACCCTCCTCCTCCTCCTCCAGAAGCGAAAGCTTGTCCACAGAGCGCAGTCGTACGAGCACTCCATCTGCAGCTGCCACTGTTGCACACGAGGTGTCCCCCTATCGAGCAGCTAGTGGAAAGCGTCAGCAGGCTGTGTTGCAGATGATGTGTTTGGGCGACAGACACACCGCCAAGGTGCTGGCCGAGTACTTGAAGCGACAAACTGAGTCATGGCTGGGCAGTGTACATCTTGAGGCAGGCAAGGTAGTTAGTGATAACGGCCGTAATTTTGTGGCAGCCATAGCCCTTTCAAAACTCAGCCACATACCTTGCTTGGCTCACACCTTGAACCTGGTGGTGCAGTGCTTCCTCAAAAATTATCCGGAGTTAACAGCCCTGCTCCAGAAGGTGCAAAGACAGTGCGCGCACATCCGCCGGTCGCTTGTACACTCCGTTCGTATGCAGAAGCTGCAGCGATTGCTCCACCTTCCCAACCACCGCCTCATTATCGACATTGCAACAAGGTGGAACTCCACCCTGCACATGGTGGAGCGGCTGTGCGAGCAGAGGCAGGCCATAATGCATTTGTGGGAGGATACACGGCCAGGCACTTTGAGAGCAGACATGGAGTTGACAGGTGTGCAGTGGTCGAAGCTGAAAGACCTCTGTAAAGTCCTTCAGTGTTTTGAGGAATGCACACGGCTGGTAAGCGCAGACGACGCCATCCTAAGCATGAGCATCCCACTTATGCATCTGCTCATGCAAACTTCGACGCACCTTAAGGAGCAGGCGTCTGCAGCCAATGTTGATGAGGAGGAAGAGGAGGAGGGAATCCTTGATGACATTCAGCCATTGTCTGCTCAGGGACCTCTCCTGGACGAGGTGGAGGAAGAAGAGGAGGAGGAGGATGATGATGGGGATGATTACTTAGGGGAGGAGGATGCATCTCTTGGGGCAAGTGAAAATGTTGGCGTGGCAAGGTCTGGTACAGGGTTTGTGCGTGACTGGAGGGATGTGGATTTGCCAGAAAGTTCTCCTCCACCCAGCACTCGCAGTGCATCATTGACACTGGGAACATTGGCCCACATGTCAGATTATGCCTTGCAGATCCTAAAAAGGGACCCCCGCATTGCCAAAATGATGAACAATGACGACTACTGGTTGGCCAGCATCCTGGATCCACGCTATAAAGGCAAATTACAAAACATGCCACAGGAGAACCTTGACCTAATATTGGCTAATAAACAAGCAACTCTGGTAAATCAGTTGCTTGAGGCATTCCCAGCACACAGCAGCGGTGATGGTTCTCACACGAGCCGTACGGGCTGGGGGCAGCTTGGCAGAGGTGTTCATGGTGCACACAGCAGAAGTGGCGTTGGAGACAGGGGTTTCATGACAATGTTGTGGACTGATTTTTCAAGTACCGCTCACACAACTGGTAATACTGCATCGATGGAAAGTGACAGGAGACAGCAGTTGTCAACTATGGTTACAAACTACTTTTCCTCCCATATCGATGTTCTCCCACACAGGTCATTCCCCTTTGACTATTGGGCCGCTAAACTGGACACCTGGCCTGAATTGGCACAATATGCCTTTTGGAGCTCGCTTACCCAGCTGCAAGTGTGCTATCGGAAAGAGTGCAGCTGGATCAATCCTGACAGAAAAAAGGACCCGTCTGTCAACCCAAAATGTGGATGATCTAACCTTCATTAAAATGAACCATGCATGGGTTTCCAAGGATTTTGTCCCACCTTCCCCTGATGACACATAGGGTGACAGAAAAATGGCTTGCTTTGGTCCACCTCTTCCTGGGACTTGACCTATTTCGCCTTTTGCATCAGCTGAATGTCCAACATCAACATATGCCACTTTCTAAAACTCCCTAACTGTGCTGCCTCCCCCCCCATGGCCGGGGTCACCACCTAGCGCACGACACCGTGCGAGTGCCGTTGCCCTGGACAGGTGGGTAGGCCGACTCTTGGGCGCGGGCACTGGCACAGGGTCCCTCATAGTGCAATCAAGTGTCTCTGACGGTGGTGGTGCACACCCGCCGTCAGACACACCGCCGTACTATGAGGGGCCCAGTGCCAGTACCGACGCCCACGAGTGGGCCCCCCTTGCTTGGGCAGGGCCCCAGCATTTGCAATCTTTACCTCTCCCTGCTCCTCCGCTGTGTAGTCTGGGCCATCAAATCCATACTGTGGCTGACACCGTCTGAGCCTGCCTCCTGATGTATTGACATATATTTTGAATGTGTACGCTATCCATACATGTTATCCGGGGATACGGTACCCTTTCTCACCTTTGTGCAATCACGTGTAATCCATACTGGGCGTGAGAACGGCTGGCGAGCTGTTAAGCAAGCTACAGCACCTGTGGTTTGCACACGTAAGTTTTTCATTTTTTCAGGAATGACGGTTAGGCCTAATTCCGGAACTGCGGTTGACCTGCACTTACTGGGAAATCATCGTTCGCGGGTAATAATTGTAATCAGTGATCCCCATCACTAACGTTGTTCAGCGGGTTATCTGCACCTGTAAGCGACAAACGCTGGCCTTTTCAGTGTAGCGCACATGCAGCCACGGACATGTAAGGGCATGACACACCAGTTATTGGCCAATCTCATGTGCCAGAGCCTCACGTGTCCCTCTAGTAAGCCGGACTCGGACCGCGGGGCATGACGGAGTCTCGTTCGTTAACGGAATTAAGCTTGCAATGTGTGCATCTGTTCTGTGGCTGGCATGGTTGAGGTTTCCCAGGTGGAGTCGAATTTAACCGTAGGCTCCACTCCTGGTGGTGCCCTTCTGGACATTCCTTTAAGGTTCAGCTTTGCAACCATACTGCCCACGTAAAACAAACACTTTGCCTTCATGAACGCTGTTTGGAGGGTCATGACTCGTGGGAATAACGCCGCCCAATCAGTTAACCTGCTAGAGAGATCCTTTGTTGCTCCCAAGCATGACATCACACTCCCTAGGAGGAAGGTAATGCCACTGTGGCGACCGTACTCCTGGGGGCGACACAAGTGCACTGATGCCCAGCCACTGCTCGATGAATCTGCTGGTACATTGACCCAGACCACTACATTCCCCTCGCACGCTACACGGCCTGAATCTGACGCTAATGAAACTCAGGTTACCCTTCCCATATACAGTTCCATCTTACACGGTGACAAAGAGGAAGCTGCAGATGAAAGTGCAGGTTCGGCCCACCCGCCATCAGACACACCACCATAATATCAGGGGCCCTGTGTCAGTGCCGTCGCCAACGAGTGGGCCCCCCCTGCTTGCTCAGGATCACAGCACTTGCAAGGTTGAAATACTGTGCAGTGAGATGGAAGATGGGGACGACGAGGAGTCCAGACTAGTACAGGGATTCCCTAGCGAGGAGACTTATTTGATTGTTTTCAATGTTGGGACAGCAATTTTTGGGGAGCACTATACTCTGGAGAATGATAGATGGGGCCCACCATACACTGGAACATTCCAAAGGTGGACATCAGACACTGGAGCAGCATTTACAGGGCCCATTATACACTAGAGCATTAGAAATGGGGCCCATT
This sequence comes from Dendrobates tinctorius, assembly GCF_039654945.1. Taxonomy (NCBI): domain Eukaryota; kingdom Metazoa; phylum Chordata; class Amphibia; order Anura; family Dendrobatidae; genus Dendrobates; species Dendrobates tinctorius. Next base: position 19,850,799 of record NW_027361810.1, on the reverse strand, counting down.
ATGTTTGGAGCATTATTTGGGCCCATAAGACAGTGGAGCTTCATTCATGGGGACCAACATATACTGTAGCATTATGTGGAGCTCATCATATACTGTTTCAAACATTATATGGGACCAATGATTCTGTATGGAGAAATAGATGAGCCTCGTCATGAGATGTAAAAAGTGAAGTATTTTTCATTGTACTATACCGCTATTTCTCTGCCGTATCGGAGCATGATGAGTTGTGGTATGTGTTAAAGGGGCGCTCTTTTGCCCAGGGCACATGAAAACCTGGAGCCAGCCCTACCCCCCCACAACTTTAGCCAAATAACCCCCATTTTTCAGTGCGTAACTTGTATTATGAAGTTAATTAAGGTTGACAAGCTTAAGTAAGAAGAATTAATGCTTTTGGCATTCAAATGAGCACTGTAGGTGTGTTTCCTCTCCTCCTCTACTGCCGACTTTTATTCCCCATTGACTTACATTGGGTTTCGTGTTTCGGGACGACCCCGACTTTTCCCTATAATCGGCCGATCTTGCTCGACCCGACTTTTGGAAAAGTCGGGTTTCACGAAACGAAACTCGACTCTAAAAAACCAAAAGTCGCTCAACTCTAATCGCGGGGCGAACTTAGGGGACTCGACCCGTAGTTTGATATTTCGGGTGGAGAGCCACACCATGTCGCCAGGGGAGAAGCTTGGAGCGGGTCGCCGATGCGTGTCGGCGGACGTCCTCATCCTCTCTTTAGAAGCACGGATAGCATCCTGAGTGCGATCCCAAATGTCCCGGGCCTCCACTGCCAAGTCTGCCACCCTGGAGTCAGTGGAGGACACTGGCATCGGAACAGGGACGCGTGGATGTTGACCGTAATTTAGGAGGAATGGCGTCTTACCAGTGGAATCAGCCACCGCATTGTTTAGGGCAAATTCAGCCCAAGGTAGCAAGGATGCCCAGTCATCCTGCCTGGCAGAGACAAAATGCCGCAGGTAGGTAACCAAGGTCTGATTGGCTCTCTCGACCAAGCCATTCGTCTCGGGATGGTAAGCGGAGGACAGGTTTAGCTCGATGCAGAGTAGACTGCAGAGCTCTCTCCAAAACCGAGACGCAAACTGGGGACCTCGGTCACTCACGATTTTGTCCGGCATGCCATGTAAATGGAACACGTGCTTTATGAACAAGGTGGCAAGACCACGAGCGGAAGGCAAGCGTGCGAGTTGGACCAGATGCACCATTTTGGAAAAATGGTCGGTGACCACCCAGATGACCATACTGCCACCAGACTTGGGCAGGCCAACTATGAAGTCCAAGCCAACCATCTCCCACGGTCTATCCGCCACTGGCAGGGGATATAACAGCCCCGCCAGCCTCTGTCTAGAGGGTCTGTTCCGAGCACACGAAATGCATGCTTGCACGTATTCCTTAACGTCTCGAGCCACATGTGGCCACCAGTATGACCTAGCCAGGAGTTCGGTGGTCCGTTTATTGCCAAAATGACCACCTACCCTGGAGGCGTGTGCCCAGGCGAGGACCTCCGGCCATAGCTGAGGAGGAAGCAAGGTCTTGCCCGGTGGCACTGACTCTAGTGAAACTGGAGCCACGGTTGTAAAACTCTCCGGCAGGAGAATAAGCCGAGGCTCAGCCTCTCCCTCTTCCGCCGAGACCACCGAGCGTGAAAGAGCATCCGCACGGACGTTCTTCTCCGGAGAGATAATGCAGGGTGAAGCGGAAGCGGGAAAAGAAAAGCGACCACCTAGCCTGACCGGAGTTCAGGCGCTGGGCCGTTTGCAAATAGACCAGATTCTTATGGTCCGTGTATACCTGGAAGGGAACCCGAGCCCCCACCACTCAGAAAAAGCCAACTTCAAGGCCAGCAGCTCCCTGTCACCGATGGAGTAATTCTTCTCTGCCGGTGAGTAGGTCTTTGAGAAAAAGAAGCAAGGATGCTTCCGACTTTAAGCATCCTTCTGGAAGAGGACTGCTCCTGCACCGACGGAAGAGGCATCTACCTCCAGAATAATTGGCTTGTTCACATCGGGGCGATGTAAGATGGGAGCGCCAGCAAAGTGGGATTTGATAGACAAGAAGGCCTTGGAGACCTGTTCTGACCAAGCATTAGGGTTAGCTCCTTTCTTGGTGAGAGCAGCCAAAGGAGCCACCAATGTGGAGAAGTGCGGTATAAACTGGCGGTAATAATTTACGAACCCTAAGAAGCGCTGCAATGCTTTGAGTGAATGGGGTTCTTGCCAGTCCATCACTGCTTGAAGTTTGGCCGGATCCATAGCCAATCCCTGGGCCGAGATGATATAGCCCAGGAACGGCAAGGACTCCTGCTCAAACTGACACTTCTCCAGCTTGGCGTATAGATAGTTCGCCCGTAAACGGTCGAAGACCCTGCATACGTCTCTCCGTTGAGTGGTCAAATCTGGCGAGAAGATGAGTATATCATCCAGATAGACCACCACCGAAGTAGACAGCATATCGTGGAAGACGTCATTGACGAAGTCTTGGAAGACAGCTGGCGCATTACATAGGCCAAAGGGCATGACCAGATATTCATAGTAGCCATCCCTGGTGTTAAAGGCTGTCTTCCACTCGTCTCCCTCGCAAATGCGGATCAGGTTGTATGCCCCCCGTAGATCTAGTTTTGTAAAGATCCGGGCCCCTCGCAACCTGTCAAACAGTTCAGAGATCAACGGAAGAGGGTACTTGTTCTTCACTGTTATGGCATTGAGACCTCTGTAATCAATGCAGGGACGTAACTCTCCGCTCTTTTTCTGAACGAAAAAGAACCCTGCACCAGCCGGCGACACCGACTTCCTGATGAAACCTCTAGCCAGGTTCTCCCGGATGTATTGTGAAATAGCTTCTGTCTCAGGGAGTGATAATGGGTACACACAGCCTCTAGGAGGTTCTGTGCCTGGCATGAGATCTATCGGGCAATCATATGGGCGGTGTGGCAGGAGCGTCTCCGCAGATTTTTTGGAGAAAACGTCGGCGTACTGATGGTAGGGTTTAGGAAGTGCGGAGAGATCCGCAGGCACTTCAGTGGAAGGCACCTGAAGACTGCCCTTCAGACACTTTCCCTCACAATTTTTGCTCCAGGCCAGTATTTTCCCTGATGCCCACTCAATATGAGGAGAGTGGTAACGGAGCCAGGGAAGACCAAGTAGCACCTGGTCAATACCGTCTGGCAAAATGAGCAGGGATAAGATCTCTCGATGGGACGGAGAGATAGAAAGCCCGAGTGGGACTGTCTGATGGGTCACCTGGGTAGGCAAATGCGCCCCATTAACCACCATGATGGTCAGTGGTTGAGGCAGCAACACCTGAGGGATAGCGTGTTTCTGGGCGAAGGTTGAGGACATAAAATTCCCTTTGGCCCCGGAATCCATGATAACCTCTGCCTCCCAGGTGAGGGGACCACTGTCTAAGGTACCCCGGAATACCGGTTTGGGTGAGAAGGGTTTCATGCTGGACTGACCACCTCCTATGACCACAGGACGTGGGCGTTTTTTCGCCCGCAAAGGACACGTGCTGGCCGAGTGTCCAAGTTGTCGACACTGGTAGCAACGTACATAACTACACACCGGTGGTGACTTTGAGTCGGTGCGGGACACCTCCATAGGTTCGGAGGGTACATGCTCATCTGCGGGGTATCTCAGGGGCTCGGTGAAGGTGGGAGCCAAATTAACCCTTCGTCTGGATTGTGCACGTTCCAGCCCGCGCTCCGTATACCAGAGAATGCAGGTGGAGACTGCAATCAATTCCTCCAGACTTGTGGGAACCTCCCTGGTAGCTAGAGCGTCTTTAACGTGCTCAGCCAACCCTCTCCAAAACACCGGGACTAAAGCTTTGTCCGGCCACTCTAATTCAGAAGCCAATGTCCGGAACCGGACGGCATAATGGCTGACCGAGAGTGACCCCTGTGTTAGGGAGAGTAATTGTAAAGAGGTGTTGTGCGTGATCCGTGGTCCCAAAAAGACCTGCTTCAGAGCCGCGAGGAACTGGGCAGCACCCTGAACCACCGGATCATCACGTTCCCACAAAGGTGTAGCCCACTGTAATGCCCGGCCAGACAAGAGACACAATAAAGCCCACCTTAGCCCGCTCTGTAGGGAACCGTGCAGCCAGCAGCTCGAGTTGAATTGAGCACTGGCTCATGAATCCCCTACAGGTGGCGCTGTCACCCGAAAACTTGTCAGGAAGCGGAGGCGGGACAGTGTCGACGTGGGCAAAAGAGTAGGCACACGTGAGACAGCCTCAGTGACTGTCTGAGCAGCAGCCAGCACTGTATTCGCAGCTGAGTTGGCGCTCTCAATAGCCGCCAACCTGCTCTCCAGCTGCCGAATATAGCGCTGCAACTGCTGCACGTCTGCCATTGCCAGCCAGACCCTGGCGCTAGTGTAATGTTAGGGACGGCGGAATGCACCAAATATAAATAATAGGAGGTGCGTTCGCCGCCCGGGGTCCACCGTGCGGTAGGTGACTAGACCGCTGCTGGACAATGGCAGATGCACCAGAAGGTGAAGTAGTGCGCACGGGTTAACGTCACCCGAACGCTAGGAGCGGCTCTGTTCAGACACAGAGTCGCTGGACATACAAAAATGTAACGACGCTAGCCCTGTTAACGTCACAGGAGCTGGCGTGTGGCGTCGCAGCCGCGAACACCAATAGCTGCTGTTAATGCAGCGTAGCGGCAATAATAGCCACAAGCGTCGGCGCCGAGAACCAGGCACCGATGGACGCTAGTGTAGGTGTGGAAAGCACAGTGGCGTGAAGCTTGCCACAATCTGGAGCTGACTAACCCAACACACAGTCACCATTTGTAGTATCCAAGGGAAGGGGTTTCATAATAAGTCAGACACCAGTCCATGCATCCATCACCATACACACACAGCATAATATGCTACACTAGCGCATTGCCGAGCCGCCATGCGGGCTTTTTATAGCCATGCGCTTCCGGGACCTTCCAGTACCCTGGAAAGGACCAATCAGATCCGACGCAGGACCTGAGCATGTGACCCCTGCTCTCCAGAGAGAGGTCACCTTGCGGGCATGCCCAGTAGCACGGCATGAGGACTTAGCCTCTGGAGCGGTTCCCTGCAGAACAGGTTGCGCTACCATTGCTGCACCAGAGGCGGCAGCAACATCCAGGCTGTCAGAGCAAGTCTGAGCAGCACGCCTGGCTCGCCGTGCTTGCTGAGCAGCATCCGGAGTGGTCGGAGGAGAATGGGAGACCGCTGGATGTCTGGCTCTGGATTCCTGCTGTGCATCGTCAGGAATCTGACGCCTAACAAGTCCACTTTAAAGCCCACACTAAGAGAAGATATAGAAGAGAGAAATGAAGAGGTGGAGTCTCTATGGGTGGAGATACAAGGAGGGAAAAGTAATAAAATCCTCATAGGGGTTTGTTATAAGCCACCAAATATAACAGAAACCACTGAAAATGTATTATTGAGACAAAACAGCAAATCACAATGAGATGATTATTATGGTGGACTTCAACTACCCCGACATAGACTGGGAAACTGAAACCTGCGTATCACAGAAAGGAAACCAATCTCTGTCAGTGACCAAGGATAATTATCTGCCCAACTAGAGGGACAGCCCTTCTGGACTTAATTTTAAGCAACAGGCCAGATAGAATAACAGAAGTACAGTAAGAGTCGATGGGCACCTAGGGAACAGTGACCACAATATAATACAATTCCACTTGTCCTTCAGTAAGGTGCCCTGGAAGGGGGATACAAAAATCGCTGAATTTCAGGAAAGCAAAGTTTGATCTGCTTAGAGAGGACCTTTGCCAAATTGATTGGGACAATGTCCTCAAAAATAGGAGCACAGAAAATAAATGGGAAATATTTAAATCAGTTTTACACACCCACTGCGAGCTAGACATACCATACAGAAATAAAAGGGCTAGGAACAGGAGAACACCAATGTGGCTAAATAAGGATGTAAAAAGGGCAATAAATAACAAGAAAAAGGCATTTACGAAGCTAAAACAAGAAGGCAATGAAGAAGCATTAAAAAGTTATAGAGAAAAAAATAAAATGTGTAAAAAACAAATACATTTAGCAAAAGTGGAAACTGAGAGACTCATTGCTAAGGAAAGTGAAACAAACCCCAAACTATTCTTTAATTATATAAACAGTAAAATGATTAAAATTGATGGTGTCGGCCCTTTAAAGAACAATGAGGGTGAAATCATAGAGAGCGATATGGGAAAAGCAAATGTTTTAAATACTTTTTCTCAACAGTGTTCACACAGGAAAATGATTTGCCAGGGGAAATGCAGAGTGATAATGTAAACTCCCCATTAAGTATTACCTGCCTAACCCAGGAAGAAATGCAGAACCGCCTTAGTAAGATTAAAATGGACAAATCACCAGGCCCTGATGGCATTCACCCTCGGGTATTAAGGGAGTTAAGTAATGTGATAGACAGGCCTCTATTCCTTATATTTAAAGACTCTATAGAAACAGGGTCTGTTCCTTTTGATTGGCGGCAAGCAAATGTGGTACCAATATTCAAAAAGGGGTGTAATAAGGAACATGGAAACTATAGGCCGGTAAGCTTAACATCTGTTGTGGGTAAAATTTTTGAAGAGTTTCTAAGGGATACCATTATGGAATATCTCAATGTTAATAAATGTTTAACTCCATATCAACATGGATTTATGAAGGATCGCTCCTGTCAAACTAACCTGATCCGCTTCTATGAGGATGTAAGCTCTCAAATGGACCAAGGAGAATCATTGGATGTCATTTATCTCGACTTCTCTAAAGCATTTGACACTGTCCCACGTAAAAGATTGGTAAGTAAGATGAGAAAGTTTGGGCTAGGGGAAAATGTGTGTAGATGGGTAGGTAGCTGGCTTAATGATAGAAAACAAAGAGTGGTTATTAATGGGGCATCCTTAGATTGGGCCAGGGTTACTAGTGGGGTACCACAAGGTTCTTTATTGGGCCCCCTACTATTTAATATATTTATTAATGATCTAGTGGATGGCTTACACAGTGAAATATCAGTATTTGCAGATGATACAAAACTATGTAAGGTAGTTAACACAAAGGAGGACAGTTTGCAACTACAGACAGATTTAAGTAAATTGGAGAATTGGGCTGAAAAATGGCAAATGAGGTTTAACACAGATAAGTGTAAGGTTATGCACATGGGAAGGAGAAACAGATGCTATAATTACTTACTAAATGGGAAACTGCTGGGGAAATCAGACATGGAAAAAGACTTAGGCATCTTAGTCAATAAGAAGCTAAATTGGAGTGCCCAGTGTCAGGCAGCTGCCACCAAAGCGAATAGGGTCATGGGATGCATTAGAAGAGGTCTGGGGACACGAGATGAAAACATAATTCTCCCTCTGTACAAATCACTCGTCAGACCACACTTGGAGTATTGTGTGCAATTTTGGACGCTGGTGCTAAAGAAAGACATTACTGAACTTGAAAGGGTTCAAAGGCGGGCTACTAAAATGATAAATAGAGTTGGTTCACTACAATACCCAGAAAGGTTATCAAAATTAGGTTTATTTATTCTAGAAAAGAGAAGACTTAGGAGAGACTTAATATATATGTACAAGTATATCAGAGGGCAATACAGAGATCTCTCCAATGAACTGTTTGTACCAAGGAGTGTGACAAGAACAAGGGGGCATTCTCTTCGTCTGGAGGAAAGACAATTTCTGCACCAGCATAGAAGAGGGTTCTTCACGGTAAGAGCAGTGAGGCTCTGGAATTCTCTTCCTGAGGAAGTGGTGATGGCCAACTCACTGAATGAATTTAAGAAAGGAATGGATGCTTTTCTTGTGAGTAACAGTATAGAAGGTTACGAATAACATAATATTATAGGTAGATGGTTGACCCAGCTTAGGGGATGGAATTTTTTTCCCTATAGAGAAAATTGGCTTCTACTCTGTGGGTTTTTTGCCTTCCCCAGGATCAACAATGCAGAACAGCTGCACTAAAAATAGGCTGAACTAGATGGACATAAGGTCTTCCTTCAGCCTTCAAAACTATGTTACTATGTTACTATGAAACCCGATCCGACCAAAGTTGCTCAACTCTAATGAAGACGTCCTCCCGCCCGCGTCCACGCATCGCTCGTCGGCGCCAGCAGGAAGCCCAGCAGGAAGTGGCCGACGAGAAACGGCCCAGGACGTTCTCGCGCGATCAGCGATAGCCAGCGGGGGAGCCGGTCAGAGGTAAGTATCACACATAGTGATATCGCTAGCAATATCGGTGACGCTTTAGCGATATTGCTAGCGATATCGCTATGTGTGAAGCCCCCTTAACAGATCGCTACTGAAAACAATGGTGTCACACTTCTACTCCACTTTAAGGAGTGACAAAAAACATTCAAAATTAACATGAAATTGGAGTTTACAAGAAAAAAATGTTAAGAAACATTCTTTCCTGTATAATGAGTTTTATAGAAGGAAAATTTTAAAAATGTTTTTTTTTAAATAATAATTTAAGTAAATCAAAATTGACATTTTTAGTAAAAAAAAATTGGATACTTCGGGGTAATTTATGAATGAAGCAAGAACTCCCAAAAAAGTGATGAAAGAGGGACACAGATACACCTTGTATTAGACATAAAGTAGGGCATCATATACATTCTGTTCAATTTGTCATGTAGTGGTACTCCGGGACTCATAAATGCTATGAACTAAGTGCAAAGCCTTCCAAAAATTACAAGCGGGGTCATCCATACACCCTTGAAGGCACCAGCTGTAGTGCCTTATTCAAATATTGTGAACAAATTACTGTATGGTTGTGGTACTCCCACACTCAGAAAAGTTCTGCACAGTGCAAAGCCTGCAGTATATACAGTATGTCAATAGTCAATTTTCTTTACCCAAAATATTTTGTGAACTGTACCAGGCCAAGCATTTTTTTAAACATTTTAACCCACCATAATTTTACACAAAGCAAATTAAACTGTATGCATGCATCACTGAATCCATAAAAAAGTTTTGGAAAGCCTCAGGAGAGTGCAGGAGGTGTCCATTTCCCCATTCCCTATTGCAGTGGCCCACCATTGTAATTGTGTCCCCGGTGTCCCCTTGTTTGTCTTGTTGTTTAGTGACCGACTGATTGTTGGGTCGTGTCACACAGGGCCAGTCACTTCGTGACAAATGCATCTTCTTGGGTAAATTTCGGTGGTATCTAACCCTCAAAGTTGTTTAAAATTTTTTGTATTTGTATTAGTGCAGCGGTGGGACCGACTGCCAGGGGTCTGTACGGGCCTGCCGGGGGCTTGTGCCGGCTGCCGGGGGTCTGTACGGGCCTGCTGGGGGCTTGTGCCGGCTGCCGGGGGTCTGTGTGGGCCTGCCGGGGGCTTGTGCCGGCTGCCGGGGGGCTGTACGGGCCTGCCGGGGGCCTGTGCCGGCTGCTGGGGGGTCTGTGCAGGCCTGCTGGGGATCTTGTGTGTGTGCAGGCATTGTCCGATGGGACTACAAGTCCCATCGGGCGATGCCTGCTACAATGACAGTGATTGACACATTAACCAATGATGGGACAGTAGTAGTCCCATCATCCGGCTAATGTGTTGAATGTAAAAAAAACAAAAAACACATACATACTAACATACATACTACATACATACTACATACATACATACATACTACATATATACAACATTCATACATACTACATACATACTACATACAACATACATGAATATATTTTTTTTTTTACATTCAACACATTAGCCGGATGATGGGACTACTACTGTCCCATCATTGGCTAATGTGTCAATCACTGTCATTGTAGCGGGCATCGCCCGATGATGGGACTTGTAGTCCCATCGGATGATGCCTGCACACACACAAGACCCCTGGCAGGCCCGCACAGGCACCCGGCAGGCCCGCACAGACCCCCGGCAGCCGGCACAAGCCCCCGACAAGCCCGTACAGACCACCCGGCAGCCGGCACAGGCCCCTGCAGGCCCGTACAGACCCCCGACAGCCAGCACAAGCCCCCGTCAGGCCCGTACAGACCCCCGGCAGGCCCGCACAGACCCCGTCCGCACACACAGACACGCACAGTGTCCGCCCACACTCTTCCCCCCTTCCGAAATGGATGTGCAAGGGTAGAAAGGGTTTTTTTTAATTCCGATATTTCTGTCCCATTGACTTGAATGGGACTTCTGGTATCGGAATCGGCGATACCAGATACTTTTTGGGTATCGGGCCGATCCAATCCGATCCGATATTTCTCAATATCGGATGGTATCGCTCAACACTAGTCATTAGATATACCACTGAAATGTGCCCCAGAGCACGTAATATTATTTGGATGAGTAATTTAATCCAGAAAAATGTTTCAATGTAGTTTTGGAGGGGTACACACACCGCAATGTACCACAGAGCACGTAATGGTATACAGATGAGTAATTGAATCCAAATAAATATTTAACCACTTTTTTGAAGGGTCATATACCCCCAAAATTAACCCAAGAGCACATAATTGTAATTGAATCTAAAAATAATTTTCAATGTTTTTTTTTGTAATTTTACACACCACCGTAATGTCACAATAACCACGTTCAACTGTATAAACGACTAACTGAATCCAGAAAAATGTATTTAACATAAATATTTTGAAAGTGTAGTTGATGTACTTCTACATTCATAAAGGCTTGGCAGAAAGTGCATTGCTAGGAAAAAAATTATAAGGAGGATCATCCCTAGACCTCTGAAAGGCAACAACTGACAGTCCTCATCAAATATTTGTAAAGTGCAGTTTCTGTACAAAGAACAAAGCCAAGAAAAAATTACAAGGAAGGTCATCCATTTAACCTTGAAGGCACCAAGTGTAGTGCCTCATAAAAAACATTAACAAAGTGTAGTTGATGTACTCCTACACTTATAAAGGCTTTGCATAAACTGCAAAGCCAGAAAAACATAAGAGGGGATATCCATACATCCTTGAAGGCAACAACTGGAGGGTCTCATTCAAATATTGAACATTAAAACCACTTTATGTGCTGCTTTCATCTGTTGGTGATCAGAGTGAGCCTGTCGGCATTCTCTGTTGACCAACGAAAGTGCCTGTCTGTTATAACCCCCCTGGCGGCACTAAAAAAAACAATCAGACAAGACACTAGTGGCAGGGCAGCACAACACCTCCAAGGCATAGCGGGACAGCTCATGCCAGGTGCCCAGTTTTGAGACCCAATAGTTGAAGGTCTTAGAGAAATTAGGGAGAACGCTGGTTTAGTTGGCTAGGTATTGCTTGACCATCTTTCAAAATTTTTCCCTCCTTGTCAAAAAATACCATCGTCATCAGGCCCTGGATGCTGAGATATGGTCATGAAATTTACCCACGCGTTTGACAGTGTATCCCTGCCTCTACAGTGTGTCTCCCTTGCCTCTCCTCCTTAGTTGAGCAAGGAGGAAGCTTATCCCCTGCTGCTAGCATTGTCTAATGGGAATCTTTTCAACATATTTTCAACAATGGCCTTCTAGTATAGCCACATTTTTGAAGACCTCTTCGCCACAGGAAGGAGAGATGCAAAGTTCTACTTGTAGCGTGGGTGTGAAGAATAAATAATATAATTTCATGTCAATCATTTGTATCCTTGGTGGCATGGGATTCTAAAACTCCATTTAATGTGCAGCGGTAACAGAATGTCTAGACCCTCTTCAGCTAGCTCAGCAGGGGCTGTGAGTGACAGATCTCATAACTTGACTAGCTCAGAGCAGGACAAAAGCCTGCTTGCCATATAGAGCACTGCTGAAGCTGCAGATACCTTCTAGAAATTCCAGAAGCATAATTCGATAAGGAGTTACAGAGATACTATGAGTGCTAGCCATACATCATGTATATTTCTGAGATCCACAGCCGCTGCTGCTCTATATAACACGACAATAGCTGTAGCTTTGGAATCAGTTGCCCCTCTCAAACAAACCATAGCTCAAAAAATCAACAGACAGCCCTGGCACACCAGTCTGACCAAAGAACTGAGGCGGGCTTCCATGGCTGCTGAGCGGAGATGGAAAAGATCCCACTCCAATGAGGACTTCATCACATTCAAACAGTCCCTCAATACTTTCAAGGACACACTCGCTGCAGCAAAACAAACTTACTTCTCATCTCTCATATCCTCCCTGTCTCACAACCCTAAACAGTTATTCAACACCTTTAATTGTCTCCTCCGCCCCCCAGCACCTCCTCCCTCCCCACTCATCTCAGCTGAAGACTTTGCCTCATTTTTCAAGGAGAAGATTGATAACATCAGAGACAGTTTTGATCAACAACCATCAGTGCCCTTTCTCCTAACTGCCCTGCCCTCCTCCTCCAAAACCAACTTCTCCACCATTACAGAAGTTCGACTCTCCACTCTACTCTCAAGATCACATGTCACTACCTGCGCACTTGACCCGATCCCATCCCACTTCATCCCGGACCTCACTACAGTCTTCATCCCAACCCTAACCCATCTCTTCAACCTATCACTAATAACTGGTGTTTTCCCCTCAAGCTTTAAACATGCCTCAATCACACCTATCCTCAAAAAGTCCTCTCTTGACCCATACTCTGTATCTAGCTATCGCCCTATATCACTTCTCCCCTATGCCTCAAAACTACTGGAACAACACGTCCATCTTGACCTGTCCTCCCACCTCTCTTCTTGCTCCCTCCTTGACCGATTACAATCAGACTTCCGGCCACACCACTCCACTGAAACTGCCCTAACTAAGGTCATCAATGACCTACTAGCCACCAATCCCAAGCAACACTACTCTGTCCTCCTCCTGGACCTGTCCTGTGCCTTTGACACAGTGGACCATTCCCTTTTACTACAGACCCTCTCATCTCTTGGTATCACAGACTTGGCCCTATCTTGGATTGCATCATACCTAACAGACCGGACATTCAGCGTCTCCCACTTGCACACCACCTCCTCACCGCGTCCCCTATCCGTCGGAGTCCCGCAAGGTTCAGTTCTAGGGCTCCTGCTCTTCTCCATTTACACCTTCAACCTCGGACAGCTCATAGAATCTCATGGGCAGGGTCCTCTCTCATCCTGTACCAGTCGGGACTTGTATTGTTTAATATTACTGTACTTGTAAGTATTATGTATACCCCTCCTCACATGTAAAGCACCAAGGAATAAATGGTGCTATAATAAATAATAATAATAATAATAATAATAATAATAATAATAATATGGTGAACAGTTTAGTTCTTCAATGCAAAAAGTGAAACTCATATTATATAGTGTCATTACAAATAGAGTGATCTATTTCAAGTGTTTACTTCTGTTAATGTTAATGATTATGGCTTACAGACATTGAAAACCTAAAAGTCATTATCCTAGTATATTAGAATAATTAACAAAAAACACCTGCAAAGGCTTCCTAAGTGTTTAAAAAGGTCCCTTAGTCTGTTTCAGTAGGCTCCACAATCATGGGGAAGACTGCTGACTTGACAGATGTCCAGAAGGCAGTCATTGACACAATCCACAAGGAGGGTAAGCCACAAAAGATCAATGCTAAAGACGCTGGCTGTATCCAAGCATATTAATGGAAAGTTGAGTGGAAAGAAAAAGTATGTTAGAATGTCATGCTTTGTGCATGAGCAACGGGGATAACCATAGCCTTGAAAGGATTGTTAAGAAAAGGTTATTCAAATTTTTTTGTAGAGATTCACAAAGAGTCGACTGCTGCTGGAGTCACTGTTTCAAGAGCCACCACACACAGACGTATTGAGGACATGAGCTACAAGTGTAGCATTCCTTGTATGTAGACACTCATGACTAATACACAACGCCAGAAGCAGCTTACCTGGGCCAAAGAGAAAAATAACTGGACTGTTGTCAGTGGTCCAAGGTGTTGTTTTCGGATGAAAGTAAATTTTGCATTTCATTTGGAAATCAAGGTCCCAGAGTCTGGAGGAAGAGTGGAGAGACAGACACAATCCAAGCTGTTTGAGGTCTAGTGTCAGGACTCTGAACATTTTTACCTTTTTGCATTACTGCCCTTTTCCAAGATGGTGTCCTTGGTCTCATGTGCATTGTGTCCTCCTGCTATAAAACTCCACCCCAGCCTTCAGTCTGTGCTTGAGTATTCTGCCTTGCATCCAGCTCCTTACCTCTGATTGCTCCCTGGCTATATACCGTCTCCTGTGAACCTGTGTGGTGATCCTGCTGCTCTGCTCTGAGTTCCTGCTGCATACTCCAGTTTCCAGAACTCTTCCTCCTCTGCTGCTCGTGTTTCACTTCCATCTGCATTTGCTGGACATGTAAGCTGTTCCTGCTCTGCAAGAGCCTGAGACTATTTTCCAGGCCTCCCTGGTCAAGCTAAGATAAGATTTGAACTGCCTTTTAAGCTTCCCTATCTGTGTCTGGACTAAGACAAGGATTTATTCATGCCAAGTATCCTCAAGAATAACTGTGCTTCATAGACTTTTTTGCTTGATTGCATTTTCCTCTGAAGTTCCTATAGACTGCTAAGGCCTCTTTCACACTTCAGTTTTTTTGCATCAGTTCAAATCCGCCAAAAAGTCAGACAAGCGGATCCGTTCTCAACTGATGTGAACGGATGGCACAGGATCCATTTTCAGACGGATCCTGAAAATGAGGAAATTGAAAGGAATCGCTGGCCGGGAAGGAACGAGAGAGAGAGAGAGAGAGAGAGAGAGAATTTTTTTTTTTTGTCCGGCACCCAGAAAGAATTTCGGGTTAAATGAGTGTCTGGAGGATCCGCCAGAGGAAAAAACGTTGCAAGCTCCGTTTTGAAATCTTTGAGGATGGTGACGGACAGCAACTTTTGGCGGATCCTAAAAAAAAAACGGATGCAACGGACAGCAATCCGTCACAATCCGCCATTAATGGAAGTCAATGGGGGAAAAAAACGGATCCTCATAAGAAAATTGAGGATCCGTTTTTTTCAAAACCTGGCAGATTGTGACTGATTGTAAAAAACGGAAGTGTGAAAGAGGCCTAAGCTGCTTCTTATATTTTCTCCAAGTGTTGTGGACTTGAGTTTCTTTCTGCATCTGTTGTATCACCGTGTGTTAATATAGACTTTACCACTTATAAAGCTGTGTCCTGTAGTCATCTTGTTCCACGCACAGAGTCTCCTGAGTTATCCCCTATAATTATTACATCTAGTGTGAACTTTCCATAAACACTGATGTCTTGAGGAGCCATGTCATCTGCTGTGTTTTATCAAAAGTGCAAAATCTGCACCGCCATCTACCAGGAAATTTTAGTGCACTTCATGCTTCCCTCTGCCGACAAGCTTTTTGGAGATGGAAATTTCATTCTCCAGCAGGACTTGGCACCTGTCCACACTGTCAAAAGTAGCAATACCTGGTATAAAAACAACAGTATCACTGTGCTTGATTTGCAGCAACCTCGCCTGACCTTAACCCCATAGAAAATCTATGGGGTATTGTCAAGAGGAAGAGGAGAGACACCAGACCCAACAATGCAGATGAGCTGAAGGCTGCTATCAAAAGTAACCTGGGCTTCCATAATGCCACGCCGCATTGATGCAGTAATTGATGCCAAAGGAGCCCCAAACAAGTATTGAGTGCATTTACTGATCATACATTTCAGTAGGCCAACATTTCAGATTTTAAAATCATTTTTCAAGCTGGTGTCCTAAAGTATTTTAATTTACTGAGATAATGACTTTTGGGTTTTCATTGGCTGTAAGCCATAATCATCAACATGAACAGAAATAAACACTTGAAATAGATCACTCTGTTTGTAATGACTTTATATAATATATGAGTTTCACTTTTTGTATTGAAGAACTGAATTAAATTAACTTTTTGATGATATTCTAATTTTGTGAGAAGCACCTGCAGCTACATAGAACAGATAGTATAAACCAGAGAGCAAGTTGTATTTGGTCTTAACATGTAGCAGGGGCCTGGCCAGATTCGATGGTGCCAATACGGCCTCCCTAGGACCATCTACTAAATGATTATGACCCATCTTAAGTTTTGGAGTTTTAGATGCGGAGGCAAAGAGAGGTGATTTAGGTTCGAGTAACCTGCTAAGAAGGCACCAAGGAGACACCTGCCCATGCCCCCTGTGGCTCAGCACACACACAAACATTAACCCCTTCACTACCAAGGGTGGTTTGCACGTTAACTCCCGGGCCAATTTTTACAATTCTGACCACTGTCCTTTTATGAGGCCATAACTCTGGAACGCTTCTATGGATCCCAGTGATTCTGACATTGTTTTCTCATGACATATTGTACTTCATGTTAGTGGTAAAATTTCATTCATATAACTTGCGTTTATTTGTGAAAAAAATGGAAATTTGGCAAAAATATTGAAAATTTCGCAATTTTCCAAATTTGAATTTTTATGCCCTTAAATCACAGATATATGGCACACAAAAAACTTAAGTAACATTTCCCACATGTTTACTTTACATCAGCACAATTTTGGAACCAACATTTTTTTTTGTTAGGAAGTTATAAGGGTTAAAAGTTGACCAGAGATTTCTCATTTCTGCAACACCATTTTATTTTTACGGACCACATCACATTTGAAGTCACTTTGAAGGGTCTATATGATAGAAAATACCCAAAAGTGACACCATTCTAAAAACTGCACCCCTTAAGGTGCTCAAAACCACATTCAAGGAGTTTATTAACCCTTCAGGTGCTTCATAGGAATTTTTTGAATATTTAAAAAAAATGAACATTTAATTTTTTTTCACAAAAAAAATACTTCAGGTTCAATTTTTTTTATTTTACCAAAGGTAAAAGGAGAAATTGGACAGCTAATATTATTGTGCAATTTGTCCTGAGTACGCTGATACCTGATATGTGGGGGGAACCACTGTTTCCGCGCATGGCAGAGCTCAGAAGGGAAGGAGTGCCGTTTGACTTTTACAATGCAAAATTGGCTGGAATTCAGATCGGACGCCATGTCACGTTTGGAGAGCCCCTGATGTACCTAAACAGTGGAAACCCCCCAAAAGTGACCCCATTTTGGAAACTAGACCCCTCAAGGAACTTATCTAGATATGTGGTGAGAACTTTGAACCCACGAGGACTTCACAGAAGTTTATAACGCACAGCGGTACAATTAAAAAATCATATTTTTTCCACAAAATGATCTTTTCACCCCCAATTTTTATTTTCCCAAGGGTAACAGGACCCTAAAAGTTATTGTGCAATTTGTCCTGAGTATGCTGATACTCCATGTGTGTGTGTAAACGACTATTTGGGCGCATGGCAGAGCTCAGAAAGGAAGCAGCGCCATTTGACCTTTTTGGCTGGAATTGAGTTCGGACACCATGTCGCGTTTGGAAAGCCCCTGATGTACCAAAACAGTGAAATCCCCCCCAAATTACACCATTTTGGAAAGTAGACCCCCCAAGGAACTTATCTAGATGTGTGGTGAGAACTTTGAACCCCCAAGTGCTTCACAGAAGTTTATAACGCCCAGGCGTGAAAATAAAAAAATCATATTTTTTTTCCACAAAAATGATATTTTTGCCCCCAATTTTTAATTTTCCTAAGGGCAACAGGAGAAATAGGACCCCAAAAGTTGTTTTGCAAATTGTCCTGAGTAGGCTGATACCCCATATGAGGGGGTAAAACACTGTTTGGATGCATGGCAGCGCTTGAAAGGGAAGGAGCACCATTTGACTTTTTCAACGCAGAATTCGCTGGAATTGAGATCAGATGTCATGTTGCGCTTGGAGAGCACCTGATGTGCGCAAATAGTGGAAACCCCCAATTCTAACTCCAACCCTAACCCTAACCCTAACCCTAGCCCTAACCCTAATGGGAAAATGGAAATAAATGCATTTTTTAAATTTTATTATTTTTCCCTAACTAAGGGGGTGATAACGGGGGGTTTGATTTACTATTTATGGCGGTATTTATATTTGGCAGCTGTCACATGCTAAAAGACGCTTTTTATTGTAAAAATAGGTTTTGCATCACCACATATTGAGAGCTATAATTTTTCCATATTTTGACCCACCGAGTCATATGAGGTCTTATTTTTTGCGGGACAAGTTGACGTTTTTATTGGTACCATGTTCGGGCATGTGACATTTTTTGATCGCTTTTTATTTCATTTTTTGGGACGCAGAATTTACAAAAACCAGTGTTTCATGAATTTCTTTTGGGTGGTGCGTTTACGCCGTTCCGCGTGCGATAAAATTGATAAAGCGGTTTTCTTCTTCGGGTCAGTATGGTTACAGCGATAACTCATTTATGTCTTTTTTTATGTTTTGGTGCTTTTATGCAATGAAAACAATTTTATATAAAAAATAATTATTTTTGCATCGCTTTATTCTGCGAGCTATAACTTTTTTATTTTTTTGCTGATGATGCTGTGTGATGGCTCATTTTTTGCAGGACAAGATGACGTTTTCAGTGGTACCATGGATATTTATATGTATCTTTTTGATTGCGCGTTATTGCACTTTTTGTTCGGCGGTATGATAATAAATCATTATTTCTTGCTTCGTTTTTTATTTTTATTTTTTAAGGGGTTCGCTTAAGGGGTTAACTATTGGGACAGTTTTATAGGGCGGGTCATTACGGACGCGGCAATACCAAATATGTGTACTTTTATTGTTTTTTTTTATTTCCAAAAAATTAATTTATTGGGGAATTTATTTAGCGATTTTTTAAAAATTATTTTTACAGTTTTTTTTTTTTACTTTATTACAATGTCCTAGGGGGGACATAACTGTCATGAACTGACAGATCGTTGATCTGTCACATCACAGATCGCTGTGACAGATCAGCAATCTGTCAAAGGCACTGCTGCAGGCTTCCTCATGCCTGCGCTCTGCGGGCAGTGAGGAAGCCAGCTTCCTGCAGGCCCCCGGAGGGCCCCGCCGCCATATTGGATCTGGGGACCTGCAGGAAAGGAGCCCCCCGCAGCAGCGCTGCACATTGCGCTGCCGTGGGGGGCTCAGGGAAGCACGGAGGGAGCCCCCTCCCTGCCGATGCTTCCCTTTAACCCCGGTACACCGCGATCGTGTTTGATCGCGGTGTACAAGGGGTTAAGGTGTCGGGGGCGGTTCATGACCACCCCTGACACATTGTGCCGGGTGTCAGCTATGATAATTAGCTGACACTCGGCCGCGATAAGTGGCGCTCACCACATGGGCGCCGCTTATCGCTATGACGTAATATTCCGTCCATGGTAATTAGGGCCCAGGGCACATGGACGGAATATTACGTCCAATGAAGGAAAGGGGTTAACCTGGTAATTGACATATTATCTGCTTATATCTTTTGTCTTACCACTATCTGCATTTGCATATCTGACAATTGTATACAGTATGAACAAAACAAAGAAAACCCTCAAGGCGCATTTTTACTATGCATGCTGTGCAAGTGCACAAAAAAGCCCCAAATGTAAATGAAATCGTAGGAACGACTCAAAAAAACTGAAAAAGAAAGAGGAGCTGAGTCCAAAGCTACAATCAATTAACAACTTTTATTATAGATGACAATATAGGAGCAAGACAAACAAAAGCATTAATGAGTCAAATGAGAAAATACTTTCATTATTACCGGATACATTCGGACCCCCCCGAGGAAGCGGTTTACACGCGAAACGTGCGTTGGGGTTCTTCTGGTCAGCGGTGCTGGTGGTGGCTCTAATGATGGGTATGATTTAACTCCTTATGACTTTATTGGGCTAAGTGCAATTGACAATTTTTATTGTTCCCTTGACCCCACTTGACTATTGATGAGGATTGTATCCCCAGTTCATGGTCATTTAATGGGGGTCTTGGAGGGTTTTTAAGTCCCGTCATACTAATTTTGTCTGCCCATTATGAGGGAATTTGTCCCTTTTTCCCCCATTTACCACCAACTCCCCACTGTTCATGGTTCTTTTTGTATCCAGTGATAATGACAGTATTTTCTCATTTGACTCATTAATGCTTTTGCTTGTCTTGCTCCTATATTGTCTTCTATAATGAAAGTTGTTAATTGATTGTAGCTTTGGACTCAGCTCCTCTTTCTATTTCAATTGTATACAGTATGTATAACCATTGTTTATATAGTGTAGTGTCTAGTGTGCCCTTAAGGCGATAAAATATATAAATTAACCTTGGGCTGCTCTTTTATCTTGATCCACTAATCCATACATCAATTTCTCAGTTCAACTTTCCATGCTACCGGAGCTGTTTCTGGGCTGATATAACCCCGTTAACGAACCAGGGTTACATCTATTGAGGAACTGGTGGCAGTCCTACTGAGCTGGAAGCACTCTGTTTCACTGGTGCTAGTGAAAGGGGCTGTCAGGGTTGTGAGAGAGTGTGGTGCCACATCAGTGACTTGCGTGGGCCACATCCTCTCACTGTCTTCCTGGGCCCATGTGGATTGAAGGCATCTGTGTAAAACTGTACCAGGCTGATCTTACATATCTCCACAGGGTGCAGAACGTCATGATGGTGAAAGTGGGGAGACCACATTACGTGATCCGTGATCTCATCCTTCACAGAGGGTCTAGAAGGGTTAACAACCAATACTCTTTTTTGGCCAAGATAAATATAACGCAAGGGTCAAGATAAAGGCAGCGGTACAAAAAGTAGGCCATATGTGCCAAGCACTCTACAGCCAGCATTTCACTGTCCCCACTATGATGACAACTTTCCATCTCCTACTCTTCCTCCTCAGCACATTCATGTAAGAGAGATGGGATGAAGGTTGTGTAAGTACTAGCCTCTGTTGCGCTAGCTAACAGCTCCTCTTCCTCCTCCTCTGCCTCCATCTCCTCATTGTTACCCAATCCACGCTGAGCAGATGAGATGACGTTGACCTGGGTAGTATCTTCCTGTCTCATGTTTTTTTCCATCTCCACCTGATCTACATGCAGGGTTTCATGCTTATTTGTGAGCAGCAACTCTTTAAGTAGGCACAGAAGAGGGATTGCTGTGGTGACTATGGCGTAACTCACCATCGCTGATCAGCATCTTTGTGGAGTCCTCAAAGTCTTGGAGAACTGAACAAATGTCAGACATCCATGCCTACTCTTCAGCTGTTATGTGCAGAGACTGACCAAAATACTGAGTGGCATGTTGGAGCTGGTACTCAACAACTGGCCTCTGCTACTCACAAAGCTTTGCCAGAATGTGTAGTGTGAAGTTCCAGCGTGTGGGCAGGTCGCACACCAGTCAGTGAGCTGGCACTTGCATGCACTGCTGCAGCACTGCCAGAACGGCAGCAGCTGTAGCTAACTTTTGGAAATGGGAGCTGGTGCTGAGTAACTTGACCAGAAGCTCTGGCAATTCTGGGTAGGTTTAAAAAACCGCTGAACTACCAAATTGAGCATGTGTGCCAAAGAAGGTATTTGAGTGAGCTTGCCAAACTACACAGGTAACACCAGTTTATGGCCATTATCACACATGACCATGCCTGGTTGGAGGTCCAGTGCCAAAAGCCACAGTTCTGACTGGTCTGTTATTCTTTTAAGTAACTCTGCCTCGGTGTACTGTTTGTCTCCTAGACAAATTAGCTTGAGCAGAGCCTATTGCTGCTTCTCTGAAGCAGTGCTGCAGATCTTACAGCTTCTGGCTGATGTGGACAACATGCTCTGATAAAACACATCAGAGATGGAAGATGAGGAGAAGGAGGAGGTGCAGGAACTGCTGTAGCAGGTGGAGGAAACCCTTATAGAAGTAGGGCTAGCAATCCTTAGCAACCGCAGCACATGTGCCTTGCCACGGTGGGACTCGGCCCTGGCATCCATAATGTTCACCCAGTGTGCTGTCAGTGAAATGTAGCTACATGGCCTTAAGCGCTTGTCCATGTGTCGCTCATTAAGGGGAAATCCCAGTAAATGTGCTGGTAATGGCAAGGGTGATGTTCTTGGACATGTTCTGGTATAAGGTGGAGACATCACACCGGGAGAATAAATGGCAACTGGAGACAAAGTACCAAGGGACAGCTGCTGCCGTGAGTCGGCAGAAATCCTCCATGTCAAGAAGCTGAAAATGGCAACATTTCCATGGCAAGCAGCCTGGAAATGTGTCAGTTTAACCTTTGAGCCTGTGGGTGGGTGGCTGGAAACATTCTCTCATTTGAAGGGCTGGGGTAGTAACAGCTGAACACTGTGCTGGGACAAGCATTTGAAAGTGTTAGATGATGGTGACTCGCTCCGGAGGCCTTGGGGTACTCGGCGCTGGGCCCGGCGAGCTCCTCTTCCTCGCGCTCTTCAGGTCTCCGTCCTTCCTCTTCCTCCATACCAAGCCAGTATACGAACCCCTCTGGTGGTGGGCTATGTTGCTGTTGCATAGAAGTTCAGGCAGGGGAGGCCCAGGACAGTTCACGCTCTTTTCGTCGGGCCACCCATGTTGTCACGCCCTTCTTCAACGCGCCGTCGGCCATTTTGAGAGTCCATTTTACAGTCTATCATTTTGGTTATTTTGCACATTCTCAGCAATTTTAAGTCCAATAAACCTTCGGCACACAGGACCCGGTGATACCGGGCTTCGGCATCCTATTCGTGACGGCAGAAATTGACTCGCCCTGGAGGCCATGGGGTACTCGGCGCCAGGCCCGTTGATTTCAATGGGAGATGTCACAGTGGCAGTGACCCGGTCCGTGGCCTCAGGCGGTCAATGTAAAAAGGGTAGAGTGATGGGGATAAAGTTATTGAGATGATTTGTGACGCTACCTGTGGTGCTCTGCAATGAAGGGGTTAAGCTGACGCTGCAGTGCAGATCCTCTGGGGCAGATTGTCCAAGGCAGCAAGATGTAATAGCTCCCCACAGGTAGATCTGTAGTCCCAGGACAGTAGTAATAGGTGTAGTATTTTGCACAGAGATGTAGCAGTGCCGACTGGGTTGACGCAGGAAGAAGACACAGGCAAATGCAGTTCCAAGCTTTACTCACTTCTCTGATGCTCACAGATGCCCACTTCAGTGCCATGTCCTCCAGGTCAGGGGCTCGGCCAACTCCCAGGTAGAGTGAAGTACACCTTTCCAGCACCCCTCCAACATGTGCCTTTCCTGAACGTCTCCTCACTAGCGCTTAAACTGAAGTACTTGTAGTTGTGAATTAAACTCAAGATCCTCCTTCTTGATGTTACTTAGAACTCTACTTGTACGGCAGGCAGCTGTAGCCTGCTTTGAGGACTTCTTGCTATCATGTCCCGGAATAAAGTGATGACAACTTCTATTCCTCCGGTTTCTGTTACAGGAACATCAGTATCCATACAACCTCGGAGACCGGACTCCAGACCATGCGCTCCAACTTGAGGAGGGGCTCTGCTCTGACCCTAGTCCTTAGTTCTCTTCTCCTCACATTCCGTACTAATCTCTCTTCCTTCTGAAGAATCAGGCTTTCTCTTGCTCCAAGTCACAGAAGTCTGCTGCAGCACTTGCTTTCACTCCATACCTCTCTGGGGATCTTCTTTCACTAACTGACTACTTCCTAACATTCTCCTGCTCTCTTGTGTCATCTCAGCTCCACCCACCACCCAACACTCTTTTTGTTCCAAGCAGGGAGCCACAAAGTGTGCTCTGCTATTCTAAAGTGTTTGTGTTGGATGTGAGTGGTGGAGTCTGGTCGGGTGTTCCATCTTACCTGGGAATTGGTATACTACACCTCAGGAGTGTTATGATCTCAGTGCGGGTTTGACTCACACACGTGGGGTTAATGTCTGGAACCAGTGCTGATGACTGGCATTTCTGGGGTTAAAGCTTGTGATCCCAGTGCAGGCTTACCTGCACACCTGGGGCTATGATTGTGGCCTCTCCCTGGTTCTGGGAGAGGCTTCTTATAGCCTCAGGACGCTTCCATCCCCATAAGTTATACTTTAGCCCTTGGCATTGTGTGGTGACCCCTGAGTGTATTTGTGCTGTGTTCTGGTCGCTTGATTCTCTGTGTATGACTTGGTCTGTTCTCTGGATATTGCTTTGGATTCTGCTTGGTACCTTCTAGGTCTGTTTGGTTTTAACTTCTGCTTGGCCCTGACTATCCGTTCTGTCTCATCCCTGGTACTTTGCTGATATCTGGTCCTGCCAATCTGTGTCTGTACCTGCTGTCCTACTCCAGTCCTGTTTTCCTGTGTTAGTCCCTGCAGTCCATTCCGAGCCGCCCCTCTTGGTTCCGGCTGCCGTGGCATTCGAACCCCTGGACCTGCTCCTAACGATCCCTGTATAGGGGTCGGCTCCACCTGGTTGATCGTCTGGGGTCCCCTCAGTGCCACGGTCCAGAGGTCCACTCCGGGAAGTCCGCCCTACCTAGCTGAGCGCTAACAGTAACACGTACATTCCTCAACCAAGAATCTGCAAAAACCCTAGTCCATGCCCTCATCATCTCCCGCCTTGACTACTGCAACCTCCTACTCTGTGGCCTCCCCTCTAACACTCTCGCACCCCTCCAATCTATTCTTAACTCTGCTGCCCGACTAATCCACCTGTCCCCCCGCTATTCCCCGGCCTCTCCCCTCTGTCAATCCCTGCACTGGCTCCCCATTACCCAAAGACTCCAGTTCAAAACCCTAACCATGACATACAAAGCCATCCACAACCTGAGTCCTCTGTACATCTGTGACCTAGTCTCCCAGTACTTACCTGCACAAAACCTCCAATCCTCACAAGATCTCCTTCTGTACTCCCCTCTTATCTCCTCTTCCCACAATCGCATACAAGATTTCTCCTGCGCATCCCCTCTACTCTGGAACTCTCTATGACAACATATCAGACTGTCGCCTACCATGGAAACCTTCAAAAAGGACTTGAAGACCTACCTCTTCCGACAAGCCTACAATTTGCAGTAACCACCGATCCACCAAACCGCTGCACGTCCAGCTCTACACTCGCCTACTGTATCCTCACCCATCCCATTGTAGATTGTGAGCCCTCGCGGGCAGGGTCCTCTCTCATCCTGTACCAGTCATGACTTGTATTGTTTAAGATTACTGTACTTGTATGTATTACAGTATGTATACCCCTCCTCACATGTAAAGCGCCATGGAATAAATGGCGCTATAATAATAAATAATAATAATAATCTCTGTGTATGACCTCCATTTTGCCTGATTCTGAGTATTTCTGTATAGTATCCTGCCATCTCTCAAAGCAGGATGCTAAGCCCCACCCCCTTGCAGTCACATGACCATAGTTCCTGTGACTGCTTGCTAAACTTCAGCATCCACAGGTCCTGTGTATTTGTACTTTCCAGCTGTACCTGACCCCGGGCCCCCCTACAGTGCGGGTGAGTCACTGCTCAGCGGAGCCTGACATTATAACTGAGCGTTAAGTTTTTGGGGTTTTTTTTTTTCTTTCTCTGCTGAAAAATATGGATCCCATACAATCTCTTGCTGAGCAAATGAAAAATCTGAGTCAGATGTTTCAGGGTTTATCTCTGGAGCAGCAAGCACTGGCTCGTTCTCAGCAGCAGGTTTCTGAGACAGTGCGGGGGGCTTTAGCTGCTGGGTCTCTGGGGGCTGGGGTGAGTGATGTTGTTTTGGTGTCCGCAGAACCACCTGTTAAACTGCCTGATTTCTTTTCTGGGAACAAAAAGGAGTTAATTGAGGGGTGCAAACTCTTCTTTAGTTTGAGGCCACGTTCCTCTGGGGACGAATGTCAGAAGGTTGGGGTCATTATGTCTCTGTTAAGAGGGTCCCCACAAGCTTGGGCTTTCTCCCTTCCTCCCACTGCCCCTGAGAGAGTGTCTGTGAATGCATTTTTTGAGGCCCTCGGGCACATATATGATGAGCCGGACCGAGTGCGATTGGCAGAGGACATGGTGATGAGTGTCTGTCAGGGGAAACACTTGGCTGAGTGGTTTTGTACAGAATTCCGCTGCTGGGCCGCAGAGGTCTCTTGGGACGTCGCCGCATTCCGAGGACTCTTTCACAGAGGCTTGTCCGAGCGGTTACAGGATGCCTTGGCATTACATCCCCCACCTAATTCACTCGAGGATGCCATGACCCAGGCCGTCCGGATGGACCGCAGGTTGCGGGCCAGGGGGGTGATGCAAGCGGAGACTCCATTGTTCCCTAGTGGAAAAGAGACTGTTTCTGTGCCCATGGACGTAGGCTCTCTCCCTGAAGGAAAAGGAGAGACAACGCCGGAGAGAAAAGCAGTTATGCTTCTACTGTGGTAAAATGGGGCATTGGAAAAGGGAGTGTCCTGATTGTCCATCCGCAACCCGGTCGACGGGAAACGACTAGGTCTGTGTAGTCAGCGAGGAGACTACTCCGACCCTCAAGTACCCTTTTCCTCGTTTTCTAAGGTGTTGCTTCATGTGGAACTGTTAGTGGACGATTGTTGTTTTCCCTCTACAGCTTTCGTGGACTGGGGATCATCCATCAATCTCATTGACTCCCAATTGGTCACACGCCGCTGTAAGATAGGGACAGTTAGACTTAAGGTTCCGATCAAAGTGGTGGCCATTGACTCCTTCCCCCTCACTAAAGAGGGAATTCTCTTTATGTCTGACTTGTTTTCGCTCAAAGTGGGCGCTACCCATGTGGAAAAATTAAGTTGTTTGGTTCTGGACAATCTACCAGCAGGATTGGTGTTGGGCATGCCATGGTTACAACGCCATAACCCAGTCATTAACTGGAAAACGGGGGAGATTGTTCAGTGGGGGTTTAATGATTCGATGTTATGTGATAAGTCTGCACTATTGGTTGAACCTGTTAAATCTGTATCATCTGTCGAGCTGGAAGGTATTCCGGAGTACCTGAAAGAATTCGAAGATGTGTTCTCTGAAAGCAAGGCCGAGACGTTGCCCCCACATAGACCCTTTGACTGTGCTATCGAGTTAGTCCCAGGGGCTAAATTGCCTAAAGCCCGTCTGTTTAATTTATCTGGCCCTGAGCGCTTGGCCATGAAAGATTACATTGCTGAGAGTCTTTGCAAAGGACACATATGTCCCTCAGTCTCACCTGTGACGGCAGGGGTTTTTATTGTAAAGAAAAAAGATGGTGGTTTACGTCCCTGCCTCGATTTTCGTGAGCTCAACAAGATTACTGTACGAAATACGTACCCCCTTCCGTTGATTCCCGATTTGTGTAACCAACTTTCATGGGCAAAATGGTTCTCCAAACTGGATCTTCGGGGGGCATATAATTTGATAAGGGTCCGGGAGGGGGATGAATGGAAAACCGCGTTCCTCACGACCAAGGGACTGTTTGAAAATTTAGTCATGCCATTTGGTCTTACCAATGCCCCAGCCATATTTCAGAATTTCATCAATGTGGTATTCTCGGATCTCATTGGTCGTTGTTATTTACTTAGACAATATTCAGATATACTCTCCCGACAGTCAATCTCATCTGAAACATGTACGAACCGTTCTCCAAAGACTGAGGGAAAATCATCTGTATGCCAAATTGGAGAAATGTGTGTTTTTTGTTCAAGAATTGTCTTTTTTGGGATTAATTGTGTCCTGTGAGGGTTTTTGCATGGACCCCAAGAAGGTGCAGGCCATTGCGGATTGGGTGCAACCCTGAGACCTTAAGGGTCTTCAGTGCTTCTTGGGGTTCGCCAATTATTACCGCAAATTTATTCGGGGGTTTTCACAGGTGGTCAAACCACTCACAGATCTTACTTGTAAAGGTGCGGATGTGAGAAACTGGTCCTCGCTCGCAAAAGAGGCCTTTGCAACCCCGAAAAGAAGCTTTATGTCTGCTCCCGTGTTAATACAGCCAGATCCGTCCAAACCATTTGTCGTGGAAGTGGACGCCTCTGAGGTGTGGGTGGGGGCGGTGTTGTCCCAAGGGCCTGCCACACTAACCAACCTCAGGCCATGTGCTTTCTTTTCCAAGAAGTTCTCTGCTGCGGAAAGAAATTACAACGTAGGAAATAGAGAGCTTCTTGCGATCAAATTGGCGTTTGAAGAATGGAGGCACTTTTTGGAGTGGGCCAGTCACCCGGTTACGGTGATCACGGATCACAAAAATTTGTCATACATTGAGTCTGCTAAAAGACTAACACCCAGACAAGCCCATTGGTCACTTTTCTTTTCCTGTTTTCAGTTTACGATTACATTTCGTCCATGGTCTAAGAATGTCAAGGCTGACGCCTTATCGTGCAGTTTTCAGCTGGTATCGCCCCCTGAGCCACCGTCCACCATTCTTCACCCTGGGGTTGTGATAGTAGAGGTTTCATCTGAATTGGAACAGGAGATTCAGGGGGCCCAGTCACGGGCCCCGGCGGCCAAGCCAGAGGGGAAGTTGTTTGTCCCAGAGCAACTTCGCCCGAAACTCTTGCAGGAGTTCCATGAATCCAAGCTGAGTGCTCACCCTGGTATTTCAGCCACGCGTCTGGCGGTGGCTAGGATCTTTTGGTGGCCTACCCTTGGTTCGGACATAAAAAAATTCATTGCTGGTTGTGGGGTCTGCGCTCGTTCTAAAAGCTCTCATAGCCGGCCGGCAGGGGAGCTGATGCCCTTGGCAGTGCCCGAAAGACCATGGACTAACTTATCCATGGATTTTGTTACCAATCTCCCTCCATCTAAGGGTAATACAGTGGTATGGGTAGTGGTGGACAGGTTTTCTAAGCAGGCTCATTTTGTACCCCTGTCCGCACTACCGTCAGCTGAGACATTGTCCAGGTTGTTTGTGCAGCATGTGATCCGGTTGCATGGGGTACCCCTGAATGTGGTGTCTGATCGTGGTGTGCAGTTTGTGGCTAAGTTTTGGCGAGCTTTCTGCAAAAAATTAGGGATGTCTCTGTCCTTTTCGTCTGCATACCATCCTGAGAGCAATGGTCAGACGGAGTGCACTAACCAGTCCCTGGAACAGATCCTCAGGTGTCTAACCTCTGCTAGACAGAATGACTGGTGCGATGCACTGCCGTTGGCTGAATTTGCCTTCAATAGTTGGGTGAGTCAATCCACAGGTATGACTCCTTTTTTGATCAATTATGGGTTCAGTCCTCATTTTGGTGAGTTTTCTCGTCTGGACCCGGGGTGTCCTGGGGCTGAGGGCTCTGTTCAGCGATTACAGAATATGTGGGCAGAAGTTCAGCGGAGTATATCTAGGTCTCAGGGCAGGTATAAGTTTTTCGCGGACAGGAAATGAACACCAGGGCCCATGTTTCAGGTTGGAGACAAGGTTTGGCTCTCCACACGAAACATTAAGTTGAAGGTTCCTTCAGCCAAGTTGGGGCCCAAATTCATTGGCCCATACAAGATTGTGGAAAAAAATCAATCCAGTGGCGTATAGGCTGTGCCTTCCACCCTCTTTCAAGATCCTTAACGTCTTCCACAAATCTCTACTGAAACCTTTTGAAGCAGTCCGGGGAGACTCCGAGTCCGCTGCTCCTCCTGCTTTGGTCGAGGGGCAGGTGGAGTACGAGGTTGGTCATATCATAGATTCCAGGTTGGTACGGCGGTTGATACAGTATCTGGTTCATTGGAAGGGGTATGGACCCGAAGACAGGTCCTGGATACCGGCCCGGTTGATGCATGCTGATCGCTTGGTGCGGGCTTTCCATGCTAAGTACCCGGGCAAGCCTGGGGGGTCCAGAGGCCCCCCGTTGAGAGGGGGGGTAATGTCATGATCTCAGTGCGGGTTTGACTCACACACGTGGGGTTAATGTCTGGAACCAGTGCTGATGACTGTCATTTCTGGGGTTAAAGGTTGTGATCCCAGTGCAGGCTTACCTGCACACCTGGGGCTATGATTGTGGCCTTTCCCTGGTTCTGGGAGAGGCTTCTTATAGCCTCAGGACGCTTCCATCCCCGTCAGTTATACTTTCGTCCTTGGCATTGTGTGGTGACCCCTGAGTGTGTTTGTGCTGTGTTCTGGTTGCTTGATTCTCTGTGTACGACTCGGTCTGTTCTCTGGATATTGCTTTGGATTCTGCTTGGTACCTTCTATGTGTTTGGTTTTGACTTCTGCTTGGCCCTGACTATCCATTCTGTCTCATCCCTGGTACTTTGCTGATATCTCTGTGTATGACCTCCGTTTTGCCTGACTCTGAGTATTTCTGTATAGTGTTCTGCCATCTCTGAAAGCAGGACGCTAAGCCCCGCCCCTTGCAGTCACATGACCGTAGGTCCTGTAACTGCTTGCTAAACTTCAGCGTCCACAGGTCCTGTGTATCTGTACTTTCCGGCTGTACCTGACCCCGGGCCCCCCTACAGTGCGGGTGAGTCCCTGCTCAACGGAGGCTGCACGCTGGCGCTGACAGGATCCTGACAAGGAGGACGTGCAGTACCTCTGTGGCGACTGAACTCTCAGGGGCGCCACATTCTCCCGCCGTTAACCGCAGCACGTCCGCGGGCTGTAAACAAATGAGCATGAAAATGTTACCAGAACATAATTTTTTTTTTTTAAATTAACAATGTAAAAACAGCTTCTCTTAAGGAGAGGACTAAAGCTTAAACGTTGCATAACAAGTTTACAGAATACCTATAAGTTAACATTTCACCTATTTTGAAGTGCTATTGGCAGTAACCGTTAGCGAGAAGTTCACTGCCAGGTTAGGTATTACCATCTTTGCTTCAACATATTTTTCACATTCTGCTGTTGCTCCTACTCTTCTAGACCTATAGGTGACAACCGCTGACTCCTGGTTCGTCACCTGGATTCAAATTCTATTCAAAACCTCACATTTTTATTAAGCATTGCTCCTAGTCAGATAACTAAACATTGCTACAAACACTTTCATAAAGCACACTATAAAAGACTTCACAGTAAAGCAACAGTAATTCTTGCAAGTGCTGGAGCAGAACTTCAGGTCCGAAGTAGTCCTTGTTGAGGTTCAAGTAAAATCAAGAGAGAGCACCTAAAGAGGCGCAATCTATATACAGAGAAAGTTTGTGAATCACTCCCAGTTCATGATCACGGCAGTTCTTAAACTTTTAGTGCAACAAATGCCAAATTGAGGCAAAACTGAAGAAAAACAAATGCAAGCGTTGAGGGCACAACGGTGCCCATACCCTCCTGGGAAACAGTTCAGTTCAGTCCTCCTGATTAGCATTGCCTTAAGCATCAGGGTTTTGTCGCTTGCATGGTGAAACTTGGGTGCTGCCACTTGATGGTTGTGCAAGCACAGGACCATTTCTGTCCACAGGCACATTGCCTAGAACCAGGATCATGGATTCCACACCTGGTGTCTGTGTGGCTGGTGTGCACTGTGTTGGTGGGGGGTGTCAGGGGTTCTGATGTTTCCCCCCAGGGACTAGTATACCGGTCCCAGGCCAGATCCAGCACAATCTGCTCGAACGTTGGGGTGGACGGGAACTCAGGGGTCTCCCCGGCTGCAGGGGCGGCGGTCATACCTGACACTTCCCGGTGGTGTTTTGGCTCCGGTGTAGGCACTGGATGGCAGCCGGTGGCAGCAGTGGTTGTTGGAGCTGCCTGGTCAGTGGGCGGCGACTGGAGTGGAGCTGGTTCAGGTTCCTTCGGTGGGACCTGCGCGGCCGCGCCAGGTCCAGGCAAGAACATGGTACCTGCTTCATAGTCGTCTCCCAGGCCCTCAGGTAACTCCTCCTGGCAGCCAGCGCCCAGCGGCGGTATCATGGTGACGGGCACTGCCGGTGGCATCGCAGCGGCCACAGGTTTCACAGGTGCTGCCTGGGGGGAGAACTGGTGCAGCGGCGGCGGGTACCGGTGGTGGTACCTTTTTTGCAGGCCCCTTCTGGGTGCGCTGCTGATCCAAGGTCCACAGAGCCTCCTGCTTCAGCCGCAGGCTGCGGTTCGGCATAGCGATCTCTTCTTCCAATTGCTGGTGGTCCATGGCAGAAACAGGGCCGGAGCCTTCGACTACTGCGCCGGGGAAGGCAAGCTCCTCTTCCTCGCGCTCTTCAGATCTCCGTCCTTCCTCTTCCTCCATACCAAGCCAGTATATGAACCCCTCTGGGAGTGGGCCATGTTGCTGTTGCATAGAAGTTCAGGCAGGGGAGGCCCAGGACAGTTCACGCTCTTTTCTTCGGGCCACCCATGTTGTCACGCCCTCTTCACCACACCGGTGGCCATTTTGAGAGTCCATTTTACAGTCTATCATTTTGGTTATTTTGCACATTCTCAGCAATTTTAAGTCCAATAAACCTTCGGCACACAGGACCCGATGATATCGGGCTTCGGCATCCTGTTTGTGATGCCAGAAATTGACTCGCCCTAGAGGCCATGGGGTACTCGGCGTCAGGCCCATTGATTTCAATGGGAGATGTCACAGTGGCAGTGACCCGGTCCGTGGCCTCAGGCGGTAAATGTAAAAGGGGTAGAGTGATGGGGATAAAGTTAATGAGGTGATTTGTTACGCCACCTGTGGTGCTCGGCAATGGAGGGGTTAAGCCGACGCTGCAGTGCAGATCCTCTGGGACAGATGGTATAAGGCAGCAAGAGGTAATAGCTCCCACAGGTAGAGCTGTAGTCCCAGGGCAGTAGTAATAGGTGTAGTGTTTGACACAGAGAAGTAGCAGTGCCGAGTGGGTTGACGCAGGAAGAAGGCAGCAGACACAGACAAATGCAGTTCTAAGCTTTACTCACTTCTCTGATGCTCATAGATGCCCACTTCAGTGCCGTGTCCTCCAGGTCAGGGGCTCAGCCAACTCCCAGGTAGAGTGAAGTACACCTTTCCAGCACCCCTCCAACATGTGCCTTTCCTGAACGTCTCCTCACTAGCGCTTAAACTGAAGTACTTGTAGTTGTGGATTAAACTCAAGTTCCTCATTCTTGATGTTACTTAGAACTCTACTTGTACGGCAGACAGCTGTAGCCTGCTTCGGGGACTTCTTGCTATCATGTCCCGACTCACACACGCTGCTGTTGTGCCCCCAAGTCTTAGGCCGGTTTCACATTAGCGCTTTTTAAGCGCACGCACGGCCGGGGGTAGCTCCGCCCCCGAGCCGGCTCTCTGCCCGGCGTGCCCGCCCCTTGCTTGTAGCACCGCCTCCTAGCGGACAGCGGCGCCTGCGATCGGCGCACCCTATCTTTAGCATAGGGTGCGCAGATCGTGCGCAGGCCGTGCGCTAGTTGCGCTTTGACTTGCGCTGCGCACTTTTGACGGTGCGCCGTGCGCGCCAAAATCGAACTTTTCGGATTTTGGCGCGCACGGCGCACCGTCAAAAGTGCGCAGCGCAGGTCAAAGCGCAACTAGCGCACGGCCTGCGCACGATCTGCGCACCCTATGCTAAAGATAGGGTGCGCCGATCGCAGGCGCCGCTGTCCGCTAGGAGGCGGCGCTACAAGCAAGGGGCGGGCACGCCGGGCAGAGAGCCGGCTCGGGGGCGGAGCTACCCCCGGCCGTGCGTGCGCTTAAAAAGCGCTAATGTGAAACCGGCCTTAGATGGGAATAAAGTGGTGACAACTTCTATTCCTCCGGTTTCTGCTGCAGGAACATCAGTATCCATACAACCTCGGAGACCGGATCATGCGCTCCAACTTGAGGAAGGGCTCTGCTCTGACCCTAGTCCTTAGTTCTCTTCTCCTCATGTTCCATACTAATCTCTCTTCCTTCTGAAGAATCAGGCTTTCTCTTGCTCTTTCCCATGCCAGCAGCTCCAGGTCACAGAAGTCTGCTGCAGCACTTGCTTTCACTCCATACCTCTCTGGGGATCTTCTTTCACTAACTGACTACTTCCTAACATTCTCCCACTCTCTTGTGTCATCTCAGCTCCACCCAGCACTCTTTGTGTTCCAAGCAGGGAGCCACAAAGGGCGCTCTGCTATTCTACAGTGTTTGTGTTGGATGTGAGTGGTGGAGTCTGGTCAGGTGTTCCATCTTACCTGGGAAGTGGGATACTACACCTCAGGAGGAGCTGCAATACCTCTGTGGCGACTGAACCCTCAGGGGTGCCACAATGGTAAGTCAGAATGTGAAAGGATAGGTGCAGGACAAGAGGCATCTGCACCAGTGTTATGGACAGGGGATTTGGAAGCACTTAGCACATGGGAACAGACAGTGGTGTCACCCAATGGCACCAATTGTGGACCCAGATGTTCAGCCCACCGAGTTGGGTTGCTAAGATGACATGTGCCTGATCATGCTAGTGGTGGTTAGGATTTTAGTGGTCAGATCCCTTCTGATCTTGGCATGGCACATGTCAAAAATAACAATATTTTTTGTCTCAGGACTCACTTTAAAAAACTCCCATACTGGGACACCTAACTCTTTGACATAGAAATTCAGAAGTGTCGGTGCTCTGCAGTTACCCACCTTGTTCCTCTTCCTACCTGTTTCAGTGCCACTGCCTCTTCCTGCCCCTCAGCACTGCTGGTCTCGCTCTTCATGCCAGATTCCCAGGTTGGGTCAGTGACTTCATTATCCACCAACACACCCTGATCCTCCAGATTTGGTAACTTGACAACAACAAGCTGACTTATCGACAACTGTGTCTCATCATCATATTCTTCTATTGATAAAATTTGTCATTCACTACTGTCATCTTCTTATGGACGTGGCTACGCTAAGTTTTGCTCATCACTAAACAGTATCTCCTCCTGTTCCTCTTGAAACATACAGAGTGAGAGGCCATAATCAAGAAGTGATGTTGTTGTCGAGTTTGCTCGAACCCCACTGAATTCAATAGCAGGCAAAACCAATTGAAAAGTTAACACCTTCAGGGGAGCCAAAAAAGCTCAAATTAGGAACAGACACCAGGAAATGTGGCATCAACTGACCCATCAATTGCAAAATAAATAAGTAATTTTAAAAAAAATTAAGTTGGTTCCCCTTTATTTTTGATAACCAGACAAAACTGGCAGCTGCAGGCTGCATCCGCAGCTGTGAACGTTAGCAAGGTTGGTTATCAAGAATACAGAGGTTCCCACATGGTTTTTTAAATTAGTTAAATAAATAATAAAAAAAAAATGAGCCTGGCAGAGAGAAGAACAGTAAAGCAATGGGGGACACTGTGTGGATCAAGTAGAATGCCTCATTCATATGAAACAGAAAAGGAGGATGGCTATTGTAAAAAGAGAGGAGGTGCCAGATCAAGACCAACCGTGCCCATTAGACTGGCTCATGCCATATAGGGCTATAATAAAAGATTTTTTGTGATAAGTATAGGAGATTGTGAACTTGCATAGTGTGAAAGAATACATAAAGGTGGTGTCTGTACTGTATATTGGGAAAACCTTGTGGTAAATAGAGATGAGAAAACTTGTTTGGAAAACGTTCGCCAATCTCAGGGACATAATGGATTATCTCTTCACTTTGGACAGGTGAGGAATATGGTTGTTTATAAATTTAATTCATTTGCAAGGGACATTGGCTTCAGTGGACTGGGCGATGACGTGAGTATGGTTTAACTTAGAGTCAATAAAGGAGTCTGTGTCTTTCTTTCAAATAAAGGACATTATGGGGTGAGTAATTGGAGCATCTTACAGATGCCTCTCCATTACTAACCTCTGGGCTTGATGTTACCAGACAATACAAAGGTGACTTCAAACCTACAAATATTAACCCCACTTGCCACCACCACAGGTCAAGTGGGAAGAGCTGGGCAAAGCACCAGAATTAGCACATCTAATAGATGCACCTTTTCTAGGGTGTCTGTGAGTTGCTATTTTTAGGCTGGGGGGCAATATCCATGGCTCCTTACCAGCCTGAGAATACCAGCCCCCAACCGTCAGCTTTAGCTTGGCTAACTTGCATTTTCGCCGCGAAAATGCAAAAAAAAAAACAAAAACCATCCCATGAAGCCCTATGGGATTCCGCAATGCTGTGCTAATGCTGCGGAATTTTCCGCTGCAGAATCGCATAGCGGAAAAATCTGCAGCATGCTCATTCTTTTGGTGGAATTGTGGGAATTCTGCACCCATAGGATTGCATTGAAAAGCTCATTTTACGTATGTGGCTATGCCCACTATGCGTGAAGTGAGCGCTTCATGTGCGGATGGTACCCAGGGTCTGGAGGAGAAGAGACTCTCCTCCAGGCCCTGCGTACCATACTCCTTTAAAAAATAGAATTAAAATAAAAAATATTGTTATTGTCACCTTCCGACAGCCCCCAATCTCCATCCCGCCTCTCACCACGCTCCTGGCATTTTCCGGTCCAAGTAATGCTTTGCACGAATGACCGCAATGACGTTGTGCTCTTGCGAGCGTGACGTCATCTCAGGTCCTGCACGCAAAGCATTACTGGGACCGGAAGATGCCGGGAGCTCCGCAGAGCAGATCAGGGGCTGTCGGTGTCAGGCGTCGGATTCCTGCAGCTACACAACAGGAATCCAGAGCCTCACATGTTGCTCTGCAGCAAGTCATTCCTGAGGCTAAGTTCCTCTGCCGCTCCACTGAGCATGCTCACGAGATGATCTCCCATTAGAGGTCGGGAGTCACTTGCTCAGGTCCTGCTCCAGATTTAATTGGTCCATCTCAGAGATCTGGAAGGTCCCGGCAGCACACGGCTATAAAAGGCCCGTATGGCCGCTCGGCCATGCGCTAGTATAGACTCTTCTTGCTAGATGTGTGAATGGTGATGGATGTATGATTCTGGTGACTGACTTATTAAGATTCCCCTCCCGCTGATATTACGCATGTGGATAGGGAACTATAGAAAGAGTCAGGGCCAGTCAGTGGCAAACCTTAGGCCACTGTGCACACCGCACCTCTACACTAGCGTCCGGTGGTGTCACGTCTCTCATGGCACTATCGCATAGTGGCTGTGTCTGCCACTGCGTTGCATTCAGCAGCATTGACCGGTGTCCGCAGTAGCGACGCCACATTCACCGGACGGTCTAGATGGACACCGTCCCCTGTCTTGGACCTGTGTCCTGTGACCTGATACCGTGCATGCAATTTCGCTGAGACCTGTGAGTCTAACAGGCTCGGTGTTTATGTTTATGTTACAGTGCCTCTGTGAGTTAACAGAGTCCACTCTGCACGCATCGGGTGACGTTGAACCCGTGCACATTATACTACCATATAGCACATCTGCCATTGTCTAGCAGCGGTTTTAACACCTACTGCACGGTGGACCCCGGGCGGCGAATGCACTTTCTATTATTTAATATTTAGTGCGTTCCGCCGTCCCCAACAGTCGGAAGGTGAGAATAACAATATATTTTTTTTCCTATCTTTTACTACTGATGCTGCATAGGCAGCCTCAATAGTAAAAACTTGGTGACACTAGTCAAACACTATGTTTGATGAGTGTGACCAACCTGTCAATCAGTTTTCCAAGCGATGCTACAGATCGCTTGGAAAACGCTAGCATTCTGCAAGCTAAAAACACTTGCAAAACGCTAGTTTTTTGCGGGAAATACAAATACGGATTTCTCGCGTATTTCCCACGGCATGGAATTGCGGAATTTATTTAAATAATAAAAAAAAAAACAGAATGAAGACCCCTCTATTCTTGATAACCAGCCTTGCTAATCCTGACAGCTGAGGGTTGCAGCCTGCAGCTGTCTGTGTTGGTTGGTTATCAAAATACAGGGGAACCCACAATGATTTGTTTATTTATTTATAGTGCAGGTGGCTGCTGATGAATATTCCCACCAGCCTATGCCTGCTCTCACTGTTATTAGCGGCAGCATGTGTAGGCTGATGGTAGTAGTCCCATTAGTCACTGCCTGCTTCCACTGTTATGAGTTGAATATAACTTTCAATATTTTCCCCTGCTAGCACTGATCGCGCTGAATTTCTGATTTATTTTCCCAGAGCAGTAACTTTTTTTATTTTTTGGTCAATATGGCCATGTGAAGGCTTGTTTTTTGCGGGACAAGTTGTACTTTTGAACGACACCATTGGTTTTAACATATCGTGTACTGGCAAACAGGGATAAAATTCCAAGTGTGATGAAATTGCAAAAAAAGTACAATTCCACAGTTGTTGCTTTTTTTTATTTTTTATACCATGTTAACTAAATGCCAAAACTGAGCTGCTATTATGTTTCTCCAGGTCATTACGAGTTCACAGACACAAAACATGTATAAGTGGTGAAAAAAAGATTCCAAAGTTTGTTAAAAAAATTGCGACATTTTTCAAGACCTGTAGCCTCTCCATTTTTTCATGATCTGGGGCTGGTTGAGGGCTTAGGATTTGCACACCAAACTGACATTTTTGTGGATACCATTTTGGTGTAGACAAGATCTTTTGATTGCCTGCTATTGCAATGTCGCTGCGACAAAAAAAAATTGATAGATCGGGAGATTCTGAAAGTGGCGATATAAAATGTGTATATTTTATTTTTTTTATTGTTTTATTTTGAATGGGGCGAAAATGAGGGTGATTTGAACTTTTATATATTTTTTTAAACTTTTTTTTACTTTTTGCATGATTCAATAGTCTCTATTGGAGACTAGAAGCTGCATTACTTCGATCGCCTCTGCTACACACAGACAATGAGCATTTTTGCTACACAGGTGATGTGATAATCAGCTGTGTGTAGAAATGCTCACTTGCTATGAGCGCCGACCATGGGGTGGCGCTTATAGCAAACTGGCAATGTCAACCATAGAGGTCTGCTTCAGACCTCCAGTTGTCGTGCTGACCCATCGGTGAAAAACGATCATGTGACAGGGTCAACGATAGGCAAGATTAGCAACGCACATCTGGTAGGTGCCAGTTAAATGCTGCTGTCAGAGAGTGATTGTTAACAGCTGCGGCTGGATCGCAATTCCACCTACGGTTGTTGCGGCCACATGTCAGCTGTACAGTTCAGTTGTCATGTGCCTGGAAAGATGCGAGCTCAGCACCGGAGCATGCACCAAACAAGAGGAGTTAGATGTGGGCGTACTATTGCGCCCATCGTCGGAAATGGGTTAAGATCTAAGGGTCCGTTTACAGGGATAGACACAACTGGCAGCTGTTTAAATGCATGTTTACACAGGTAGAAAATTATATAATTGCTCATAGGTGGCCATGGTTCTCGCCAGTGCGAGTCTTGTTTATATAGGACAATGCACTGCAGACAAAGATGATATTTTGCGCTGGAAAAACACTGAATTGACATGCTGCAGTTTTCAAGACCACAGCAGTTTTCCAGTTCAGTCAGAAAAAAAACAAGTGTGTGCATGAGATTTCTGAAGTTTCCTAGCTTTTGCTGGTACTGTAAAAAGCAGCTTTTAATTTGCGCAAAAAGCTCAGCAAACATGCCATGTGTGAACATAGCCAAAAGATACCCTCTCCCTAGTCTGCCAAGCAAGTCTGTTTCATTGCTTTCATTATGTATTTGGGTATTATTTGGCACACTACTAAAGGTGTGTTTTATCCCCTGACATTAAACAACTGCTAATCTGTAGATATTTACAGATCGGTGGACATTTAACCCCTTAGCGTCCACCGATGCGCATTAAAATGGCGGATCCTAAGTTTACTTATTCCCTAATGGCCGGTTTAAAATGGCAATCGGGAATAAGGCTGTAGTGCAACCCAGAGTTGAAAAATCTCTGAGGATTCAGCTACCTGGACCGGATTTCACAGCCACGCGATCGCCGATATTTTAAGTGATCACAAAAAAAGTGCGCCCACTGTTACAATGATTTATTTCTCTTCTGACATGATATACATGTCAGAGGAGAGAGAAATGATGCCCTTGAGACCCTCTGATACCTCCGCCATCCCTCGGCCCTCCGCATCATTTTCCAGAAAAAATATTGGTTGGCGCCGAGATCTGCTGGCCGGTACCCGTCAGCAATAGGAATTTTTCTCCTATCAGTTCCTTTTGATCACTGTGATAGACCCTTGAGGGGTTCAGCTTTTAGAATGGTGACAATTTGGGGTATTTTCTGTCATATAGGACCCTCAAAGTGACTTCAAATGTGATGTTGTCCCTAATGGCTCATACTCACTTGCGAGAGACTAGCACAATTCTTGTGCGAGTCTCTCGCATGAAAACCTGGTACTGCCGCCGGCACTCGGACCGGAGTGTGCGGCTACATGTGTTTCTATATAGCCGCACGCCCCAGTCCGAGTGCCGGCGGCAGTGCCGGATTGTCATGAGAGAGACTCGCAAGTGAGTATGAGCCCTAAAAAAATGGATTTGTAAATTTTGTTGGAAAAATGAGAAATCACTGGTCAACTTTTAACCCTTCTAACGTCATAGCAAAAAAATATGTTTCAAAAACTTTGCTGGTGTACAGTAGACATGTGGGAAATGTTATTTTTTAACTACTTTGCGTGGCATAAAAATTAAAAGTTTTAAAATTGCAAAATATTCAACATTTTTGCCAAATTTCCATTTTTTTTCACAAATAAAAAAGTCATATCAAAGAATTGTTACCAATGTCAATGAGTACAATATGCCATGAAAAATAATCTCAGAATCAGTGGAATACCAGAGTTCCACAGTTATTACCTCATAAAGTGACAGCTGTCAGAATTGTAAAATTTGGCTTGATCATTAAGGTCAAAATTGGCTTGGTCACTAAGGGGTAAATATAGCTCAAAAAGTACCGGAGAAGCAACTTAAGGGTATGTGCACACGTTGCGGATTGCTGTGAGGAATTTTTCTCGCACAATCTACATCTTTTGGCAGAATCCGCAGGTCAAAATCTGTTATTAATGAGTCACCGAAGGAGGAAAAAACAAAAATACAAGCTAAGTCCAGAAAACCGGAGAGGTTGGTAGCTATCGGATTGCAGACCCCTGATCCTACTCACACAACTAACAGTAGCCATGGGGGGTTCCTACGGTGCCCTAGACCCCTCGTTCACAGCCGGAGAACTAAATAAGCCTAAAGAAAGAAAGGGGAAATCTAAACTGCCCCAGAGCAGACCCCAAAGCAATAGACAGCCCACAACATGTATTGTTGGTGAAAAGCAGATGAAAACACAAACACAGACAGAAAGACAGGTTGAGCAAACGATGGGGCCCAACTAACTAAATAGGAAAGGACAGAAAAGATGCTGGCTGCAATCCGCAAAAATTCTGCCAAAATAATGTCCAACACGTCTGATAGAAAAAAGGCCCTGAAGTCACTAGACTTCAAAATCACTATATCAGCACTCAGGTATATTCTGAAGACTGAGCAAAAGATCAACTTGACCAGAGACAAAAATGGAGCTCAGCCTGTACCAACAAGGGCAGGCAGAACACAAACACTAAGTAAACAGACACAATCTCATGGAAAAATAAGAGAGCAAAAACTTAGCTTTCAGAAGACAGGTACTGAATTGGTTTGCAAGAGCTCAGAGCAGAAAGGATCACCAGCACTCCTGTAGGGCATCGGCTGCCTTATATCCACTCAGTGATTCCGGGTGTCCAATCAGGCTCCACCTGTTCAGATGACAGGTTCTTCCCAACCCAATCAATTTCACTACCTCTCCTCACCAGCAGAGGGAGTTCATCAGACATCAACGATGAAGGGGAAAATGAACTCACAACAGTACCTCCCCCTTGAGGAGGGGTCACCGAACCCTCATCGACGCCACCAGGACGATCAGGATGGGCCCGATGAAAAGCACGAACCAATCATTCAGCATGAATATCAGATGCAGGGACCCAAGAATTATCCTCCTGGCCATAACCCTTCCATTTAACCAAATACTGGAGTCTCCGTCTAGCCAGGCGGGAATCCAGTATCTTCTCAACCTCATATTCCACATTACCTTCCACCAATACAGGGTCAGGAGGTGCCACCACAGGAACTACTGGCTCAACAAACCTCTTTAACAGAGACTTATGAAACACGTTATGGATCTTAAATGTAACAGGAAGAGCCAATCGAAAAGAGACAGGATTAAGAATCTCCAAAATCTTGTAAGGTCCAATAAATCTAGGTTTAAATTTTGGAGAAGCCACCTTCATAGAGATATTCTTTGATGACAACCAAACCATATCACCCACCTTAAACTGGGGGCCAATGGTCCTATGACGGTTGGAAAACCGCTGGGCCTTTTCCTGGGAGAGAGACAACCTATCCACCACTTGGTCCCAGATCTGGTGCATTCTCTCCACCACAGTGTCAACACCTGGGCAGGCAGAAGACTCCACCTGTCCTGAAGAGAATCGAGGATGAAACCCAAAGTTACAAAAAAAAGGTGACATCAAAGTGGCAGAACTAGCTCTATTATTTAAAGCAGATTCGGCCAAGGGCAAAAATGAAACCCAATCATCCTGATGAGCAGAAATAAAACATCTCAAATACGACTCCAAAGTCTGGTTTGTTCTCTCCGTCTGCCCATTGGTCTGAGGGTGAAATGCAGAGGAGAAGGACAACTGAACTCCCAGCTTGGAACAGAAAGTCCTCCAAAATCTAGAAATAAACTGAACTCCTCTGTCAGATGCAATGTTCTCAGGAATCCCGTGCAAGCGAACCACCTGTTGCAAAAACAAGGGCACCAACTCTGAGGAAGATGGCAACTTAGGGAGTGGTACAAGATGAACCATCTTAGAGAATCTATCACAAATCACCCAAATAACAGTCATTCTCTGAGAGACAGGCATATCAGAGATAAAATCCATTGAAATATGGGTCCATGGCCTCCTGGGCATCGGCAAAGGCATCAGCAACCCACTAGAGTGAGAACAAGGTTTAGACCGGCAGCAAGCCCCACAGGACTGCACAAAACTCCTGACATCACGAAACAAGGCAGGCCACCAAAAAGACCGACTCGCCAAATCTCTAGTACAAAAAATACCTGGATGACCAGCCAATGCAGAGCAATGAACTTCAGACATCACTCTCTTCCTCCACTGGTCAGGAACATACAATTTTCCAATGGGACAACACTCAGGTTTGTCCTCCTGAAACTCTTCCAGAGCACATCTCAAATCGGGCGAAATGGCAGAAAGAACTACCCCCTCACCTAAGATGGTAGCAGGCTTGGTTACAACAGGAGAATCAGCAAAGAAACTCCTAGAGAGGGCGTCTGCCTTGACATTCTTAGAGCCCAGAAGAAAAGAGACCACAAAATCAAAACGTGTGAAAAACAAGGCCCACCTAGCCTGTCTAGGATTCAAGCGTTTGGCCGACTCCAGGTAAATCAAATTCTTGTGGTCAGTAAGGACCACGACTTGATGTTTAGCTCCCTCCAACCAATGTCTCCACTCCTCAAATGCCCATTTCATGGCTAACAGTTCCCGATTCCCCACATCATAGTTACGTTCAGATGGGGAGAACTTTCGGGAAAAGAAAGCACAGGGATTCATTTTAGATGTTACCGGATCTTTTTGGGACAAAACAGCTCCTGCACCAATCTCAGAAGCGTCCACCTCTACCTGAAACGGGAGTGAGACATCAGGTTGCCGCAAAACCGGAGCAGAAGTGAACCTTCGCTTCAGCTCCTGAAAGGAAGAAACAGCCTCCGGAGACCAATTCAGCACATCAGCACCTTTCTTAGTCAAATCAGTCAATGGTTTGGCCATACCAGAAAAATTAGCTATAAATTTACGATAAAAATTAGCAAAACCCAAAAACTTCTGGAGGGCCTTCAAAGAAGTGGGCTGAACCCAATAATAAATGGCCTGTACCTTGGCTGGGTCCATTTCAATAGTTGACGGAGACAAAATAAATCCCAAAAATGAAATCCTCTGTACCCCAAAAAGGCATTTCGATCCCTTGACATACAGGGAATTCTCCCTCAAAATCCGGAACACAGTCCGAACATGTTCCACATGAGAGTCCCAATCCTTGGAAAAGATCAAAATATCATCCAGATAGATGATCAAAAATTTATCCACCAAGTTTCGGAAAATATCATTCATGAAGCACTGGAAGACAGAAGGGTCATTAGTGAGCCCAAAAGGCATCACCAGGTACTCAAAATGTCCCTCTGGAGTATTAAACGCAATCTTCCATTCATCCCCATGCTTAATGCGAATAAGATTATACGCCCCCCTGAGGTCAAGCTTGGTAAACCAGCAAGCACCTTTAACTCTAGAGAATAGATCAGAAATCAGGGGTAACGGATACTGATATTTAACAGTAATTTTGTTGAGGGAACGATAGTCAATACAAGGCCTTAATGAACCATCCTTCTTGGCCACGAAAAAAAACCCAGCACCTAAGGGTGAAGAGGATGGTCTAATATGACCCTTCTCCAATGACTGCTTAATATAGGATCGCATAGCCTCGTGCTCGGGTACAGATAAATTGAAAAGTCGACCCTTGGGAAATTTACATCCAGGGCTCAGCTCAATTGCACAGTCATAACTCCTATGAGGAGGCAAAGACGCAGACTCATTCTCACTAAA
Source organism: Dendrobates tinctorius (assembly GCF_039654945.1). Lineage (NCBI taxonomy): Eukaryota > Metazoa > Chordata > Amphibia > Anura > Dendrobatidae > Dendrobates > Dendrobates tinctorius. The sequence goes on along the minus strand of NW_027361810.1, from coordinate 19,806,788 downwards.
TACATCATAAAAATCAGCCAAATAGTCAGGAACATCATGCGACTGGGGAGAGGTGGAGAAAACAGGAGCGTCACTAAGGGCACACCGACAACCCCAACTCACCACAGACACAGATTTCCAATCCAAAACTGGATTATGGATTTGTAACCAGGGAAACCCCAGAACAATGGTATCATGCAGATTGTGCAACACCAAAAATCTGCAATTTTCTTGATGATTTGGGGCGACCCGCATTACCACCTGGGTCCAAAACTGAGGTTTATTCTTCACCAAAGGAGTAGCATCAATACCCCTCAAAGGGATGGGCGTCCGCAGAGGTGTCATAGGAAATCCACAACGTTTAGCAAAATCCAAGTCCATCAGGTTCAAAGCTGCTCCCGAATCCACGAAAGCCTTAGCGGAAAATGTGGACAGGGAGCAGATCAGAGTAATTGCCAGAAGAAACTTAGGTTGAACACCACCCACAGCAAATGTGTGTGCAAAACGTCTCTCTCGCTTAGGGCAGACAGAAATAACATGCGAGGCATCTCCACAGAAAAAACACAGCTTACTACGCCTTCTGAACTCCTGATGTTGCGCCCTAGACAAAAACTCTATCGCATTGCATAGGTTCAGACATTTGTTCAACAGGTGGCAACACCTCTCGTGCAGTTTTGCGTTCGCGCAAACGCCGATCAACCTGAATGGCTAATGACATAGAATCGTCGGGAACAGGAAATCCCACCATAGTATCTTTTACGGTTTCTGACAAACCCTTCCGAAAGAGAGCTGCCAAGGCACCATCATTCCAAGTAGTAAGGACCGCCCACTTTTGGAATTTTTGACAGTACAACTCTGCAGAATCCTGACCCTGGCTCAATGCCAACAGGGCCCTTTCAGCCTGATCAATAGCATTAGGTTCATCATGCAACAGCCCTAAGGCTTGAAAAAATGCGTTCACATTAGCTAGAATAGGATCATCAGGTTTCAAAGAAAACGCCCAATCCTGAGGATCGCCGCGCAGCAAAGGGATGACAATTTTAACCTGCTGCGCGGAGCTCCCTGATGAGTTAGGCTTCAAGGCAAAAAATTATTTACAATTATTCTTAAAGTTCAAAAAATTTAGACTGATCCCCAAAAAACACATCAGGAGTAGGGATCTTTGGTTCAGCAACATGTGAATGAGCAAGATAGGTGGAAATTCCCCGCACTTCAGCAGCGAGCTGCTCCACACGATCAGACAATTGCTTTATCTCCATTGAGAAGTAAAAAATTCCCCCTCCGGCCTCAAAGACATAGAGGAAAAAATATACACAAAAAAAAATTCTGACACAGGTCATTTTAGCTGCGGTTTTACCTGCGGATCTGCGAATACAACTCCGCGGGTAAATCCGCAGCGTGTGCACATGGCCTTAAACTGTTTCTCTACTACTTTCTTAAAGTAATGACGACCTAACCTTAAGATAGGTCATCAATAATCAGATTGTTGAGGGTCTGACACTAAAAGCCCCCCAATCAGCTTTTCTTGGTCAGACATTAACAGTTGCGAAACTGAACAGCACAGCTCCATCAACTTTGTAGTGGTTGCAGTGGGTACTACAGTTTCAGCATTTTTTGAGTGATCATGATAATCGTGCAGTGTTAATGAACTCCTAGGCTACATTCCCAGGATGAGTTTAAGATGCTGCGTGTTTTCTAAAAAAAAAATACAAGTAACCTATTTTGCTTAATGGGTGCCGAACTGCTGCAGAAAATCTGCACCAAGAAATGCACCAAAAGTTAATTATGGGAACGTAGCTTTAGCTACTGTGTAATATATTCTATTTGCAGTGTTATATAACAATGGCACTGTATATTATCGTTGTTTAGGCAACTATATGGTAGTATTACATGTCTGACATATGGCACCATCATTTATACTAAATATATGGTTATAAATATGCAGTCCGTAGTTTTGTACCATGTATGGGATTGCACTACATGGATACAGAATCTAAGCCATCGATTAACCAGTCATTAACCAGTTAATACCCTGAGACCACAATTGTAGTCCTCCTCCCTTTTTAGGACGGAAACAAAAATGATAATGGCATGATATAATAATGGAACCGCTGGTCTGTCAGCATGAGGGCTGAGCTAAATAGGCTAAATCCGGTTCCTACCTACCTTGTGCTATTGCAAAAAAAAAAAAGTAGCCAGTGAGGAGCGCTTCATCTAAAACCCATTTACAATAATATTAGCTGTCAGTAAATATTCAAACACACAACTCGTAAAGCTATAAAAATGGATTAGAAGCCATTTAAAAAAGAATTAACAAACTAGAGAAAAAGTATACTGTCAACAAACAAATGCTTCATCATCGCACTGTAATTCGGAATTTTAATTACCCCTCCGCTTCTGTAACAAAACAGTGTCTGAACTGGCAGCCATTTGAATCTCTCACAGGTCATTGAACATTGCAGTTAATTACTCCATGAATAGCCTGCTTCTCTCCCCTCTGGAAACACATTTCTAATGGCAGTCAGGGTCTGACAAATGTGTCATCTACATAATTAGCTAGGAAGCAACACAAAACATTAAACATGCTTTGTGCCGACAACTATCAAAACATTTCATTTGTTGTCAATTATTCATCACTTTGTAGGTTCTGAAGGGGTTGTTATTATGGAAATCAGTCCAGATGCTAACAAGGTTAGGAGTTTTTTTGATTTAAATTACTTATCGGAGGCTAACTTGAACAAATAAAAACAATTCTATTGTATTCAAATGGAAGACAGTTTTCAATCAGAAGTAGATTACAAAAGGAATTCGTTCTGCTCAAACCTTTTCCTCGGCAAGTAATTAGAAATTAGATGGAATGAACAGCGGTGGCGTGTCGGCAGAGGTGACCGCGGACTGGCTGAATGTCGACTGGAGGTTTTTCCGCTCAGCGGTGTTGTTTCATTATGACTTTTTGTGATAAAAAGGAGAAGTACTGGATTTTTTACCAGGAAATGTGAAAACAATTTAAATTATCGATACCTATTTAATGTCTTGGAGCTTTGGTGATCCCCTCCTGTCTTGAGTTATTTTCTTGCAGTCATGAAGTCTTGTACATCCTTGTGCCCGTCATGTCCCACGTCTTGGGAATCATACAATATTGTCTTGAATTGTACTGTTGCGCTATGCAATAAGATTTGCCCTTTAGAAGTTTGCCATCCTTCTCTCCCCAGCTCTGATGTTCCTTCTTCTTCCTCATTCTCTGTACGTCTGCCATCTTAGGAATCTTATGTCTTGCAGTTCGGCTTCAGAATACTCTTTATACCTACTGTAATTGTGTTTAATTAAAAGATTTTAATTACATAACATAGTAACATAGTTTTGAAGGCTGAAGGAAGACCTTATGTCCATCTAGTTCAGCCTATTTTTAGTTCAGCTGTTCTGCATTGTTGATCCTGGGGAAGGCAAAAAACCCACAGAGTAGAAGCCAATTTTCTCCATAGGGAAACAAATTCCATCCCCTAAGCTGGGTCAACCATCTACCTATAATATTATGTTATTCGTAACCTTCTATACTGTTACTCACAAGAAAAGCATCCATTCCTTTCTTAAATTCATTCAGTGAGTTGGCCATCACCACTTCCTCAGGAAGAGAATTCCAGAGCCTCACTGCTCTTACCGTGAAGAACCCTCTTCTATGCTGGTGCAGAAATTGTCTTTCCTCCAAACGAAGAGAATGCCCCCTTGTTCTTGTCACAGAATTAAAAGAATTAAAATTGAAAATAAACCTTCTTCTGGAAACTTGATATGTGTGCCTCTGCAGTGGAGTCAAGCTATCTGAATAAATCTCTTAATGTGAGTACTGGTACATAGAGATAGCCATAGAAATGATGTCTCAAGTACCCGACACTTACAGCCCAGTTATGGAGTCAGAATGTGACCGATGTAGCCAATCACTGTCCTCATTAACTTTGTGCTGTCTGTACATACATTACTGAGGATTATTTATGTCTGCAGTTGTTATGTGCATGAAGGGCACATCAGTGCTACAGAGAAGTAAATGAGGACCTGCATGGACTAGTAGGGACTTTCAGATGTACTGGGTGATGATCCACCTAGAACTTTTTTAAATACTGGACTACCCCTTGAAGGCAACATTCACACATTCAATATTTTGTCAGTATTTTACATCAGTATTTGTAAGCCAAAATCAGGAGTGGGCAAAAAATGCAGACATGGTGACAGGTTTCTATTATATTTTTCCTCTGATTGGTCCTCTCCTGATTTTGACTGACATAAAATACTGAACCTGCCAACATGGCCTTAAAGGTCTATTGTCATGATGTGATACCTTTTTTTGCTACTGCAGCCACTAAACTGCCCTTATAATTAGTGCTGTTGCGGTTCAGAAGCATTACCTGTATGCTAATGATGCAGCCGAATTACCCATCACAGACTTGCAACCTCCACCACATGCCCCCTCTAAGCCAATCAGGAAGAAGGTTGTTGAACTTAGCAAATAATAAAAAAACATAAAAGTTCAAATCACCTCCCTTTGCCCCATTAAAAAAACAATAAAAAATATACATATTTGGTTGTCACTGGGTTCAAAATTGTCAGATCTATCAAAATTTAAAGTAAACTAATCTAATTGGTAAACGACCTAATGAGAAAAAAAATGCCAGAATTACGTTTTTTTGGTCACCACCACATTGCAATAACAGGAGTTCAAAGAGTCGTATCTACCCCATGAGAGTATCAATAAAAATATCAGCCTGGCATGCAAAAAAATAAACCATCATCATCCCCAGATCCTGAAAAATGGAGACGCTACGGGTCTCGGAAAATAGCATTTTTTTTTCTTACAAATTTTGCATTTTTTTCACCACTTAAAAAAGAACCTATACATGTTTGGAGTCTGCGAACTTGTACTGGCCTGGAGAATCATAATGGAAGGTGAATTTTACACTTTAGTGCACATGGTAAATAAAAAAAAAAAAAAAACAATTGTGTAACTGCACTTTTTGTACAATTTCACAAGCATTTGGATTTTTTTCCCATTTTCCAGTACACTACATGGTAAAATCAATGATGTCATTCTAAATTAATTTTGCGTGTCAGTTTAAGGCCATACCAGATGTATACAGTATATGTCCTTTTTCTTTGCAAAATTAGAGTTTTGCAAAAAAAATAATTTGTTTTCTTTGTCCATATTCTAAGAGCCACAAAGTTTTCCTTTTTTTTTTTTTTTTTTTTTTTTTTTTTTTTATTTGTTAATACAGCTATGGGAGACTTTTTTTTTCTTTGCAGTCAGAGCAGTAGTTTCTAATTACACCGTTTTGGAGGCCTTTTGAGCACTTTTCATTCCACTTTCTTTTTACAATGCAAGATTAAGAACTATGAGAGTCTAAATGGCGTCCAAATATTGCAGACCCAAAGGCTGTGACTAGGATAATAGATTGACAAAGAGTACACCCCCTATCACACTTCTTAAAGGGGTTGTCCAGGTTGACTTGAGGCTCAATTTATGAGACTGCAGCCTTGTGAATACTCAGTAAGTGCTGTCAGGATTCTCCAGTGATGGCGCCAGGAGTGGGTGGTCTTGTGACCACAAGTATGTGATTTGCATACTTCTGGCCACATTCTCACTAGACGTGTCCAGTCTCTCCCAATTGACTTGTATTGAGCAAGGCAGTCTATGTCTAGTCAGTATGTGACTGCATACATGCAAATCAAATACTTGTGATCATGCACCTGCCCGCTCCCTGCGCCTGGGAATCCAAACAGTGCACACACTGCGCACTGTGAGCATCCATAAGTCTGTAGTCACATGGAGTCAGGACAGCCCCTTTAAAAGCTCCGGTTACTACTGAGCTGATCCTGACCGCAAACTCTGCTCACTTCCTGCCACTATGTCCATGCTTGTAGCAATGAGTACGCGGGTTATAAGAGAACGAGTATGGGCATAATGATTCCAGTTGGAAGCAGGGGCTGGCAGATGGCTTTTAATAATTTAATGGAAAGTGGCACATTCTGTGAGGAAGTGAAAAGAAAGCAAGGTGAGGCTCAGTTTGAAGATTTACAAATAAAAATGCACCAAAGTTATTGCCAATGAAAAGGAGTACACCAGATTCATTGTTTAGTGTTTTAGACACTTTTTACACCTAGTTTGTTAAATTTGAAAAGACGGCGCAAGATGAAATCATATTCTGCTCTTCTCTATTGTAGTGATGAGAGAACGTGTTGGGTAAGGTGTTATAGAAGCATTCTCGTGTGCTAATAGTGTCTTCGGTGTGCTCGAAAAGTACATTCGAGGCCCCGCGACTGCATGTCTCGCAGCTGTTCGAGAGATGCAACACAAGCAGGGATTGAAAGTTTCTTAGACTATCACTGCATATGTTGTGGCTGTCGAACAGCCGTGAGATATGCAGCCGCGGGGACTCGAATGTATTTTTCGAGCACTCTGAAGACACTCGGTTAGCATCCGAGCACGCTCCGATAACAGATTATCTGACCACATACACTCATCTCTACTCTTTAGTATATTTGCAGACTTACAAAAGCCAGAGAATAGGATCAAATGAACACAAGAAGAGCAAATATAAATGTATATATATATATATATCTCAAACAAAACAAAAATCATCTTTCCATAAGAAAGAAGAGTCTGATCCCCTTGTTATTTTAAGAAAAGTGGAAATAAGATTTGATGTTAATGTTCTCCCTTAAATGTCATGTTTTTAATTAATTTAACACTCCCAGAATTATTTTTTAATGGGATAAAAGTGAAATTCTGTCTGCCTGCAGCCACCACTAGGAGGAGCAGAGGAGCTGACTGCATACTGCTATGCAATGAACTCCGTAATGAAAAGTGCACCAATTATGTAGATCTCTGCATTAGAAAAGTTGAGTTCTGGCCACTAAGGAGATAGGGTATGAAACTAATAATCACAGAATCGGAAGCACTACAGTTACATCTAAAGGAGTTCACTTATTTTATCAAAATTTAGGAAATGTGCTTTATATAGTGATATACTTTTTCTTCAACACAAGTTCTGCTTTATGAAAGAATAACTAAATTGAAAACCATAGTTTTCATTGTGCATTCACACCTGTAAACATAATAATGGACATTTAGTAAGCAAATTGCCCAGAAGGCTGATGTAATTTACACTAAAAACCCGTAGAGCGCAGCTTACATCACATTTATTATATCAAAGTGCTTTAAATATTTGTTCTTTTTATTTACAAAGATGCATGGTTTATTAAGGATAGGTTATTGTCTGAGATGTGAAACTATGTGGCAAAATGGCACCAAAATTTTGGCACAAAGAAAGTCAAATAATAAGTGGTGTAAACATAGACTAGGCAAGCTAAGGATGTACACAATGTAACATTCTGCTTGGATCACTGTGATAAAATTGGTGGAATTTAAGGCACATATCTTGCAGAAGTGTATGCCCTTCTATAATTTCTCTGGACTTGGTAAGTTTTCAAAGGCGTTCATAAGATGACAAACTTCAGAAAGAAAAGTGCAATGCTCTGTTGGGACATGCTTATGCTAAATGTATCTATTTGAGGCCACCCAGTGGTTATAATGTGAATTGTAGCATTAAGGAATGATCCACTGCTAGATTATCTGTAGAATCAGGTGTCCCGTTTGCTTTTCTAGCTATGGTCTTTTTTCTACTTGATCCTAATGCTCCATTTCCAGAAAATGTTAAGTTTGTTTTTTGCCTCCTTAAAGGATCCTTGCCAAAAGCAGCAATTGTCCATTGGGTGGCACGGTGGCTCAGTGGTTAGTGGTTCGAATCCCACCAAGGACAACATCTGCAAGGAGTTTGTATGTTCTCCCCGTGTTTGCGTGGGTTTCCTCCGGGTACTCCGGTTTCCTCCCACATTCTAAAGACATACTAATAGGGAAGTTAGATTGTGAGCCCCATCGGGGACAGTGATAATAATGTGTGCAAACTGTAAAGCGCTGTGGAATATGTTAGCGCTATATAAAAAAAATAAAGAAGAAGAAAGAAGAAGATTGATGCTATGAAGCTTTGATCCTTGTATTGAATTAGGGCTCCTGAAGGGACTTGAAGGAAGAACAAAAAGTCCAGACAGTAGGATGACTGTAATGTTAATACTCATGTTTGCTACATTTTTTACGACATGACTAAAAAATAATTGAAATGAGTCAGTTTTTCATTCAAGGTTAGGGCTTATATTTTAGAACCAGTGAGAGTCCAGCCTTTAGCACTCCCATTGATCATCATATTGACAGGGCTTCTTCCTTCAGTTTGTAACTCCCTTTTGTTCATTGTTTACCAGGCACAGCTCTATACATTGTTTTAGGTAAGTGCTTACATGAGCTGCATTACCAGGGAAAGCCACAACAAAATGTAAGACTCTGTGCCTAGTAAACAATAAAGATGGCACAATGTCTCCATCAGTAAGCTGAGCACCAGTGTATAGTTCACCAATACAAAAGTCACAAAAAGTAACTTTAAAATAGAAAATTGTTTTCCTGTCCTTCCTTTTCCTTCCCTTCCTTTACTTTCTTTACTTTTATTTCGATTTTTCCTTTCTATTCCTTTCTTTCTTTTCTTTTCCTTACCTTCCATTCCTCCTTTTCCTTACCTTACTTTACTTTCCTTTTCCATTTCTTTTCCTTTCCTTCCTTTCTTTTCTCCTTCCTTTCCTTCCTTTTCTTCCATTTTCTTTTCCTTAATTTTCCTTTCTGCCTTCCCTTCCTTTTCATTCTCTACCTTTCCTTTCCTTTCCTTCCCTTCCTTTCCCTTCTCTTCCTTTACTTCCTTTTTCCATTTCTTTTCCTTTCCTTTTTCAGAACCAAGGTATTGATGACATATCCATATGATAGTATAGGTTTGATGCAAGGCATTCATGGTGGCTGGGTGCTCAAATCAGGCTCTATTTCCTAAAATAATCTACAACATTTTTCTTTACGAAGTATCTGTAGAATATGTCATGGTTCCACCCCTCAGGGTGCCTAGGATGCAGTTACTGACAGCTCGGCCATCCAATCTGGTTCAGGGGTGTGCTGAAGCTGTCAGTACTTTAATTGGCAGCATGACCGTCCAGTCTGGCTCAGGGGAGTGATGAGCTGTCGGTGTGTTTATTGACAGCTTGACTAGCCAATCTGTGACTGGGAGGCGTCGGCTGTCACAGGTGTTCACTATCCTGGGTAATGGCCATGCCTACTTAACTAAGCAGCTTCTCCCAGATCATTGCCAGGCGTACATTCATCTTGTGAGGTTTGTGCTTTGTGCTCCCTGTGCCTTGAGTTCTATATGCTTGATCTAGAGATTTAGACTTCATTCTGACCATCCGCCTGTTTAACCCCTTCAGCTGTGATCCATTAGACTCCCGCTACTCTGACCTTGGAACGTTACCTGACTATGTTTTTGTCTCTTCCTTCTGGCTTATGAACTTGGACTCCTTGACCACTCTGACTCATGGGTTGGCCGTGAGAAGTGACTAGCGTCACAGAATAGGCAATCAAGATCAGATTTTTGCAGGTCCAGCACTCATTACCCGGACTGATCAGCTTTTACCAGGTCCTGCGATTGCTGTAAGTGTTCAGTGTGTAAAGCCAGAACAGCACAGCTCTGTGCACTCTACAGTAGCCATTCTCAGGTACTGCAGCTCGGATCCCATTTTTCATCTCCTTTTCATCTTAGAGTGAGGGTCCAGTTGTGGAAAACTCCTCTAGGACTAAGTTTAGGAAAGCAAAGAGAATGGAAGGGATTGTCAAGGAATAAGATGTTAATGACTTATCCTTAGGGCTTGTGCAGACAACTCTATAAATCATCCAAGTGATAGCCGAGATTTTTTTGGATAGCAGTCATACCAATCTTTTTCAATGGAGCCATGCACATGTCCATTTTAATTCGTCGGACTGAGTGGCACAAGGGAAGAAATCGCAGCATGTACTATTTGCCTTTAAGAATCAGATGGCACTCGACCATTCAAGTCTATAGGTCTGCGAAAAGAATTGTACTGTACTTGGATTTCATCTGAGTGCAGGTCGAGTTTCACAAGGAATGGAGACAGTCGAAAAACTTTTTTTTTCCACTTCACCTTCGAGAAAATTGGAACACACTCTGATCAGAGTCTGATCAGCACAATCGGACCGATTTTCTAGGATGAAGAGAAAAATGGTAGTGTGCACCTATCTGTAGGTTGTCATCAAAATTAATTGACCAATCAGGTGTGAGTAGTGAGTACCCCAGAACTTATCACTAGAGTTGAGCGATACCGTCCGATACTTCAAAGTATCGGATCGGAATGGATCGGCCGATCTTAAAAAAAAGTATCGGTATCGCCGATTCCGATACCGGAAGTCCAATTCAAGTCTATGGGACTTCCGGTATCGGAATAAGAAAAATCCTGTTTTTCCCTTGTACAGCCTCTCTGGGGTCTGTACGGGCCTTTCGGGGGGCTGTGCCGGCCTGCCAGGGGGTCTGTGCAGGCTCCGGTGGTCTGTGCCGGCCTGCCGGGGGTCTGTGCAGGCTCCGGTGGTCTGTGCCGGCCTGCCGGGGGGCTGTGCAGGCTCCGGGGGGCTGTGCCGGCCTGCCGGGGGGCTGTGCAGGCTCCGGGGGGCTGTGCCGGCCTGCCGGGGGGCTGTGCCGGCCTGCCGGGGGGCTGTGCAGGCTCCGGGGGGCTGTGCAGGCTTCGGGGGTCTGTGCAGGCATCGTCCGATGGGACTACAAGTCCCATCGGGCGATGCCTGCTACCATGACAGTGATTGACACATTAGCCAATGATGGGACAGTAGTAGTCCCATCATCCGGCTAATGTGTTGAATGTAAAAAAAAAAAAAAAATTACATGCTACATACATGCTACATACATACAACATGCATACTACATACATGCTACATTCATACTACATATATACTACATGCAACATACATACTACATATATACTACATGCAACATACATACTACATATATACTACATGCATGCAACATGCATACTACATATATACTACATGCATGCAACATGCATACTACATATATACTACATGCAACATACATACTACATATATACTACATACATACTGCATGCTACATATATACTACATGCATGCAACATGCATACTACATATATACTACATGCAACATGCATACTACATATATACTACATGCAACATACATACTACATATATACTACATGCAACATACATACTACATATATACTACATACATACTGCATGCTACATATATACTACATGCATGCAACATGCATACTACATATATACTACATGCAACATGCATACTACATATATACTACATGCAACATGCATACTACATATACTACATGCAACATACATACTACATATATACTACATGCAACATACATACTACATATATACTACATGCATGCAACATGCATACTACATATATACTACATGCAACATATATACTACATACATACTACATATATACTACATGCATGCAACATGCATACTACATATATACTACATGCAACATGCATACTACATATATACCACATGCTACATACATACTACATATATACTACATACATACTACATGCTACATACATACTACATATATACTACATGCATGCTACATACATACTACATGCTACATACATACTACATATATACTACATGCATGCTACATACATACTACATGCTACATACATACCACATACATACTACATACATACTACATGCTACATACATACATACTACATACATACTACATATATACTACATGCATGCTACATACATACTACATGCTACATACATACCACATACATACTACATACATACTACATGCTACATACATACTACATATATACTACATGCATGCTACATACATACTGCATGCTACATGCATGCTACATACATACTACATACATACTACATGCTACATACATACCACATATATACTACATACATACTACATACAATACATTCATACAATACATACATAGACATACAGTACATATAACATAGAGTAACATACTTACCAATACTTGTCACATTGTTCCCCGAAGCCATTGTCTTTTACGGAATAAATATTAACATAACAAACCACAAAAATACTCACCCACGATCCGAAGCAGTCCACGAGTGTGTCCCACGACGATCTTGGGTAGAGAACTGCAGCATCAGCTGTTGCTGCCGTTCTCTACGGGCTGCAGGAATCCAATGACGGAAGGTAGGTATCCTTCCGCACTGTATTCCTCCACCACTTAAAAAAAAAAAAAGTCCCTAGTCTCACTTTATGCCATTGCTGCGTGGGAATTTCCCACACAGCAATGGCATAAAGTGAGACTAGGGACTTTTTTTTTTTAAGTGGCGGAGGAATACAGTGCGGAAGGATACCTACTTCCGTCATTGGATTCCTGCAGCCCGTAGAGAACGGCAGCAACAGCTGATGCTGCAGTTCTCTACCCAAGATCGTCGTGGGACACACTCGTGGACTGCTTCGGATCGTGGGTGAGTATTTTTGTGGTTTGTTATGTTAATATTTATTCCGTAAAAGACAATGGCTTCGGGGAACAATGTGACAAGTATTGGTAAGTATGTTACTCTATGTTATATGTACTGTATGTCTATGTATGTATTGTATGAATGTATTGTATGTAGTATGTATGTAGTATATATGTGGTATGCATGTAGCATGTAGTATTTATGTAGTATGTAGCATGCATGTAGCATGCAGTATGTATGTAGCATGCATGTAGTATATATGTAGTATGTATGTAGCATGTAGTATGTATGTAGTATGTATGTGGTATGTATGTAGCATGTAGTATGTATGTAGCATGCATGTAGTATATATGTAGTATGTATGTAGTATGTATGTAGCATGTAGTATGTATGTAGCATGCATGTAGTATATATGTAGTATGTATGTAGCATGTAGTATGTATGTAGCATACATGTAGTATGTATGTAGCATGTAGTATGTATGTAGCATGCATGTAGTATATATGTGGTATGTATGTAGCATGTAGTATGTATGTAGCATGTATGTAGTATGTATGTAGTATATATGTAGTATGTATGTAGCATGTAGTATGTATGTAGCATGCATGTAGTATATATGTAGTATGTATGTATGTAGTATGCATGTAGTATATATGTAGCATGTAGTATGTATGTAGCATGCATGTAGTATATATGTGTTATGTATGTAGTATGTATGTAGTATGTATGTTGTATGTATGTGGTATGTATGTAGTATGTATGTAGTATGTATGTGGTATGTATGTAGTATGTATGTAGCATGTAGTATGTATGTATGTAGCATGTAGTATGTATGTAGTATTTTTTTTTTTTTTTTTAACATTTAACACATTAGCCGGATGATGGGACTACTACTGTCCCATCATTGGCTAATGTGTCAATCACTGTCATGGTAGCAGGCATCGCCAGATGGGACTTGTAGTCCCATCGGACGATGCTTGCACAGACCCCCGGACATCAGCACAGCCCCCCGGCAGGCCGATACAGACCCCCACAGGGTGCACAGACCACCGGCAGGCCGGCACAGCCCCCCGGCAGGCCGGTACAGACCCCCACAGGGTGCACAGACCACCGGCAGGCCGGCACAGCCCCCCGGCAGGCCGGTACAGACCCCGGGCAGTCCACACAGCCCCCCGGCAGGCCGGCAGAGACCCCCGGAAGGCCCGAAATGACGGCGCATCATGATGCGCACACACTACGCATCATGATGACGTCAGGCTGTCAATCAACTGAACTTCCGATTCCGATGCCGACTTCCGATATTGAAAAAATATCGGAAGTCGGTATCGGAATTCCGATACAGCAAGTATCGGCCGATACCCAATACTTGCGGTATCGGAATGCTCAACACTACTTATCACTTTGGATTTCCAGCAAGTCCGTGATATCACATTGTTCTTTTTATTGCGCTCCGAGCTCCTTGCCGGCATCTGCTGGATCCTTATTGAGTAACTGCATCATTTGCGATGTTTAATATTCTCAAGAAACAGTATCATTTTTCTGTCCTGCTTATAAAGGACACATAGTAGTGATCCATAAAACAATACCAATATAGAGCAGATTAAGGAACGTATTTAATATTTTTTATTGCAGACTAGGGATACAAAACGTTTAACGGGGAGTATTAAAAATAAATTTGACAAAAAATAATTTGCGATAACATCAGCTATGCTAGTCTTCTCCCATTTATCTCCTTTCTGTGGGCAGATAGCGTTACTTTTATAATTGCGTGGTGTAACTAGGTTTTCATATTAAGTGCTTAATTATGCTTTTGTTTAGCATAAAATTACTATTATAGTCTTCTTTATAATTCATCATAAAGAGGGCAAAAAAGAATTGAAGAAATATGTGATAGGAAGAACACTCACTAGACGCTGTGCCGAATTGTTTATTAAAATGGAGCAGATGTATGCCAGGTATGATGATGTCTGCAGATTTCCCTGATCTAAGGTGCGCGGCCATGATGAGATATCACAACGGAGGTCTAGCGACGGACACCCCGGATCTACAAACAACAGAGTTGCAAGATGTGGATCACTTTATAACTTAGAGGATTGTCATCAAGAAGAATGAAAGTTGTTGTTGAAAGATGACTTCCGACGGCAGCCTTCTCCTGACAACAAAAACATTCTTCACTGCTCCCAAAATATTGTCATGATAGCCCAAGGGAGGTGAAAAATTAGATTGCCTCTAATGAGGATAAATTAAACTTTTGGGTGGTCACCATTCAATAGGTTTGTGCCGCAGAACCCAGTCAATACATGAAGAGGGGCAGATGTTTAGTTGACAGCAGCAGGAAATGCTCATGCAGGTGCTTCTGACAAAATAAGAATATCAAAAAGTTAATTTATTTCAGTTCTTCAATACAAAAAGTGAAACCCATATATTATATAGAGTCATTACAGAGTGATCTATTTCAGGTGTTTAAATCTGTTAATGTTGATGATTATGGCTTACAGCCAATGAAAACCCAAAAGTCATTATCTCAGTAAATTAGAATAATTAACAAAAAACACCTGCAAAGGCTTTCTAAGTCTGTCTCAATAGACACTGCTGACTTGACAGATGTCCAGAAGACAGTCATTGACACGCTCCACAAAAAGGGTAAGCCACAAAAGGTCATTGCTTAAGAAGCCGGCTGTTCACAGAGTGCTGTATCCAAGCATATTAATGGAAAGTTGAGTGGAAGGAAAAAGTGTGGTAGAAAAAGGTGCACAAGCAACCGGGATAACCGCAGCCTTGAAAAATTTACATTGCCCTGGTCCACCATGTCCAGTCTAGTCCTCAGTCTTCACTCCTGCATCCGGCATCCTGGCATTTTGGCACCTATGGTGATTATTAGGCTGGGCAATTGTTAGGTTCAGTGGGTGAGGTGGATCTTCAAAGCCATATTCTGGGTGGGCACATAAGTCATGGGTTTCAGTGCATCAGATAGTTGAGGCACATGGAAACAGACAGCAGAGATATGGGAGACCACAGACAGATAGGAGTCCCAGAACAGGTAACAGAGGACCTGGAGACTGCAGACAAGAATCAAAGGTCCTGGAGACTGCAGGCTGGTAACAGGTACTGGAGATCGCAGGTAGGTAACAGAGGTCCTGGAGACTGCAGTTAGGTAACAAAGGTCCTGGAGACTGCAGGCAGGTAACAGAGATTCTGCAGACTGCGGGAAGTGAACAGAGGACCTAGAGACCACAGGTAGGTAATAGAGGTCCTGGAGACTGCAGGCAGGTAACAGAGATTTTGGAGACTGCAGGCAGGTAACAGAGGTCCTAGAGACCGCAGGCAGGTAACATACTGTAGGTCCTGGAGACCACAGACAGAGATCCTGTGTAAGCCACTGGCAGACAGGAAACCATGGACAGTAACAGAGATCCTAGAAGACTGAAGACAGGATGTTGAGGTCCTGGAAACTGCAGGCAGACAGAGGACAGGAAACGAGTAGCAGAGGTCCTGGAAGACTGGGAACCAGTACCAGAGGTGCAGGAAGCCCCATTAGAACAGGCGACCGGGAAAAGGTAGCAGAGGTCCTGGAAGACTGGAACAGGAAGCAGAGGTCATGGAAAACTGAGAACATGTAGTAGAGGTCCTAGAACACCGGGAATTGGTAGTAGAAGTGAAGACCTGCTGCCATATAGGCAGAATGTCCAATTCTAATTCTCAATTTAAAGGTAGATTGTTGAAGGTCCAACACCCATCACCCCCCATTATGAGCTGCCATAAGCTCTTATTTTATTAAACTTTTCTAAATGATCACATTATAACTGAATGCCCATGAAGAAGAAACCTTGCTGCAATAGCGTGTGTAGTGGCGAACTGCGTCGCAAGGCGTTTACCCTGAAGGCTGCATTTAGAAATAACCGACAAAGCCACTGAATATTGGCACCCGGAATTATAGAAATCTCTGCACCTGTCTATCTTTTCCTCCAGTTGAATAGTGAACTGGACTCTCTCCCCGTTCTGACGAAGGTCCCTAGCAGGACCAAAAACGTTTAACTATTGGGAAGGAATGCAAAATTAAATAATAAGAAACTCAATTGACACAGGAATATTTCTTTCTTTTTTTCGTCTGAGTGCCAAGTCTAATTGACATTATACATTTTATTTCCTCTGCCCAAATACATAACATAACATTTATTTAAATTAAATTGCATTTTCTCAGCCCAAGCCTCCAGATTACACTTAAATCCTTCTGTAATAAATTCTCCTCTGTGTTGATTACCTTGCAGAATTCTGTATAATCGGCAAATATTGTAATTCTACACTGTATGCCCCCTACAAGGTCATTAATATATTTGTTAAAAAGAAAAAGGCCCAATACTGACCCCTGTCGTACCCCACTGTTAACTGTGACCAAATTCCATCAATAACCACCCTTTGATTCCTGTTGCTGAGCCAGTTCTCAACCCAAATGCACATTTTTTCCTCTAGTTCCTTTTTCCTCATTTAATATACCAACCTTTTGTATGGCAGTGCTCTCTTTGAAGACCAGTGGCTTTCTCTTTGCAATCCTGCCATGCACACCATTATTTTTCAGTGTCCTTCTGATAATTGACTCATGAACATTACCAATAGCTAATATGAGCCAAGCCTTCAGTTGCTGAGAGGTTATCTTGGGCTCCTTTGTGACCTCGTGGACTATAATACACTTTGCTCTCGGAGTGTTCTTTGTTGGTCAACCACTCCTAGTAGGGTAATAATGGTCTTAAATACCCTCTATTTATACACAACACTTTAGAGAACATTTTATAACTTTTCCTGCCTGTAAAGCACCAAAACTTTTATTTTGAAGTCCTCAGAAATCCCCTTTATTAATGCAATGACTCACATCCATAAACATATGTTTGTGATCAGATTTTGATAGATCCCTGTTCTTTAAATTTTCTTCCCATTGATTGAAAACACCAGACTCTAATTTTAACTTCAAATTATCTGCTAATCCTAAAGGTTTACACAATTTTGCCACTCACAGATATGTGATATTGGAACACTGTTCTTAATAAAAAAAATACAAAGTTTAATTTCTATTTTTTTTTCCCTTTTCAATTTTTCACATTTTTTTTTTAACTTTGGTCTTTTTATCTACTTTTAGGACTTTATGTGAAAATCTGATGTTTTCTTACATCAAATTTAGGTTGAAATATGGAAAATTATAATACTAAGAATAAAAAATACAGGGAATATGCTAAAAGCAATTATTGTTTATGGAAAATTCTATGTCTAGCTTGTATTTTAAAGGGGCTGTTCACTACTCGGACAATCCCTTCTCGACAAACCATAGTCTCTCATGTAAAATAATAATAGCCTGTACTCCTCTTCAGTGCTAGCACTGTTCCAGCAACATTGAAGCCAGGTCTCAGAGTAGTGCTTCCAGATCCTATGCTAAAACATATAGAACACTTAGGTCCTGGCAGGGCAGCAGCTAGATCTTTTCTCCTCAATAATATAAACTCAGAACTACAATTCCTTGCATTTCCTAGTGTGGAGGTAGGAACATTACTGAAAAGTGTGGTTTATGCTTCTCTCTGTCTTCTTGCACTGAATAAATGGCAGAAGACAAGAGAAAATTGAAAGGTTCTCATAAGTGAAGATACATTTATAGAATGACTATCATTTTATTTTATCCAAAATAATACATATGGAAATAAGAAACTTTGAAGTGTAACTGTCATTTTAGGAGAACTTGCAGTAGAATGTCTGTTTCTGTTATGAGTGGCGGAAGACACTAAATAAAAAATAAATAAAGTGCCTTCGCCACTCGGGGTCCACCGTGCGGTGGATGGAATAACCCCTGCTAAAATTTAAGAAGGGACTGGATGCCTTTCTTGGAAAGTATAATATTACAGGGTATATACACTAGTTACCTTAATATTGCGTTGATCCAGGGAGCTAGTCTGATTGCCGTATGTGGAGTCGGGAAGGAATTTTTTTCCCCAATGTGAAGCTTACTGTTGCCACATGGGGTTTTTTTGCCTTCCTCTGGATCAACATGTAAGGGCAAGTTAGGATAGGATATGGGTTGAACTAGATGGACTTAAAGTCTCCCTTCAACCTTAATAACTATGTTACTATGTTACTATGTAGAGCACTAAGGCGGTAATGTGCACAGGGTTATAGCTGCACCCAGTGCACTGATGCAGACTCTATTATATGCACAGAGCTGCAAACAAAAGCATAAATAACGCTGAGTCTGTACAGGGTCACAGACTTCCAGCGATGCAGATACGGTATTAAAGGTCACAGAAGTAGCCTTAAACACCAGGACTACTCCTTCTAGACCTACCGTAAAAATAGGATGCGGAACGTCGCAACTACGAACGCCCGACAGGCTGCAACCGCAGTGCGGTGTGAACTGAGCTGCAGAGAAAGCACCGCTATGCTGCAAGCGCAATGCAGGACGCTAGCTGCTGGCAAAGATGAAGCTTGAGCGCGCTGGCGCTAATACTGGCTGATGCCCAAACACTCACACAGACGTATTATCAGAGGGAAGGGGTTCTTAATAAGTCAGTCACCAGCCCAAGCATCCATCACCATACATACAGCAGACGTATGAAAATACTAGCGCACATGCGCACTTTTTATAGCGTACGGGACCTGCCGGAAATCTCCAGGTCTCCAAAAGGAGCCAATAGGATCTGGAGCAGGACCTGAGCACCTGACTCCTGACCTCCAATGGGAGCTCGTCCCGTGAGCATGCTCAGAAGATGGCACAAAGGACTTAGCCTCTGGAGATAAATGTGAGAATCTGGATTCCTGCATAGGCATGGTAGAAACTAGATTCCTAACAGTTTCTGCCTCTAGCTCCTCCCTCCTCCATAGTCTTGTTAGCACCAGCTACGAACTTCTATCTCAGTAATGGCAAAATCTATATTCACTGAACACAGATTTTAACCATGAATTTAGAGTGAAATATCAATCCAGGAGTAGAAAGAAACTAATTCCTCTGATAAAATATATCACAAAGTTACTTATTTTCATGTGTACTATTGGTTTATGACATAAAAACATTAAAACAACGGTTACTCTTTAAACATTATTATTTGGAAAGTTCACTGGGACACCACCAGTCTGCAGCTACTTATATGACATTTGACAGAGCTTTACCTGGAGCTAACTTTGGAGTCCAGCTTTTTGGACTATTACTCTGTTAAGAGCTAACCTTGTGAGGTGGATCCTCTAAGCCCAGGTTCGGGTAGGCACATGGATCCCGAGTGTTGATGTAGCAGCTGAAAGGCACTTATGGAGGAAGGATTTTAAGCCCTGGAGTCCACAGACAGACAGGAGAAAGGAAAGTAGGTATGGCGCAAGGATTGAAACTCTGGTGGCTGCAGGTGTAAAGGGGTTAAGTGAGATGTTCAATGATTCTTTGCTAAATGGTACAGCTACATGTTTACATGTATTACCACGCATATGGATTGGTATTGCTACTCCTTTTTGGGTATTACCATTGTTTGTCTTTATGTGTTATTGTTATTATTGCTTTTACTTGCACATAGTTGTGACTTGTTATTTATAGAATAGGGAAAGCGTACTGCTCCCTTTGGACACTAGAGGGGGGCACTCTAGTATGTAGAGCTCTTAGCAGGATAGGGTTAAGTGTAGGAGGGGCTGCCGGGAGTTAAAGTTAGGAGAGAAGGAAGTTATTTCAGACAGGGTCAGGGTGCCCAAAGTCTCCACATGGGCTATAGGCACAAGACAGCTTGGCAGCCATGCAACGTTAAGCAGTGACAACCCAGTTTATCCACGGACATCAATTCAGTGGGTCAGAACAGAAGAGAGTGGATGTTGCGACTCATAGCCTGGGCGGACACTTTTAGGGCGGGAGTCCGATGGAGTGGGGAGCAGAAAGATGCTGTAACTTCGCAGGGAGTGGTACAGATGGGTTGGATGCTTTTCCATACGCAGCCAAACCAGGTGATGGATGATTTCAAGTCTGGGGTGAAACAGGCACAAGAAATTGTCATCATGGAGAGGTTAGGCCAGAAAGAAGCTGGGAAGCAGTCTAAGAATGTCCGATCCAGGCACGTGCTTTACAGAAGCAACAACAGAGCAGAGAGAGTTGAGGAAACAAGTAAAAATGAATGTATAATCTCTGATGTGCCAACTGTGGATATCTTGTGTGAAGTACTGTGGGTCACCTCGAAGAGCGGTCATCGCCACTTGGGAAGTACCCAGGGTGACCCGAACCTGGAGATGCAGGTATGCCGAGCAGTGGATTGCAATTTTCTGTGAGGGAAGGCAAGGACACTGATGCCTTAGTGTCTCTGGCCACAACTATAGTCTTGGCCGACCCTTACACAGGCAGACAGGAGAAAGGAAAGCAGGTAAGGCACAAGGACTTGAAACACTGGAGGCTGCAGGCAGACAGGACGCATGAGAAATCCAAGGCAGTGGCTGGCCAGGAGCAGGTAATGGTGCACAGTAAAACAGAATCAAGAGTCTCTTATTACCAAGACACACAGGTGTGTTTTAGTGGGCTTTATACATGCCTAAGCAGAAAATGACATGAGAGCAAGTTGGGCCACTTGCAAAACCAGGCATGGAGCACAGCAGAGAGCAGCAGCCATAGGGGAAGGTGATGAAGCCCTGCTGAGCCGATGCAGATGTGTAACACATTCTTAATTTGGAAGGATTCCTTGATCAAAAGCCATTGACAAAGTATTCCTTTGTTCAGACCTCCAACTATTAGTTATAATTAGAGTTGAGCGAAACGGGTTGAAAAAATTCAAAAGTCGCCGACTTTCGCCAAGTGCAGTGAAAGGTGAAGATTTTTGCTTTTGTGCAGCAGCGCTGGTGGTGATTAGCCTGCCTTTTAAGGCTAGCTGCATTGCTGTGTGCACACTGGCGTTCAAACTGCTTTTTTAAAAGCAATCCAAATTGTATTGTTTTGTCCTGGTGAGGTAGTGAGCGTTCATTTTTTCACACACCGTACAGCGGTGTACGCTCCTCACACAGTACCGTGTAATGGCTGTTATCACGGACAAATTGAAGCTATCTAAGTGTGTGACTCTGTAAGGAAAAGCCGAGGAGTTTGTCCATTCTTACAGGCCTACACCTTATAGTTTTGTCCGTTTTTCAAACAGTTTAGTATATTTGCTGTTTGATTACTTTCAAAACTAGAGAGAGACAGCGTGTGTCAGTCCGTATACAAAAACATGGAGCTTGACAATTATACATACACCTTACAGCGGTGTACGTGCACGCTCCTCTCTCAGTACCGTGTAACGGCTGTTATCATGGCCAAATTGAAGCTAAGTGTGTGACTCTGTAAGGAAAAGCCGAGGAGTTTGTCCGTTCTTACAGAACTACACCTTATAGTTTTGCCCGTTTTTCAAACAGTTTAGTATATTTGCTGTTTGATTACATTCAAAACTAGAGAGAGACGGCGTGTGTCAGTCCGTATACAAAAACACAGAGCTTGACAATTTTACATACACAGTACAGCGGTGTACGTGCACGCTCCTCTCTCAGTACCGTGTAACGGCTGTTATCACGGCCAAATTGAAGCTAAGTGTGTGACTCTGTAAGGAAAAGCCGAGGAGTTTGTCCGTTCTTACAGAACTACACCTTATAGTTTTGTCCGTTTTTCAAACAGTTTAGTATATTTGCTGTTTGATTACATTCAAAACTAGAGAGAGACAGCGTGTGTCAGTCCGTATACAAAAACACAGAGCTTGACAATTTTACATACACAGTACAGCGGTGTACGTGCATGCTCCTCTCTCAGTACAGTGTGACGGCTGTTATCACGGCCAAATTGAAGCTGTGTGACTCTGTAAGGAAAAGCCGAGGAGTTTGTCCGTTCTTACAGACCTACACTCTAGGGAGATTCCAATTCTGCCCAATTCTATATACACCTTGTATTTTGTCATACACTAGGCAATTTCTGCCGGTCACATTGCGGTGTTATAGACACAGGGCCTGACAGAATCCAACTGTGTCCTGAAGTGTAGAGAGATTCCAATTCTCCACAGTCCTCTATCCACCTTTATTACACCATCCAGAATCTTCCTGTCACATTGCGGTGTAAAATAAACAGGGCCTAACAGAATCCAACTGTGTCCTGAAGTCTACAGAGATTCCAATTCTCCACAGTCCTCTATCCACCTTTCTTACACCATCCATAATCTGCCTGTCACATTGCGTTGTAAAATAAACAGGGTCTGACAGAATCCAACTTTGTCCTGAAGTCTAGAGAGATTCCAATTCTCCACAGTCCTCTATACACCTTTCTTACACCATCCAGAATCTGCCTGTCACATTGCGGTGTAAAATAAAAAGGGCCTGACAGAATCCAACTGTGTCCTGAAGTCTAGAGAGATTCCAATTCTCCACAGTCCTCTATCCACATTTATTACACCATCCAGAATCTTCCTGTCACATTGCGGTGTAAAATAAACAGGGCCTGACAGAATCCAACCGTGTCCTGAAGTCTAGAGAGATTCCAATTCTCCACAGTCCTCTATCCACCTTTCTTACACCATCCATAATCTGCCTGTCACATTGCGGTGTAAAATAAACAGGGCCTGACAGAATCCAACTGTGTCCTGAAGTCTAGAGAGATTCCAATTCTCCCCACTACTATATACTCCTTGTACCTTGTTTTACAGTACCATATAGTTGGTGGATTTTTGGGTACATTTTTTCCAAAAATGAGGAAGTGTGGAAGAGGGCGGGGGTTGGCAGCTGGTAATGATAGTGTTGGTGTTGGTGGTCGATCTGCTGGTAGTGGCAAAAGCAAAATAGCACCTAATGCAGGAGGTGCTGAGCCTGCGTCATCATCTGGCTCCACAAGGCCTCGAAGGCTCCCTTTTCTGGGAGTAGGTAAACCGCTTTTAAAGCCGGAGCTTCAAGAACAAGTTTTGGCTTACATTGCTAACTCAGCCTCCAGCTCTATAGCCTCCTCTTCTGAAGTTTTAAAAAATAAAAGCACTGAGTCATCATTAGAGGCTCATGTTCATGAACCACACCTTTCCTTGTGTCCTTCACCCCAACCAAAATTGAAGGATGCGGCAGGCCACACTACAGATTACTCCATGGAGCTGTTTTCACATACCATGCCTGGATTATCAAGTCAAATCGTGAATTACCCAGTCCAAGATGAATCTGACATGGAGTGCACTGATGCACAGCCACTGATAGATGATTCTGCTGGTACATTCACTCAGAGCACTACATTGTCCTCGCAGTGTACTGAGCCAGAATCTGACCCTGATGAAACTCAGGTGCCCCTTCCCGCATACTATACCACCATACACGGTGACACAGAGGAAGGTGCACATGACATTGAAGAGGAGGTGATGGATGACCCAGTTGTTGACCCAGATTGGCATCCATTGGGGGTAGAGGGTGCCGCTGCCAATAGCTCAGAAGAGGTGGAGGAGCATCCGCAGCGGGCATCGACATCGCAACAGCTGTTATCTGGCAGGCCCAGAGCAGTTCAAAAACGGGTTACAAAAACCAAAAGAGTTGCAGGAGAGCTTGGCCAGACGGTCAAAATAGCACAGCGTGCAAGGCCTCAAAATGTCTTCCATAGTAGGAAGAGTGCAGTGTGGCACTTTTTTGAACAAAATCCTAATGATCAGGCAAAGGTTATCTGTAAGAAGTGCGCAAAGACCTTTAGCCGAGAGAAAAATCGGAGAAATTTGAATACCAGTTGCATGCTAAGACATTTAACCACCATGCACTTGCAAGCGTGGACGGATTACCAAAACTCACGTACCACATGTGCTACTGTTCCCAAAGAAGGTAGTCAGCAACGCTACATTGTTTCCCCCACTGTAAGTCCACCGGTTAGCACACCACCACCAGCAAATGTTGAGTTGTCGTCGCAAGGGCAGATCAGTCAGGGAATCACACTGTTATTGCAATGAAAGACTGAATCTAGGCCATCAGAAAGAACACCAACTCCATCACCATCATCAACCCTCTCTCAGTCCGCCATGTCCACCGCTAGTTCCACCATATGCAGGTTTCAGGTCCAGCTCACCCTACCAGAGACTATGAGTAGGACAAGAAAGTACTCATCCTCTCATCTGCGTACACTGGGTTTGAACGCCCACATTGACAAACTAATCTCGTTAGAGATGATGCCCTATCGGTTGGTTGAAAGCGCAGCTTTCCGCGAACTCATGGCCTACGCAGTACCACGCTATGATCTACCCAGTCGCCACTTCTTTTCTCGCAAAGCCATCCCAGCCCTCCACCATCATGTGAAAGACCGCATTGTCCATGCACTCAAGCAATCAGTGAGTGGAAAAGTGCACCTCACAACTGATGCATGGTCCAGTAGGCATGGCCAGGGCCATTACGTGTCCATCACTGCGCACTGGGTTAATGTGGTGGATGCAGGGTTCACAGGGGACAGCTGTGATGGCACAGTGCTGCCTAGCCCACGGTATAGGAAACAGTTGGCTGTAGGCGTTCGACCCTCCTCCTCCTCCAGAAGCGAAAGCTCGTCCACAGAGCACAGTCGCACGAGCACTGCATTCACAGCTGACAGTGGTGCACATGATGTGTCTCACTATCGATCAGCTAGTGGAAAGCGTCAGCAGGCTGTGTTGCAGATGATGTATTTGGGCGACAGACACACGGCGGAGGTACTGGCCGACTACTTTCAGTGACAAACTGAGTCATGGCTGGGCAGTCTACATCTTGAGGCAGGCAAGGTAATTAGTGATAACGGCCGGAATTTTGTGGCAGCCATAGCCCTTTCAAAACTCAGACACATACCTTGCTTGGCTCACACCTTGAACCTGGTGGTGCAGTGCTTCCTCACTAACTATCTGGAGTTAACAGGCCTGCTCCATAAGGTTCGAAGACTGTGCTCGCACATCCGCCGGTCGCCGGTACACTCCTGTCGCATGCAGAAGCTGCAGCGATTGCGCCACCTTCCCAAGCACTGCCTAATTATCGACGTTGCAACAAGGTGGAACTCCACCCTGCACATGATTGAGCGGCTGTGCGAACAGAGGCAGGCCGTAATGCATTTGAGGGAGGATACATGGGCAGGCATTTTGAGGGCAGACATGGAGTTGACAAGTGTGCAGTGGTCGAAGCTGAAACACCTCTGTAAAGTCCTTCAATGTTTTGAGGAATGCACACGGCTGGTAAGGGCAGACGACGCCATCATAAGCATGAGTATCCCACTTATGCGTCTGCTCATGCAAAGTTTGACGCACATCAAGGAGCAGGCGTCTGCAGCCGAGGATGATGAGGAAGAGGAGGAGGGAAGCCTTGATGACAGTCAGCCATTGTCTGTTCAGGGAACTGTCGTGGACAAGGTGGAGGAATAAGAGGAGGAGAAGGATGATGATGGGGATGATTATTTAGGGGAGGATGCTTCTCGTGGGACAAGAGAAAATGTTGGCGAGGCAAGGTCTGGTACTGGGTTTGTGCGTGACTGGAGGGATGTGGATTTGCCAGAAAGTGCTCCTCCACCCAGCACTCGCAGTGCATCATTGATACCGGGAACATTTGCCTTGCAGATCCTAAAAAGGGACCCCCGCATTGCCAAAATGATGAACGATGATGACTACTGGTTGCCCAGCATCCTGGATCCACACTATAAAGGCAAATTCCAAAACATCATGCCACAGGAGAACCTTGACCTAATATTGGCTAACAAACAAGCAACTCTGGTAAACCGATTGGTTGAGGCATTCCCAGCACACAGCAGTGGTGATGGTTCTCACACGAGCCGTAGGGGCCGGGGGCAACTTGGAAGAGTTCTTGGTGGTGCACACATCAGAAGTGGCATTGGAGACAAGGGTTTCATGACCATGTTGTGGACTGATTTTTCAAGTCCCGCTCACACGACTGGTAATACTGCATCAATTGAAAGTGACAGGAGACAGCACTTGTCAACTATGGTTACAAACTACTTTTCCTCCCATATCGATGTTCTCCCTCACAGGTCATTCCCATTTGACTATTGGGCAGCTAAACTGGACACCTGGCCTGAATTGGCACAATATGCCTTACAGGAGCTCGCTTGCCCAGCTGCAAGTGTGCTATCGGAAAGAGTCTTCAGTGCTGCTGGATCAATCCTGACAGAAAAAAGGACCTGTCTGTCGACCCAAAATGTAGATGATCTAACCTTCATTAAAATGAACCATTCATGGGTTTCCAAGGATTTAGTCACACCTTACCCTGATGACACATAGGTTGACAGAAAAATGGCTTTCTTTGGTCCGCCTCTTCCTGGAACTTGACCAATTTCACCTTTATCAGCAGGTGAATGTCCCACATCAACATATGCCATTTTGTAAACCTCCCTAACTGGGCTGCCTCCTCCCCCCCATGGCTGGGGTCACCACCTAGCGCACGCAACCGTGCGAGTGCCGTTGCCCTGGACAGGTGGGTGGGCCGACTCTTGGGTGCGGGCACTGGCATAGGGTCCCTCATAGTGCAATCAAGTGTCTCTGATGGTGGGGGTGCACACCCGCCATCAGACACACCGCCATACTATGAGGGGCCCAGCGCCAGTACCGACGCCCACGAGTGGGCCCCCTTGCTTGGGCAGGGCCCCAGCATTTGCAATGTTTACCTCTCCCTGCTCCTCCACTGTGTAGTCTGGGCTGTCAAATCCTTCACTGGGACTGCCACTACAAATTTGGTGAACTGATAGAAGATGATGGTTAAGACGTAGCTATGCCCTGTCCCGCTGGCCGGGATCAAGCTTCAGATGATCAATGGCTTCCATTTCTTATGGATGTCAACTCACAATGAGATGCAGTGGTGGTTTCTTATTAGCTTTCACAGTTTTCCTACCCACAGACATGTGACATAAAAGCACACATTTTTAAATGTGCCCTCTCATGCCAATCCAAATGAATCGCCTACAGCCTGTGGCTTCTGTCTTTTGCACTCCAAAGTTACGTGACAGAGCATGATAGGCAGTGAGCACCATGTTTACATCTCTCCCTGTGATCAAAATTATATGGATATGAGTAATGGCGATGGGATCAACGGTACTGCGATACAGCAACACTTTCTTCACAAAGAAAGGTTTTCGCTATCTCCACACACTAATTAATTGAGGGTCTACATCGCCTCTGAGAATTGTGACGGAAGTTTATCCCGTGAATAGGAATTCCTAGATTTCTGCAATCACTAGAATTTATGTCAGTAATTGTATGCATCTCATTTCCTATTGCGGAGAGTCTGGACTGTCTTACTGAGACAGAAATATATATGAAGATTTAAAAATGCCACCAAAAGTGTATACTGGTGTACGCTTCAAATACATTTCCTTTTTTCTACTTTTTAGATTGTTGTCTAATCCATACTGAGAACATGGAGATTTTAAATATTTAAACTATGCTATATGTACCTGCTATCCAGTGATAATGTACCCTTTCTCAACTTTGTACAAGCTGGTCAAATCTATACTGGGCCTGAGACCGTTTGAGCCTGCCTCCTGATCTATAGACATAGGTTTTTAATGTGTAAACTATGCTATACATACCTGTAATCCGGTGATACGTTACCCTTTCTCACCTTTGTCCAATCACGTCTAATCCATACAGGACCTGAGACCGTCTGAGCCTGCCTCCTGTTATATAGACATAGGTTTTTAATGTGTAAACTATGCTATACATATCTGTTATCCAATGATACGGTACCCTTTCTCACCTTTGTCCAATCACGTCTAATCCATACTGGACCTGAGACCGTCTGAGCCTGCCTCCTGTTATATAGACCTACGTTTTTAATGTGTAAACTATGCTATACATACCTGTTATCCAGTGATACGGTACCCTTTCTCACCTTTGTCCAATCACGTCTAATCCATACTGGACCTGAGACCGTCTGAGCCTGCCTCCTGATATATAGACATAGGTTTTTAATGTGTAAACTATGCTACATATATACGTGTTACCCGGTGAAACTGTACCCTTTATCAACTTTCTAGAATCTTGTCGAATCCATACTGGGCCTGAGAACGGCTGCCGAGCTGTTAAGCAAGCTACAGCAACTGTGGTTTGGACACGTAATTTTTTGCATTTTTTCAGGAATGCCGGTTAGGCCTAATTCAGGAATTGCGGTTGACCTGCACTTACTGGGAAATCATTGTTCGTGGGGAATAATTGGAATCACAGATCCCCATCACTAACGGTGTTCTGCTGGTTATCTGCACCTGTAGGCGACAAAAGCTAGTCCTTTCAGTGTAGCGCGCATGCAGCCCCGGACATGTAACGCCATGATAGACCATGATAGTGCCAGAGCCTCGCGTATCCCTCTAGTAAGCTTGACGCGTACCGCGGGGGCATGCCGGAGTCTCGTTCGTTAATGGAATAAAGCTGACAAATTGCTAGCACAACTACAAACGGACATACCACACCACACACACAATCGACAAAGCTTTCAATGTGTGCATCTTTTCTTGAGGTGGCATGGTTGTGGTTTCCCAGGTGGAGTCCAATTAAGCCGCAGGCTTCACTCCTGGTGGTGCCCTTTTGGACATTCCTTTAAGGTTCAGCTTTGCAATCATACTGCCCCCGGAAAGCAAACACTTTGCCTTCATGGATGCTGTTTGGAGGTTCGTGGGAATAACGCCGCCCAATCACCAGTTGGCATAATTTATTGGTGGGAAGTCCGACGATATATGATCGTGTGCAATTTCCGAATTTTTTTTTTTGGTTGGTATTTTACATTTTTATTCCAGCCTTTCTTGACTTCATAAAGGAATGACAAGCCTATATCTGTGTCTCCTCCACCTCCTCCTTTTACTCCTCCACCTCTTTTCTAAATGTAGTTGCCCTTTTCCATATGTAATTTTTGTCCTCTGAGCATTTTCTCTGCTTTGGGACACCTTTTAAGGTGTTTTGTAATTGTTTTCTATGTGTTTGTATGTGTTTTCCTGCCATTGTTTTCAATGGGGTTCGACGAACATTCGACGAACTTGCCTCCTGTGTGACGAACCAAAACACTAGCGTGGTGGCTCAACACAACTCCTGATATATAGACGTACATTGTTAATGTTTAAACTATGCTATATATACCTGCTATCTGATGATACTGTACACTTTGTCTACTTTTTATATTCTTGTCTAATCCATACTGAGCCTGTGAGCGTCTGTGTGTGACTGATGGAATAGATGTGGAGATTGACAATTATCCTTTGACTGAATAGAGCTGTACATTTCTGATACAGTGCCATATATCTGATGTTATTTTGTGTCTATTTTGTGCAAAATTTTTAAGTTTGGTGGAAGTGGACGTGGGCACGGGGGGCCAGCTGGTGATGATGGTGGTGGTGCATCTGCTGGTAGTGGCAAAAGCACAATATCAGCTAAGGCAGGAGGTGTTAAGCCTGTGTCATGGTCTGGCTCCGGAATGCCTGGAATGATACCCTTTCTGGGAGTAGGTTAACCGCTTTTAAAGGCGGAGCATGAGGAACTGGTTTTGGCTTACATTGCCGAAACAGACTCCATCAAATATGCCCGCCTCTTCTGAAGTTTCAAAAAATGCAAGCACTGAGTGGTCAAGTGCTGGCTCCTGGTCAGGAAGAACCCCTTTCCTTGTGTCCTGCACCCCCACCCAAACTGAATGAGGCAGCAGGCCACACTTCACATTAGTCCATGTAGCTCTTTCTATCATACCATGCCTGGGTTATCAAGTCAAATCGTGAATTCCCCAGTCCAAGATGAATCTGACATGGAGTGTGGGTGGCCAGCCAGGGCAGTGGGGTTAATCGGTACCGGGCCAGTGTCTCACAGGGATGTGTCACGGTGGTGGTGACCCGTTCCGTGGCCCTGGGCATCCATGCAATGGGGTGAATTACGTTTATAGGTGAATGATACGTGACGCCACCTCTGGTTTCTGATTAGATTGACCAGCTCTGCAGTATCGCTTCTGTGGGACAGATGTTGTGGTGCAGCTAAGATGTAGAAGACCTGCACAAGTAGGGCCGTAGTCGCAGGGCAGATGAAAGAGTTGGGAGATGATGTGCAGTGCAGGATGTAGCAGAGCCGGGCACCAGGCGCAGGAGAAAGATGGCAGACACAGTCGTGCAGTTCCTTTACCTGTACTTGGTAGGTGCTGCCGAGGACCCAGAGTACAGATGGAGAAGGAGCTGGTCAGCCTGGAAGCCAATTTGGATTTCTCTCTCTGCAGATAGGTAGTGTGGCCTCCGTTCTAGCGCTTATCTGAGGTACTCGCAGTGCTGAGTTCAATGAAGTTCCTCCTGTTGACTCTCTTTTGGGACTTTCTCGTATGGCTGGCAGCCATAGCCTTTTCCTTCTGGCTCACACACGTCGATGCTGGGGCCTCCGAGCCTCAGTTGGGTACAGAGCATTTACAGCTGCTACTTCCTCCGGATTCTGCTGCAGGAGCGTCAGTGTCCCTACAAACTCGGAGACCGGAATCCGGACCATGCGCTCCAGCTAGGAGTGAGCCTTAACTCTGCTCATCCTCCAGCTCCCCTTCTCACATCCACACACTTCCCCTTCCCTGCACAGAATGGCCTAACTTACCTCTTCCCGACCACAGAGAGCAGCTCCTCAGCAGTCATGTTCAGAGGTCTCCCTGCTGGCGTGGAGTGGGAAATGTGTTGTGTGTTGGTTTAACTGCTAGAGAGATCCTTCGTTGCTCCCAAGCATGACATCACACTCCCTAGGAGGAAGGTAATGCCACTGTGGCGACCGTACTTCTGGGGACACCACAAGTGCACTGATGCCCAGCCACTGCTAGATGATTCTGCTGGTACATTGACCCAGACTACTACATTCCCCTCACACTCTACACAGCCAGAATCTGACCCAGAGGAAACTCAGGTTCTCCTTCCCGCATACTATACCACCTTACACGGTGACAAAGAGGAAGATGCAGATGAAAGTGCAGGTTCCTTGAGCTGGTGGGGGGCATACTCATGGGTGACGGCACTGGCACAGGGCCCCTCATAGTACGCAAAAGTGTCTCTGCCGGGCCCACCCGCCGTCAGACACACCGCCGTACTATTAGAGGGGCCCTGTGCCACTGCCGTCGCCAACGAGTGGGCCCCCCTGCTTGATCAGGATCACAGCACTTGCAAAGTTGAAATACTTACCTCTCCCTGCTCCACCGCCATGACGTCTTCCGCTTTTCCTGACAGTGATAGTCTGATCAGAGAGCGCAATGACATCACGTCTGTACGCCCTCTGCCTAAACAGCCAAGTGCAGTGAGATGGACGATGGGGACGACGAGGAGTCCAGACAAGTACATGGATTCCCTAGCAAGGAGACTTATTTAATTGTTTTCAATGTTGGGACAGCAATTTTTGGGGAGCACTATACTCTGCAGAATGATATATGGGGCCCACCGTACACTGGAGCATTCCAAAGGTGGACATCAGACACTGGAGCAGCATTTACAGGGCCCATTATACACTAGAGCCTTAGAAATGGGGCCCATTATGTTTGGAGCATTATTTGGGCCTATAAGACAGTGCAGCTTCATCCATGGGGACCAACATATACTGTAGCATTATGTGGAGCTCATCATATACTGTTTCAAACATTATATGGGACCAATGATTCTGTATGGAGAAAGATATGTATAGCGCACTATGTGGTGGCCATAATACTGTATGGAGTAATATACTGTCCGTTTTTGGACCTATTAAAAATGGATATCAGTCATATGATGTAAAAAGTGAAGTATTTTTCATTGTACTATGCCGCTATTTCTCTGGGGTATCGGAGCATCATGAGTTGTGGTATGTGTTAAAGGGGCGCTCTTTGGCCCAGGGCACATGAAAACCTTGAGCCAGCCCTACCCCCCCACAAATTTAGCCAAATAACCCCCATTTTTCAGTGTGTAACTAGTATTATGAAGTAAATTAAGATTGAAAAGCTTCAGTAATCAGAATTGATGTTTTTGGCATTCAAAAGTGCACTGTAGGTGTGTTTCCTGGCCTCCACTCCCTGCCGACTTTGCTTCCCCTTTGACTTTCATTGGGTTTCGTGTTTCAGTCGGCCTTTGACTTTTCACGATAATCGGCCGATTTCCTTCGACCCGACTTTTGCGATAGTCGGGTTTCATGAAACCTTACTTGACCAGAAAAAAGGCAAAGTCTCTCATCTCAAGTTATAATCTGTGAGAAAACTCACAGTAAGTTTTGAATTTCCCAGCAGCACTCCCAGAGGTGAAGGTAGGAATTACACACTGCATGTTCATAACTATAGTTTGTTAGTGTAATGTAGGATAGAAAGGGTGCTTCAGAGTGGGAGAAGCTTTGTCCTGGTTGTAAAATGGATACAAGAGATGAAAATCCTGAACAGAGGACACCATTCTTTCATAGGGTACATGAAAATGGGTTTTCCAAACTGATTAACTATGGTAATACACATTTGGATTTTGAGTAAATGTCAAATGCTCATGTTTGAATAAAGGTGTATTGTTAGCTTCTGCCATAAACTCCTATTGAAAGTCAAATCCCCACAGATACAAGATCCATAATAGCCATTAAATGCTGGTAATATCAATAAGATTCTTTAAGGGAATCGCCTATGTTCCTGGGGTTTTATTGTTATGTTAGAAAATGAAAAGGTTGGTCCCATGTCTATTTAGGAACACATCGCTGCCCATCCTGATTGCTTGGGCACAGGCTCTCCTGTATGATTGATTACTCAGACCAGAGGGATTGGTGCAAAGCTGGACCAAACTGTGCACTGTAAGCACGATGGCGCGGAAGCTGGCCTGGAGCAGGAGCTAACCGTGCACTCCAGAGATCCTGGACAGCTTTAGTAAAGTGCTTACAAGCTGTATTGGAAATAACTAATAAGCATTATTTATTGCGCTTACTCATATAACGCCATCATATTCCGCAGCGCTTTAGAGATGACATCATCGCTGTCCCCATTGGGGCTCACAATTTACATTCCTATCAGTATGTCTTTGCAGTGTGGGAGGAAACTGGAGAACCCAGAGAAAATCCAAACAAACATGGGGAGAACATACAAACTCCTTGCAGATGTTATCCATGGTGGGATATGACCCCAGGACCGCAGCGCTGCAAAGCAACAATGCTAACCACTGAGCCGCCATGCCATATAAAATCTTTGTCTTGTTCTTTAGGCAGCGAGCTATAAAACAGATCAACAAGTGATCACTGAGCCATATGACATCCTATAGCATTTGTGCACTGCTCCTCTGCCGGAGGGGGCAAAATCCCCTATAGATCTACTACCATCAATTCAGACTGATGGGAGATGAGAGCCCCAGAAATATTGCACGTTCCCCTTAACTATAGTTCTTCTAAAAATGTTGAAAATTATTTCATAGTCTATAATTCACCAAGAAAAAAAAAAAAGACAGAAAAAGAAAATCTGTTGTAAATGTATCTAAATGTGTTTTGCGGCGATTGAGCCTGTTTAGTGATGTATCTCCTCAATGCCGCAATGCAGAAAATGGCTCTTATAAATAATTATGACGGCAATCCTAATACTCATTTAGAATTACTATATGACATTTATGCCATACTGTCGAGGCCATCAACTGTCCTAATCCTGTTCTCAGTAATCGCTGTGACAGCTCTGCCAACACCAGGGGGTTCTCCTAAAACCGGAGCAGCCGCCCATCAATCTTTGATCTATGCTAGGAATCAGCGTGGTACCATATTAATGCTTGTTGCTGCAATCCACCTCAGACTATTTGTATAGAAAAATACATTGTGCATTTGCCAAAAATGATTAAACAGTATATGCATTACATCTGCCATCCGATACAGCAATAACACGTCAAGTTTCTTTCTGTTCGGCTCTTCCAATGCAACTGGCAGGACTCCATGGCGGTCCCATCTCCTGTAATGTCGCAAGTACCACGGGGATGCAGACAACCTTTTTGCCCTACTCCTTAGTTGCAAATAACTTTTTTTTCAATTTTTTTTGCAGCTTCCAACTCATTTACCTCTAATTATCCTGAAAAGTTTGCCAAAAAAAAAACCTGAGCTTATATAACAAGGTAATGTCAACAATGAAAAACTGCATGATAAAATCCTATCCAAAAGTGAAAAATGCTAATTTTGTCTCATTTAGCAGCTGGATACAGAAATGCTCATTAGTTTTAAGAGGGTTAATCTTTTTAACTTTTGCATATTGATATACCAATTATGCCTAATTGTACAAGAGGCATCCGTCAAGGTAATAGTGCAGAAACACATGAAAGTTATTAAGTATATCCCAACATGTAATAAAGTAGGTGTTAATTGGTAGCTGAGTTCTGCAGGCTATTGAGGTGGATAATTCATTGCGAAATGGATCACTTGTAATTTCTCGACATAATTCCTTTTTGCAGCCTCACGCTGTGATGTTTTCATGCTTGTCAAAAAACAACGGCAGCCGGGTGCCTTTTGTTAAACACAGGCAATAAAATATGTTTGGCTTCATTAAATATACTTAACTTTTCAACTTTTTGAAAGGTATTTGTCCCGGTCAACTATTGCTGTCAATAATAGAGCAACACCTAGAAAATGGGAATGAACAATGGCGGGAATGAACAATGGCGGACTCAAAGTCCGTGCAACCAATAATGTATTCTTGAACGACAACCAGCATAAAATGGAAATTTTCGAACATTTTTCTATATTCAGAGCCTTGGACTGTTGTGTTTGACGAAGTTGTTCAATACTGAAAACTGTTTTAAAATTGAACCCTTGGTGGTTCTGAAAAAAAAAAAAAAACACATACAGACCCCCAACACTTCTCAGTAGCAAGATTGCCAACTGTCCAGAAATTCCAGGATTGTCTGTAAAATTAGAGCAATTCTTTGCTGTGACGGTAAAAATGTATATATGATTTTTTTGAAACGGAAGACACTTTACTAGATTATTTTACAATTTGCATTGAATGCAGCTGATGTCTTAATATCAGAATTTGGGGATGTAGAATTGTATCCCTTAATGATTTTTTTAATGGTTTTCCAATGTGTCTGTAAAAAGTATAGTCTGCCCCTAATTTTTTGATAAGCAGCACAGAAAAATTAAAAAGTCAAGCTGGCAACCCTGCTCAGTACTGGCGCTGGTAGTTCCTCTTATTTTGGCTGCAATGGACATGTTTCATTCTGAACTGTAAGAGGAAGCTAGATTCAGTCTCTTCCAGGTCAGATGTAATGTAGCTGTCATCTAATGCCCCCCATCAAAAGAAGATGGCAGGAACCCCAGGTAGGGTCACTGGCAGTAAAGCTGCATACACTCATCCATGTGCTGTCTATTTTTTTTCTTGTACAGCACACTGACCCATAGTGTTTCATAGTTCCATACACACATGACTTTTAAAAATGGATCCATGATTCCGATCTGTGAGACTCAGAGCAGGTCCTATTCTTATCCATTTCTCTGACTTTCACTTATTGGAGTCCGCGCACTGACGCTGGCAGTCTCTTTACTGAGCGACACAGGATCACTACAACCTGGTTCTGTACATGGCTTCAGCCACACACTGCTGAAACTTCCTGCTATCAGCTCCCTTATGTCACCTCTTCCTTGTTTATGCCACATCAGAGTCATCCGGGGGTAACGGGTAATATTAACACCATAAACTATATACATAGGATAATCTAAAAGCAGGGACATATTCACATTGGCAAAACATATTGCTGTAAGGCTTACCTCCCTCTTACATGATAGTACTAAATGAGTCATAAAGGATAGTGATGTTGCATTCACATTTTGGTTCTGTAGCTTGGGAGTGGTTAAAATATCCATTTGTGCCACAGAAGAAGATGAATGATGAGTTAATGACGGGGCCCTGCTACGAATTGTATATTAGGCCGAAGAGCAGATCTAATAAATTAATTACAATTACCATTGCAGAAACTCTGAACTAAATGAAGTAGACTCTTCACCTGGTGTCTGAGGTCCTCACAAAGACTATTCAGTCTAATACTATGAGTGCATTTTTCTAGTTGGCTTATTTCTTCTGCAAAAGACTCATGACATGTAAAGATTTAGTGTCAGAAGAATAAGATTCTGTGCTAAGCAAATTCTCACAATGGGCTCTACAACTTGTGGACCTATGGAGAAAACTGGGAGTCCTTGATTATAGTTTAACATGTACAGTTATTAAAAGTAGACCTGAACATGGTCAGTACAGCTGGGGGACAAGCGCTCAACACTAGTGTCTTCTGGTTGGACTAAGATGCGCAGTCCAGTTCAAGTTTGCCAACACTCAAAAAGTCACTGTTGGGGACATTATGTGGTGCACCTTGTATAACATGTATTCTTTTTTTTCACAAACTCAACATATTGGAATACTGTATATTAGTAACAATGTGCGCTCTTACCGGCTTTGTGGCTTCTGAGGGATCAATAAGGACCATAGATTTGCTCTGGCTCAGCCGTTCATGTTGTGAATTGGCACTTTTGATCCTCATCTGTACAGCACCCGCATTTCGTAAAGTTGGTGGTTTCTCTTGTGGGGATTGCGGTGGTTCCTTTAGATAAAAAAAACCCAGATATAATAATAGCAATTAAATAATATGACTCTTAAAAAAAATCAATATTTGTATATTTGGTGTCAGAGACACCGCACTGCACTTGCTCATAGAGCCAGTGCGCGTGTCCTGAGTACAGAAGCAGTGCTGAAAGTTACCTGGGGAGCGGGGCAGCAGAGGTGACCATGCGTGCTTCAAGCTAATAGTGTCAGGGTCCAGTCAGCGCTGGAAGGTAAAGAGGCATAGGACCTGCGGACACTGAAAATGAGTAAGCTTGCACGGGACATATGGTCATGTGACTGCAAGGGGGCGGGGCTTAGCGTCCTGTATTCAGATAGGACAGGACACCATACAACAACTCAGAGTCAGGCAAAACAGAGATCACAGCAGTACGGGCAAACGAGGCACAGGAGGGACAAACAGACGGGTAGTCAGACAGAGCCAAAGGTCATACACAAGAGGGCGACGTGGTACCAAGGGGACGAGCAGAGAGGAGTCGGGTCACAAGCAGAGAGTCATACACGAGAGGTAGCGCAGTACAAGAGGGTCAGGCAGAACTCGTAACAGGGACAGAACCAAATCAAAACCACACAAGCAAGCAAGATATCAGGCACAAGGCACACGTATACAAGAGGTCACTTAACTCAGCCGAGGGCAGGAGTATAACTGACACCGGACCCAGGTCCAGTGAGCACTAAATAGCCTCCTGCTGCCAGAGAGAGGCAGCACAATTAACCCATAGTATAACCAGGACGGGTCAAAGCGAAATCCCTTCCTGGATCATGACATTTGGGTTATTACCGGGAACTAATTAAAATGTATGGCATAGAGATTGGATGAGTGCAGTAAAGGCACGAAAGAAGCAGTATTCTCACTTCAGAAGCCCTAATTTTAAGGCTCCCTGTTCCAGTTGGATCTCAAAAAACAGAATTCATGGAAATAGAGAGCTACATCCAAAACTCTCAGTAAACCGGTGTTCTATTCTACACTGAGACAGCGGCCAACAGATGTGTAACTCGGTTGGCGCAAATCTGGAGTCAAAATAAAGGCTCTCTTATGGGTGAGATGTTTCTAGAACTGGAGACATAGTTTTCTTTCTTCTAGATGGAAGCATTACCTATAAGAGTCTCTAAATGTGCTGTATCTGTACAATGAGAGTCAGTACCTCTGGAACGTGCCCCTTAATATTATCCAATATCCTTTGGAAACACATCAGCACATCAATTTTTAAATGCAATCTTCTATGTGCTACAAAGTTTTATTGTGCATCTCTAGTGCACATCTAGGGCCTTTCACACCACTATGTTGATATTCTTAAAAAATGTATATGGTATGGATAACTTCTATCCATATCCTCATGTAATGGCCAGCTTGCAATACTACGTTGTCTGGCTGATTGTAACTTCCCCAAATTGGCTCCTTTGATAAGATTGATTATCCTGTATATTTCACTTTCCACAATGGGAGGTGACAGGTGCTACTTACTGATGTGGTGTTGGTCGGACACTTGACAGGTCTTATGCATGGTCCTATTAAGTAGCATAAGAAGCATGCACCGTAACGGCCTAGCACACAGCAGACCCAAGACCACATCAGTAGTGCCTTAGACCACGGATGAGGAAGTGAGAAGTCTGGAATTATAACCCTTCAAATGTATGTAAACTGCATTACCAATATTGGCGTCAATTAATGCAGATGTAACAGAGATAAGGGATTGTGTCTTTTTTGTAAAATATTAAATAGTAAAAAAGTTTTATCTCTTTTGCAACCACAGAAAACATATTGGAATATACGTTAAGCTGGTCTGTTACATCTGTACATGCATACAATGGATGCAACAATGGATGACGGTGACAGAGGCTTTATATTGTTATATTGCACCGTGCTCATCAACCTTCATTAGGACTTATTATTGTGGTTTAGGTGGAGTTACTGTACCTTTATGTCTGCCTCGCTGCATGCAGAGTTTCACTCTTTGTCACGATACCTTTCCCACCACAAATACGTCTATATCTGTCTCATTATATAAATCGTTTCTCTTTCAGTCATTAAACTGTTCAGGTCTCCTATTCGTCGTGTTCTCACTCTTACTACAGA
The DNA here is from genome assembly GCF_039654945.1 of Dendrobates tinctorius. NCBI lineage: Eukaryota > Metazoa > Chordata > Amphibia > Anura > Dendrobatidae > Dendrobates > Dendrobates tinctorius. The sequence goes on along the minus strand of NW_027361810.1, from coordinate 19,767,801 downwards.
CCCCATATAACGGTGACCTTACCCTTTGTGAACATTCTACTGTTGATTCATTGTGCCATCATTTGTAACAAAAGGAGGTTTGGAAGAACTAACATAGCAGTCGTCTGCGACTTGTGGTTCACCAGCAGATAAACTACATCACCCATAATGCTGAGAGTTGTAGTTGTAGGAGGAGCTGTCCCCGCTGTGTGCCCGGGCCAGAACCAAGGGGGCTGTCACCAAGGTTCCTAGGGAAACTGTTTCCGGGTGACAGAAATAAAGGACGGTACACAGAGAGTTCCAGAAAGGTTGGGGGAGGAGCCAGTATAAAAGGAACTGAGGACGCCAGGAATGGTGAGTCAGCAGAGCAGGAGAGAAGGAGGAAGGAAGCCAAGAAGCGCCAGAGAGCCAGAGCAAAAGCCAGAGCCAGAGGGGAGCGGGGAAAGCAACGACCAGAGACTGCAGGGAGACTCACCGCAGGCAGAAGGGAGACGCCGGCCATCCAGCCACCCTCCTAGCGGCCTGTCCGCTGCTGCCCACGGCCGCCACCGCCCGACTACAGCCCGCGGCTGCAGCCTGTCTGCTGCTACCTGTGGCCACTGCCGCCCCACTCCAGTCCGGGGTTGCGGCCTGCCCGTTACCGCCCACAGTTACCGATGCTTCACTTCAGCCCATGGCTGCAGACTGTCTGCTGCCGCCCGCGGGTCCTGTCGCTCCACTCCAGCCCACGGCTCTCACGGCAGTGGCTTGTTCGCCACCACTGGAGGCCGCCGCGGCCCGTCCCCGGCCTGTGGCTGTGGTCTACACCTCCCAGTCCTCAGGCTACACCATATCGCCTCCGACGGGAGGTGCTACGCAGAGGAACTCCCCAGGGGCCTGCTGAGCCCCCACCCGGCCTGGGCGTAGGAACGCCCTAGGCATCCCCCAGATCCTCGTCGGCTTGGCCAATCGGCTGAGAATCCGAAGCATCGCCGACCACCATGCTACGGATGCCAGAGAGGATAAGTGACACGTTGTAGTTAAGAACCCTGGACCCGTAGTCGGCCAAACCGCGGCCCTATAGTTAACGGTCTTTGCCGGGTTAGTCGTGTTCGCGTTACTGGTGTATTCTTGTTTCATTCCCTGCGAGGATAACTATTGTTAGCTTGTTAGGTTGCTCAAGATAGCCCTAAAGGCATCTATATATATATAAAAGTTACATCTTCAGTTCATCCCGTCTCCCGTCTCGTGACTGCATCCTGCGTACCTGCCAGTACTACATAGTTATGCAATAGTTGGAGTCTTGGTTTGCAGGCCACAACTTTACAGTACAGATTAAATATTTTAGTGTCGCATTGGTGGAAACTATATCAGCAATGCTGACTGATGAGGATGTAGGGAAAGTAATGCAAAAACTTTATGGCTACTGTGCTTGACACCGATCTGAGAATGCTGCAGCTAGCACTGATATGGGGTATTGGCCTGGCACTGTAAAAGAGACAGTTATGGGGTACTGGTCTGGCACTGTAAAAGAGACAGTTATGGGGGTACTGGTCTGGTACTGTAAAAGAGACAGTTATGGGGTAAAGGTCTGGCACTGTAAAAGAGACAGTTATGCAGTACTGGTCTTCCACTGTAAAAGAGACGTTATGGATACTGGTCTGGTACTGTAAAAGAGACAGTTATGGGGTACTGGTCTTGCACTGTAAAAGAGATGGGCATGGCACAGCCCTCCTTGACAATTGTGCATATTGCTCTTCCAGAATGGGGTATTCAACTGCAATGTTATGCCGCACAAATTTATGCATTCCTTAAAACATTATTCCCAGAATAACTAGTTATTTCTTATCTATAGGATAGGGGATAACTTGCTGATCACAGGAACCTTCAGCAATCCCAATATTGGGGAACTGAAACTCCAAGAATCTAGCATGCACGACTCCCACTCTATTCATTGTCTGCTGGAAATACCAGAGCCTTGATCTTGGTTTCCTCCGGCAGTTGACAATGAATGGAGGGAAGGTTGAGTATGTGCATCTTCACTTCAGTCAAGATTTGGCTACAGTGCCTGTTCACATGCTTCCAAAGCCCCATTCTTGGAATCACTGTGGGTCCCAGTGGATGGACCCCGAGCAATCAGCAATTTACCCCCTATTCTATGGGTTTGTGATAACTTGTTTTATTTGGAAGAACCTTTCAATACCTACAACATGGAAGAAAATTAATTGACATATGCTAGTAGTTACCTTTATATAATAAAATTGCAAAATGTTTTAGTCTTCATTTCATTATTCATTTTCAGATGCATGAGCTGTGTTCATTACCTCATATATCAGTAACCTATTTCCTCTTTTATGTGCTTTTTCTATGGGTTGTTGTCTTTGTCTTCCCTGTCGCTATGGATGTTTTTTCCCCTGACTATATAATGGAAAACTTTCCCTTCCCTCTGCTATCTGTAAGGTCGGGGTCACACTAGAGAGGAATATGGACGAGTGAGAGGTGTTAAAAGCACGCATTACACACGGACCAATGATTCTCTATGGGGCAGCTCCCAACAGCCGTATATTTGTCGTCCGTATTCTACGGCCCATGCCAATCGCAGCATGCTGCGATTGTCAGCGTACTACGCCTGTAGTACGCCAATGAAAGTCTATGGGTGCGCTAAAAATATGCATTACACACGGACCACACATGCGTGGGCTTCCCATTGCCCTATAGTGGTGGCGAGTGGGTTAATCTAACAAAGGGTTAATGTCACCATTCAATTATTAGGTGACATTAACCCTTTGTTAGATTAACCCATTCGCCACCGCTACAGGTCAATGGGAAGTCCACACATTTTTTAAAAACGAATTAACCCCTTAAAATAACAACTACAACGCCCAAATTTTGCACACAAACCCTCATCTAATTATTAGTCAGGGACATATTAAAAAACATGGAATGAAATGCTTTACTGAATGTAAACCATGTGTCATTTCATGTCGGGTTGGGGAATGATTTGATAGAAGCCGGCAATTTAATTAGTGGCTATTCTGCTATGAAGAACTCTGTGAAATGTAAATATATATATATATGTTTGTCTCAATGACTTGTGTGTGTGTGTGTATATATATATATATATATATATATATATATATAATATGCATTCTATGTGTCTATATCTATTCTTTGGTTTCTGTTAGAAACCCTGTCATAGGGCTCCATTATATGTCCATTTTGCAAGTCAGCGAGAAAATCTCGCCATACGGATGCCATACGGATTACATACGGATGCAGACATGCGCAAAATACGCAACCACACCTTGCTTACGGATGACATACGGAGCACTATTTATTCATCCGCATTACACATGTAAACTACGGACCGTATTTTGCGTCGGTTAGTGTGACCCCGGCCTAACACTGAATGTAGGGAGAGGGAGAACAGAGCGAGCAATCAGAACCAGGTACAGGAGCTCTGATGGATTTGTAACATTTTTTCAGATCCCTCAGCTAGAAAATGGACGTAGAGACATTTTGCAGCAGCAAAATGATGTCAATTTTTTTTTTCATGTGAAGACTACATTTATAAAGTTGCAAAACATATTTTGGAAGGAAAAAAAACAACAAAAATTACAAGCAAAGGTGTTTATTGTGTTTAACCCCTTAACGACCAGGGGTATTTCAGTTTTTGAGTTTCTGTATATTGCTCCCCTTCTTCCCAGAGCCATAACTTTTTTATTTTTTGGTCAATATGGCCATGTGAGGGCTTGTTTTTTATGGAATAAGTTGTACTTTTGAACAACACCATTGGTATTAACATATCATGTACTGAAAAATGGGGAAAAAAATTACAAGTGTGGTGAAATTGCAAAAAAAGTGCAATTCCACAGTTTTTTTAGTTTTTTGTACCATGTTCACTAAACGCTAACATTGACCTGACATCATGATTCTCCAGGTCATTATGAGTTCATAGACACCAAACATCTGTAGGTTATTTTTTATTTAAGTTGTGAAATTTTTTTTTTCCAAATTTTGTTAAAAAAGTCGCCCTTTTCAGATACTTGTAGCGTCTCCATTTTTTTTGGATCTGGGGCTGGGTTAGGGCTTACTTTTGCGTGCCAAGCTGTTGTTTTTATTAATGCCATTATGGTGTAGATATGGTCTTCTGATCACCCGTGATTGCATTTGAATGCAATGTAGTGGCGACCAATAAAATTTCATTCTGGCATTTTGAATTTTTTCTCGTTATGCCTTTTAGCAATCGGATTATTTTTTTTTTTTATATTGATAGATCGGGCAATTCTGAATGCAGAAATACCAAATATATATATATTTTTTATTGTTTTATTTTGATATGGGGAGAAAGGGGGGTAACTTATTTTATTTCTATAGTGCCTACATATTCCGCAGCACCTAACATTTCTTATACTTTTTTAATATTTTTAAACATTTTTTTTAACTTTTTGCATGCTTTAATAGTCTATTCTCAAGAACAGAGAGATTTTTTATATATTTTTTTTTTTTTACCAGCCACCCAGCGATCTCAGAGTGGCCAATTACCAAGACAAGGAGCATGCTGCTCGGAAGCTGGACAGATTGCTGAATCCAGCCAGTGTCCGTGTCCCTGTGCTCCTCCAATGCTGCAGTAGAAAAGCTGCCTTTACTTGCATCATGACAAAGTGCACAGTAAGTTGCTGCTAACTGCTGTAGAAGAGTGAGGAGGGGTAGAGGCAAGAACTCTGCATATATCTCCTCTTCCCTCCTTCCCATAGTACTTTATGAGCGCCAACTGACACCTCCTATCTCAGTAATGAGATAATCTGTAGTCACTGACGACAGATTTTACCCTAGAATTGAGAATTTTGAGAATGAATTATCAGTCCTGGTGGAATAAAGCAGATTTCTATGATATGATATATTAGAAAGTTGCTTATTTTCATGTGTTCCTTTGATTTATGAAATAAAATTAAAATGATGGTTACACTTTAATTGTATTTTTCTGGGCAGTCAGCTGCTTTTTTTCAATCCAATTGCAAAACTAATGAACCTTCCGCTCCCGGCATGGAATAACTTTGTGCCAGCCATCATGGTGTCCTAGATTGCCTCTGTATACACATTCTTCACAAATTGCTAATTACATATGTTATTGAAAGCGCAAAGCTTGGGTACCTAAGTGACCATAAAGAGCGTCCTGCTTTTGGAGTAACATTCTTGTGTGCCAGCGTCACCAAGGCAATGCCATATTCCCAGTTGGGTAAACCATGTGTCCCAGTGTCTTGTTCCATTATCGTTGTCACCTTTTAACTACTTCACGACATGATTCATGCTTGTACGGCGCAAGTCAGTAGTGGGTGTATGAAGCGGGCTCACGGGGTGAGCCTGCCCCATACTCAACAGGTAATGGCTGTATGTTACAGCCAGAACCCTGCTTCTAAGGCCGGGGTCACACTAACCGACGCAAAATACGGTCAGTATTTTACATGCGTAATACGGATGAATGACCCCTAAATAGTGCTCCGTATGTCATCCGTAATCAAGGTGCGGTCGCGTATTTTGCGCATGTCAGCATCCGTATGTAATCCGTATGGCATCCGTATGGCGAGATTTTCTCGCAGGCTTGCAAAATGGACATATAATGGAGCCCTATGACAGGGTTTCTAACAGAAACCAAAGAATAGATATAGACACATAGAATGCATATATATATATATATATATATATATATATATTCTGTGTGTATATATCTATTCTTTCGTTTCTTTATTAAAACTGTCAGTGTGAATTTACTGTATAGCGCACTAAATTGCCGGCTTTGCTAAAAGACACCGGGTGCGTATTTCTCGCAAGTCACATGTGTGGTCCGTGTGTAATCCGTATTTTTTGCGCACCCATAGACTTGCATTGGCGTACTACGGGCGTAGTACGCTGACAATCGCAGCATGCTGCGATTTGCACGGACTGTAGAATACGGATGAGAAATATACGGCTGGTGCGAGGGACCCCATAGAGAATCATTGGTCTGTGTCTAATGCGTGCTTTTAGCGCCTCTCACTCGGCCGTATTCCTCGCCAGTGTGACCCCGGCCTAAGGCTACATTCCCATGGTGAGCATATATATCATTTTTGACCCTGCGTGTTTTCCCTGCGTCAAAAACATTTCCAGCAAAGTGGATGGGATTTCTAGAAATGTCCTGCCCACTGAGATTCTTATTTATGCTGCGTAAACTCCCCAGCGGAGCATTTTTCAAATTCGCAGCATGTCAGTTTTTCTTGCAGGTATGCTGAGTTTTCTGTGCAGAATTTCCCCATAGACTTACTTTAGCTGCGGAAAATCCACAGGTGAAAAAACTAAAATGTGTTTTATGCATTTCCGCGACTTTACTTACAGCATGACACAAGAAATAGAGACAAAATATGCAGCGTCAAAAATGTGAAAAAGATGCATGTTAAAAAAACACACCCAAAAAAACAATAGAAAAACACAAATAACAAAATTTAAATAATAGTGCAGAAATTCAGCAACATCAAAAACGAACCAAAATCTCATAGTGGGAACATAACCTTAGAATCATGGGTGGAGCGGAGCTGCTACCAATCTCGACAGTGGCATTTAACATGTGCCAGCAGGGGGCGCATCATTCCATGCGCCCGTGACGTGATCGTGTGTTAGAGATGGGTTGCTATGACAGATGGAGGTCTGTTAAAGATTTCCATGGCTGTCAATACGGAGCTCCCTTGAAACACTGCCCGTGGCCGAGATTCAAATGAGACCGTGATTTCTGTTATATACAGCGATGCTGTGGTGTTGTTGTATGTAGCACAAGCGATCAGACGATCACAGCTTAAAGTCCCCTAAGGGGACTAAAAAGAACAGTGAAAAGTAAAAAAAATTTATGAAAAAAAATAAAAACACAAAAGTTAAAATCACCCACTTTTTCCCCTATTAAAGATGTTAAAAAAAAATACAGATACCTTATGTGGTATCGCAGCATTCAGAAAAGTCTGATCTATCAAAATATAAAAAATAATTACCGTAACCAGATCGGTAAATACTGGTAATGGAAAAAATTCAAGCACGCCAAAATTATATTTTTTTCGTTAATACCACAAAAAAATGCTGTGACAAGTGATCAAAATGTCACATCTATCAAAACATGGTATAAATAAAAACACTGCCTCACCCTGCAAAAAATAAGCCATCACACAGGTCCATCGAATAAAAAATAAAAATGTTACGCTTCTCGGAAAATGATGGCACAACACCCCACCCAAATTTTTTATTTTTTTTCCAAGCTTCTGATTTTTTTTCACCACAAAAATAATAACAAAACTGGACATGTTTGGTATTGCCATACTTGTAATGATAAGCAGAATCATATTTCGAGGTAATTTTTATCACAAAATGTACACCATAAAAATAATTCCCCAAAGACCATGTCAGAATTGCATTTTTTTTTTTTTTGCACAATTTTTCCCCACTTGGAATTTTTTTTCCTGTTTTCCAGCACATTATGTGGTAAAATGAATGGAATCCTTCAAAAGGACAACTTGTCCCACAAAAAAAATCAAGCCCTAATTTGTCTGTGTGGACAGAAAAATAGTTAAGTTATGGCTTTTGGGAAAAGGGGAAGAAAAAATGAAAACGCAAAAAGGAAAGTGGCCCTGTCGTGAAGGGGTTAAAGACACCAATAGTGGTACTTTAAAGCACCACTCCAGCGGTGCTGTAAACATAAGTACCCTGTCCCCAGTGATACAATCACCCTTCGGCGATTTCACCGTTTTTTCAAGGCCACTCTGAGTCAGAACGAGGTTCTCAAAGATGTACATTGATTAGTGACCTCCGCGCAGCTCTACGAAACACCAGAGCGGCCGGCAGGTCACAAACTACAGGAAACCAAAGCGGCAGTGAAAACAGATGAAAATGCCAAAAGGTGAGTATCGGAGAGGGGGCAAGGGACTTGGATTTTATACACCATGCCAGCGATTTAATAATAAAAAAATAAAAGCTGTAGTGCTGCTTTAATAAGGGATCTTTTTTGGCTTAGTAGTGAGCAATTAGAAAATTACGAAGAAAAATATATGCCAACTGACTGAATACCTTAGATGCCACACTGTCCTGGGTGCACAATGGCATTGATCAGAGAACCTTTTTAACAGGATGTTTCATCTGGTTAATGTCTTCTTTAAAGCAAACCTGTCATCAGTATTTTGCTAAGTAAACTACAGACATTGTCAGGTTGACGTTGCCATACATTGATTAAAATGATACCTGGAGTGAAGAAATCTGTCTTGTGGTTCTTGTGTAAATAGTTTTAAAAGTTTTAATTAATGATAGGCACGTGCTCCGGGGCGGAACTGTAGGCCGAGTCTTATCTTGGTGCTCTAGGCCAGAGAAACCGGGGAGGGGGGAATTCTCTTATATTGTCATAAAGAAAGGATACTTTTTAGCCAAACCTTATACTAGAACTATGTTAGGGCACTGTGTTTGGCACTATAATGAGGGCACTGTGTCAATCAATGTAATTGTGTTCAATTGCAACTGAAATGGGGCATTGGAAAGCAACTTCTGTGCCATAATAACCCCTTGTTGTAGAGGTTGCCTGAGATAAGAACATACTTGCCAACTTTTTGGATACTTGTCCATTATAAATGCTAAATGCGGCACTTGATGCACAAGAAATCTCCTGGAAGTGTTTGTTTCCAGGAGGATTCATGTGCAGTGCTTGTGCGGTGTCAAGGAGATTTGCCATCTCTTCCAGGAGTCAGGTATTGCTCTTCCAGATGTTCAATAAGAGTTGGGAAGTAAAAATTAGAAACCAAGAGTTTCTCCATGGTAAATGATTGAGGTTCATAGACTAACAAACTCTATCATCAAAGGAACAAGCTGCGAAATGATACCATAATGAAGGACAGGGACACAGCGGTAAAGTGTGGAGAAGCAACAGAAGTACCTGGATCCTGGTGCATGAGAATGGACCAAGCCCCATACACTAAATAAAGAGACACCAGAACAATAAATAGTGTGTGGTATGTGAAGGCCTCTTTGCATACTCTGCATTTTGCATTGCTCAATAGCAGCCATATTTTGCTATTTTGGCTTATTAGAAAGCAAATCATTTTCCCAGTTTTACAAAGCACCATTTGTCATATTTTGTTTTCTCATGTAACCCATTGGTATTATCATACTTTAACTACTTTCCGACATGTGCCAAAAAGTGGTTAAAATAGTTGACCACTAATTAACAGCCATGGGTGGATCGGGCTCTGTGCTGAGCCCGCACCTTTCCAGGCACATGACAGCTGATCTATACAGCTGATCTATACAGCTGACATGTGCCCACAACAGCCGTGGGTGGAATTGTGATCCACCCATGGCTGTTAACTAGTTAAATGTGCGTCACTGGCTCCTCCTATCGGTGACCCCGTCACATGATCGTGGGTCACCGATGAGTCAACATGACAGGCAGAGGTCTGCAGCAGACCTCTGTGGTTGTCACTGCCAGATTGCTGTTAGTGCCACCCCGGTGGACGGCGCTCACAGCAAGTGAGCAATTCTGCTACATACAGGCCTGTGTGTAGCAGAGACGTTCAAAGTACTGCAGCTTCTAGTCTCCCATGGAGACTGTTGAAGCATGCAAAAAAGTAAAAAAAAGTTTTAAAAAATAAAAAATATCAAAAAATACAAATCATCCCCCTTTCGCTCCATTCAAAATAAAAAAAAATCATAAAATATACACATATTTGGTCTCGCCGCATTCAGAATCGCCCGATCTATCAATATAAAAAAATAATTAACCCAATCGCTAAACGACGTAATGAGAAAAAAATTAAAAACGCCAGAATTACATTTTTCTTTGGTCGCCAATACATTGCAATTAAATGCAATAACGGGGAATCAAAACATTGTATCTACACCAAAATGGTATCACTAAAAACGTCAGCCCGATGCACAAAAAATAAGCCTCACCCAGACACAGACCAGGAAAAATGGAGACGCCACAGGTCTCGGAAAATTGGGTCTTTTTTTTAGCAATGTTTGGATTTTTTTTCACCACTTAAATAAAGAACCTATATATGTTTGGTGTCTGTGAACTTTGAATGACCTGCAGAATGATAGTGACGGGTAAGGCCTGTTTCACACATCAGTTTTTTGGCGTCAGTCAAAATCCGCCAATTTCTGAAAGAAACGGATCTGCCAAAAAAGGGGCGGACTCGTTTTTTTCCCCCATAGACTTACATTAGTGGCGGATCTTGACTGATGGTCGTCCGTCACACCCTTTTTTTGATGGATCCGCCAATATTTTAGCATCTCCCAGGCGGATGAGACGGACTCTGCAACTTTTTTTTGTTGACAGACCGCTATTTTCAACTGCGCAGGCCCGGCAGCTTTTCTCCAGGAACATTTTTAACCCTGAATGCCGTTCCGGGATTGTGAAATGAAAAAAACTCTCTCTCTCCTCCCAGGCAGCGGTTCCTTTAAATCTCATCCTTCCCCGGATCTGTCAAAACAACGGTCCGGTGGCACACGTTGATGTTAGAACAGAGACGGATCCATTTTCCGCCATTTTCGCGGATTGCAACTGACATTAAAAGCATATGTGTGACACAGGCCTAAGTTTTAGCATTTAGTGAACACGGTAAAAAAAAACCAATTGTGGAATTGCACTTTTTTTTGCAATTTCACAGCACTTTGAATTTTTTCCCATTTTTCAGTACATGATATGTTAAAACCAATAGTGTCATTCAAAAGTACAACTTGTCATGCAAAAAGCAAGCCCTCATATAGCCATATTGATCCAAAAACAAAACACTTATGGCTCTGGGAAGAGGTGGAGCAAAAAAACGAAAATGCAAAAATGGGTTTAAAAAAAGTAGAAAAGTTTGCAGAAGATTTTTTATATAAGAAAATGAGCCCCCAGGTTCACCCTTTAAAAAATAAATAAATCTGGGTCTGCCTGGCACACGCTCTCAGCTCCATCTGTGCTCATACAAAATCCAACATACCCTGCTGAACATACCGTACTTCCTTACATGCATGAGTAAACTTTGTTAATTTCCTTCCTGAATTATTCATAATAAGTGTCATTCTTCCTTGTAGCATTCAGAGTGTGGTACAAAAAAGTATCACCGAGGGTCACTGAGCCCAGATGCCGAACAGTTCACCAGCCCATAATGCTGCGGTGCCATCTGCAGCCATGCCAACTATTATATGTAAATGCTATTTTCATGTTGATGCATTATTAGTAAATTACATCTGCAGACTTTATTTATTTTTTATGACATAAGGAAGATCAATATTTCTTAATCCTAGCAATTATACTCTTCTAGATACCCAGGTCCCTGTATTGCATAGACAGCCTATTGATTTTAATAAGAACAGTGTAATACTTTATTTGTCCTCTGGTGGTGCTGCATACAAAAGTGACCTGTGGTTGATGAGATCTTCCTGCTGATCACTTAGGATCACAATAACTGAACTTTATGATAACATTATTGTTGGAAAACCCTTCCAATAAAACAGTGTTGTGCAAAACAGAGAACCTGTTTAATATAAAATGAAAAAACCTTTTCATATTTTATTTTTGGTTACTAAATTATTGAGATTAAATTGACCTCTCAATCCACTGTATACAACTTATCTCTTTACTCCCTACAGAAGAGGTAAAATCCCTAAAGAGATTTTGCCACAAACCAAAGTTAAATTTAATGAACATTTTAATCAATAGATCTTTGAATAATAATAATTTCCACAATTAGATTGTCATGATACCAGTGCTGGGTGACCGCCACTTCTGGGGTTAATGTTCTCTCACCTGCACACCTGGGACCTATTAGGGTGGCCTCTCATTGGTTCTGGGGAGGCTTATTATAACCTCAGGACGCTCCCATCCCACGTCAGTTATATTTTCGCCCTTGGCATTGTGTGGTGACCCCTGAGTGTGTTAGTGCTTTGTTCTGGTTGCTTGATTCCCTGTGTATGACTCGGTTCTGTTCTCTGGATATCGCTTTGGATTCTGCTTGGTACCTTCTATGTCCGTTTGGTTTTTGATCTCTGCTTGGCCCTGACTGTCCGTTCTGTCTCATCCCTGGTACTGTATTGATATCTTGTGTATGACCTTTGGCTTTGTCTGACCTCCCGTCTGTTTATCCCTCCTGTACCTTGCTTGCCTGTATTGTGGCTGACCTCTGCTTTGCTCGACTCTGAGTTTTCTTCCTCCTCTGACAGCAGGACGCTAAGCCCCGCCCCCTTGTAGTCATATGACCGTTCACAAGACCGTAGGTCCTGTGCCGGCTTTCAAAACTTCTACATTCAGGTCCCGTGCATCTTTATTGTCTGGCTGTTCTTGTCCCCAGGGGTCCCTACGGTGCGGGTGAGTCCCTGCTTAGCGGAGGCTGTACGCCGGCGCTGTCAGGACCCTGACATAGATGTGTTTTAAAAAAATGTTCCTGTGCTGAGATAATCTTATAAATGTGCCCCTGCTGTGTACTGTGTAATGGCTGTGTCTGAGCCTGCAGTGATATGGTCTGATCATACCACAGCTCCTGGGCAGGGGAGGAAGCAAAAGAGAGGATACAGACAGGACAGCATGGGATCGCAGATACTTCTTTCTTTGAGGTAAAACATTGCTTAATAACAGGCAGTGAAATGTTTTGCCTCACAAAAACAATCAGCTACGATCCCATGCGGTAATGTCTGTATACTCTCATTTGCCTCCTTCCCTGGCCAGGAACTGTGGTGTGTCCAACCATGTCCCTATACGGTCAGACACAGCCATTACACAGTACCCAACAGGGACACATTTAAAAGATTATCTCAGAACAGGAACAGTTTTTTTTAATCACATCCAATTGTGGAACTTATTTTTATTCCAAGATCTATTGATTAAAATGTACTTTATTCATGGTAAAACCCCTTTAAACCCTTTACGACCTTGGGGGTTTTCAATTTTTGCGTTTCTGTTTTTAGATCCTTTTCTTCCCAGAGCTATAACTTTTTTATTTTTTCCATCAATATGGCCATGTAAGGGCTTGTTTTTTGTGGGACGAGTTGCACTTTTGATGGACACCATTAGTTTTACTTATCGCATACTGGAAAATGGAAAACAAATTCAAAGTTCGGTGAAATTGTAAAAAAAAAAAGTACAATTATACAATTGCCTTTTTTTGGATTCTTTTTACCATGTTCACTACATGCTAAAACTGACCTGCCATTATGATTCTCCAGGTCAATATGAATTCACAGATACCAAACATGTATAGGTTCTTTTTTATTTAGGCAATGAAAAAAAATCTCAAATTTGCTAAAAAGTAAAAAAAAATGCGCCATTTTCTGAGACCCGTAGTGTCTCCATTTTTTGGGGCCTGGGCCTGGCTGAGGGCTTACTTTTTATTGCATCATGCTGACATTTTTATTTATACCATTGTGGTGTACATATGATGTTTTGATCGCCTGTTATTGAATTTTATTGCAATGTTGCGGCGACCAAAAAACATAATTCAGCCACTTTTATTTTTTTTCTTGTTACTCGATGTACTGACCGGACTGTTTCTTTTTATATTTTGATAGATATGGCGTTTTTAAATGCAGCGATGCCAAATATTTTGAAATGGGGTGAAAGAGGGGTGATTTAAACTTTTATACTTTTCTATTTTTTTAATATTTTTGAAAAACTTTTTTTCTACTTTTTAAATGTTTCAATAGTCTCCATAGGGGACATGAAGCTGCGATCTTCTGATTGCTTGTCTTAAGATTTTTATGGAATAGATTCATGGACTTCAGTGCGCTGCTTGACAGATTCACGAACCCAGGTTGTGAGAAAAGATTAACTATTTTATTTCCCAACGCGTTTCAAAGTGTATGCCACTTCTTCCTCAGGGGATGACATATAAAGTGGTATACACTTTGAAACGCGTTGGGAAATAAAATAGTTAATCTTTTCTCACAACCTGGGTTCGTGAATCTGTCAAGCAGGGCACTGAAGTCCATGAATCTATTCCATAAAAATCTGAAGTTCTGGCGGTCACGGAGCTGACCTTTGGACGTGCAGCAAGCTGACTACGGATCTTATATGCCTGAACCTCTCCTGGAAAGGGTGAGTGAATTTTTGTTTATTCGTTTAGCAATAACTCGGGTAAGACCCTATTGCGCTTTCTGTTCCTACAGTTTATTTGCATTGATTGCTTGTCTTACACATAGCAAGGCTGCTATTAGTAGCAAAAATACTGGTCTGCTATGAACGCCGGCCACTGGGTGGCGCTCATAGCAGAGCAGCAATGACAACCACAGGGGTCTCCTGCAGACCTCAGGTTGTCATATTAACCCATTGACGCACCACGAACATGTAACGGGGGCTCCAATGAGCCGGATTAGTGACACGCTTCCGGCCATGTTAAGTGGTGCTGTTGGAAATTGACAACAGCATTTAACATGTTAGCATCCTGTGGCTGTTATGGATACATCAGCTCTATGAAATCAACAGATAATATGTAGGCTGAGCGCTGGAACCGGCATGGAGTGCAGGGACATGACCTATGACATATACATATACGTCATAGGTCGTGACGGATACCATCTCTACACTCAAAGGACTATATGGAGGTTTTACCTCTTTGCACAACCTTATAAAGTGAGCAGCCACATGTTTTGCTTCTCTCTTCTGAAAATGTAATCTATAATGATGGAGAGTTATGGGGAACTAATTTGTGCTTTTTTGTGTTTGAATCAGTAGCGTAGCTACCGGGAGGGCAGAGGGGGCGGTCGCCCCGGGCCCCAAGCTCTGAGGGGCCCACTGAGCTACGCTACTGTAACTGTATCGGTGTGCACAGCTTGCCCATACAGTTACATTCTGCGGCAGAGCAGGGAGAATCGATCTCCCTACACTGCCGCCCAGCCGCTATGGGCTCCTGAGAAGGCGGTGGGGGGCCCTGGTGCCAGCAGTGGGCCCCCCACCTCACAGCCAGCAACGTCGTCCTCAGCTTTTCTGTGCACACAGGTGCAGTAATAGGGACACATGCAGCAGCAGCGGCTCAGCATTGGGGTATCAGGTGCAGTAATAGGGACACATACTGCAGCAGCGGCTCAGTATTGGGGTATGAGGTGCAGTAATAGGGACACATATGGCAGCAGTGGCTCAGCATTGGGGTATCAGGTGCAGTAATAGGGACACATACGGCAGCAGCGGCTCAGTATTGGGGTATAAGGTGCAGTAATAGGGACACATACGGCAGCAGTGGCTCAGCATTGGGGTATCAGGTGCAGTAATAGGGACACATACGGCAGCAGTGGCTCAGCATTGGGGTATCAGGTGCAGTAATAGGGACACATACGGCAGCAGAGGCTCAGCATTGGGCTATCAGGTGCAGTAATAGGGACACATGTGGCAGCAGCGGCTCAGCATTGGGGTATCAGGTGCAGTAATAGGGACATGTCATGTCGGCGGTCACGGCTGCACTCGCTCCCGCCCCTCCTCCAGTGGCAACCGCCGCCACCTCCTCCTACCGGCGTCCTCGCCGCGGCGCGCTCCCACGCTCTGCCTCCCCTCCTGTGACGGCACCGCGCTCCTTCCTTAGGGAGCGCGCGCGCACCAGCGTCCCCTCTTCCGCCTACGGGGGGTTGCGCCGGGGGCGGCACGTACCGCCCGCTTCCGGACCCTAGGGTATTTCTGGCGTGCTCTCTATTGAGAGGACGCCTGAGAGTTGCTGTGTGCTCGCCACGCTGCGCTTTGGCCCATTTCCGGTTCCTATAGTGCCGCCCGTGTCCTGTCTGTCTTCCCCGTGGCTTCCAGCCCCCCGGCTCTGCTTCCTTGTTCCCAGTGTTCTCTCACCCTGCGTGACCGCCCTGTTCTCCCTCCTGGTACCCCTTTGTGTGCTTCCTCCCGGTCCTCTCCCCTCTAGTACCTGCTCCCTGTCTGTCTACCCATCCTGTAGTCCTGTTAAGGTCCTCTACCTCTCAGTCCAGTACTCCTGCCTACGGGCGCCTCTTATCCTTGAGCCGCCCCTCCTGGTACCGGCTGTCGCGGTTCTGTCCTCGGTAGTCTTGCCCCAAACGATCCCTGTATAGGGGTCGGTCTTCACCTGGAGCGCTCGACCCCCGGGGCTCCAGATCCGCGACCCAGAGGGTCCACTCTCGGATGTCCGTTTTCGAAAAACGTCACAGTACTCTCAGGCCATGGACCCCGCCGGTGCCACGGCTGCCACGCAGAAGGAACTGTTGTTCCTGTGTGAAAATCAGGCCCGAATCATGTCTTTTATGAAGTCCATGGACACCCGTTTGTCCGCTATGCAGACCTCAAACCCCGGGCATGCTCCCCTCCTAGCCAGCCTGCAGCAGGAGCTCGCGCAGCAGCGCGATGCCCAGTCCCACGTTTTGGGGTATATGGCGTCCATCGATGACCGACTGCTTGCCTTGCAGTCCGCTGCGGTCGTCTCTAACCCTCCCAGGGATGCCGTCTCCTCACCGCCCCCCCGCCTGGGTAAGCCTCCCAGATATGGTGGAGATCCTAAACTTTGTCGGGGCTTTTTAAACCAGTGCAGACTGCACTTCGAGCTGTTGCCCCAACAATATCCCACGGATCGCGCCAAGGTGGCGTTCATAGTATCCCACCTCGAGGGAGAAGCCCTGTCCTGGGTGAACCCTCTATGGGAGAGGGATGATCCTGTCTTAGCGAGTATCCAGAACTTCCTGGAAACATTTCGTAACGACGAACCCGGCCGCTTGGCTTCTACCACAGAAGCCCTCTTTAATCTCCGCCAAGGGTCGCTTACTGTGGGGCAGTACGCCATCCGTTTTCGGACGTTGTCGTCAGAACTCGGATGGAATAATGAGGCACTTGTGGGTGCCTTCTGGAGAGGCCTTTCCAGCAAGATTAAAGACGAGCTAGCCAGTCGGGATACCCCCACCTCTCTGGAGGATCTTATAGCCCTGGCTACGCGCATAGACCTCCGATTTTTGGAGCGCTCGCGGGAATCGGTTAGAGAACGCAGGCCCTTCAGGCTATATCAAGTGCCCATTCCACGCTCTGCTGCTCCCTCTACTAGCAGCGTCCCCGAGCCCATGCAGGTAGATCGGGTCAGGTTGACTGAGCAGGATGACAAACGGGCTCTGCCTGTACTGTGGTGGGGCTAATCACTTCATCCGCACTTGTCCTGAGAGGCCGGGAAACGCCTCCACCTAGGTCAGGTAAGAGAGGTCTCCCTAGGTGATCATAATTCCTTTCTGCCTCTTACCCTTTCAGCTTTAATTGTTTCAGGACGGGAGCGCAGATCTGTAGAGGCGTATATGGACTCGGGTGCGGCTGGCAATTTCATCCGGCAGCAAGAGGTGGACCAACTTCAGATTCCGGTGGTTATCCTAAAAGACCCACGGGCTATCACCTCCGTCAATGGAACACCCCTTCCCGGGCTCGTTACCAGGATCACGACCGAAGTGGACTTACAAATTGGAGCGCTTCATTTTGAAAAGATAGCCTTCTACGTGCTGCCTAAATTGTCTCACGCTGTCCTCCTCGGATTACCCTGGCTTCGGCTGCACGAGCCAGTTGTCGACTGGCGCTCAGGGGAGATCCTCCTCTGGGGTCAGTCCTGCCACACTCGTTGTTTGCAATCCGTCCTCCATTCTCGTCTCCTGCCAACGCCGGCCAATCTCACGGGTCTCCCCACACCGTACTATGCGTATGCCGACGTTTTCAGTAAAAAAGAAGCAGAGTCTCTGCCTCCGCATCGGGCCTATGACTGCCCTATCAACTTGCTTCCCGGAGCCACTCCGCCCAGGGGGAGGACGTATCCCCTATATCCAGCAGAGACCACGGCCATGACTGAATACATCCGGGAGAACTTGGCGAAGGGGTTCATCCGAAAGTCCTCATCCCCAGCAGGTGCAGGCTTCTTCTTTGTTCGGAAGAAAGACGGATCTCTTAGACCATGTATCGACTACCGGGGCCTGAACAATATTACAGTTAAGAATCGATACCCACTTCCACTTATCCCAGAACTCTTCGACCGGCTGAGAGGGGCTCGAATCTTCATGAAGCTGGACCTGCGGGGAGCCTACAATTTGATCCGGATTCGCGCAGGCGACGAATGGAAGACGGCCTTCAATACCCGTGATGGTCATTATGAGTATTTAGTCATGCCGTTTGGTCTCTGCAATGCTCCAGCTGTCTTCCAGGAGTTCGTTAACGAGGTGTTTCGGGACCTTCTGTACTCTTGCGTAATTGTGTATTTAGACGATATCCTCATCTTCTCGCCTGACCTTTCCTCCCATCGGAGAAGCGTACGCATGGTCCTGCACCGTCTCCGGGAGAATCACCTCTACGCCAAGATTGAGAAGTGTCTCTTCGAGCAGACCTCGTTACCCTTCTTGGGTCATGTCATCACAGATTCCGGTCTGAAGATGGATCCCGAGAAACTCTCGGCGGTACTCAAGTGGCCCCGTCCTGTCGGAATCAAAGCCATCCAGTGTTTCCTCGGATTCGCGAATTATTACCGACAGTTCGTGCCGCATTTTTCCTCGTTGACCAAACCTATCTCGGCCTTGACTCGCAAAGGAACTAAGCCTGATCACTGGTCCTCCAAGGCGGAAGATGCCTTTCTGGTGCTGAAACGCTCCTTTGCAGCAGCACCGGTCCTACATTGGCCGGTGGCCAGTAGGCCTTTTGTTCTTGAAGTGGACGCCTCTTCCACCGGAGCTGGGGCGGTCCTCTCCCAGCGAGTTCCCCCTGGACGTCTGGTTCCCTGCGGGTTCTTTTCCAAGTCCTTTTCGCCAGCAGAGTGCAACTACTCCATCGGAGATCGGGAGTTGCTGGCCATCAAGATGGCTCTGGAAGAGTGGCGTTACCTGCTCGAGGGGGCTGTGCACCCCTTTACCATCTTCACGGACCACAAGAATTTGGCCTATCTGCAGTCCGCCCAAAGGCTCAATTCCAGACAAGCCAGATGGGCCTTGTATTTTTCTCGATTCGACTTCCAGCTTCACTTCCGGCCTGGTAATAAGAACACCAAAGCAGATGCACTTTCCAGATCTCTACAGTCGCCAGAAGAGGACGAGAACCCCTCGTATATTATCGAGCCTGCCAAAGTGATCACCGTGGCCCCGATGAACTTTTCTACTCCTCCACCAGACAAGACCTTCGTGCCTCAGAATAAACGTCTGGAGGTGTTGCGCTGGGGGCACTCCTCCAAGGTTGCGGGGCACGTGGGGTCCAAGAAGACTCTATCGCTTCTCTCACGTTATTACTGGTGGGCCACCCTTCGCCAAGACGTGGCAGATTTTGTTGCCTCTTGCACAACCTGTGCGCAGAACAAGGTTCCAAGAACTTTGCCCTCCGGTCTTCTCCATCCGTTGCCGGAGGCCCCTTGGCAGCAAATTGCCATGGACTTTATAACCGACTTGCCCTGCTCAGCTGGTTGCACCACCATCTTAGTCGTAGCGGACCGCTTCTCTAAGATGGCTCATTTTATCCCCCTGGCCGGGCTGCCCTCCGCTCCGAAGTTGGCCGAGATCTTCATCCATCAGATCTTCAGGTTGCATGGTCTTCCCCTACGGATTGTGTCTGATCGAGGGGTCCAATTTACTTCTCGCTTCTGGAGGGCTCTATGTCAGCTTATGGGTATGTCCCTCGACTTCTCCTCCGCCTATCACCCGCAGGCCAATGGGCAGGTAGAACGGGTTAACCAGGACCTAACAACTTACCTGCGCCACTTCTCCAATGCCCACCAGGATAACAGGGTCTCTCTTCTACCCTGGGCTGAATTCGCCCATAATAACCACCCCAGTGAGTCGACCACCAAAACTCCGTTCTTTGTGGTTTCTGGTCGCAATCCTGGTGTTCCACTACCCTTTGTTGCCTCTTCAGGAGTTCCCGCAGCTGATGCCCTTGCCACAGAATTTTCGAATATTTGGAAGGAGACCAGAGAGGCTCTTGTGAAGACCAGTGCCCGAATCAAAAGACATGCAGACAAGAGACGGAGGGACCTTCCCCCGTACCACCCTGGTGATAAGGTCTGGCTCTCAACCAAGCACATCCGCTTGAATGTTCCTTCCTATAAGCTGTGTCCTCGTTACATCGGCCCCTTCGAGGTACTAAAACGCATCAATGAAGTGTCTTACAAACTGAGGTTGCCGGCTTCACTCCGGGTTCCTAACGCCTTTCACGTCTCGCTCTTGAAACCTGTAGTTCTGAATCGGTTCCAACCGGTCTTCATTGCCCCTCCTTTACCTATTGGGTCGGATGACATCTTTGAAGTAAAAGATATTTTAGCCATGAAGAGAGTCAGGGGGAGGACTTTCTTTCTCATTGAGTGGAAGGGATTTGGTCCTGAGGAGAGGTCTTGGGAGCCTCAAAAGAATATCAACGCTCCTCTAATACTAAAGAAGTTTCTGGCCAATCTCAGAAAGGGGGGATGTAAAGAGGGGGGTACTGTCATGTCGGCGGTCACGGCTGCACCCGCTCCCGCCCCTCCTCCAGTGGCAACCGCCGCCACCTCCTCCTACCGGCGTCCTCGCCGCGGCGTGCTCCCACGCTCTGCCTCCCCTCCTGTGACGGCACCGCGCTCCTTCCTTAGGGCGCGCGCGCACCAGCGTCCCCTCTTCTGCCTACGGGGGTTGGCGCCGGGGGCGGCACGTACCGCCCGCTTCCGGACCCTAGGGTATTTCTGGCATGCTCTCTATTGAGAGGACGCCTGAGAGTTGCTGTGTGCTCGCCACGCTGCGCTTTGGCCCCTTTCCGGTTCCTATAGTGCCGCCCGTGTCCTGTCTGTCTTCCCCGTGGCTTCCAGCCCCCGGCTCTGCTTCCTTGTTCCCAGTGTTCTCTCACCCTGCGTGACCGCCCTGTTCTCCCTCCTGGTACCCCCTTGTGTGCTTCCTCCCGGTCCTCTCCCCCCTAGTACCTGCTCCCTGTCTGTCTACCCATCCTGTAGTCCTGTTAAGGTCCTCTACCTCTCAGTCCAGTACTCCTGCCTACGGGCGCCTCTTGTCCTTGAGCCGCCCCTCCTGGTACCGGCTGTCACGGTTCTGTCCTCGGTAGTCTTGCCCCAAACGATCCCTGTATAGGGGTCGGTCTTCACCTGGAGCGCTCGACCCCCGGGGCTCCAGATCCGCGACCCAGAGGGTCCACTCTCGGACGTCCGTTTTCGAAAAACGTCACAGGACACATACGGCAGCAGTGGCTCAGCATTGGGGTATCAGGTGCAGTAATAGGGACACATATGGCAGCAGTGGCTCAGTATTGGGGTATCAGGTGCAGTAATAGGGACACATACGGCAGCAGTGGCTCAGTATTGGGGTATCAGGTGCAGTAATAGGGACACATATGGCAGCAGCAGTGGCTCAGCATTGGGGTTTCAGGTGTAGTAATAGGGACACATACTGCAGCAGTGGCTCAGCATTGGGGTATCAGGTGCAGTAATATTGACACATACGGCAGCAGTGGCTCAGCATTGGGGTATCAGCAGGATGAGGGGTTTGTGCAGGTTGGGGATACATGGTGATGGGGCTGGAATATGGGAAGTGAAACGTGTCGTTGTTATATTCTCTGTAGCCAAGTCCTGGCTGGAGGAGTTGTCATGTTGGTCTGGGCCAGATGGAAAAGATGTGAAAAGTGACCGATTCCATCAGAAAGAACGTCAGCGGTAAGACACCAACTATACCTGTGCAGTAATCACATATGTTTTGTAGGACTGGTATTTACCACTGACCATATTGCGGTAATATCCATGTTGGTCTTTATACAGGGATTATTTTCAGTAACAGCGCAGTCATCTCCTACATCCACTATTAGGGTGCGTCACCGAGTTGTAATCAAAGTTACCTAGTTAGGGGCCCATTCAGAAGTTTCTCCCCCCTGAACCGAAACCCTAGCTACGCCTCTGGTTTGAATTATTTTTAAAAGGAACCTGATAGGTGATTCATACTGCCATAACCATGGGCGGCATGAATTGCAAACTGGTGGATCGATTGCAACCAGATCTTTTACTCTCTAAAATGATCCAGCGTTTCAGAGAAAATATACTTTGAAGATCCGGCTGGGAACTATAGCTGGAGACGAGACTGGTCCATCTCTGCCCTTAATGGACTCTTCTCAGTGCCAACTCCGGGTGACTGAGAGGTCTCTCCCTACTCTGTACGTAGAGAGAGTTGTCAATAATCTCTACAAGAAATTGGACACCACTAATCCTAAGAATGAAGGTTCTGATGTCCTAGTGAATGGACCTTGTTTCACCTCCTTGAACATTCAGGTGTAGAGTAGATGTGCAACTCCAGCCTTTTTATCATAGAATTAGTGGTGGTCCCAGACGTTGATCCCCCACTAGTCACATTCATGATGATATATCCAAGCCACATGTCTTCACTTACTTGTATGGGAGAACACCTTTTAAGCATCCAACTGAACTTGAAGTTGGAAAATGTGCTGCATTTTTATGCTAGTTTCGTCTAGGTCCACCAAGGGTTAGAAAAGTGCTGTCACAATTCATGTTTGGATTTGTGGCAGCTCTGGTTCCACTATAATTTAAATGTAGTGTTTTCCTTTTGGACCACCAAGGGTTAAATGTCAGTTTCCTTGCTGACAACTGCAAAATGGGAAATTAGATATGCCTTTTCTGAGCGGAGGACTTGAACTTTAGTGCTACCCATTGGAGGTAGCAATCTTAAAAGTCAATATCGACTATATAATTAGCCTTGTCTTACAACTTAGGCCAGGTTCATACTGCATTAATGCAAGGGGAAGGAAGAAAGAAAAACTTCCTGACAACAAACAGGTCAATAAATAAAATTGCTATATTTAGGATACAGGGCAAGGAACTATACCATTAAAAATTTTGGAGAAGTTGGAGACTTGTCATGAAAAAAGATACCAAAAGTCCTCACATGTCAATCAAACATAGCCCAAATGGGAAGGATAAAAGGAACAACCACAGAGATGTAATCCCAACCACACAAAGTGTGAAGTGGGAACATGAACCACTCAGTGTAACAGTAATACCGTCATGAAATATAGCACAGAGCTATGACACACAAGAGTAGTATGGGACTAAAGCCCACTAAATATAACAATAGTACCATCAAAGTGGATTACACAGAGTCATAACACAGAAAATATAACTGTCCTACATTACCAGTTAAAGTGTCCGTGCAAAACGACAGGTGAAAGGACCAGGTACCCGAAGTTTTTCTTTCTTCCTTCCCCTAGCATATATTTATTTGACAAATGGTCTCTACTTAGTCCATAACACCATGTACACTATGGGGTTATTATTTCCTTTGTTGGCAATATATATTATATTTTATACCCCATTATATTAGCATGTTGGTGTGTGCTATCTTTATTTCTTATTCATACTGCATTAATGCAGACCGTTCAACGCATAGCGTTGACGGTCTGCGTTAACGCTATAGCATAACACGATCGCGTTATGCTATACCGCTAGCGCAGGTATCTGCGCTAGCGGAGACAGACCCTCGGACGCTGCAGACCATGTTCAAGGGTCCATCACAGAATGACGGTACTTCACTAGTGCATGCCGATTATGGCATGCATTAGCGATGCGCCCGATAATGCGAGTGAATGGCTGCATTATCGGATTAAGTAACATCGCGTTATGCCGTGCTGTAACGCAATCCGTTAAACGGACAGCATTAGGATAAAAGCAAATCTAGCCGGGCCAGGGATGTTACTCTCCACAAGGAGAAATGTTTCCCCTTAAATTCCTAAGAGGCGCATCTTACTCCAGCACACAGTTCTTCAAGACTGGCATGCCAAACACCAGTTTTGTTGAATCAGGAACCTTCATGTTTGCTAGTACTTAGTATAAACTAGCAAGATGTTATTATATTGGCACCAATAGGGCACTATTGTTCTCTACTTTGTTATTCCTTCTAGCATCTAGTTACCTTGACGTCAGTCTTTGGTGGGATTGACCTTGGAGGCTTCCAGGATCTTTCCTTGCTAGCAATATTAACATAAAATTTCCTTCCAGATATGTCTTCATATACTTCCCACTGGTCCAGGACCTGGACTGGGGAACCCATAGGACTCGGAGGCTCCAGGATGATAGCTTTCAGCTTTTGCTAAAACTTTAGGTCGTCTGTGAATGCTGGAAAACAAACATGCAAGGTTAGATGATATGTCTGAAGCAAGCATGAAGTTAAGCAATGGTCCATAAGAGTAATATCCTACAAATACAACTCTACGTGATAGGTGCTAAGTGTCTAATCACTGGAGGCCATTTGAATTGATCAGAGCTTTGACTGCGCTCAGTGTCACTGGGACTGATGAAAAAAGAGGAGCTCTGGACTCGGCTTTCTCTGACAGTCCCATAGATAAAGACTGATGCAGAGGAAGAACATGCACATCCCAAACGCGGCTTTGCTGAATAATATTGTAGATAGGAAAATAAATAAAAGTTGTTTTAGGAGCTATTGTCTAATGCACAGCACTAGGTCCAAAGGAGCAAGGATCAACACCAGGTGCGGACACAGAAAAAGTGCCCCTGGGCAAGAGCAATATATGGGCCCTCTACAGTCCAATAGCTCATCAAAATGCAACTTCCATTTATTTTGGTGGTGGAATTGGTTCCCCTCTCTTCTTGGACCCCTGTGCGGCTGGCCAGCATTCATCAATGGTATATCCACCCCGGATCACACCCCTGTAATACATGCTAGTCTAGAAACTAATTTATTAAAGAGGCAATCCTATAAATGAAAGTTTTATAAGATAGTGGATAACTAATTTTTGTGCAACCAACAATAGGGATCTGGAAATGTGAGAAAGATGGACATGCTCCACCTCCGCTCAACTCATTGTCTATGGGATGGCCAAATAAGCTCAGCACTGTACTGAGTTCTACCCACAATCCATAAGCAACAAATCTAGTAGAATGTTAGCAACTGCAACTCTACTCCATTCAAGATGGAGTTCTAACGACGGCCGATCTCAGGATGCAAAGTCCCGTTCTTAGAACCGCCAGTGGTCAAAGAGACAGAAAGTTATTCCCTGTCTTATGCGTAGGGAATACATTTCCATACTTGCAATTTAAGAGTTATTACCAGGATTTAAAGTGCAAAATATTAATTGTAATTTCCACTTTCCGCTGAAAACTTCAGAGCAGAATTACTGTAGAGAATGAAGCAACGAAGCTCCAAATAACTCACACAGGAAGTGTGCACATATGGAATGTTACATAGTATCCATCGCCTACATAAACTAAGCATCGTAGCGTGATCTGTCAGATGGTGAAGAGCTGTGTGTGTATTATAACATGACACAGCTAGGCAGGCTTTGACACGACATGATCTGTAATTTTACATAGGACTGCACGAGAATCTAATTTCCTTGTCACCTAAATTCAGTAAGGCTGCATTATATAAAAGTTCTTAATACAATGCAGAGAAGTAGAAGGGTTTGATTTTGTTGTGAACTATTCCTTTTGTGAGATGGATCATCATGTAGATTTATCGGCAGTCCTATGTAAAAATATCACACATTTCATTAGGACAACAAAAGGTGAGATAAGCCAAATTAGAAGCTCACTGGCTAACTCGCTACACCTGCACAAGTTTTCAAAGACTGGCATATCCTGCACCATATATATAATACCATAACTTTATACTATACGCTACTGTATCCACTTACCCTCGGAAGCTGAACGACTTATCTTTCCAACGTCGTGTAAAATGGGTGGTTTTTGTGTGACAGAGGAAATCACTCTCGTCACATGTAGAAAACAATCAAGAGGAATATCTAACTGTTACTGGTTGTAGCGAAGGCTCTACTGTAAGAGGGCGAAATGCAAACACAACCACTTCCTGCTCGCTCGGGGCTTTGCCTATTTCACTTCCACTTTATCTGTTTTTCAAGATCAAGCCACTCGTTGCTGTACTAATTAGCGTTAGCTGCTGACATTGCAGCTGTGTTCACATATTGCACATACAGTACGGTATTATCAAGTGACCTGTAGGTTTATAAGGGGCTCGGGACCCTGCCGGTGAGACACTTCTTGATTGCTTGGCAGAAAAATGATGGATATACAGAGTTACACTTGTTAGTGTTGTATATAGAGTTTATATCTGGACTTATCTACATGTTTATCATCTGTCTTTCAAAGACCCATCCCCTAATGATAATGAGATGACTCTGACGATTCAAATCCATTCTACGCAGCGAAGTTGAAATGTAAATAGTAAAAATAACAGGAAATGCCAGGCTATTGTATGTGCTCTAATGGCCATTGTGAGAACCAGAATCAATTCAAAATTATTATTAAATGTTTAAAGTTATGCACAAAATAAACATCTAAATCTATATATTTTATTGTCCGTATGTTCATTTCCCTTTTGTTCTTTTATTCTATTACAATGAATTGGATTTAAAGTATTACTAAATATTTAATTTAAAATAATATAAATTTTTTTAAAAAAAAATTTGTTTATTTGATACTAACAAAAGTCATGTCAAATACAGTATACGATATATGTTTTGTTTTACCGTTACCTCTACAGCAGTCTCTCAGTAGGTAAAATATATATACATATATACAGTGGGGAAAAAAAGTATTTAGTCAGCCACCAATTGTGCAAGTTCTTCCACTTAAAAAGATGAGAGAGGCATGTAATTGACATCATAGGTAGATGTGGATGGGTCTTTCAGCATGATAATGATCCCAAGCACTCCGCCAGGGCAATGAAGGAGTGGCTTCGTAAGAAGCATAGGAAGGTCCTGGAGTGGCCTAGCCAGTCTCCAGATCTCAACCCCATAGAAAACCTTTGGAGGGATTTGAAAGTCCATGTTGCCCAGGGACAGACCCAAAACATCACTGCTCTAGAGGAGATCTGCATGGAGGAATGGGCCAACATACCATCAACAGTGTGTGGCAACCTTGTGAAGACTTACAGAAAACATTCGACCTCTGTCATTGCCAACAAAGGATATATCACAAAGTATTGAGATGAACTTTTCTTTATGACCAAATACTTATTTTCCACCATAATTTGCAAAATAAATCTTGCCAAATCAGACAAGGTGATTTTCTGGATTTGTTTTCTCATTATGACTCTCATAGTTGTGGTCTACCTATGATGTCAGTTACAGGCCTCTCTCATCTTTTTGTTTTCTTTGATTAATTTGCTATCACTGATTTTGATTTAATGATATAATTGACTATACATTTTTCTTTTATTCTTTGTATCCCAGTCTGAAGAAGATCTGAGTAAGTGTTACATAATCGTTGGGATTGTTATACCTCAATAAACAATTTTTGATGCTATTTTTGAGTGCCAGATTTTTCTTTATTTAGATCCCATTAAAGGATCATCTATCTATCTATCTATCTATCTATCTATCTATCTATCTATCTATCTATCTGATCAGAGACTTAAAGGGAACTTCTCACCAGGAAAAACAATGTTAACCTGCAGATATTGGGTTAATCTGCAGGTTAATAACATAACTAACCTGCCCGGCGCCCGCATGTAGCCGAACGCTGCAGGGAGAAATAGCTTTTTACATCTCGGCAACATTGTGGTTTATGTCTCGGGGGAAGCACCGGTGTGGGTTCAGTCATCGATCTGAGAATGCAGAGAGGCTGCTGTAACTGCACCCCCGGCGCTGACTGACACTGGCTCACAACTAGGGCCGGCTGACAGTCAGGGCCGGGGGTGTGGATACAATCGCCGCTCTGTACTCTCTGAGCGGTGAATGAACCAGCGTCGGTGCCGTCCCCATGAGAGAATCCGGAATGCTGCCTTGGAGTAAAATTAATTTTCTCCCCGCAGTGCCAGCACTGGGCAGGTTAATGACACTATTAACTTGCAGATTATCCCTATATCCACAGGTTAATAGCATTTTTTTTTGGTGACAGATTCCCTTTAAGGCATCCTATAGAAACCGCAGTTGGCAGTGAAACACGCGTCGAGGTGTGCAGCAGCCTATTACTCTTACCATGGGCACAGGTAATTAATGTTTATACTAATAATTTATCTGCATGGAGTATTTTATACATGCATTATCTGTGGTATAACCATGGACTTGAGGCAGTATGCATAGATTTTGAGACTATTATAGTTAAAATCAATTCCTGCTTTTGGATCCACTTATTCTTTTATTAACTAGTTCCTATATATCTATAAGATTGGCTAATTCATCAATATCATATGATTTTTCATGCAGTTATACTTCTATATGGCCTCTATGTTCGCCTATGTGAACTATTTTTGCTTGAACATGTGTATCTGTTTTTAGGGTGCACTATTTTTTCTTGCTTCTGTATTTCTGTTGTTATTATCTATTATGAACTGATTGTCGTGACCTTAGTGGTCTACTATTTTTATGCACTGATGAATTTTCAGATTCAATAAATTGATAATTTTTGAAATAGTGGATTCCATGGCTTCTTCTTAGTCTCTGTAGGTTATATAGTAACACTATCACCTGCAGGATAACCCCATTTTTTTCTGGTGACAGGTTCCCTTTAAAAGATTATATCTGTTAGCCAGAAAAGATTGTCTGGTGGAAGCAATATCATAAGTTGTATGAAGCCATAATATGACCATGTGCATGAAGACTGGGTCTTATGGTTTTCACTCTTAGACAATTTATTTTTTTTTTCGCTGCTGTATCAGAAATCTTCATGCTGTATAGCACAAAACAGAGAAATTAAAATACTGAGATATTATCACTGAAAGATCTGTCTTGTGCTCCTAGATAATGTCTCAGCACAGTAAGATAGTAAATCACATGCAGTGGATATCATATCACCATTTTATTTATTCATTTTTCAGTAAAAATTATTTCTGATTCCATATTTTTTATAGCTCTCTTTTATGTTGGGGGATGATTTTCGGTCTTTCTTTCATTCTTTCTGTTTAACAGACAAGTTCACTTTCAGCATCAGCACTTGCGCAGGAGCGACCTCTCTGCGTTGTGACACTGAGACGATGGCGCCAGCAGGACAAGATGCCTGCTTTTTATATGCCAGGGAGCCAATCACAGAAGATCTTGTGTCATGACGTTGTGGATAGTTTCTGCGCCCTGATTGGGTGCTGGAATCAACACACATAAAGTTAAGGGAAAAAAAAGAGCGCACATGTCTGTGTTTTCACAGTGACCGTGTGTCTGTGTGACCCACACGTAAACATGTCTTATCTTTTCTGGCAGCATCGATGACAATACATATTGTGAATGCAAGATAGAAATTAAAGATTTTTATATGTTAAAGATGTGCAAAAATAGAGATAGATAGTGATATATGAGGTAAATAGATTAGATAGATAGATGGATAATTGATAGAGAAATAGATATTGTTGAGATATATAATGCCTTGCCTGTGTAGCTTACTATATACTGTATGTATTACTATTAAGCTAATAAATAAGTTAAAAATAATACATGGGCCCTTGTCATTTTTAGTAACCAGCAAAGGTAAAGCAGACAGCTGTGGACTGATTTTATCAGGCTGGGAAGGTCGCTCGTTATCGGGCCCTTCACAGCCTAAAAATACCAGAGCCCAGCTGCCCTCAAAGAGGAGCATCATATGAGATGCTCCAATTTTGGTGCTTTGCCTTCACTCTCTCAATTACCCTAGTCCGGAGGCTATTGGGGCAATGGTAGTTGGGGTTGATATCTGTAGTGAACTGTACAAAAACACAGCTGACATCAAACAATGGTGTTAGTAATGGAGAGAGAGGTGTCTATCAGACACCCCCATTACTAACCCAATACTAAAAGAAAAACACACACACAAAAATACTTTATTTAAAAAAACACTCCCCAACTCTTTCCATTGTCCACCAATTCATAAAAAAAAATCCCACTCTGGTCCAAAGTAGTCCAGGGAATCTGAAGCAGTCCACAAATGGGAACCTGAAAAACATTACACCTGAATCTGAGCTCGTGCGGGCTCCAGCGGCCATTTTCCCGGAGGTCACCACATCGCAGCAATGGAGCTGCCTGGGCCTCCGGGCTTTGGGGAAATGCCGGAGGCCCGACGCTGGACAGAGAGCCGTTGCAGCCACCCCCCAGCACAGAGCCCCCACGCTGCACAAAAAGGAGCCGCCGACCCCCAGCATAGAGCCGCCACATTGCAGATGGAGGAGCCGCCGATCCCCAGCACAGAGACCCGCAGATAGCACCGCTGCCACCAATGAGGTAAAAGGGGGATGATAACTCCACTTACACCCTCCCTTCTTCATCGGGACCACTCCCCCACCATATGCAGATTGCTCCGCACTCGGCATATAAGATGACACAAGGCATATAATAAGACCCCCCGACTTTTAAGAAGATTTTCTATTTTAACTGGAAAAGTTGGGGAGTCGTCTTATACGCCAGAAAATACGGTATTTCTAATTAACCACTTCTACTCAGATTGGCATCCTTCATCCTTTCCACATGGCAGTGCAGATTTACCCCACTAGTTCTCCATTACGTGCGCTTTCACCTTCTTGTGAGTCTCGCGGAGTGCAGTGTGGAGGCTCAGAATGAGACATCATTGGTTTTTGACAAGGGATTCGAGGAACAACTTGGGAAGAGCTGGACTACATATGACCTGAGTGGGAACATTTTTTATAATAAATTAACAAGGGACACCGGCTTTTTATTTATTTCTACCATTTTATGTTTTCCATGTTTCCATTTGTTGATTGCTTCCATGTCCCTGGACTATGTCAGACTTACATCGGATTTAAAAAAAAAAAAAATCAATTTGTGAACCAGGGATTGAGTTGGGGAGCGTTTTTTCATATAAGGTTTTTTTCTGTGTGTGCTTTTTTTCTTTTTAGTACTGGGTTAGTGATAATGGTGTCTGACAGACACCTCTACATTATTAACAACAGAACTTGATGCCAGCTGTGTTTTTTGGACAATTCACAGGTGACATCAACCCCAACCACCATTACCCCAATTTTCAAAGCATCAGAGCATCGGGAATAGCTGAGGTAAAAGCACCACAATTGGATCACATTTTATGTGATGCACCACTTCTGGGGTGGCTGAGTGCTTGCACTTTTAGGCTGAGAAGAGCCCAATAACCATGGACCTTCTCAGCCTGATAATATCAGCTGTCAGCTCTCTTCTTTACATTTGCTGGTTATAAAAAAAAAATGGGGGGACCCTACGTAATTTTTTTCATTTATTTATTCGGTTAATAGTCGTAACATTAGGTCAACATACAAGCCAGTAAAGGGTGACATTTTTTATAATGTGTCCTGTTGTTGTAAAATTAAATACTATCTATCTTTCTGTCTACGAGACATTTGCAAAATTTACAAAACTTTAACACATAAAAATCATTCCATTCTGCAAGTCATTTTATTTTGGTGCATGTCACAGACAGCACAGAAATGGCACACAAATGCCACATGGATGACGCACACATACACAAGCATGTCACAAGGACACACAATTCTGATAACACTCGCACTGTTTTTTCCAGTACCGGTATCATCAGGACATGTCAAAGGGGCCTTAGAGTGCATTAAGTCATTGGGTACACCAATCAACACAAGTAAAAGATCATCCAAGAGTAGAGTTGAGCGATACCGTCCGATACTTCAAAGTATCGTATCGGATGGTATCGTCCGATCTTTTAAAAAAGTATCGGTATCGCCGATTCCGATACCGGAAGTCCCATTCAAGTCTATGGGACTTCCGGTATCGGAATAAGAAAAACCCTTTCCTGCCCTTGTACAGCCTCTCTGGGGTCTGTACGGGCCTTTCGGGGGGCTGTGCCGGCCTGCCAGGGGGTCTGTGCAGGCTCCGGTGGTCTGTGCCGGCCTGCCGGTGGTCTGTGCAGGCTCCGGGGGGCTGTGCCGGCCTGCCGGGGGGCTGTGCCGGCCTGCCGGGGGGCTGTGCAGGCATCGTCCGATGGGACTACAAGTCCCATCGGGCGATGCCTGCTACCATGACAGTGATTGACACATTAGCCAATGATGGGACAGTAGTAGTCCCATCATCCGGCTAATGTGTTAAATGTTAAAAAAAAAAAAAAAATACTACATACATACTACATGCATGCTACATACATACTACATGCTACATACATACTACATATATACTACATACATACTACATACATGCTACATGCATACTACATGCATGCTACATACATACTACATGCTACATACATAATACATGCATGCTACATACATACTACATACATGCTACATACATACTGCATGCTACATACATACTACATACATACTACATACATACTACATGCATGCTACATACATACTGCATGCTACATACATACTACATACATACTACATACATACTACATGCATGCTACATACATACTACATATATACTACATGCATGCTACATACATACTACATGCTACATACATACTACATATATACTACATACATACTACATACATGCTACATACATACTGCATGCTACATACATACTACATACATACTACATACATACTACATGCATGCTACATACATACTACATGCATGCTACATACATACTACATGCATGCTACATGCATGCTACATACATACTACATGCTACATACATACCACATACATACTACATACATACTACATACTACATATATACTACATGCATGCTACATACATACTACATGCTACATACATACCACATACATACTACATACATACTACATACATACTACATGCTACATACATACTACATATATACTACATGCATGCTACATACATACTACATGCATGCTACATACATACTACATGCATGCTACATGCATGCTACATACATACTACATGCTACATACATACCACATACATACTACATACATACTACATACTACATATATACTACATGCATGCTACATACATACTACATGCTACATACATACCACATACATACTACATACATACTACATACATACTACATGCTACATACATACTACATATATACTACATACATGCTACATACATACTACATGCTACATACATACCACATACATACTACATACATGCTACATATATACTACATGCATGCTACATACATACTACATATATACTACATGCATGCTACATACATACTACATGCTACATGCATGCTACATACATACTACATACATACTACATGCTACATACATACCACATATATACTACATACATACAATACATTCATACAATACATACATAGACATACAGTACATATAACATAGAGTAACATACTTACCAATACTTGTCACATTGTTCCCCGAAGCCATTGTCTTTTCCGGAATAAATATTAACATAACAAACCACAAAAATACTCACCCACGATCCGAAGCAGTCCACGAGTGTGTCCCACGACGATCTTGGGTAGAGAACTGCAGCATCAGCTGTTGCTGCCGTTCTCTACGGGCTGCAGGAATCCAATGACGGAAGGTAGGTATCCTTCCGCACTGTATTCCTCCGCCACTTAAAAAAAAAAAAGTCCCTAGTCTCACTTTATGCCATTGCTGTGTGGGAAATTCCCACACAGCAATGGCATAAAGTGAGACTAGGGACTTTTTTTTTTTAAGTGGCGGAGGAATACAGTGCGGAAGGATACCTACCTTCCGTCATTGGATTCCTGCAGCCCGTAGAGAACGGCAGCATCATCTGATGCTGCAGTTCTCTACCCAAGATCGTCGTGGGACACACTCGTGGACTGCTTCGGATCGTGGGTGAGTATTTTTGTGGTTTGTTATGTTAATATTTATTCCGGAAAAGACAATGGCTTCGGGGAACAATGTGACAAGTATTGGTAAGTATGTTACTCTATGTTATATGTACTGTATGTCTATGTATGTATTGTATGAATGTATTGTATGTATGTAGTATATATGTGGTATGTATGTAGCATGTAGTATGTATGTAGTATGTATGTAGCATGCATGTAGCATGTAGTATGTATGTAGCATGCATGTAGTATATATGTAGTATGTATGTAGCATGCATGTAGTATATATGTAGCATGTATGTAGTATGTATGTGGTATGTATGTAGCATGTAGTATGTATGTAGCATGTATGTAGTATATATGTAGTATGTATGTAGCATGTAGTATGTAGTATGTATGTGGTATGTATGTAGCATGTAGTATGTATGTAGCATGTATGTAGTATGTATGTGGTATGTATGTAGCATGTAGTATGTATGTAGCATGCATGTAGCATGCATGTAGTATGTATGTAGCATGCATGTAGTATGTATGTAGCATGCATGTAGTATGTATGTAGTATGTATGTAGTATGTATGTAGCATGTATGTAGTATGTATGTAGTATATATGTAGTATGTATGTAGCATGTAGTATGTATGTAGCATGCATGTAGTATATATGTAGTATGTATGTAGCATGCATGTAGTATGTATGTAGTATGTATGTAGTATGTATGTAGTATGTATGTAGCATGCAGTATGTATGTAGCATGTATGTAGTATATATGTAGTATGTATGTAGCATGCATGTAGTATGTATGTAGCATGTATGTAGTATGTATGTAGTATATATGTAGTATGTATGTAGCATGTAGTATGTATGTAGCATGC
Source organism: Dendrobates tinctorius (assembly GCF_039654945.1). NCBI lineage: Eukaryota > Metazoa > Chordata > Amphibia > Anura > Dendrobatidae > Dendrobates > Dendrobates tinctorius. The sequence goes on along the minus strand of NW_027361810.1, from coordinate 19,733,356 downwards.
ATGTAGTATGTATGTAGTATTTTTTTTTTTTTTTTTTTTTAACATTTAACACATTAGCCGGATGATGGGACTACTACTGTCCCATCATTGGCTAATGTGTCAATCACTGTCATGGTAGCAGGCATCGCCCGATGGGACTTGCAGTCCCATCGGACGATGCTTGCACAGACCCCCGGACATCAGCACAGCCCCCCGGCAGGCCGGCACAGCCCCCCGGCAGGCCGGTACAGACCCCCACAGGGTGCACAGACCACCGGCAGGCCGGCACAGCCCCCCGGCAGGCCGGTAGAGACCCCGGGCAGTCCACACAGCCCCCCGGCAGGCCGGCACAGCCCCCCGGCAGGCCGGCAGAGACCCCCGGAAGGCCCGAAATGACGGCGCATCATGATGCGCACACACCGCGCATCATGATGACGTCAGGCCGTCAATCAACTGAACTTCCGATTCCGATGCCGAATTCCGATATTGAAAAAATATCGGAAGTCGGTATCGGAATTCCGATACAGCAAGTATCGGCCGATACCCGATACTTGCGGTATCGGAATGCTCAACACTATCCAAGAGTAAAGATGATGTGAGCTACACGCAATTTTATAGTCCCTCCATTAACAGATGATTGCATGTCTCAGTGATTAATGATTTGTCTTACAAGTGTTCAATTAACTTTAGCAAAAACAAGAAAGATTGTGTAGAAGACGATGATTTATGTAATCTAAGGCCACATTCACTCTCCTAGAATTTGGTAAATTTTTTACATCAGCATTTTTAAGCCAAAACCAGGAGTGGAACAACCAGAGGAAATGTATAATAGAAACTCGTCACCACTTCTGTATTTATCACCCACTCCTGGTTTTGGCTTACAAGTACTGATGCAAAATACTGACCAGATACTGAACGTGTGAACGTGACCCAAAACCAATTTTCTTTTTTCCATATCAACCTTTCATTTCTTCTTTGATCTTTTACCTTTTTCCTACTTATTCCTGTCTATATTAACTTCATGGTATTTTGAGTATCACCGAAGTCTTTGTCTCAGTGTGGTTCCTCCTCCACGAATATGTTTGTAAGAAAGTTGCTCAATAAATGTAAAGTCATTGTGAGGGCACAAAAGCAATAAAAAACAGCAACATCTGTCAGATTTTATCATGGAAGCAGTTGTTCTTGGCAAACATGACATGGAAGTAATCATTCATTTTGCAGTAAAAAGGACCTGGAAACACATTATTTAGGTCAGTTTAATTAAAGCAAAGCCAAATTTATTTATTTGTTTCTTTTCTATATATAAATTGGACCTATAGGACAATTCTGGGACAGCAAATGCCATAAGGAAATAACTGCTGGCCTTGAAGATGGAGCTTACTTGTATATATCAGATGATGGTAGGAGGTATGCCACCATATGGAGCCTGCACCCTGAATAATGAGATCTACTCCACTTTTACATCTATAGGGAATATTCTTGAATAACTCAATGAAAAATAATGAATGTGGATTAATAAAGAGCCTAAAAAATATATTATTTATATATATATATTTTTTTTTTACAACATATGTGTCACGCTCATGCCCTGACTGGTGGGTGTGAGCCAGGGGGTTGTGGCCCCACTTTGCCACAAACCAGACTACCCTGGAAGGGGCGTGACTATGACAGCTGCCATGGTTTTCACTGGAGCCTCTGATGGTGAGGTCCGGCTTGTGCGGCAGGTAGCTGCCAGGTGCCACTTCAGGGTGGTGTCTGGCTGTGGCTGCTGATCCCACTGGGGAACAGGACACTTGGTCAGGTGCGACTGAGACAGGCAGGTGGGCACGGCAGGCGCGGCTGAGACACAGGGCAGGCCAGCACGGCTGAGACACAGGGCAGGCCGGCATTGCTGAGACACAGGGCAGGCTAGAGTTGTACATGAAGGAACAGGTAGAGACCTGTTCACACAGCAGGAGCAGGTACAGGAACAGGCAGGAAGGAATGGAGTATGACGGAACAGGTTTGGACCTGTTCACACAGGAGAGGTAGGTATGGGTACTGACAGGAAGGGGTGGAGTATGACGGAACAGGTTTGGACCTGTTCACACAGGAGAGGTAGGTATGGGTACTGACAGGAAGGGGTGGAGTATGTCGGAACAGGTTTGGACCTGTTCACACAGGAGGTGCAGGTACGGATACAAGCAGGAAGGAGTGGAGCATGAAGGAACAGGTTTGGACCTGTTCACACAGTAGGAGAACCGCAAGGCTGCAGAGAAGAATAGTAGAGCAGCAAGAGGTTCTGCAACAGCAGTACCGGAACCAAGCAGGACCACAAGAGTACGGAGCACAAGCAAACAGGGAGGACACAAGGAAAAACACAGCAGGGAAAGAAGCCAAAGACAAGGAGACAGACAGACAAAGGTAGGACAGAGTTCAGACAGGGCAACAATACGAGACATGACCAAGGACACAGGGACCAGAGTATACACAGGTACAAAGCAAGGCAAGAACAAAGACACAGAGACCAGGATATTCTGCCTCCTGGAGGGCAGACAGACAAGTACCAAGCAAAGCAAGGAGTAAAGCCTCCAGAGAAGGAGGAACATAGAGCAAGACCTGGCAACTCTGTAGCAAGACACTAACACATTGCACAGGCAAGGTTCCACTGCGTGGAGCTGCCCTAAATACTATAGGGCTCTTGGTAATTGGTCAGGGACATATTAGCCAGGTGCACCCTGAATCCATAAGAACCAGAGAGTTCTGGCACCTCCCCCTATGCACACAGCCAGGAAACATGCACAGAGCAGATAAGAGACAAGCGGCACAGAGCATGGAGCTGGCAGCAGACAGAAATCACAGCATGGCCTGGAGCAGTGAGTAAGTTGGTGTGTGGGGGATGGGAGGTCATGCAGCGATGCCAGCAGGGTTGTTACAATACGTATAAAAATCAAACATTTGTGACACGACTGTTTGAAACAACCGAGACTAAGGCAATCTGATCTTTATTCTTCTATCCCATCTCTCTTTGAGCTTTCAACAGCAGCCAAAGCTTCTCCCAAAATTTTAATAAACTTGAAGACATCGTGGAATGTGTTATAGAGAGGAACGGGTGTGATCCGTAGAACATTGGGCTCCCGCATATCACACTGTAAGAGAAAATAGAAATGGTAAATCTTTATTGCCTGCGCCGAAGGTCAATTTTAACCTGATAACCATTTCTATTGCGATCCGGTCTAGTATCAAACTGGTATAGCTACACCAAAACCTATATCTAGTCTATACATTTGCTTTTTTTGTACTCTTGTCTGTTTTATAACCAAATCTTACACCACATACGGAGTAAAAGTTATTTATTTTTTTTAAGCACCCAAGAGTAACTGCAGGTAAACTAACTCCGGTGGCAAAATTGTAATCCCTTAAAAGGAAGCTATCCTCAAAAAATTACCTATTTTATAAAGCAGGTTTTTGTTTTAAATGTATATTGTATTTATTTATTTATTTATATTATTACAAGATTTTTTTTTCCTCTATTTCATTCTTTATTAAAAAATATGTGACATCTTGAATTTTTTTTACACTGGCTACTGGGGCTATTTAGACTATAACTTCCTAAACCAGGAAATGCACATGTACATTAGCCACATTGGTCAGACTGTGACCTTATCTTTCGCATTGAAGCATCTAATGAGCGTGTGCAAAGGTCTTTGTGAAGAGAGGAGGAGCAGAGGTCAGATGTGACAATCACCTTTTGGGATTGGTGGACATTATGTTGTTAGTTGTGTATGGACCTGTCATGGTAATCCTGCCTCTATTGATAATGAACCTGCTGAAAACTTTTCCTGAAAGGACATAAAGTATGAATGTAAAAAAGTCCCAGTAGATTATGTGAACATTGCAAAGTTCTGAACATTGTGTTGTAATATAGTTCATATGAAAAAAATGCCAATTTTTTAAGTGTACTCATAAGAATTGTAGCAAAAAATAAAGAAATAAAAAAAAATGTAAAGATGCAAAAATAAAATTTTCCCCCACTTATCCCAAAAGTAGCTAGCAAAATGTAAAAAAAAAAAAAAATAACACAATAACACTTTTGGCTTCACTGCGTGCACAATTTTCCAAACTAAAAAAAAAATTAAATATTTATTCTAAACTGCGAAATGCAAAAATAAAATTTAAAAAGGAAAAACTGCATTTTTTTTTGTAAATTTGGTTCCCATAACAAGATGAATAAAAAGAGATAAGAAAGTTCTATGGATAACAAATTGTTATGAATAAAAACTACAGCTTATTTTGTGAAGAAAAAAAAAAAGTTGTTATGCAAAACATTAAAAAAAAGTTATGGTTCCTAGAACATGGTGACTGAAGCCAAACTTTTTTTTTTATTTTACAAGTTTTTTTTTTTAAGTAGTTAACATATATGAGTTTGGTATCGCCATAACCGCATTAACCGCTAGAACAACGTTACCGGGTCATTTTTACCTAAAAGTGAATGTCATAATAAAAAAGGAGGGGGGGGACATCAGTTTTTCTTTCTGGATTTTCTCCCATCTTTTAGTACCATATATCTGATAAATAATGGTGTCATACAAAGCTGCAACTTGTCTTGCAGAAATAAAAACTTGATAGTAGTACATCAGCTAAGGTTTTTGACTCCCCCCGACCCTACACCTTTGAGGCATAAATACCTTTTTTAGCTTGTGGATGCATGCAAATCGGCGCGGTCCGGTCTGGTCCGATGGGCGTGGCTTAGGAATCTTCTCCCCCCCACCTCCTCGGCTTGCTTCATGTAATCTTCGTCTGTGAATACCACAGACACCGTTGTTTTCCGCACTTGCGCAATGTAAAGGCCCCCCGGAGCCTGCGCAGTATGCTTTGCCTGACTGTGGGCGAAGCATATAATCGATACTGCGCAAGCGCCGGTATTTTCCAGCGCGGTTTATGCCTCGGAAGTCTTCACATGCAGGACACACTTCCGGGGCATAGACCGCGCTGGAAAATACTGGCGCTTGTGCAGTAGCGAATATATGCTTCGCCCAAAGTCAGGCAATGCATACTGCGCAGGCGCCGAGGGCATTTACATTGCGCAAGCGCGGAAACCAATGGTGTCTGGTATTCACAGACAAAGATTACGTGAAGCAAAACGAGGAGGTGGGGGGAGAAGACTCCTAAGCCACGCCCATCAGACTGGACCAGACCGCGGCGATTTGCATGCATCCACAACAAGCTAAAAAAGGTATTCATGCCTCAAAGGTGCGGGGTCGGGGGAGTCAAAGGCTCAACTAGAATCCTTATGGGACGCACAATTTAGTGATATCTTTACATGATATCACTAAATATAGGTGACAGATTCCCTTTAAGGGGTTAGAGAATGTTTACATCTAGGAACGCAAACTATGCCTGCCTTCTTCCAAAACAGCATCACACCTTTCCAAAGGTTGTTTATGGTATTGCAGTTCAGCGACCTTCGCTTCAATACAGCTGAGCAGCAATACCAGACACAACCATTGGACAGGTGCGGCACTCTTTGGGAAAAAAGCAGCCATGTCTTTCTAGTCCATATAATCTTGTTCCCTTTTTAAAGAGGTTGTCCACTACTTTAACACTGATGGCCTATCCATTGGATTGGTCATCAATGTCTAATTGGTGGGGGTGCGACACCCGGCACCCCCATTGATCAGCGTTCCTGGTGTCGGCAACAAGCAGAACTGCTCAGTTGCGGAGCTGCAGAGAACAGCTCCATCGAGTATGGCACAACCACTCCCTATTTAGATCAGTAGGGGCGGATGTGCAGTATCCGTCCGCAACCACTGTTCTATCAATGGAGCTGCGCAGTTCCATAAGTGAGCCATTCTGGTGGACATCGGGAAAAGCTAATCGGTGGGGACGCTACGTGTCGCATCCCCACCGACTACACATTAATGACCTATTCTAAGGATAGACCATCAATATTAAAGTAGTGGGCTACCTCTTTTAATATACAATAAAGTTTAATATTTTTCAGTATGAGCAAGCTTCAGTAGAGTTAATTTTTTTATTCTCAGAAGGCTTCTATTATGAGTTTATTCATTTTGGGAAGGAGCAGCAAAAACTCAATTTCCAATAGCCTCATTGTTTTCTATTACAATATACAGTATATATATATATATATATATATATATTTTGCTTTATTTTAACATTAAAAATTCCTAAATTTTAACATTTCTCAGGTTAGTCACTTGAGTACACGTCAAGAGCGGTGAATTTTCTTATTTTTTCTGCTGCTCACTTTTAAGCTTTGCTGTGTGAGCTAAGACAGCATCAGCAGAGTCATCTCATTATAATAAGAGGGTGCAGGTGTTCGTGACAAATGACAGCTCCACTGGGCAGCAATCTATTTGTTTTTAAAGACTGTATTAAAGTGTTAGATAAATAGCTAACAAGATCTTTAAGCTCTAAGCCTCAACACTTCCCTATACATCGCTCAATCACACAGTCATGGGTTCTTTATGAGGAGAATGGAGGAAACCGGTGCCAGCGGCTTACAGTATCCAGCACAAGAACATACGGGGGGTTGAATTCCATCCTTTTCTCCCCTGATATTAAACTTTGGTGGACAGTCAAGATGTCCCTTTACCAATCAGATAATTTTGATGTGATCAGCTGACAATCACACTTAGATGACATTAGCTTAATATGTAGGGGGCCATCCTCATAGTCATTAACTTGTATTCTTTGCTTCTGCAATATGGCTGCTCGTAAAATATTTCCAAAAGTTACAATAAAAACAAAACAAACTAAACTAGTTAATTTTAAAAAAATGCCAAAAAGGTTATTTTTCTATAAAAAACTGAAATGTAATTAACCGAGATGACATGCCTGATAACCTCTCATGTAAATACATAGTACCGTTCACGTTAATGTCCGCCGCTCCATCTTTATGCATAAAAGTATGAAGTTAATTGAAAATAAAGAATTCAGGCGTGAGCGATGACATCCTACAAAGTAGCAGAAGGAAGTCAACGCTCATAAAGGGGAATGATTGGAAAACTTTGTAATGTCTTAATGTGATTACCGGGTCAAGTGCAATTTTATTAAGTAAAACGGTTATTGACATTGTTAATTTGCAAACACGTCTATGACAAAAGGACAATATCACGTACCACGACGCCTCGCTTTTCCAGTTCTCTGTAAACAGCTTTTATGGGCAGAGAAAATGCCAGGGAGAGCTGACATCCCCGATCTTCGAAATGAGAGGGTGTGATTATTTTTGCATAAGGTTTCTTGGGTTCAGCCATATTTTCCCTGTAATAATGTTTAATTAAGTATTCCAAATAGCCAGTCAGTAAAATCGACTTTTTACGTAACTCCTTCATGCTGGTTTGATTGAAAACCTTTTGAAGTAAAAAAAAAAGGAGGCATTAAACATGTAATTGGATAAAACGGAATAATCGCTTAGAAAAGTGACATTTGTAGTTTATAGATTTGCAAATAATTAAAGTGAAACGATGAACTTGATGGAACTGTGTCTTTTTTTCAACCTTTGTAACTATGCAGAAGGTTATTTCAAGGTACCAATCCAGCATCAGGGTCTTCTAAGATACAAATATCATCATTGTTGTAAAATATTGAAATCATGGTATAAGCAATACATAAGCAATAACATACCTGATGCGCTTCGGACCAAGGTTCTGTTATAGTTGTAGGGAAAGCGTAGTACCCCAGTTAGGCCAGTAGATGGGGTGGAGTGCATACTCAGCCTGTAAATAGTTAAAGTAGGAGGAGCTAACCTGAGATTTGAATCAGTTGGGCGGAAGCGCCCTGACAGGGCAGTCAGCTCTGTAACGTTAAAGATACAGGCCCGGCTGTCCAGGGCCTGAGGGCCACAGATGACAACACTGCAGAACTCTATGACTGAGAGTGCACACCAGGCACTCGAAACGCATCAGGCAACTTGATTTTAATATGGCTTAATTTGCCACAATAAAATATATATTGTTTTCTTTATTTCTGGAGTGCCATCAATCTCCTTTTTTCCTGATTCCACTATGCTAACTAGCTTGGATGTGCACCCTCCACATGTGAATTGGCTCGTCTAATTTGGATTCATCTCGTGGCAGTTCCAAGTCCTCCCTCCATGCACTGCAGAAAACAGCAGCGCAGATCACAGCCGCACAGTTCACAGCAGTGCAGAACAAAGCAGTGCAGATGACTACACTACAGATGGTAGTGAGACAGTTGGCAGTGGTACAGCAGCACAGGTCACTCATTATGAGGCAGGTTGCTATGAGGGCAGACGCATTTTTGTCTGGGGCGAAACAGACAGGGGAATTCCCAAAAATGGTGAAGCTGGACAGAGAGGATGCTGTAATGCTGAACGGGATGGGACATCCTGGAGATATGCTGAAGTAAGACAGTGAAAGCATAGGGAAAGTGACAGAGTTGTGGGCTGTGGAATCTGAGGTAACCGTTGTAAAGAAAATGGATGTGCTGCATACAAAAATGAGTAAAGCTGCTATTGTTAAAGTTGAACGGGACTGTGACTCTGTTTGTTCCACATTGTCTGAGGAAAATGTGCAGCGCATTACAAAAAGCCCTAAGAATGGAGCTGCAGGTATGCTGACAGGAACCAGTCATGTCTATGTGAGGGGAGGCCAGGACACCGTTGCCCCGGAGTCCTCGGCCACGACTACGGTCCTGGCCGACCCTTACATGTGCATGCTGTCAGGATTCTCCAATGCCGGCAGTGGACCGCAAGTATACGATTTTCATACATGTGGTCGCATGCTGACTAGACATGCGCAACCTCAATCAATGCAAGTGTGTTGAGCAAGATTGGACATGTCTGGTTGGAATGTAGCTGGAATTATGCAAATTGCATATTTGCGATCACATGATCCTGGCTGTAGAAATTCCTGACAGCGATCTAAATTCTTTTATGAATGGAGCAGTGGTGCGCATGTGCAGCATCCACCCCTTCATTCACTTTTATGGTTATATGGTATAGTACATGTTCATGAACAATACTTCAATTTACAATGAATGGAGCAGTGTTCACACTTGCACACTACCACTCCAGCAATACATTCAACACTGCTGCAGGTTGACTTATAAACTTAGGGTCATGTAATCATCATCAGACCAAAAGGACTATCATGTAATGTCTTGATGCATGCCACTCCACATAGTGAGTCTTCATGGTTCCCTGGTGTTCGGCCTTTTACCCCTGTATCCGGATCAGATGCACTGGCCTCTGGATTATATCCATGGATTGGTGCTGACCAATCGATTAAATGAGGGTAAGAAGAATCCACACATCAGGTAAGAACCTGAGATTGGCCATAGCAAAGTTATATACAAAGTGTAGTTATAGGATAGCGGGGTTCAAGTTCACAGGATTGGGCAGAGACATTTGGCAAAGAGAGAAAACAGTCAGCCCTTGAGTCAATGAGTAAAACAAAAGATTAAATGTGGAACAAAAGCTGGGACAGAACACAAAGGGTCAATCCTATAGAAGACTACCAGAACTGTAGAATAGTACAATAATTGGAAAGTGACTATAGGAGTTTAAATAAGAAGTGGTGCGGCCACATTGGCTGCTGAACCCGTCTAGTAATTGTTCTACCCTAGGAGTGGAATATGCACCACCCAGAACTGTCAGCACTCAGTCAGCACTGCTTCCCTCGCTGTCAGTGTTGCCCAAAGGAAAATATTGGCAGTGTCAGACAGCGGTGGAAGCTGGTGAAGTATTAGTGACAGATAAGCATTAGAGATGCTCCTCAAATTTGAGTCAAATTTTAGAAACTCGCTGGACCAGGCAAATTCAAACAATTTGAGATTGGATTCGCATGCATTGGTGAAAAACAAACTTGCTTATATTTTTCACATTGCAAAAGCTAGTACAAGCAGGTTACTTGGATGCAATGCTGCAGACAATGAGGAGAAAGTGGAGATTGCACCAACAATGATTTACTTAACATATACAGATCAAAAGATTAGTGTCTTAAGTATGAGATTGAGAAATGGCACAAGAAAAGACAAAAGGTTTTATTACAATACAGAATTTAGCAACGCAGATATCCAAAATATAATCACAGTATTATTCACACGTTATTATTCCTATGTCTGAGTATCGATCACCGTAAATGTTATCTTACATCAGTGTAACTCTACACGTCACTGTCACTAGCTATCTGAACACCACTAAACAGTACACAAGCCCTAATAGTAGTCTCGACACTAACTGCTTGGCCGGAAATCCAATTCAGGGGACGTTTTCTCTCATTCAACTCGCTACTTGAAGGGCTGTCCCAGTCCACTCCCAGTACCACATGTCTGCTCAGTAACGGTCCTCCGCTACAGCCGGATCATCTTTCAAGCCTAGTTCAGCTCTGGTCAAGGTCTTCTACTGGCGCTGGTCTCAGTCTTCTACTCAGCTCAAGTCACCGATCTTCCTCGTAGTTCAGGCCTGAATTCAGTCCTATTTCCTTCAAGACATTAGTTCCATATATCACGATGCGTCCATTTCTGATGGGGCTTTTCACCAGTATGATCACCTTCTTTCCCAAATTCTTTCCACAGACACGCATCTATCTCCATCCTTACCACCCCTGCCACAGAGATAGGTAGTAGGATGGCTGCCGTCAGTCGAATAATTGGGCCCCCTCTAGGTCAGCTGACGTTGGTGAAATGTTGATGGAAATATGCTCCTGGCATTGTGGTCAACTGGCATCAATCTTCCTCTCAGCTCAGGTCATCGACCTTCCTCTCAGCTAAGGTCTAGCTCAGCCCTTCAGAATCTGATCTCTCTCGGACCCTTTTGTGGTCATGGTCCCTGTAAACCCACTTTGCAGCCACATGACCTGCTTGGTACAGACTCTGGGTGCCAACTAGCCCCTGCTCAGCCTGGCCTTTTATATTTAATAACTGTGACACAACTGTCACCTGACCCTGTGTCTCTACTATACTATTCCCTCTAGGAAAAACCTATTCATTTCTTCAGTTCCTGTTTGCCATTTTCACCCAGCAGATGTTTACCTGCAGATGCTCATTGAGAGCGTCTTCTGTTCACCACCCCCTTACAATTGCATAGGGCAGAGAAGGCTTTTATGGACTCAGATGCTGTCATGTGAGATTCCTCATAGTGCTTTGCAACTATAACATTACATGATATAGCACAGACAATCAGGAGAGACTATGAGAGACTGTATAAAAGCAGAAGCATGGAATGAAGCAGCATTTTTAGGGTGATTCAGGATAGTGAGATGATGTCACAGCTCAGCAATAAAGATAGGGAGATTAAGCCACAAAACACTGAATAAACATTACAGATAGTGTGTGACAACACAGCAGTGAAGAACAGTTAGCAACTATTTTTGTATAGCAAGATATGTTGAGGTCACTTTAACGCAAATATAAAGTTAATATTGTGAAAAAGTTTGAAAGGGGTTGGATACTGTCCTAGGAGACTTCAGAGTGTTGCACACTTTTTTTGGAAGTTTTGCAGAATTGCAATTTATAGGGAATTGATTAGTTGCAAATTGTGTTTTCAGGAAAAAGTTGAAAAAGCTGGCGAAAGTGAATTTCAAAAGATTTGCTCATCTTTTAGCAAGCATGTGACACGCAAAGGCTATTTCATCATAGGCAGTCCAGATATCGCTGAAGAAAAGGATTGACATCCATCTTGTTATTGCTTAACCCTTGATGTGTCTGTCATCCAATAAAGCTTTTCAAGCTGAAAGTAGATTTTAATGTAAATATTTACACATGAAAGTAAATAAAACATAACAATAGGATAAACACATAAAAGTCCCTGAAAATGCAGCTTTACCAAGCCCTTCCTGAATGCTCGTATATTTATCCTCACAGCATTAAAGCATTGTAGATCCATTTTCTTGATTGCATCGGGAGCTGGGACTTAGCTAGTAACGGTTAGATCCATTTTGCTGAGGTTCTACAGCAGCAATTAGCATTTGGAAAGCCTAAGTCACCGTGCCAAAAAGGGTAAAATCAGCCATAAAAAGGAGAATCACTGAGCTCTCGACTCATTGCCGGAGACTCCCCGCAGCGGATTTAATGACATAGACACATAGCAGCTACGTGGTGACATAAGTTCATAAATGAAAAACCCTGTAGTCTCACATTGATGAACTAAACACCCCTCCCCCCAAAAAAAAGGAAAATATGATTTTTATGGAGTCTTTACAGTGAGGTACTTTGTGCAAATGAGCCCCTGGTGTGAAATCTTCTATCTGTACTCAGATTCCCAGGTCAAATTTGCCTAATTTAGCAGCAAAAATTCAGGCAAAAAGCTTTCAGGATTTGGCTTAACAGCTTCTGTTGTTACAGATGAAGCATTAAGTTACGATGTAGAAAATGATACAAACAATCAGCGTTCGGGAACGTTATAAATGACTCGGCTCTAAAAGCTTTCTAAGCTCAGCTCGCGGAGTAGAGAAAGTTCATTTGTTTGACTTGTGTCCTTGAAATTTCTATAGTGCCTCTGCCGGGGACGTCCGTCTTAGAAATCACCGAGCAATTTCTGCGATTGCTGCAGATCGGTCAATTATACCAACTTTATTATTAAAGGGAAATTTTCAGCAAAAAAAAAAAAAATATTCCGTACAGCCTGTGGAACAAGTAAGTATCGTCTGAAACATGTAACAGTTTTAGGCTTCAGTCAGACGTCCGTTTTTCTCCCATACGAGAAGAAGATGGACCAATTATTTTGCTCACACTCTGATCAGAGTTTGATCAGAGTGTGTTCTGAATGTAATCAGTTTTTCTTGTAAGTGGAGGAGAAAAGAAAAAAAGTTTCTCACCCCTTTTTCTTTCCAACAGTCCATGAAAAATATCGGAACGCCTGCACTCGGTCCGATATTTTTCGCGGACCCATAAAGTTCCGATACCGATTTCGATCCGACCATGAACATGTGAATGGTCCCATAGACCACCACAGGTGCGAGTGCTATCTGTACAAATGATGTTTAGCACTCGTACAGGTGGACTGAACATCTGAATGAGGCATAATTATAATTGTGGCTACAGGGAGAAAAATAAGTCGTCGAAATTATGCTGTAACAGTTACTATACAGTGAGCGCACTGAAATCACTCCCCCTACACTCTGCATGACATCCTACTCTGCAACATATGTGACTATATAGTGAGTGGTGACTGTTAAAGCCCTAGCTCCACCCTGATGACTGGAAGCGAGCAGCTGCAGGGAAAACATAGCTTTTACTTTCTCTCTGCAGCTAGTCTTTTGATAGATATAGTCTTCCAATCAGAGACCTGCACATGTTCAAGACAGTATTAATCTGCAATTTCCCACTATGGTAAATACCATTATTTATATTTTTTCATCTGAGGAATAAATTGCACTTAAATAATATTGTAAACATGTGAAAATATGTGGTTTATGGGTGGTGGTACTACTGAAGCCAGATTTTTCAATTTTCCATTAGTTTTGCAACTGAATTAATTTTTTTTCATTTTGCGCTGAATTAGAATTGGCTTGTTTATCAATCTATCGCCCTCTGTTGACAAAAAGTGGAATTATTGAAGTTATAATTTATTATTGTTGCTTATGTAGTGCCAATATATTCCACAACGCTGTACAGACATTTTCATTACTGTCCCCATTGAGGCTCCCAATCTACATTCACTATCAGTATGTATTTGAAGTGTTCAAAGTCAACAGTGCTAACCACTGAGCCATCGTGCTGCCCACACCTATACATTTCAATTCACCCACCAGTCAGTCGTTAGATTTAATATTATCATTTAAATTATTAATAATAATTACAGTTGATTTAGATATACATCGTTTCTTGATTAATTTACATTTTTGAACCACAGTTGTGCTCAAAAGTTTACATACCAGGGCACGGTACAAAGATATACATCTTTCCTGTACATACCAGGGCAGAATTTTTGCTTTCTTGGCCTTTTTCAGAGAATATGAATGATAACACTAAAACTTTTTCTCCACTCATGGTTAGTGGTTGGGTGAAACCATTTATTGTCAAAGTACTGTGTATTCTCTTTTTAAATCATAATGTCAACCCAAAACATCCAAATGTCCCTGATCAAAAATTTACACACCCTGGTGATTTTGGCCTGATAACATGCACAGAAGTTGACCCAGATGGGTTTGAATGGCTACTAAAGGTAACATCCTCACCTGTGACCTGTTTGCTTGTAATCAGTGTGTGCATAAAAGCGGAGTGAGATTCTGTGATCCAGACAGACTCTTGCATCTTTGTGTGTTGATTAATAAATTCAATTTTTTGATACAATTTATATACATTCCTTGTATCCTTTATGAGGGTATGGTTGTTTCTAACTACATATAATTACTGCATACAAGTTTCAGTACTTTGAAACATTATTAGTTTCGCAAGTATAAGGCTGTGTGCACGTAGTGGAAGGTGCTGCGGATTTTTCCGCGTGGATTTGGGAAAATCCGCAGGTCAAAAGACCCGCGGTTTATCTGCAGATTTTCTGTGGTTTAGCCTGTGGTTTTCCCCTGCGGTTTGACACCTGTCATTGATCAGGTGCTAAACCACTGCGGAATCCGCGCAAAGAATTGACATGCTGAGGTTTTGAAACCGCAGCAAATCCACGCGAAAAATTCTGCACCGTGTGCACTGCGTTTTTAATTTCCATTGATTACAATGGTACTGTACAACGCAGCAGGGCCAAAAACGCTGCGGATCCGTGGCAGAATCCGCAACGTGTGCACACAGCCTAAAGATGCAGAATATTTTGTTATGCCACTTTTCTTTATTTGGAGGAAACTTAGCAACAATTCAAATAACCAAAACCTGTCTAAACACTATTGCAAATTATAAATTGGTACAGAAATTGCACTGTAACATTTGCTCCTCATTCAGAGACAACTCTTTTTGCTTGTCTCTCGTTCTCCAGCATGGGATCATCTCTTACAATTGTCCAAAAGTAATCTGCAAGCATTGATAGATTCCACTTTTCTTGATATCTTTTATCCTTAGCCACAATATTTTGATGAAAACGCTGATCAAGTTCGTCGCTCACTGCTCCGCAGCTTGGTGGAAAAGAGTCTAGATGCGCACGTGGAATTCTTAAAGGACATGCAACAGCTAAGATCCTTATATGGTTTGAGGAGTTTTTCCACCAACTCCTTTATTGTTATCTGCTCTTGAGTGTCTCAATAAAATTAGTTACCACTGATGTGAATGCTACCCTCGCAGCCTTTTCTTTACCCAGCAACAAACGGAGAAAGTACTCATAGAATCCTAGAATGTTAGAGTTGGAAGGGACCTCCTAGGTCATCGTGTCCAACCTCCTGCTCAATGCAGGATTAACTAAATCATCCCAGACAGATGTCTGTCCAGCCTCTGTTTGAAGACTTCCATTGAAGGAGAATTCACCACCTCTCATGGCAGCCTGTTCCACTCATTGACCACGCTGACTTTCAAAAAGTTTTTCTAATATCTAATCTGTATCTTCTCCCTTTCATTTTCATCCTATTGCTTCTAATCTTTCCTTGTGCAAATGAGAATAATGATGATCCCTCTACACTGTGACAGTCCTTCAGATATTTCTAGACAGCTGTTAAGTCTCCTCTTAGCCTTCTTTATTGCAAGCTAAACATTCCCAGATCCTTTAACCGTTCCTCATAGGACATACTTTGCAGTCCGCTCACCATTCTGGTAGATCTTCTTTGAACTTGCTCCTGTTTTTTAATGTCTTTTTTAAAATGTGGTACCCAGAACTCGACACAGTATTCCAGATGAGGCCTGACCAAGGAGGAGTAGAGGTGGATAATTCCTTCACAAGATCTAGTTTCTATGCAACTCTTAATACATCCTAGAACTGCATCTGCCTTTTTTGCTGCTGCATCACACTGTTGACTCATGTGAAGTCTGTGATCTATTAGTGTACCAAAGTCTTCTTCCCACATGCTGTTGTTTAGTTATAGTCCCCCCATTCTATAGATGTATTTTTTGTTTTTATTGTCCAAATGTAGAATCTTGCATATTTCCCTGTTAAATATCATTCTATTAGTCACTGTTCATTGTTCAAGCTTATCTAATCCTTCTGAATTCTTTTCTCTGTCTTCTCTAGTGTTAGGGTACCGTTACACCTAGCGATGCACCAGCGATCCCGACTAGCGATATGACGCCGTCAGGATCGCTGGTACATCGCTAAGTGGTCGCTAGTGAGCTGCCACACAGGCAGATCTCACTAGCGACATCGCTGGGGACGGGGATCGCTACTTACCTGTCAGACGCCCTCCCGCCCGGCTCCACGCGTCGCTCGTCGTCACAGCAGGAAGCGCCGCAGGAAGTGGCCGACGAGGAATGGTCCAGGAGCTTCTTGCGCGATCAGCGATAACCAGCGGGGGAGCCGGTCGGAGGTAAGTATCACATGCAGCGATATCGCTAGCAATATCGCTGCAACGTCACAAAATCGGTGACTTTGCAGCGATATTGCTAGCGATATCGCAGTGTGTAACGGGGGCTTTAGCTATCCCTCCTAGCTTTGCTTTGTCTGCAAATTTGACTAGTTTACCTTCAGATCCCTTATCTAGATCATTTATAAAAATGTTGAACAACACTGGGGCCATGACAGAGCCTTGTGGTACCCCACTAGAAACACTTTTCAAATTGGATGTGCAACAATTTATTACGACTCTTTGAGTACGATCACTGAACCAGCTATGAATCCACTTAACTGTAGCCTTGTCAATACCATACTTGGTCAATTTTTTCAATAAGGAAAGTATGAGATGCTTTATCAAATGCTTTGCTGAAGTCGAGATATACTATATCTGCTGCATTTTCCTGATCCACCCAGTCATCTTGAAGAAGCTTACAAATCTGAGGTCCAATAAAGACTCCTTTTTTCTTTGATTCTCTCAACCTTGGTAATTTATCAATGAAATACGTGAATGCTTTGCATTTTCATCCATCGCCTTTACAAAGTTCTTCATTTGGCCTAACTTGATACGCAATGGTGGTAAGTGGTAACAAAATCTTATGTAGGTCAGCAAGTGCTGAATGGAGGACATAACTCTCTGGCTGAAGTGAGTGTTGGAAATGCCAGTCTCTTATTGTAGTGATATTCCACACAGAAAGCAGCAGTACTTTGTGGAGACTAAGTAAGAGGGCAACCACATTTAAATCATCACAGAGGGGCCACAAATGTTGGTCATAGTTCAGGCACTTCAACAGCTGTTTCATGTTGTCATAGGTTTCTTCCATGTGAAAGGCATAACCAACTGGATTTGAAGGTAACACATTGCATTTAATTAGCAAGATGGCTTTTAGGCTTGTTTTGGACCAATCAATGAAGAGCCTTCACTCCTCTTGATTATGACTTATCTTCAGAGCTTCCATTAAACTGTTGATGTTGTTACATGCTACAAGATCGCCCTCCATGAAGAAATATTGGACAAGATCTTTATCAGAATATCGCCCGCTAGGTGATTACACTGCTGTAGCCTGGAACCTAAGAGCTCAGCCTTACTCTTGGACAGATCCAAATCTCTAACAAGATCCTTTGTTTTATAAGAAGTGGTTCAGTTGAGGCTGCTGACAGAAGCTCTGGGTCGTAAGTGGAAGATGCTTTATGACACCCAGCGTCCTCTTCTTCATCACTTGACTAGGCTGAAAATGTTTCTGGTGCTTTTGGAACTGGCAGTTCTTCTGTATGTGGTACTGGGCGTATTGCAGATAGAATGTTTAGATACTGCAAAATCCACTTTTTCTTCCTTGAAACTCCTTTCCTAATGGAAATGTGGCGCCCCTGTGGTCTCAGTCGCCACAGGGTACTGCACTTTACCCAGAGGTGTGGTACTCTGCACTCAGGTAAGGAAGGGGCACTGCCAGGACTCACACACCAGAACCCAACACTAGTCCCCATCTGGCCAGGAGGGAGATAAGTAGAGTGTGTGTGTGGATAAATTAGAGAAGGAGCAGAGCTTAAGGGAGTAACAGTTGGTGAGGAGACGGAGAAGGAGTGTAGTAGGAAGAGCTGAGAGAGAGAGTTGTGAGGGGAGTCTGAAGGAAGTTCCTAGGAGGACAGAAGGAGTCCTTAGGGCACGGGAAGTGCGGAGGCCACCCATGGGCCCATATCCAGAAGTGGAATGACCAGGTTGCAGTGGGAAAGCCGGCCCCTAAGACTAGTGGAGGACTACAAGACTCAGCTGGCAAGCCGGAGGTTGAGGTGACTGTACGTACCTCAGCCACAACCACATTCATTCACTAAAAAGGCAGCCATATAGGAGCAAGGGGACTCTGAGGATGAAGCCCGATAAGGTCTGCGGCTTCTGACTTGGGGACACTGTGAAGGTGCTGGCAGAAGAAGTGAAAACCAGTGCAGTGAGATGTCAAGGATGGAGTCACACAGAAGGGAGTCCTGGAAAGGTGTATCCCAATCTATCTGGGAGTTTGCTGGACCCCTCACCTGGAGGACACGGCACTAGGCGGGCATCTGTGCACAAGTGAACTGTGAGTAAAATACTGGAAACTGCACCCTGCGGTCATCTGTGTCATTCACGTCTCACCTGCCCTGCACCGCACTCACCACAACAGCCACCACCATCTCTTTTATCATCCTAACTGCCCTGGGTCACAGCTCTACCCATGGAGAGCTTAAACATCTTTGCTGCCCTAACACCATCCCAGAGGATCTGCATTGCAGCGTTTGCTATCCTTGCCGAATCCCACGGGTGGCGTCACAAACTATTTCCCCTACAAACTACCCCATCATCATCACCATTTATTAATTTTACTGGATGCCCAGGGCCACGGACTGGGTCACAGCTACCGTGACTTCCCCTTTAAGAACCGTCTGGCCAGGTATCAAGTAAACCACGGCCTTGTGGGGCGCTCCAGAAACACCATGCAGAAATAGTAATTAGTGGTGTGATTGGTTGGCTTACACCAGATCATTGGGACTGCAAAAGGCAGAGATTGCCTCTTCCCAAGCAACCTGTGTATAAGATGTGAAGTACATCTATTGCAGCATATGTGTGGAGCCCAACTCTTTTCTTGATCTCCTATTCTGCAGCCAAAATACAGGTTGTAGGCTTTCCTTATCATGGTAGACAAAGTTTCGCCTTTGTGACACAAAAGTAACTTCTCCGCATGTGTAGCAAAAGTTATCTGCTTTGTTAATGAAAGAACGAGGCATACCTAAAGAAAAAGTATAGAAATATGTCAATATGCTAAGAATCTAAGCTAAGAAATCCTAAACTGTATACCTTATACATCATTTATAAAAGTGGGTGATGGAAGTGTAATTTGGATCACGTTGTCGGAGAAGAGTTGGCGTTTTTTTGATTGGTCAGTGCAGTGGTCGCCCTGAGATGATAGAAGACTGAAAGCTCAATAGACTAAATACTGTAGATGATGTAATAGACGAGAAACTAACAATGCAATGATGATGATGATTATGAAATAATCAAGACAATATTTTTCTATAAGCTTGGAGGAAAGGTGTCATAAGTAATTGTAACCTCCTCTGGATCTTGAAAGTTAGAGCCAATCAGCAAATTTATGCATCATATTCGTTTTCAGCTCCACAAAAAGAGTTACGTTCAACTGTTTTCGGATCACACAGCTGAGTAATAAAAAACAATTCTTTATTTCACACCATCATAAAAACGTGTAGATGTATCCACAAATATATATATATAGCCACGCGTTTCTGGCTATCAGCCCTTAGTGCTGATAGCGAGAAACGCGTAAGAATGTGACTCTGTTTTTATCTATTTGTGGATATATCTACACGTTTTTATGATGGTGTGAAATAAAGAAGAATTGTTTTTTATTACTCAGCTGTGTGATCCGACAACCCCTTTTTTTTTTTTTTTCCTCTCATTATGATCCGACGATCAGACGGAAAATTTTTTGGATCGCTGCTGGCAAATTCAAGGCTACCAAGCACATTGACACGGTGAGGCATTCCGTTTTTTCCTGCATTTTTTCTGTTCAACTGTTTTCATCTCTGAATCTATTTGGCTGTAGAACACTGAAACTTTTAAACAACATTTTATGCAAAAATACTCAAATCAAATCATGAAAAGAGATATATCCCTGAGCTCAGCATCTGCTCTTCCATTTAATGCTGATCGTACGTCAGGTAACTAACCTGCCTGAGTATTTTTGAAGGACTGTTGTGTGGTTCAACACCTGTTGACCATCACCACCTGTTGACCATTGTTGCAGGTGATATATAACACTCTATGGTATAATACATCGCATATTGTAAATGATCAGTATATTAGAATAGGAGATCTGTGAATATACCAAATTCATGGCTGCTTTAACATAAATCATGAAAGTCCAGAAGGACGGGAATGGGATATATTACTGTATAACACGCTGCAGATTGTGCATACAATTTTTGGATGATTAGTTTGAGAGTTCCACCGATCACTGCAAGATTCTTCTGCCCCTGGGTCTGTGATCCAGTACTGAGTCCAAGCGGATACAGTAAGAGAAAGGCGGCATATAATACCAAATTATCCATAACAGCGCCAATCTCCATCTCCATGTTTGGTATCATCTATTGGGCCATTATGAGACTGCGAGCCATGGAGCTCCGCAACATGAGTAGTGTTGAGCGATACCATCCGATATCGTGAAATATCGAATCGGATTGGATCGGACCGATACCCAAAAAGTATCGGATATCGCCGATTCGATATCGGAAACCAATGCAAGTCAATGGGACAGAAATATCGGAATTAAAAAAAACCCCTTTCATTCCTTGTAGGTTAATTCTACATGAAGAAAAACAACTAAGAATAATGTAGAATGTATTGGGGGAGGTGGAGGAGACATTAAAGCCATAGAGGTTTAGCCCAATAAAATGGAATAGCAGGAATTAATTTTTCTTTAAGACATTCGGAGTTACAAAGATATTGACTATGTTAAGCTTTTTTATATTTTGTCAGATATGTATGTTTCACTACTTCCATGCCCTTCACCTTCTTTTTTACTTCTCCCACACTTTCTCCTTCATGATCCTCAGCAGCAGCATCTTTTTCATCAACTTCTTCTTCACCTTATTCATCTTCTTCTTCTTCTTCACCTTCTTTCTATTATTCTTTTGTTTTTACATTCTTCATATTCTTCTTATTCAACTATTATTTTTCTTCATATTCTACTTCTTCATCTTCTTCCTATTCTTCTTCTTCATCATATTCTTATTTGTGACAGGCATTCCTGTAGTTGTTATCTATAAAAGTTTGAAGATTACACCTTCCGTTCTGCCTGTCACAAAAGATTTACAACAGGATTTGTCCGCGTTCAGTTTGGCCTGCAGCAGCAGGCATTTTCCAGGGGCACCACGAGGAGGAACGGACTCACCCCCATACACTGCTTAGTCTTCTTCTGCTTATAATTTAGATAATATCTTTTGCTCTGATTTTTAGTCTTATGCTTAATGTTCTTATGCTTTTTGTTCTTCTGCTTCTTGGTCTTCTGCTTCTTGGTCTTCTGTCTCTTGTTGTTCTGTATCTTGGTGGTTGTCTTCATGTTCTTTGTCCTCTTGGTCATCTTCTTCAGGGTCATCTTTTTGGTCTTCTTCGGGGTGGTCTTCCGGGTCATCGTCTTCAGGGTCATCATTTTCGTGGTCGTCGTCTTCTTCGGGGTGGTCTTCAGGGTCGTTGTCTTCAGGGTCATCATCAGGGAGATCCAGAGCGATAACCAAAAACCATTTCCAAAAGCTTGAACTTGGAAATGTAGCAGAAGGTACAAGAAGGCTGAGGAACTGCCGAGAACCAGCTGACGGTACTGGAACCCGGATGGGTAGCAGAAGCTGCAAGAGCTAATGGAACTAGCGAGGACCAGCTGACGGTGCTGGAACCCGGAGGGGCAGCAGAAGGAACAAGAGCCAATGGCACTACCGAGGACCAGCTGATGGTGCTGGAACCTGGTTACTAAGCAGGAGGTACCTGTGCTAGAAAGCACTACCAAGGACCAGCAGACTTTGCTGGAACTCGGATACCGAGAAGGAGGCACCTAAGCCAAAGGCACTGCCGAGAACCAGCTGACTGTGCTGGAACCCGGAAGGGTAGCAGAAGGTACCCATGAAAAACAAAGTTGCAAGGCCGCGAGCCGGCCGCAGTTACCGGAACCCACAGTCCTATTCGGGGGTGCTTGTCCTATTGGCACTACGGAACCAGCCTTTGTTGCCAGATCCCGCAGCCCACATAGGAAGCCCATAAACTGCAGGCACCATAGACTCGGCTAACCCGACCGCAACACGACAGGACAGCGTATTGGTGGCAAAGTGACGTTGACACTACCCGGAAACAGCAGGTGTGCTGGAACCAGGCTGGGCAGGAGGGAGTACCTGTGCCAAAGACAATGCCGGGAAACAGCTGGCGGTGCTGGAACCCAGGGAAAATACTACAAACAGAGTGGAGATAGAGGCCTAATTGGAGCAAGTTTAAAATCTGTAGTTGTGTGAGTGTGGACAGAGCAGGAGAAATTGCCGGACACACAGCTGGGGATCAGATGACATTTCTGAACCCCAATAACACTGGACGGTCAATCAGGGTTTAGGCTGAGGCCTACTTGGAGCAAGTGTAAAATCTGATGTAGTTTGAATGTGGAGGGAGCAGGAGATATTGCCGAACACACAGCAGGGGAGCAGCTGGCGTTACTGAACCCCACTAACACAGGAGCTAGTGTTTTTCTCTGTGCAGACGGCTCTTCTGAGCAGCAACTGGCAGTGTTGGAGCCCAGGGTCAATCAGGGTTTAGGCTGAGGCCTACTTGGAGCAAGTGTAAAATCTGATGTAGTTTGAATGTGGAGGGAGCAGGAGATATTGCCGGACACACAGCAGGTGAGCAGCTGGCATTACTGAACCCCACTAACACAGGAGCTAATGTTTTTCTCTGTACAGACGGCACTTCTGAACAACAACTGGCAGTGTTGGAGCCCAGGGTCAATCATGGAGTAGGCTGAGGCCTACTTGGAGCAAGTGTAAAATCTGATATAGTTTGAATGTAGAGGGAGCAGGAGATATTGCCGGACACACAGCAGGGGAGCAGCTGGCGTTACTGAACCCCACTAACACAGGAGCTAGTGTTTTTCTCTGTGCAGATGGCACTTCTGAGCAGCAACTGGCAGTGTTGGAGCCCAGGGTCAATCAGGGTTTCGGCTGAGGCCTACTTGGAGCAAGTGTAAAATCTGATGTAGTTTGAATGTGGAGGGAGCAGGAGATATTGCCGGACACACAGCAGGGGAACAACTGGCGTTACTGAACCCCACTAACACAGGAGCTAGTGTTTTTCTCTGTGCAGACGGCACTTCTGAGCAATAAATGGCAGTGTTGGAGCCCAGGGTCAATCAGGGTTTAGGCTGAGGCCTACTTGGAGCAAGTGTAAAATCTGATGTAGTTTGAATGTGGAGGGAGAAGGAGATATTGCCGGACACACAGCAGGGGAGCAGCTGGCGTTACTGAACCCCATTAACACAGGAGCTAATGTTTTTCTCTGTGCAGACGGCACTTCTGAGCAGCAACTGGCGATGTTGGAGCCTAGGGTCAATCAGGGTTTAGGCTGAGGCCTACTTGGAGCAAGTGTAAAATCTGATGTAGTTTGAATGTGGATGGAGCAGGAGATATTGCCGGTCACACAGCAGGGGAGCAGCTGGCGTTACTGAACCCCACTAACACAGGAGCTAGTGTTTTTCTCTGTGCAGACGGCACTTCTGAGCACCAACTGGCGGTTTTGGAGACCAGGGATTACAGTTCAGGTGGTAGAAACATGAACACAACAGGAGACCTGGATACTGTTGCCAACCAATCATTTATTCTAGAAGAGGACTGGCAAATTTCGGCGAGATTCAGGCCTTGTTCATTTTCAGAAAAGTAAGCCACATTTGGGCCATACTGGTCTTGCTTTGTGCTGCTCCCTCTTTGTGCAGAGCTTCCTCCACTGCCTCGATGCACAGAGCTGTTTCGTAAAGCACTAGCAGCACTGCTCTCGGGAGGAATGGAGAACATGATGGAATGCACCAGTGTGTCTTGGTACTCCCACATTTTACGCTCCCGGTTCAACGGTGTTATGAGGCTTTGTAAGTTGTCCCGGTAGCGAGGATCTAAGAGGGTGTACACCCAATAATCAGCCGTGTTGAGAATGTGGGTGATGCAGCGGTCATTTCTCAGGTACTGCAGCATGAAATCAACCATGTGCTGCAGACTCCCAACTGCCCAAGAAACACTGTCGCCTTCTTGAGGCCTCATCTCTGCCTGCTCTGCATCACCCCACCCTCGCTGTACATACTGACTACTTGAGCATTGTGTATCTCCCTCCTCTGGAGAGATTTCTTCCTCCTCCATTGACTCCTCCTCATCCTCCTCACAAAGTGTCCCCTGCCTAGGCCTTTGTGAGGAACCACGTTGCTCAGACTGTCCAGAAGCAGATGGCATTTGTGACTCCTCATCCTCCACCTCTTCCAAAACCTCCTCCCTTAGTGCTTGCAGTGTTTTTTGAAGCAGGCAGATGAGGGGGACAGTCATGCTGACTAGTGCATCATCTGCACTCGCCATCCGCGTGGAATCATTGAAGGCACGCAAAACGTGGCAGATATCCTTCATAGAGGCCCACTCAGTGGTGCTGAAGTGTGACCGGCGCACAGTACGACTTGTTTGCGCCTGATGCAGCTGATACTCCATTACTACTGCCTGCTGCTCACACAACTGCTCCAACATATGTAACATTGAATTCCACCTGGTGGGTAGGTCACATATGATGTGATGTTCCGGAAGGCGGAATCGGCGCTGCAGAGCTGCAGTGCGCGATCTTGCCATGCTGGAACGCCGCAAGTGAGCGCACTCTATGCGGACCTTGTGCAGCAGTGCATCAAGATCCGGATAGTCCCTCAGAAAGCTCTGCACGACCAAGTTGAGCACATGTGCCAGACATGGGATGTGAGTGAGGTTGCCTAGGCCCAGAGCTGCCACCAGATTTCGGCCATTGTAACACACTACCAAGCCTGGCTGGAGATTCGCCGGCACAAACCACACGTTGCTCTCCTGCTTGATGGCATTTCAGAGCTCCTGCGCTGTGTGGCTTCGATTCCCCAAAGAAATTAATTTCAGTACGGCCTGTTGACATTTGGCCACAGCTGTGCTCATATCGGTCGTAACAGGCTCCTGCAGCGCTGATTCTGAGGAACTGGAGTATGAGGAGGCGTCAATGTGTGCAGACTGGATTCCTGCAATCCTTGGAGTTGGCAGAACACGTACAGCGCCACTATCAAGATCTGTACCCGGCTCCACAACATTGACCCAATGGGCAGTGACGGAAAGGTATCGTCCCTGTCCATGGTTACTGGTTCACGCATCGGTGGTCAGGTGGACCTTGCTACTGATGGCGTTTAGTAGCGCATGTTTAATTTTTCCCTCCACATGCTTATGCAGGGCAGGGACAGCTTGCCTGCTGAAATAAATGCGGCTGGGCACGGTGTATTGTGGGACTGCCAATGCCATGAAGTTCCGGAAGGTGTCAGTCTCCACCAGCCTGAATGAGAGCATTTCAAGGGCCAGTAGTTTGGCAATGCCAGCATTCAGAGCCTGTGCTCGGGGATAGTTTGCCGAGTATGGCTGCCTTCTCTCCCATGCCTGTGCTACTGATGGCTGTAGAGTGGCCTAGGAGTGTGAGGATGACAGGGAACATGGTGCTGTGGTGGAATGTCACTGGGTCTCTGGACAACAGTGCCAGAGGTTCTTCCATGGCGTTCCTGTGAGGAAGCCGAACCAGCTGTGTGTGAGCTGGAGGACGAGGCTACAACATGAGCTGAAGAGGTGGTAGGTGGTGCAGTAGCTTGGCCTACATCTTCAGTGTGTCTTTGTAACTCCACCACGTGCTTGGTCCGCACATGTTTCCACATATTTGTGGTATTCAGGTTGCTGACACTTTTCCCTCTTTTGACTTTCTGATTACACAGCTTGCATTTGATAAAGCAAATGTCATCTGCAACTGTGTCAAAAAAGGACTGCGCACTGCAAGTCCTGGGAGCGCCCGTTTTGGGTTTTGGAAGAGGAATGCTCCTAACGGGTGCCGAAGTGGAGGCTACAGGCAACCAAGTCTGCCCCCTCCCTCTCCCTCCTGTTTTGGCCGTTCGGGGAATCTCTTCCTCAGAGCTGCTCCCACCACCTTCCGGTTCCTCACGCCATGATGGGTCAAGGACCTCATCATCTACACTCCCCTCTTCAAACACCTGCTTCTCCTGGGTAGTCTCGCCAGCACAGTACACACCAGAAAGTGGCACCTGAGTCCCATCATCTGATGCGTACTGAGGTGTGCTGACCATAGGCACTGGCCCACCCGCCTCTTCAGATTCAGAGGCACAAAGCAGTTGCGCATCACTGCATACTCCCTCTTCTTCACATTCTAGAATGCGGCTTGGCTGGCCCCCTGTTTCCAAGCCAAGAGATTCAGAGAACAGAAGTAGAGATGGCTCCTGTCCAGGGCTCTCTGACTGCCTGGGCAATTTGGCAGGTGGTGAAGAGACAGATGGTTGCTCTTCAGTGCTCTGGCCCTGAGCGGATGTGGAAGTCATTTAAGTCGATGTGTTAGCTGCCATCCATCCGACAACGGCTTCAATTTGTTCATCCCGCAGCAGTGGGGTACGGCGAGGTCCTACAAAGCTGCGCATAAAGGACTGTTGCCTGGTAAAACTAGGGGATACTGAGTCACTGGTGCCCGCAGCAGGCAGAGAATCCCCACGTCCTCTCCCTGCTGAAACTCCACACCCACGACCACGTGCCTTACTCCCTGCCTTCTTCATCTTGGTAGACTGATAAAGATAGGCAGAAAAGTACAAAAGGGGGGCTTAGTGTGCTTATTCCTGAGCATCTGCTAACAGGTATAAGAAACACTAATTTTATAAAGTGTGTGGACTACACTTTAATATGAGCTAATGTGGCCTACACAACTGTCAAGTGGAGTGTTTGGTGAACTTTATTTACGTGTTTTTTTTCAAAAAAACAAAAAGGTGTGACCAAAGATGTGAAAGCGATAGTATCACAAACTTTTTGGAGCTATTACAATGCAGGAAGGTAACCTACAATGCAATAGATGAGGCTCCAAATAATAGGCTAATACTAATCTGGCTGCGGCTGCAGGGCACAAGCCAGAAAAAAGGCTCCTCTATCTACTCCTATATAGTGTTTGCAACCAACCAATGTAGATGGATACGGATGGAAGCACACTAATAGGAGAAAAAAATCAGGAAAAATGAGCTGCAATGAAACAGAAAAAGGACTATGTATGAGGCAGTGACGCACGCTGAGCGGACTACAACCAGAGGTGGCTGCAGAACACACTACAGCGTGAGCTGCACTCACACACAGAGACCTCACAGACAGCCGTGAACAGTGCAGAGAACTGGGCACTAGCACTGAAAGGCTGCAGAAAGGCTCCGCTGTCTACTCCTATAGTGTTTGCAACCAACCAATGTAGATGGATACGGATGGATGCACACTAATAGGAGAATTAATGAAAAATGAGCAGAAATAAAACAAAAATATGTATGAGACAGTGACGCACGCTGAGCGGCCTACAACCACAGGTGGCTGCAGGACACACTACAGCATGAGCTGCACTCACACAGACCTTGCAGACAGCTGTGAACAGTGCTGCAAGGCAAAAGAAAGCTACACTGATTGATAATGTAGCCTGGGTAAAGCACAATATTATATAGCAAATCGCTATATCTAACTGTCCCTCAGAGTCTTGAACAGCAGCCTGTCCCTAACTGAATTCACAGCAGAGTGAAACCTATATGGTGGCAGCGGCGGCTTTTATAGTGCATCATGACATCATTTCTGCAGCCAATCACAGCCATGCCATTAGTTAACATGCCTACATGCCTAACAGGATGTGCCCACACTCCTGAGGATTCCTCATTGGCTGAATCAAATCAAACTGGCTCATAGCATTATGGGAACTTCCGATTCCGGTATTCGATATGCAAAAAGTATCGGAACTCAGTATCGGAATTCCGATACCGCGAATATCAGCCGATACCCGATATTTGCGGTATCGGAATGCTCAACACTAAACATGAGTTATTCCCAAATCTATGTATTGTGCTGCCAGTGACGCTCATCCTTCTATTGTTGCCAGCCACAATGCCCTAATGATAAATTCACCTATCCCCCACTGTGGACTCTGTACCAAAGGGCTGAGCTGCAATACCAGACATAGCCTGTCAACAAAAGTGGCGTTGTTTTTGGAAAAGAAAATCTCATTTACATGTGAGCAGACATGTAACACAAAAAGTTACTTCGGAAAGAGAAACTTCCTGCAGGACCAAAGTGCGGTATTGCTGAGATGGTTCTTTGACTTCTATTTTAAGCATATAAGTCCTCATCAATCTCACCTGCTAGGCATTGGTGTCATTATTATGAGACGCGTGGTCGCATTAAAAAGTCGATAGTGCATTTCACTACTGTACTTACCTCCAAACTGGCATGGAGGGAACACACCAGTAAAATCGGGGGATTAGACAGACGGAAGCCATCCACACCTTGGCTCAATTTTAATTCTACAAAAAAAAATCAAAAAATACAAAGTTATTATTATAAATTATGTAGTGCTGAGGAAGCAAATAAAAAATCTGTTTATTTGGACTGTACAGGAGGTGTTATCAGTGAGTGTACAGGAGGGGGAGGAGGTGAGCTATGACATCACCTTACTGTGTTATGTACTGTATATAAAGATGTTATCAGTCATTGAAAGGGGAGAGAGAAGGTGAGCTGTGTCATCATTTCATTGTGAATGGTGGGTCCTGTGTTATCTCCTGTATATAGAGGTGTTATCAGTTATTGTACTGGAGGAGGTGAGCTGTGATATCACCTATTGTGAATGGTGGGTGGATCCTGTGTTATTTACTGTACATAGAGGTGATATCAGTCATTGCATGGGAGGAGGAGGAGGTGAGCTGTGACATCACCTATTGAGAATGGTGGATCCTGTGTTATTTACTGCATATAGAGGTGATATCAGTCATCGTACAGGAGGAGGAGGTGAGCTGTGACATCACCTATTGTGAATGGTGGATCCTGTGTTATTTACTGTATATAGAGGTGTTATCAGTCATTGTATGGGAGGAGGAGGAGGTGAGCTGTGACATCACCTATTGAGAATGGTGGATCCTGTGTTATTTACTGCATATAGAGGTGATATCAGTCATTGTACAGGAGGAGGAGGTGAGCTGTGACATCACCTATTGTGAATGGTGGATCCTGTGTTATCTAGTGTATATAGGGGTGTTTACTGTCATTGTCGTCCTGCCCTTGATAATAAAGAGAATGCTGAAAAGTATTAGACAGATCACAAAGTTTGAGTTTCTTGTTTAGGGCAGCACGGTGGCTCAGTGGTTAGGAGTCCTGGGTTCGAATCCCACCAAGGACAACATCTGCAAGGAGTTTGTATGTTCTCCCCGTGTTTGCGTGGGTTTCCTCCGGGTTCTCCGGTTTCCTCCCACATTCCAAAGACATATTGATAGGGAATTTTGATTGTGAGCCCCATCGGGGACAGTGATGATAATGTGTGTGCAAACTGTAAAGCGCTGCGGAATATGTTAGTGCTATATAAAAATAAAGATTATCATAAAAAAATAAAGATTATTATTGTTAGGCTTAGTGGTCAGTGGCTTGTCCTTTGGAAAGCTAGCACCACACTTATGTCTCAGCTCAGCTAAGTGCATACGACTGAGCTCTGTATCACTCAACATATGAACGGTGCCGTTTTTAAAGAAAGTGACAATTTTTCTTTTAAAAATTTCCATAAGTTGACCGGCATACTTGCCAAAAGTGCTGACTATGCCTTAATTATCCTGCTTTCCTGACCACAACAGGTACAGGATTTAGCAAAGGTATGTAAAAATTGGAAATTTTGTGCCATTTCAGTAAGTTTGTGGGAGCGGGACATAAAAATGAAGAATTTGACATTATATAAGCCAGTAACTATGTATCTGTGTTCATAGAAATAGCAACACATTGTAACAGAAAGAAGAATGATGGAAAATGGCAAACTCTTCTCTGCTACATCTGGATAACCGGACTAAATGTAACACACATGCTGGATTTATGTCAGTGTAAGAAGCCATGGACAAGACCGGCAGATAGACAAATCTGTGTCCGAGGTCTTAAAGACAGCAATGTGTCTTCTATCTTGGAATGACAGGTCCATTTAATGATCAAGGTGGAAAACATAACTGCAGAGTCCGCCGCTCGTCCCGGACATCATGAAAGATTAGTGGAGTGCCCGTCTTTGTCGCCCTGGCTGTGCGCCGAATGAAATGCTGAGCGCATTGTTTTATGGAGACGCCGCCAGCGCATTAAAGGCTACGGATGTGTTATCACCATGCGAGTACGTACTGTTCTCCATGTTGAATCTGGATTTGAACTCGTGACCCCACCAGCCAACCAATCTGGAACATGAGGGAAATAAAAATCATTATCTTCCATTACAGCAGCCGTGTAAGTAGCTAATGCCAGAAACGCAGCACAACTGTATGCCGAAAACAGCTCGTCAGCTCAGCGGGCGACGGGCAGAGTCCTGACATTACAGCGACGATATTGCAGAGTTCAAATCAAATATCGCCGTGCGAGAAAATGGGGAACATGACTTTAACATTACTGACCAGGGAGATGGGAGAAGGATGGTATCACCGTGAAGGTCGGGAGCAATGAAATCTGTGTAGAAATCTCCAGTCTGAGCCGTTCTAAATGAAGGCTGCAATATTCAGTGAGCCCCTCTACGAGAGCTCCTAAACCTCCCAACCACAGAGAAATGAGCATACACGCTACAAAGCTTAAAGTAGCAAATTCTGCCTTTGAAATGTTTTTTTAACCCTTTTCCTAAACTTTTTTTATACTAAACTAAAACTGTCAAAGCAGATCTGTCATCAGATTTAAAAAAATGAAACTGTGTACATTATTAAGTATTTTTTTTTCTTCCTAATAAGGCTGGGATACTTAGAAAATCTATGTCAGAATGGCTGTTCTTTTTGATATGAAATTTTAACCTAAATCTCTGTCCATCTAGCCTGTTTCATAGCTCCTCAGTGTCCCTCCTCACTGCTTCTGCTGAATCTCCACCTACCTAACATGACTGACAGCTCCTCAGTGTCCTTCCTCCCTGCTTCTGCTGAATCTCCACCTACCTAACATAACTGACAGCTCCTCAGTGTCCATCCTCAATGCTTCTGCTGAATCTCCACCTTCCTAACATGACTGAAAGCTCCTCAGTGTCCTTCCTCCCTGCTTTTGGTGAATCTCCACCTACCTAACATGACTGACAGCTCCTCAGTGTCCCTCTTCCCTGCTTCTGCTGAATCTCCACCTACCTAACATGACTGACAGCATCTCAATGTCCTTCCTCCCTGCTTCTGCTGAATCTCCACCTACCTAACATGACTGACAGCTCCTCAGTGTCCTTTCTCCCTGTTTCTGCTGAATCTCCACCTACCTAACATGACTGACATCTACTCAGTGTCCCTCCTCCCTGGTTCTGCTGAATTTCTACCCACCTACCCTGCCTGACAGCTCCTCAGTGTCCCTCCACACTGCTTCTGCTAAATCTCCACCTGTCTAATGTGACTGAAAGTTCCTTAGTGTCCTTCCTCCCTGCTTCTGGTGAATCTCCACCTACCTAACATGACTGACAGCTCCTCAGTGTCCTTCCTCCCTGCTTCTGCTTAATCTCCACCTTCCTAACATGACTGACAGCTCCACAGTGTCCCTCCTCCCTGCTTCTGCTTAATCTCCACCTACCTAACAAGACTGACAGTTCCTCAGTATCCTTCCTCCCTGCTTCTGCTTAATCTCCACCTACCCTGTCTGACAGCTCCCTGCTTTTGATGAATCTCCACCTACCAAACCTGCATTCAGTTCCCAGGATGATGTTTATGCTGCGCTAAAGATTACCTCAATACAGCGCCAAGATTATTCCATACATTACCATAATAGTTCCTATGCCGGTGACAAACGTGCCCTCACATAATACCAGACATGTATGTCTTTAGAAAAGCCAAAAAACTACAAGACAGTGCCTGCAGTTCCTCAGTAGGGTTTCAGAGAGACCACCTTCACATAATCTCAGGGTCAGACCACCCTTTCTCTTACATACCCCAGAACGTATCCCACAATACTGAGTGAAATTCATTTTTAATAGAATATGCATACTTGTTCTACAAGCAGCAGGAAATAGATAGAAGAGTGATCTCAGGATACACTGGAGCCATATCGATACATCAC
This sequence comes from Dendrobates tinctorius, assembly GCF_039654945.1. Classification (NCBI taxonomy): domain Eukaryota; kingdom Metazoa; phylum Chordata; class Amphibia; order Anura; family Dendrobatidae; genus Dendrobates; species Dendrobates tinctorius. Next base: position 19,701,141 of record NW_027361810.1, on the reverse strand, counting down.
TGATATCTGGAGGGTTACAGTGGAGCCAATTGGTAACTTCCTTGGATAACATCGTGCCTCTCTGCTCGGCTTTTTTCTTGAGAATAATTTGGTTTCCCAATATAATCAATGTCTAATCAGGTGGTCACTCTAATAAAAGCTGAGCAGAGCTGGCAAGAGACATAGTGGAATGGTGACTGGGTGGCAGTGTCTGGTCACCCTCCGATCGGACATTGGTAGCAATCCAAACAATACACAGTATAACCCATGTCTACCCCTTTAATTTTACGTTCTGCTTCCAGCATTATCACCCTGATGGTCCTGCACATAAGACATTGATTCCTGTATCAACTACAACCTACAGGAGGTTAGTAAGAATGTGGCCCTTTGATGCAGGTTAGGTGCCAGGTCAATTATCTAATTTCCCATAAAAAAACACTAATGAGTTGATAGGAAAGTAGAGTGTTACATACGATGGTTGAATAGTGCTGGAATGTTTCTCATGGATGAAAGCTCCGGCTAATCCTCCAGCCCCGGAGTTCAGATACTGCAAACAAATAGAAGAAGAACAACTAATTACTTAGTAAATGCGCAAAAGCATCAAACAGAGCTAAAGAGGAGCTCGGGCACATAAAACACGCTGCATTATCTGAAATCAAGCACCTGAGTCCTTAGTCTTCAGCATTGGCCTATCATGGGCTTTCTTCAGCGTTGGCCTATAACGGGTTTTCTTCAGTACTGGCCTATAATGGGCTTTCTTCAGCGCTTGCCTATAATGGGCTTTCTTCAGCGCTGGTGTGGTGCCCCTGAGGATTCTGTCGCCACAGAGGTACTGCACCTCACCCAGAGGTGTGGTATCCAACTTCCCAGGTAAGGTGGGGGCACCTGACAGTACTCTTACACTTACACCCAGCACACACCCTAGAGCAGCAAGGCACCCTGGATGGACCCTACGGGAGGAGGATCTCAATCCTGCCTGGGTAGTAAAGGGTGTTGGGAGGTAGGTGGAGCTTGAAGGTTCAGAGTGGGAGAGTAGAGTTAGAATTAGGACAGTCTTCCCGTAGTGGAAGAGCTGAACAGACGTGTGTGGAGCAGCTCCTGGTCAGAGGCGTTGCCGGGAAGGAAAGGAACAGAAGGAAGCTCCTTGTAGAGGGAAGGGATCCTAGAGGCACGGAGCAGTGGCCATACTGCCCGAGGGGCTCATTCCATGCTGACGGACGTCGGGTGGAGGGATCAGGTCACAGAGGGGTACCGGCCCCCTAGTCCAGTGGAACAATCATCAGACTCAGCTGGCAAGCCGGAGGTAGAGGCACCTTTAGGTACCTCAGCCACTAACCACAGTTATCTTCTCCAGAAAGGCAGCCATAAGGGAGCAAGGGAGCGCAGTGAGGATGTTACCCGACAAGGTCTGCGACTGCTGGCCTGGGACACTGACTGTGAGGTGTTGTGAAGGAAGAGGCGAGAAAGCAACACAGTGAGACGGCCAGGAAAGGCACATACTGAAGGGAGTGCTGGAAAGGTGTTCTTCATCTGCCTGAGAGTTTGTTGGACCCCTCACCTGAAGGACGCAGCACCAAGCAGGCATCTTTGTGCACCAGAGAACTGTGAGTAAAGCTTTGGAACTGCACCCAGCAGTGTCCTCTGAATTCTTTCTGCAACACCTACTCAGCACTGCTACATCTATCCTTATGAAATACAACATCTTTTCTATCACCACTGCCCTGGGACAACAGCTCTGCCTGTGGAGAGCTATTCCAACTCTGCTGCATCACACCATCAGTCCCAGAGGATCTGCCCTGCAGCGCTGGTCGCCTCTGACCGAAAACCACAGGTGGCGTCACGAACACTTATTACAAACTCTTTATTTTTCCCCTGTAAATATCCCCTTTTATTGGACTCCCAGGGCCACGGACCGGGTCACCGCTGCCGTCACACTGCCTGTTTAAGAAGTGGCCCGGTACCGAGTATCCCCACTGCCCTGGCGGGCGCTACACTGGCCTATAATGTGGTTTCTACTGCAGCCTGGTAAGTACAGATGGGCTCCTGTCTATGAGATTAAAATCTGCAGGAAAGTGCGAAGTGTTGGTGATTCCACTATGGAAAGCAAATATAGGGAATGTCTATCTTTCGGTAAATGGCACATCTGAGTATGCACAAGGTTGGAGGTCCACTTTAAGGTGGCTACAGGTGCTGACTGTCAACATTTTTCAGATACGGCCCCTGCAGATTTAGGATCACTCCGGATTAAAAAAGGGTTGGGGTTTATGCAAGCGCTGTCCAAATGTGGGTGTTCCTGTGTGGGTCATAGGCTTTCCCAGGAGATTTGGGAGCATTCCCAGGGGATACCAGATGGGGGATTTGAGTGTCCTTATCCCTAAGCACTATTGTTGGTCAGCAAGCCATGGATATTTTTTAGATGAGCAACGGGTAGGATATCTGTAATGCATAAAAGCAGGGACAGACAAATTGGTGCAACCTGTGTAGGCGCCAAGAGGTAAAGAGGCCAATTCTATCTCCAAAGCAGCTTCTGTGGTGGCACAACTCTTGGACTGCATATACTGTAATTTTCTAGTCTATATCCACCACTGCATTAAAAGGTCAATTCCAAAAGATCATGTTATCCTCTATCCAGAGGACAGTATATAACTTGCTGATCACTGGAAGTCAGAACACTGGTGCCCCCTGCAAGAGGGGAGATCAGGGCTCTGGAACCCCCACAATGGGGGGCTCATGAATAGAGCAGAAGCATGCAAGGCTGGCATTCGCTCCATTCATTGTCTGTGGGACTGAACACTGTGCCTGGCAGTCCCATAGACAATGAGTAGAGTGAAGGTTGAGCATGCAGACCCCCAGCAATTAGGGAGTTATACCCTCTCTTATGGATAAGGTATCACTTGTTTAAAAGAACCTTTTAAATAGTGACTTTAAAATGAAAGTATATTATGATAGTGTGGGGAGGTTGAGCTGACGGACAGGTCTGTCTGTAGTGAGAGACAGAGAGATAGCGCAGTGTAGGCTGAGATACAGAGAAAAAGGTGTTATGTGGTAGTTTGACCATTAGAGGACAGTGGGGAGTGTAGGAGGGGGACTGTGTAACTGCCATGGGTCAAGGTAACTGCCATTGGTCAGAGGTTACTGTCAGGTGATAGTGGGTGGAGCTACTGGGACTGGGAGTATAAGAGGTCAGGGAAGGTTCTGGAAGTTCCAGTCAGCCAGGGGAGCTCACAAGAGAGGAGGGTCTGCTGTGAGGAGAGGCAGCAGAAGAACCCTCAGAGAGAGAGACTGACAGTGGAGACAGTCACAGGGGGTGACCCAAAAGGACAGTGGCTGCGGACAGAGACAGACCGTGAGTCTCAGGTGAACGGCGTACTCTAAAGGGCGCAAAGCTGTGGTGAAAGTGCCTAGGGCAGTCACAGTGGGAAAGAGCCATAGAGGATGCCACGAACGTAATACAGGGAAGAGAAAATACCCGGGTCTGTGTGCAAAGTGAACTGTGGAAAAGTCCTGTGATGAAGTATGGTGGTCGCCCAGAAATCGGCCTATAAAATCTGAACTGTTGGACACAACCCTTGTCTCTGTCTCCTGTCTGCTGACGCAAAAGGTGGGTCACCCCCCTGTTCTGTGGGATCAGCATCACAGCACACCTCCCCCGCTTATCCGCACTATCATCAGAATCTCCTCAGCACCAACCTAATCGCCTCACTCTGCCCGAACCCTACATTAGTATATTACTTATCCATAGAATGAAGGTATCATGCTGCTGGTGTAGCGTTGCGTCCTGCACGGCCGTGGTCCTAGTCATTCGGCCGTGCAGGAGTCGGATACTATTCGCTTGAATGGGGCAGTGCTGAGCTCCCTTCATTTTTAGGATCAGTAAGGGTCCTAGAGGTCAGACCGTTTCTGATTATTAACGTGGCAAACACTTTACAAGATTGGAATACCTCTTTAATGATATATATATATTGTGGGAATATCACAGTAACAGGACCCCCGCCATGAAATCTAATGATTCTGAAAAGTACCCTAAATAGCAAAATTCCATGAATTTGGTAAACATATAAGAAAAAAAATAAGAAGGACCTTATAAGAACACCAACAGGCAAAGTCCACCTCCCACTCGTGCAAGCGAAGTTCAACATTACCAGCAGCATGGGCCAAATCAAAGCCAACATAGCAGCCCTGGAAAAAATATATATTTATCTTATTAATTATACATTTCATTAGAATTAATTGGAAAAATAGTTTCAGCAATGTTTTCTATAATGTAAACTTGTTGTAATTTTATGGCAGCGCAGTTCCAAAAAAGTAACACAAGAGGGCAGTAGAGAAAGAAATATAAATATTCAATGAAAAAAAGTAACTAAACTTTCATGACCTTCACTGTTTCCATTGAGCGGCTTTTTAATTGGAAGCAGAAAAAAAAGAGTTATGGGCCTCAGAAAATGGTGATGCAAATAAAATTACGAGGTTCTGAATTTTTTTAAACCACAAAAAAATAAATATCTATCTATCTATCTATCTATCTATCTATCTATCTATATAAAAACAACGTATAAGTTGGGTATAGTTACAATTGTGCTGACCCTTAGAATCATAGCGTCAGATCATTTTCAATGGACAAGGAAAAACTTCAAAAACAAAACAAGAATGATGTTTTTTACCTCTTTATTTTTCAGCATATTATATAGTATAATGAATGCTGTCACTTAAAACTATAACTTGTCCCATAAAAAAACAAAGCATGTAGATAAGGAGAGTAAAAAAAACATAAGTGAAAAAATGAAAAATGTTAATAAAGGGGGATGCAAAGTCTAAAAAAAAAAAAAAAAAAAAATTAAAAATAGCTGAATAATCAATTTTCAGCTTTTCTTTCTTTTGATGAACCAGTACTTATATTATTTAAAACGTGACCACTGTTTTACTTTTTTATTTAATAAATCATTAGTACACATGAAAATAAGCACATTTGTAATGTATCTTATCAGAGGAATCTGCTTCTTTTCTGCCAAAATGGATCAATCGTTATCAAAAGTCTCGATGTAGAGAGGGGGAGGAGCTAGAGACAAAGCTCCGCCCTCCTCCTCCCCGCTCATCTACATAGGAGCAGCAGCCGCCATCTCCTATCTCAGTAATGGGAAAGTCTTCACTGCATGCAGATTTTTCCTCAGAGTTGAGAAGTTTGGTAATGACTGATCGATTTTGGCAGAGAAAGAAGCAGCCCACTTTTTTTTGATAAGATACATTACACAGCTTCCTCTTTTCCCGTCCTGTAATGGCTGCGGCGCAAGAGCACTGCTCTGCCCTGTTGAGGGCAGAGCAGAGTCCTGCAGTGCGCAGGCGTCGGGAGAGGTCTGGCGCCTGCGCACTGCAGAATTCTGCTCTGCCCTCAACAGGGCAGAGCAGTGCTCTTGCACCGCAGCCCTTACAGGACGGGAGAAGAGGATGTCATCGCATGAAGAAGGGAGGCGTTGGACCGGACCGCAACGTCCACCGGACCGGACCGCCCACCCCGGTGAGTATAATCTAACGTGTTTTTCTTATCTTTCAGGTTACATCGGAGGCTTATCTACAGCATTACAGAATGCATTACAGAATGCTGTAGATAAGCCCCCGATGTCTATGCCAGCAGCTGCAAGCCGAAAAAAAGGGTGACAGATTCCCTTTAAGTGATGACGAGGAAGAGAATTTGCAACAAGCAGGGAGCAAGAAACAACATCACTATGATATGAAATTAATAGGCACAAATATATCAGCTTGGAGCTACTCAAAAATTGTTGCACAGAAGGGGGAAGAGGTGAGCTGTGACATCACCTATTGTGAATGGTGAATCCTGTGTTATATGCTGTATATAGAGGTGTTATCAGTTGTTGTACAGCAGCAGGAGGAGGAAGTGAGCTGTGACATCATATACTGTGAATGGTGGATCCTATTTTATCTACTGTATATAGAAGCGTTATCAGTCATTGTACAGGAGGAGGAGGTGAGCTGTGATATCACCTACTGTGAATGGTGGGTCCTGTGCTATCTACTATATATAGAGGTGTTGTCAGTCATTGTGCAGGAGGAGAAGGTGAGCTGTGATATCACCTACTGTGAATGTTGGATCCTGTGCTATCTACTATATATAGAGGTGTTATCAGTCATTGTACAGGAGGGGGAGGGGAGCTGTGGCATCTCCTATTGTGCATGGTGGATCCTCTGTTATCTACTGTATATAGAAGTGTTATCAGTCATTATACAGGAGTAGAAGGTGAGCTGATATCATCTACTGTGAATGGTGGATCCTGTGTGATCTACTGTATATAGAGGTGTTATCAGTTATTGTATATTAGGGGGAGGAGAGCTGTGACATCACCTATTGTGAATGGTGGATCCTTTGTTATCTTCTGTATATAGAAGTGTTATCAGTCATTGTACAGGAGGGGGAGAAGGAGAGCTGTGACATCACCTTTTGTGAATGGTGGATCCTGTGTAATCTACTGTATATAGTGGTGTTATCAGTCATTGTACAGGAGGAGGGGATGAGCTGTGATATCACCTATTGTGAATGGGGGATCCACTGTTTTTACTCTATATAAAGGTGTTATCATTCATTGTGCAGGAGGAGGAGGTGAGCTGTGACATTTCCTATTGGGAATGGTGGATCCCATGTTATCTACTGTGTATAGAGGTGTTATCAATCATTGTAGAGGAAGAGCTTGAAGTGAGCTTTGACATTACATATTGTGTGCTGGATTCTGTGTTATCTACTCTATATAGAGGTGTTATTAGTCATTCTACAGAGGGGGAGGAGGTGAGCTGTGACATCACCTATTGTGGTTACATTATACTGTATATAGAGATCTGTCAGTTGCTTTTAGGAGCACTCAAGAGAATATAACATGTTAATTGGGCACTTATAAGGCATCATTACATGGTAGGGACACTCAGGGTATTATAAATGGCAGGAGGGCACATATGAGACTTAATATTTTCAACGTCTCTTAACATTCAGCCAGTGTCATTAAGAATGAGGAGTCCTGGAAGAGATGACCTGTGACACTGATCCCAGATCTAACATTATCCTGTCTTCCTGGGATCCCATGAAGAGACAGAAGGATCCATACAAGCCTCTTCAAGGTGTTTGGAATAACCTCCTGCCGATTTTCCTTAGAAATCTGTGTGCAAGCATCAACTGCAGAGAAGAACTGATGAAGTCAAGGGGCTGTTGCAAAAATATTTGATTTTAATTTCTCTTTTTGTTCATTTTTTTGCATTTTTTTTTAACAAAAACACAACTAATAACATTTCTACTTTTTAAAGTATTCTTACTTTGTTCTTTTAATATGATTATCTGAAACTTTTACCCAGCACCATATGTATATATTTATTGTTTATACCCTAAATTCACACTACCTGCCGTTACTTTGCACGGAATATTCTGAAATAATCAATCTCAACAATGGCCACTAGATGGCACCAAGCTACCAAAAAATCCATTCTCCTGCAAAAGACTCAGCCACAGATTAGAAGCTTTAAAAGCAAAAAAATGACTCATTTCTTAAGGGCCAAACATAGTGTTCTTTTCTGAGGCATTTTACGTAGCAGCAAATTAATATATCAGAAAAAGTATAATTATTTAGAGATACTAGCATTCAGAAAGCTGGAAATAATGATAAATTGCTGCTTATTCCACTTAACTGCTGATTCTTATGTCCTGAGTGCCTAATGCTAGTTTTGTGCAATTTATCCTGCTGTAGATTATAGGGTGATTACACGTCATTGGCAATTCTTTACATTTACAGTGAAAAATGTGTGTGTGTGTATATATATATATATATATATATATATATATATATATATATATATAAATATATATCGAGATAGAGATAGAGAGAGCTCTGGTGAAAATTAAGAGACCACTGCACAGTTTTATAAAAATCAGCTTCTCTCCATGTCTGACAGCCATTCCATTCCAGTGTCAGTTGAATTCCAACCAGAGGACACCTCATTCTACTTACTGTGCTTCTGATTAGGTGATCACCTGAACCAAATCTTATTTAACGAAGGAAAGTATAAAAAGCCCTGCTGTGGTGTTCACAATCCTCCTGCAATAGGACAAGCTGGATGGCAAAACAAGTGCTAGTAATATCCCAAAAGTAATAGGAATGAAAAAATAACTTTTAACTATGCCAAAGGAGTTGAAAAGAAAAGTCTTGAGTGAGGAAAAGAAGGGCTCAATTCTGGCTTTACTAGCAGAGAGATACAGTGAGCGTCATGTTGCCTCAATCCTTAAAATTTCTAAGACGGCAGTCCATTACAACAAGGTCAAGCAGCAAACAATGGGGACAACAAAGCTACAGACCGGCAGAGGGCAAATATGACTCTCCACTGACCGGGATGACCGTCATCTTATTCGAATGTCACTCAACAACCACAGGATGACATCAAGTGACCTACAAAAGGAATGGCAAATGGCAGCTGGGATGAAGTGCATGGCAAGAACAGTTCGTAACAGTCTCCTAGAGGCAGGGCTCAAATCATGTAAAGGTAGAAAAAAGCCTTTCATGAATGAAAAGCAAAGGAGAGCCAGGCTGAAGTTTGCCAAAGACCATAAGGATTGGACCATAGAGGACTGGAGTAAGGTAATCTTCTCTGATGAGTCTAATTTTCAGCTTTGCCCAACACCTGGTCGTCTAATGGTTAGACAGAGACCAGGAGAGGCGTACAAGGCACAGTGTCTTGCAACCACTGTGAAATATGGTGGAGGATCAGTGATGATCTGGGGATGCTTCAGCAAGGCTGGAATTGGGCAGGTTAATCTTTGAGAAGGACGTATGAATCAAGCCGCACCCAAGGTTATCTTGGAAAAACAGTTGATTCCTTCTGCTCAGGCAATGTTCCCCAACTCTGAGGACTGTTTTTCCAGCAGGACAACGCGCCATGCCACACAGCTAGGTCAATCAATGTGTGGATGAAGGAGCACCACATCAAATCCCTGTCATGGCCAGCCCGATCTCCAGACCTGAACCCCATTGCAAACATCTGGAATGTAATCAAGAGGAAGATGGATAGTCACAAGCCACCAAACAAAGAAGAACTGCTTACATATGTGTACCAGGAGTGGCATAAGGTCACCCAAAAGCAGTGTGTGAGACTGGTGGAAAGCAAGACGCAGGAAAGCTGGGATTAACAATCATGGTTATTCCACAAAATATTGATTTCTGAACTCTTCCTGAGGTAAAACATTAGTATTGTTGTTTCTAAATGATTATGAACTTGTTTTCTTAGCATTATTTGTGGCCTGCAGGCACTCTGCATTTTTTTTTTGTTATTTTGACTATTTTTCATTTTCTGGAAAAAATACAAAATTTATTGCTTGGAAATTCGGAGACGTTGTCAGTAGTTTATAGAATAAAAGAGCAATTTACAGTTTACTCAAAAATATAAGGAGAAAAATCAGACAAACTGAAAACTGTGCAGTGGTCTCTTAATTTTTGCCAGAGCTGTATGTTACACAATTCAGCTTGTCTGATAATCCAGCATGTCAAATCTAGTCCTGGATTAATATATATATATATATATATATATATATATATATATATATATATACAGTCATATGTTAAAGTTTGGGCACCCCTATTAATGTTAACCTTTTTTCTTTATAACAATTTTGGTTTTTGCAACAGCTATTTCAGTTTCATATATCTAATAACTGATGGACTCAGTTATATTTCTGGATTCAAATGAGGTTTATTGTACTAACAGAAAATGTGCAATCTGCATTTAAACAAAATTTGACCGGTGCAAAAGTATGGGCACCCTTATCATTTTCTTGATTTGAACACTCCTAACTACTTTTTACTGACTTCCTGAAGCACTAAATTAGTTTTGTAACCTCATTGAGCTTTGAACTTCATAGCCAGGTGTATCAAATCATGAGAAAAGGTATTTAAGGTGGCCACTTGCAAGCAGTTCTCCTATTTGATTCTCCTATGAAGAGTGGCATCATGGGCTCCTCAAAACAACTCTCAAATGATCTGAAAACAAAGATTATTCAACATAGCTCTTCAGGGGAAGGATACAAAAAGTTGTCTCAGAGATTTAACCTGTCAGTTTCCACTGTGAGGAACATAGTAAGGAAATGGAAGAACACAGGTACAGTTCTTGTTAAGCCCAGAAGTGGCAGGCCAAGAAAAATATCAGAAAGGCAGAGAAGAAGAATGGTGCGCACAGTCAAGGACAATCCACAGACCACCTCCAAAGACCTGCAGCATCATCTCGCTGCAGATGGTGTCACTGTGCATCGGTCAACAATGCAGCGCACTTTGCACAAGGAGAAGCTGTATGGGAGAGTGATGCGAAAGAAGCCGTTTCTGCAAGCACGCCACAAACAGAGTCGCCTGAGGTCTGCAAAAGCACATTTGGACAAGCCAGTTACATTTTGGAAGAAGGTCCTGTGGACTGATGAAACAAAGATTGAGTTGTTTGGTCATACAAAAAGGCGTTATGCATGGAGGCTAAAAAACACAGCATTCCAAGAAAATCACTTGCTACCCACAGTAAAATTTGGTGGAGGTTCCATCATGCTTTGGGGCTGTGTGGCCAATGCTGGCACCGGGAATCTTGTTAACCCCTTACCTACAATTGACGTAATATTCCGTCCATGTGACCCTGGACCTAATTACCATGGACGGAATATTACGTCACCGCTATCAGCGGCGCCCACGTGGTGAGCGCCGCTGATCGCGGCCGAGTGTCAGCTAATTATCATAGCTGACACCCGGCACAATGTGTCAGGGGCGGTCACGGACCGCCCCCGACACGTTAACCCCTTGCACACCGCGATCAAACACGATCGCGGTGTACCGGGGGTTAAAGGGAAGCATCGGCAGGGAGGGGGCTCCCTCCGTGCTTCCCTGAGCCCCCCACGGCAGCGCAATGTGCAGTGCTGCTGCGGGGGACTCCTTTCCTGCAGGTCCCCGGATCCAATTTGGCGACGGGGACCTCCGGGGGCCTGCAGGAAGCTGGCTTCCTCAGTGCCTGCAAAGCGCAGGCATGAGGAAGCCTGTGCAGTGCCTGTGACAGATCGCTGTCACAGGACAGTTATGTCCCCCCTGGGACATTGTAATAAAGTAAAAAAAAAAAAAAAAAAAGTGTAAAAATAATTTAAAAAAAAAATCGCTAAATTAATTAAAAAAAAATAAATATTCCCCAATAAATTCATTTTTTTGGAAATAAAAAAAAAACAATAAAAGTACACATATTTGGTATCGCCGCGTCCGTAACGACCCGCCCTATGAAACTGTCCCAATAGTTAACCCCTTAAGTGAACCCCTTAAAAAATAAAAATAAAAAACCAAGCAAAAAATAATGATTTATTATCACACCGCCGAACAAAAAGTGCAATAACGCGCGATCAAAAAGACGCATATAAATATCCATGGTACCGCTGAAAACATCATCTTGTCCCGCAAAAAACGAGCTGCCACACAGCATCATCAGCGAAAAAATAAAAAAGTTATAGCTCGCAGAATAAAGTGATGCAAAAATAATTATTTTTTATATAAAATTGTTTTCATTGCATAAAAGCGCCAAAACATAAAAAACTACCTAAATGAGGTATCGCTGTAACCGTACTGACCCAAAGAATAAAACCGCACCTGGAACGGCGTAAACGCACCACCCAAAAGAAATTCATGAAACGCTGGTTTTTGTAAATTCTGCGTCCCAAAAAACAAAATAAAAAGCGATCAAAAAATGTCACGTGCCCGAAAATGGTACCAATAAAAACATCAACTCGTCCCGCAAAAAATAAGAGCTCACATGACTCGGTGGGTCAAAATATGGAAAAATTATAGCTCTCAATATGTGGTGATGCAAAAACTATTTTTACAATAAAAAGAGTCTTTTAGCGTGCGACAGCCGCCAAACATAAAAACCGCCATAAATAGTAAATCAAACCCCCCGTTATCACCCCCTTAGTTAGGGAAAAATAATAAAATTAAAAAAATGTATTTATTTCCATTTTCCCATTAGGGTTAGGGCTAGGGTTAGGGCTAGGGCTAGGGTTAGGGTTGGAGTTAGAATTGGGTGTTTCCACTGTTTGGGCACATCAGGTGCTCTCCAAACGCAACATGGCGTCTGATCTCAATTCCAGCCAGTTCTGCATTGAAAAAGTCAAATGGTGCTCCTTCCCTTCCAAGCTCTGCCATGCACCCAAACAGTGTTTTACCCCCTCATGTGGGGTATCAGCCTACTCAGGACAATTTGCAAAACAACTTTTGGGGTCCTATTTCTCCGGTTGCCCTTAGGAAAATAAAAATTTTGGGGAAAAAATATCATTTTTGTGGAAAAAAAATATTTTTTTATTTTCACGCGTTATAAACTTCTGTGAAGCACCTGGGGGTTCAAAGTTCTCACCACAGATCTAGATAATTTCCTTTGGGGGTCTAGTATCCAAAATGGTGTCATTTGTGGGGGGTTTCCACTGTTTTGGTACATCAGGGGTTTTCCAATCGCGACATGATGTCCGATCTCAATTCCAGCCAAAAACGTCAAATGGCGCTGCTTCCCTTCCGAGCTCTGCCATGCGCCCAAATAGTGGTTTACCCCCACATGTGGGGTATCAGCGTACTCAGGACAAATTGCACAATAACTTTTAGGGTCCTGTTACCCTTGGGAAAATAAAAATTGGGGTGAAAAGATCATTTTTGTGGAAAAAATATGATTTTTTAATTGTACCGCTGTACGTTATAAACTTCTGTAAAGTCCTTGTGGGTTCAAAGTTCTCACCACATATCTAGATAAGTTCCTTGGGGGGCCTAGTTTCCAAAATGGGGTCACTTGTAGCCAATTTTGCATTGAAAAAGTCAAACGGCGCTCCTTCCATTCTGAGCTCTGCCATGCGCCGAAACAGTCGTTCCCCCCCACATATCAGATATCAGCGTACTACATATGCAATGGCATAAAGTGAGACTAGGGACTTTTTTTTTTTTACAGTGGTGGAGGAATACAGTGCGGAAGGATACCTACCTTCCGTCATTGTATTCCTGGAGCTGGTAGAGAACGGTAGCATCAACTGATGCTGCTGTTCTCCACACAAGATGGACGTGGGACCCTCGTGGACTTCTGCGGATCGGGGTAAGTATATTGGTGTTTTTTTATTTTGATATTTATCCCTCAGGTGACAATGGCTTCGGGGATCAAAGTGACAAGTGACGGTAAGTATGTACTCTATGTTATATGTACTGTATGTCTATATGTATGTATTGTATGTAGTATATATGTATGTTGCATGCATGTAGTATATATGCAGTATATATGTAGTATGCATGTTGCATGCATGTGGTATGCATGTTGCATGTATGTTGCATGTATGTAGCATGTATGTAGTATGTATGTAGTATGTATGTTGCATGTATGTAGCATGTATGTAGTATGTATGTTGTATGTATGTAGCATGTATGTAGCATGTATGTAGTACGTATGTTGCATGTATGTAGCATGTAGTGTGTATGTATGTAGCATGTATGTAGTATGTATGTTGCATGTATGTAGCATGTAGTGTGTATGTTGCATGTATGTAGCATGTAGTATGTATGTTACATGTAGTATATATAGTATATACTGTATGTAGTATGCATGTTGCATGCATGTAGTATATATGTTGTATGTATGTTGCATGCATGTAGTATATATGTATTATGTATGTAGTATATATGTAGCATGTATGTTGCATGTATGTAGCATGTAGTATATATGTAGTATGTATGTTACATGTAGTATATATAGTATATATGTAGTATGCATGTTGCATGCATGTAGTATATATGTTGTATGTATGTTGCATGCATGTAGTATATATGTATTATGTATGTAGTATGTATGTAGCATGTATGTAGTATGTAGCATGCATGTAGTATGTAGCATGCATGTAGTATGTATGTTACATGTAGTATATATAGTATATATGTAGTATGCATGTTGCATGCATGTAGTATATATGTTGTATGTATGTTGCATGCATGTAGTATATATGTATTATGTATGTAGTATGTATGTAGCATGTATGTAGTATGTATGTTACATGTAGTATATATGTAGTATGTATGTTACATGTAGTATCTATGTAGTATGTATGTTGCATGCATGTAGTATGTAGCATGTATGTAGCATGCATGTAGTATGTAGCATGTATGTAGTATGCATGTTGCATGTAGTATATATGTAGTATGCATGTTGTATGTATGTAGCATGTAAGTTTTTTTTTTTTTTACATTCAACACATTAGCCGGATGATGGGACTACTACTGTCCCGTCATTGGCTAATGTGTCAATCACTGTCATGGTAGCAGGCATCGCCCGATGGGACTTGTAGTCCCATCGGACGATGCCTGCACAGACCACCGGAGCCTGCACAGACCACCGGCAGGCCGGCACAGCCCCCCGGCAGGCCAGCAAAGACCACCGGAGCTTGCACAGACCACCGGCAGGCCGACACAGCCCCCCGGCAGGCCGGCACAGACCACCGGAGCCTGCACAGACCACCGGCAGGCCGGCACAGCCCCCCGGCAGGCCGGCACAGACCACTGGAGCCTGCACAGACCACCGGCAGGCCGGCACAGACCACCGGAGCCTGCACAGACCACCGGCAGGCCGGCACAGCCCCCCGACAGGCCGGCACAGACCCCCGGAGCCTGCACAGACCACCGGCAGGCCAGCACAGACCCCCGGAGCCTGCACAGACCACCGGCAGGCCGGTACAGACCCCCGGACAGTCGGCACAGCCCCCCCGAAGGCCCGAACTGATGGCGCATCATGATGCGCACAGACAGCGCATCATGATGACGTCATTTCGGCAGCCAATCAGAGCCACAAAAGTGGCTCATTGCATTTTAGACTTCCGATTCCGGTATCCGATACGAAAAAAGTATCGGTACTCGGTATCGGAATTCCAATATGGCAAATATCGGCCGATACCCGATACTTGCGGTATCGGAAAGCTCAACACTAGTCACGAGAAAACAATGTCAGAATCACCGGGATCCATGGAAGCGTTTCAGAGTTATTACCTCATAAAGGGACAGTGGTCAGAATTGTAAAAATTGGCCCGGGAGTTAACGTGCAAACCACCCTTGGTAGTGAAGGGGTTAAAGTTGAGGGTCGCATGGATTCAACTCAGTATCAGCAGATTCTTGACAATAATATGCAAGAATCAGTGACGAAGTTGAAGTTACGCAGGGGATGAATATTTCAGCAAGACAATGATCCAAAACACCACTCCAAATCTACTCAGGCATCCATGCAGAGGAACAATTACAATGTTCTGGAATGGCCATCCCAGTCCCCAGACCTGAATATCATTGAACATCTGTGGGATGATTTGAAGCGGGCTGTCCATGCTCGGCGACCATCAAACTTAACTGAACTGTAATTGTTTTGTAAACAGGAATGGTCACAAATACCTTCATCCAGGAACTCATTAATAGCTACAGGAAGCAACTAGAGGCTGCTATTTTTGCAAAAGGAGGATCTACGAAATATTAATGTTACTTTTATGTTGAGGTGCCCATACTTTTGCACCAGTCAAATTTTGTTTAAATGCAGATTGCACATTTTCTGTTAGTACAATAAACCTCATTTGAATCCAGAAATATAACTGAGTCCATCAGTTATTAGATATATGAAACTGAAATAGCTGTTGCAAAAGCCAAAATTGTTATAAAGAAAAAAGGTTAACATTAATAGGGGTGCCCAAACTTTAACATATGACTGTATATATATATATATATATATATATATATACATACATACAGTATATATATTATACAATAATCCAGCACTAGATTTGGCATATGCTGGATTATCAGACAAGCTGAATTGCGTGTGTGTGAGTATATATATTGTAAGGATTTGTACTCACTTAGGTGCAGCAGGAGGAGAAACAGGAGGTGTGCTTCTTTAAAAGAGTCTGTGTGGAAGGAGGGATGAGGGAGGAAGGATGAGGGAGGATAAGGAGGATTGATAAGGGAGGCTGGATGAGGGAAGGTATAGAGGGATAAAGGATAAGGGAGGGAAGAGGAAGGATAGGGAGGAGGAAAGCTCTTCGTTTAGTTCCTCACCACCTCACCTTTCCATAGAATCTTATAAGCACCAAATGTCATCTCCTGTCTCAGTAATGTAACATTCTGTCTTCACTGAATACAGATTTTACCCAAAAATTGACAATTTTGAAAATGAACGATGAGTTCTGGCAGAGAAATAAGCAGGTTTCTCTGATAGTGTTGAGCATTCCGATACCGCAAGTATCGGGTATCGGCCGATATTAGCGGTATCGGAATTCCGATACTTAATTCCGATACTTTTTTCATATCGGATTCCGGAATCGGAATCGGAATAGGAAGTTCCCATCATGCTATGAGCCTGCTTGCTTTGATTAAGCCAATGGGAATCCTCCGAAGTGTGGGCACATCCTGTTAGGCATGTAGGCATGTTAACTATTGGCATGGCTGTGATTGGCTGCCGAAATGATGTCATGATGCACTATAAAAGCCACCGCAGCCGCCATTTCTGGTCACTCTGCTGTGAATTCAGTTAGGGACAGGCTGCTGTAGAAGACTGTGAGGGACAGTTAGAAATAGCGATTCCACCAAACATCTAGTGCTTTACCCAGGCTACATAAACCACCACTGTAGCCTTCTTTGCCCTAGCAGCAGTGTTCACAGCTGTCTGCAAGGGCTGTGTGAGTGCAGCTCACGCTGTGGAGTGGGTCCTGCAGCCACGTCAGGCTGTAGGCCACCCAGTGTGATCACTGCTGCCTCATACATCTTTTATTTTTTGAGCTGCATTTTTTACATAATTTCAATCTAGTGTGCTTCCATCCGTATCCATATACGTTGGTTGCAAACACTAGTAGTAGACAGCGGAGCCTTTCTGCAGCCTTTCAGTGCTAGTGTCCACTTTGCTGCACTGTTCACGGCTGTCTGAGAGGTCTCTGACTGTGTGTGAGTGCAGCTCACGCTGAGTAGTGTGTCCTGCAGCTACGTCTGGCTGTAGGACGCTCAGCGTGCGTCAGTGCCTCACACATATTTTTATTTGAGTGCAGCTCATTTTTTCTTCTATTAGTGTGCATCCATCCGTCTCCATCTACGGTGGTTGCAAACACTATAAAGGAGTACACAGCGGAGCCTTTCTGCAGCCTGTCAGTGCCAGTGCCCACTTAGCTGCACTGTTGACGGCTGTCTGAGAGGCCTCTGACTGTGTGTGAGTGCAGCTCACGCTGAGTAGAGTGTCCTGCAGCTACGTCTGGTTGTAGGACGCTCAACGTGCGTCACTGCCTCACACATATTTGTCTTTGAGTGCAGCTCATTTTTTCTTCTCCTATTAGTGTGCATCCATCCGTATCCATCAACATTGGTTGGTTGCAAACACTATATAGGAGTAGATAGAGGAGCCTTTTTTTCTGGCTTGTGCCCTGCCGGCGCAGCCAGATTAGTATTACCCAATTTTTTTGGAGCCTCATCTTTTGCATTGTAGGTTACCTGCCTGCATTGTAATAGCTCCAAAAAGTTGGTGATACTATCAGTTTCAATTCTTTGTTCACATACTTTGAGTTTGTTTCCAACAAAGAAACCACAAAAAAAGTTCACCAAACACTACATTTTGAACTTGTGTAGGCCACATCAGCTCCTATTAAAGTCTAGTCCACACACACACTTCATAAAATTAGTGTTTCTTGTACCTGTAACCAGCTGTTCAGGAATAAGCACACTAAGGCCCCCCTTTGTACTTTTTTGCCTATCTTAAGCAGTCTTGCAAGATGAAGAAGGCAGGGAGTAAGGCGCGTGGGCGTGGGCGTGGGCGTGGAGTTTCAGCAGGGAGAGGACGTGGGGATTCTGCAGGGAGAGGACGTGGGGATTCTACAGGTAGAGGACGTGGGGATTCTGGGCCTGCTGCGGGCACCAGTGGATCAGCATCCCCCAGTTTTAGCAGGCAAGTCCTTTATGCGCAGCTTTGTAGGACCTCAACGTACCCCACTGCTGCGGGAGGAACAAATTGAAGCCGTTGTCGGATGGATGGCAGCTAACGCATCGACTTCAATTACTTCCGCATCCTCTCAGGGTCAGAGCACCGAAGAGCAACCATCTGTCTCTTCACCACCTGCCAAAGTGCCCAGGCAGTCAGAGAGACATGGACAGGAGCCATCACAGTCTCTACTTCTGTTCTCGGAATCTGTTGGCTTGGAAAGAGGGGGCCAGCCAAGCAGCATTCCTGAATGTGAAGAAGAGGGAGTATGCAGTGATGCGCAACTTCTTTGTCCCTCTGAATCTGAAGAGGCGAGTGGGCCAGTGCCTATGGTCAGCACACCTCAGTACGCATCAGATGATGACGAGACTCAGTTGCCACTTTCTGGTGCATACGGTGCTGGCGAGACAACCCCGGAGAAGCAGCTGTTTGAAGAGGGGAGGGAAGATGATGAGGTCCTTGACCCATCATGGCGTGAGCAACAGGAAGGTGGTGGGAGCAGCTCGGAGGAAGAGATTCCCCTACCGGCCAAAACAGGAGGCAGAGGGAGGGGGAAGACTTGGTTGCCTGTACCCTCCACTTCGGCACCCGTTAGGAGCATTCCTCCTTCCAAAGGCAAACCGGGCGCTCACAAGAGTTGCAGTGCGTGGTCCTTTTTTGACACAGTTGCAGATGACATTTGCTTTGTCAAATGCAAGCTGTGTCATCAGAGAGTCAAAAGAGGGAGAAATGTCAGCAACCTCAATACCACAAATATGTGGAAACATGTGCGCACCAAGCACGAGTTGGAGTTGCAGAGACACCCTGAAGACGTAGGCCAACGTACAGCACCACCTACCACCTCTTCAGTTCGTGTTGGGCCCTCTTCCTCCAGCTCACACACTGCTGGTTCGGCTTCCTCACAGGATCGCCAAGGAAGAACCTCTGCCACTGTTGTCCGGAGACCCTGTCAGATTACACCCATAGCAGCACGTTCCCATCCATCACAGCCATCGGTAGCACAGGCATGGGATAAAAGGCGCCCTTACTCGGCAAACCATCCCCGAGCACAGTCTCTGAATGCTGGCATTGCCAAACTTCTGGCAGTTGAAATGCTGTCATTCAGGCTGGTGGACACTGACACCTTCCGGGACTTAATGGCATTGGCAGTCCCCCAATACAACGTGCCCAGCCGCTTTTATTTCAGCAGGCGAGCCGTCCCTGCCCTGCAGAAACATGTTGAGGGCAAAATAAAACATGCGCTACTAAACGCCGTTAGTAGCAAGGTCCACCTGACCACCGATGCGTGGACCAGTAACCATGGACAGGGACGATACCTTTCCCTCACTGCCCACTGGGTCAATGTTGTGGAGCCGGGTACGGATCTGGAGAGTGGCGCTGTACGTGTTCTTCCAACGCCACGGATTGCAGGACTCCAGTCTGTACACATAGACTCCTCCTCCTACTCAAGTTCCTCAGAAACAGCAGAGCAGGAGCCTGTTACGACCGATATGAGCACAGCCGTGGCCAAACGTCAACAGGCTGTACTCAAATTAATTTCTTTGGGGAATCGAAGCCACACAGCGCAGGAGCTCTGGAATGCTATCAAGCTGGAGAGCGATGTGTGGTTTGGGCCAGCGAATCTCCAGCCGGGCTTGGTAGTGTGTGACAATGGCCGAAATCTGGTGGCAGCTCTTGGCCTAGGCAACCTCACACACATCCCATGTCTGGCACATGTTCTTAACTTGGTCGTGCAGAGCTTTCTGAGGGACTATCCGGATCTTGCTGCACTGTTGCACAAGGTCCGCATAGAGAGCGCTCACTTGCGACGTTCCAGCACGGCAAGATCGCGCCTCGCTGCTCTGCAGCGACGATTTGGCCTTCCGGAACATCGCATCATATGTGACCTACCCACCCGGTGGAATTCAACGTTACATATGTTGGAGCGGTTGTGTGAGCAGCAGGCAGCAGTCATGGAGTACCAGCTGCATCAGGCGCAAACAAGTCGCACTGTGCGCCGTTCACACTTCAGCACCATTGAGTGGGCCTCTATGAAGGACATCTGCCTCGTTTTGCGTGCCTTCGATGAATCCACGCGGATGGCGAGTGCAGATGATGCACTAGTCAGCATGACTGTCCCCCTTATCTGCCTGCTTCAACAAACACTGCAAGCACTAAGGGATGAGGTTTCAGAAGAGGTGGAGGATGAGGAGTCCCAAATGCCATCTGCTTCTGGACAGTCTGCGCTACGTGTTTCCTCACAAAGGCCTAGGCAGGGGACACTTTGTGAGGAGGATGAGGAGGAGTCGATGGAGGAGGAAGACATCTCTCCAGAGGAGGGAGGTACACAAACCTCTACTCAGTATGTACAGCGAGGGTGGGGTGATGCAGAGCAGGCCGAGGTCACGCCTCAAACAGGGGACAGCGGTTCTTTGGCAGTTGGGAGTCTGCAGCACATGGTTGATTTCATGCTGCAGTGCCTGAGAAACGACCGCCGCATCGCCCACATTCTCGTCTCGGCTGATTATTGGGTGTACACCCTCCTAGATCCTCGCTACCGGGACAGCGTACAAAGGCTCATACCAACGTTGAACCGGGAGCGTAAAATGCGGGAGTACGAAGAGTCATTGGTGCAGTCCATAATGTTTTCCATTCCACCCGACAGCATTGTTGCTAGTGCTTTACAAAGCAGCTCTGTGCGTCGAGGCAGTGGAGGAAACTCTGCACAAAGAGGGAGCAGAGGCAGCGCCGCAGCACAAGGCAAGACCACTATGGCCCAAATGTGGCAAAGTTTTGTGTGTCCACCACAATTGTCTACACCATCAGCGACGCCTCGAGTCAGCAGGAGGCAACGCTTCCGTCAGATGGTGTCAGACTACATGTCTTGCCCTGTCGCTGTACTCCCAGATGGCTCTTCCCCCTTCAAGTTTTGGGTCTCTAAGCTGGATACATGGCCAGAGCTTAGCCAGTATGCATTGGAGGTGCTGGCTTGCCCTGCTGCCAGTGTATTATCGGAACGTGTCTTTAGTGCCGCAGGTGGTGTACTAACAGACCGTCGCACGCGACTATCTTCCGATAATGTTGACCGGCTGACTTTTCTGAAAATGAACAAGGCCTGGATCTCCAAAGACTTTGCCATTCCTCTTACAGACTAAATTAGTGGTTGGCAACTGTATCCAGGTCTGCTGGTGTGTTCATTTTTCTACCACCTGAACTATAATCCCTTTGCTTCAACACAGCCAGTTGTCGCTCAGATGTGTCGTCTGCACAGAGAAACACACTAGCTCCTGTGTTAGTGGGGTTCAGTAATGCCAGCTGATCCCCTGCTGTGTGGACGGCAAAGTCACCAGCTCCATCAACATTCAAACCACTACTGATTTTTAACCGTGCCCAACTTAGGTCTCTGGCTCCACTGTCTCTACTATTTCCCCTGACCTCCAACCCCGCCATCTACATCTCTGAAGTGGCGTCAGCACAATCTACACTTGTTCCTGTGTTCCTGTGGCTCAGTCCCATCAGTTTATCCCCTGATGTGTGTCCGGCAAGGTCTCCTGCTCTGTCCACATTCCCATAACCAGTAGTGGGAATGAGGACAGAGCTGGCGAACTTGCCGGACAAACATCAGGGGATCAACTGACGGGACTGAGCACCAGTAACACAGGAACAAGTGTAGATTGTGCTGACGCCACTTCAGAGATGTAGCTGGCGGGGTTGGAGGCCAGGGTAAATAGTAGAGACAGTGGAGCCAGAGGCCTAAGTGGAGCATGGTTAGAATCAGTAGTAGTCCACAACCTCCATAAAAACCGCTGCCCATTGGCCTCTGCATGCGGCATGCGTAATCCTGGGCTCCAACAGCTTCAGTTGTTGTTCAGAAGTGTCGTCTCCACAGAGCCAAACACCTTCGTTAGAGTGTTAGTGGGGTTCAGCACTGCCAGCTGTTCCCCTGCTGTGGAGATGGCAAGTCTCCTGCTGCCTTCACCTGCCAAAATCCAGTAGGCCCCAGCCTGCTCCTCGCCTAATCCTGGGCTCCAACAGCGTCAGTTGGTGTTCAGAAGTGTCGTCTCCACAGAGCCAAACACCTTCGTTAGAGTGTTAGTGGGGTTCAGCACTGCCAGCTGTTCCCCTGCTGTGGAGATGGCAAGTCTCCTGCTGCCTTCACCTGCCAAAATCCAGTAGGCCCCAGCCTGCTCCTCGCCTAATCCTGGGCTCCAACAGCGTCAGTTGGTGTTCAGAAGTGTCGTCTCCACAGAGCCAAACACCTTCGTTAGAGTGTAAGTGGGGTTCAGCACTGCCAGCTGTTCCCCTGCTGTGGAGATGGCAAGTCTCCTGCTGCCTTCACCTGCCAAAATCCAGTAGGCCCCAGCCTGCTCCTCGCCTAATCCTGGGCTCCAACAGCGTCAGTTGGTGTTCAGAAGTGTCGTCTCCACAGAGCCAAACACCTTCGTTAGAGTGTTAGTGGGGTTCAGCACTGCCAGCTGTTCCCCTGCTGTGGAGATGGCAAGTCTCCTGCTGCCTTCACCTGCCAAAATCCAGTAGGCCCCAGCCTGCTCCTCGCCTAATCCTGGGCTCCAACAGCGTCAGTTGGTGTTCAGAAGTGTCGTCTCCACAGAGCCAAACACCTTCGTTAGAGTGTAAGTGGGGTTCAGCACTGCCAGCTGTTCCCCTGCTGTGGAGATGGCAAGTCTCCTGCTGCCTTCACCTGCCAAAATCCAGTAGGCCCCAGCCTGCTCCTCGCCTAATCCTGGGCTCCAACAGCGTCAGTTGGTGTTCAGAAGTGTCGTCTCCACAGAGCCAAACACCTTCGTTAGAGTGTTAGTGGGGTTCAGCACTGCCAGCTGTTCCCCTGCTGTGGAGATGGCAAGTCTCCTGCTGCCTTCACCTGCCAAAATCCAGTAGGCCCCAGCCTGCTCCTCGCCTAATCCTGGGCTCCAACAGCGTCAGTTGGTGTTCAGAAGTGTCGTCTCCACAGAGCCAAACACCTTCGTTAGAGTGTTAGTGGGGTTCAGCACTGCCAGCTGTTCCCCTGCTGTGGAGATGGCAAGTCTCCTGCTGCCTTCACCTGCCAAAATCCAGTAGGCCCCAGCCTGCTCCTCGCCTAATCCTGGGCTCCAACAGCGTCATTTGGTGTTCAGAAGTGTCGTCTCCACAGAGCCAAACACCTTCGTTAGAGTGTTAGTGGGGTTCAGCACTGCCAGCTGTTCCCCTGCTGTGGAGATGGCAAGTCTCCTGCTGCCTTCACCTGCCAAAATCCAGTAGGCCCCAGCCTGCTCCTCGCCTAATCCTGGGCTCCAACAGCGTCAGTTGGTGTTCAGAAGTGTCGTCTCCACAGAGCCAAACACCTTCGTTAGAGTGTTAGTGGGGTTCAGCACTGCCAGCTGTTCCCCTGCTGTGGAGATGGCAAGTCTCCTGCTGCCTTCACCTGCCAAAATCCAGTAGGCCCCAGCCTGCTCCTCGCCTAATCCTGGGCTCCAACAGCGTCAGTTGGTGTTCAGAAGTGTCGTCTCCACAGAGCCAAACACCTTCGTTAGAGTGTTAGTGGGGTTCAGCACTGCCAGCTGTTCCCCTGCTGTGGAGATGGCAAGTCTCCTGCTGCCTTCACCTGCCAAAATCCAGTAGGCCCCAGCCTGCTCCTCGCCTAATCCTGGGCTCCAACAGCGTCATTTGGTGTTCAGAAGTGTCGTCTCCACAGAGCCAAACACCTTCGTTAGAGTGTTAGTGGGGTTCAGCACTGCCAGCTGTTCCCCTGCTGTGGAGATGGCAAGTCTCCTGCTGCCTTCACCTGCCAAAATCCAGTAGGCCCCAGCCTGCTCCTCGCCTAATCCTGGGCTCCAACAGCGTCAGTTGGTGTTCAGAAGTGTCGTCTCCACAGAGCCAAACACCTTCGTTAGAGTGTTAGTGGGGTTCAGCACTGCCAGCTGTTCCCCTGCTGTGGAGATGGCAAGTCTCCTGCTGCCTTCACCTGCCAAAATCCAGTAGGCCACAGCCTGCTCCTCGCCTAATCCTGGGCTCCAACAGCGTCAGTTGGTGTTCAGAAGTGTCGTCTCCACAGAGCCAAACACATTCGTTCAAGTGTTAGTGGGGTTCATCATTGCCAGCTGATCCCCTGCTGTGGAGATGGCAGTCTCTCCTGCTGTCTCCGCATTACAAAGACAGTAGGCCTCTGCCTACACCCTCCTATTTCCTGGGCTTCAACACAGCCAGTTGTAGTTCGGAAGTGCCGTCCACACGGAAAGAGATACTTGCTCCCGTGTCTCAGTGGGGTTCAGTAATGTCAGCTGATCCCCTGCTGTGTGGATGGCAGTCTCTTCTGCTGTCACCTCATTCAAAATACAGTAGGCCTCTGCCTATACCCTCCTATTTCCTGGGCTTCAACACAGCCAGTTGTAGTTCGGAAGTGCCGTCCACACGGAAAGAGATACTTGCTCCCGTGTCTCAGTGGGGTTCAGTAACGTCAGCTGATCCCCTGCTGTGTGGATGGCAGTCTCTCCTGCTGTCACCTCATTCAAAATACAGTAGGCCTCTGCCTACACCCTCCTATTTCCTGGGCTTCAACACAGCCAGTTGTAGTTCGGAAGTGCCGTCCACACGGAAAGAGATACTTGCTCCCGTGTCTCAGTGGGGTTCAGTAATGTCAGCTGATCCCCTGCTGTGTGGATGGCAGTCTCTCCTGCTGTCACCTCATTCAAAATACAGTAGGCCTCTGCCTACACCCTCCTATTTCCTGGCCTTCAACACAGCCAGTTGTAGTTCGGAAGTGCCGTCCACACGGAAAGAGATACTTGCTCCCGTGTCTCAGTGGGGTTCAGTAACGTCAGCTGATCCCCTGCTGTGTGGATGGCAGTCTCTCCTGCTGTCACCTCATTCAAAATACAGTAGGCCTCTGCCTACACCCTCCTATTTCCTGGGCTTCAACACAGCCAGTTGTAGTTCGGAAGTGCCGTCCACACGGAAAGAGATACTTGCTCCCGTGTCTCAGTGGGGTTCAGTAATGTCAGCTGATCCCCTGCTGTGTGGATGGCAGTCTCTCCTGCTGTCACCTCATTCAAAATACAGTAGGCCTCTGCCTACACCCTCCTATTTCCTGGGCTTCAACACAGCCAGTTGTAGTTCGGAAGTGCCGTCCACACGGAAAGAGATACTTGCTCCCGTGTCTCAGTGGGGTTCAGTAACGTCAGCTGATCCCCTGCTGTGTGGATGGCAGTCTCTTCTGCTGTCACCTCATTCAAAATACAGTAGGCCTCTGCCTATACCCTCCTATTTCCTGGGCTTCAACACAGCCAGTTGTAGTTCGGAAGTGCCGTCCACACGGAAAGAGATACTTGCTCCCGTGTCTCAGTGGGGTTCAGTAACGTCAGCTGATCCCCTGCTGTGTGGATGGCAGTCTCTCCTGCTGTCACCTCATTCAAAATACAGTAGGCCTCTGCCTACACCCTCCTATTTCCTGGGCTTCAACACAGCCAGTTGTAGTTCGGAAGTGCCGTCCACACGGAAAGAGATACTTGCTCCCGTGTCTCAGTGGGGTTCAGTAATGTCAGCTGATCCCCTGCTGTGTGGATGGCAGTCTCTCCTGCTGTCACCTCATTCAAAATACAGTAGGCCTCTGCCTACACCCTCCTATTTCCTGGGCTTCAACACAGCCAGTTGTAGTTCGGAAGTGCCGTCCACACGGAAAGAGATACTTGCTCCCGTGTCTCAGTGGGGTTCAGTAACGTCAGCTGATCCCCTGCTGTGTGGATGGCAGTCTCTCCTGCTGTCACCTCATTCAAAATACAGTAGGCCTCTGCCTACACCCTCCTATTTCCTGGGCTTCAACACAGCCAGTTGTAGTTCGGAAGTGCCGTCCACACGGAAAGAGATACTTGCTCCCGTGTCTCAGTGGGGTTCAGTAATGTCAGCTGATCCCCTGCTGTGTGGATGGCAGTCTCTCCTGCTGTCACCTCATTCAAAATACAGTAGGCCTCTGCCTACACCCTCCTATTTCCTGGGCTTCAACACAGCCAGTTGTAGTTCGGAAGTGCCGTCCACACGGAAAGAGATACTTGCTCCCGTGTCTCAGTGGGGTTCAGTAACGTCAGCTGATCCCCTGCTGTGTGGATGGCAGTCTCTCCTGCTGTCACCTCATTCAAAATACAGTGGGCCTCTGCCTACACCCTCCTATTTCCTGGGCTTCAACACAGCCAGTTGTAGTTCGGAAGTGCCGTCCACACGGAAAGAGATACTTGCTCCCGTGTCTCAGTGGGGTTCAGTAATGTCAGCTGATCCCCTGCTGTGTGGATGGCAGTCTCTCCTGCTGTCACCTCATTCAAAATACAGTAGGCCTCTGCCTACACCCTCCTATTTCCTGGGCTTCAACACAGCCAGTTGTAGTTCGGAAGTGCCGTCCACACGGAAAGAGATACTTGCTCCCGTGTCTCAGTGGGGTTCAGTAACGTCAGCTGATCCCCTGCTGTGTGGATGGCAGTCTCTCCTGCTGTCACCTCATTCAAAATACAGTAGGCCTCTGCCTACACCCTCCTATTTCCTGGGCTTCAACACAGCCAGTTGTAGTTCGGAAGTGCCGTCCACACGGAAAGAGATACTTGCTCCCGTGTCTCAGTTGGGTTCAGTAATGTCAGCTGATCCCCTGCTGTGTGGATGGCAAAGTCTCCTGCTGCCTACACAGTCGTACCACTACTGATTTTTAACCGTGCTCCAATTAGGCCTGTGGCTCCACTGTCTCTCGTATTTCCCCTGTCCTCCAACCCTGCCAGTTACAGCTCCGAAGTGGCGTCTGCACAATCCACACTTGTTCCTGTGTTACAGGTGTTCAGTCCGGTCAGTTAATCCCCTGATGTGTGTCCGGCAATGTCGCCTGCTCTGTCCACATTCCCATTATGGGAATGTGGACAGAGCAGGCGACATTGCCGGACACACATCAGGGGATTAACTGACCGGAATGAACACCTGTAACACAGGAACAAGTGTGGATTGTGCAGACGCCACTTCGGAGCTGTAACTGGCGGGGTTGGAGGACAGGGGAAATACGAAAATCAGTGAAGCCACAGGCCTAAGTGGAGCTTGGTTCAAATTAGTAGTCTACAACCGATCTTAAAATTTCTTCAATGCAGCCTCAGCCTGCTCCGTGCTTGTCCCTGGGCTTCAACACAGCCAGTTGTTGCTCGGAAGTGCCGTCTTCACAGAGTAAAACACTAGCTCCTGTGTTTGTGGGGTTCAGTAACGTCAGCTTTTCCCCTGCTGTTTTGATGGCAATCTGTCCTGCTGCCTCCCAATTGACAGCACATCAGGCCTCAGCCTGCTAAGTGCTTGTCCTGGGCTCCAACATCGCCAGTTGCTGCTCATAACTGACTTTGGCACGGGTACTCCCTCCTGCCCAGCTTGGTTCCAGCCCTGCCTGCTGTTTCCGGGAAGTGTCAATGTCAGTTTGCCACCCCAAGTTGCCATGTCGTGTTGCGGTTGGGTTAGCCGAGGCTAGGGTGCCAGCAGTTTAGGTGCTTCCTATGTGGACTGCGGGTTCTGGTAAGAAAGGTTTGTTCCATAGTGCCAGTAGGACAAGCACCCCCTGTAGGACTGTGTGATTCGGTAACTGCGGCCAGCTTGCGGCATGCCAACTTTGCTTTTCAGGGGTAACTTCTGATACCCCTCCGGGTTCCAGCACCGTCAGCTGGTTCTCATCAGAGCCTTTGGCCTAGGTGCCTCCATCTCGGTATCCGAGTTCCGGCAACGTCTGCTGGTCCTTGGTAGTGCTTTGTAGCACAGGTACCTCCTGCTTAGTAACCGGGTTCCAGCACCGTCAGCTGGTCCTCGGTTGTGCCATTGGCTCTTATTCCTTCTGCTGCCCCTCCGGGTGCCAGCACTGTCAGCTGGTCCTCGCTATTTCCATTTGCTCTTGCAGCTTATGCTACCCCTCCGGGTTCCAGCACCGTCAGCTGGTTCTCGTCAGAGCCTTTGGCCTAGGTGCCTCCATCTCGGTATCCGAGTTCCGGCAACGTCTGCTGGTCCTTGGTAGTGCTTTGTAGCACAGGTACCTCCTGCTTAGTAACCGGGTTCCAGCACCGTCAGCTGGTCCTCGGTTGTGCCATTGGCTCTTATTCCTTCTGCTGCCCCTCCGGGTGCCAGCACTGTCAGCTGGTCCTCGCTATTTCCATTTGCTCTTGCAGCTTATGCTACCCCTCCGGGTTCCAGCACCGTCAGCTGGTTCTTGTCAGAGCCTTTGGCCTAGGTGCCTCCATCTCGGTATCCGAGTTCCGGCAACGTCTGCTGGTCCTTGGTAGTGCTTTGTAGCACAGGTACCTCCTGCTTAGTAACCGGGTTCCAGCACCGTCAGCTGGTCCTCGGTAGTGCCATTGGCTCTTGTTCCTTCTGCTGCCCCTCCGGGTGCCAGTACCGTCAGCTGGTTCAAGAGGACAAAGAACAGGAAGACAACCACCAAGATGCAGAACAACAAGAGAGAGAAGACAAAGAAGCATAAAAAAAACAAAGCAGAAGAACATTAAGCATAAGACTAATACTCTGAGCAAATGATATTATCTTATTTATAAGCAGAAGAAGACTAAGCAGTGTATGGGGGTGAGTCCGTTCCTCCTCGTGGTGCCCCTGGAAAAGGCCTGCTGCTGCAGGCCAAACTGAACGCGGACAAATCCTGTTGTAAATCTTTTGTGACAGGCAGAACGGAAGGTGTAAACTTCTAACTTTTCTAGATAACAACTACAGGAATGCCTGACACAAACAAGAATATGATGAAGAAGAATAGGAAGAAGATGAAGAAGCTGAATATGTAGAATAATAATTGTTGAATAAGAAGAATATGAAGAATGTAAGAAAAGGAAGAAGAAGAAGAAGAAGAAGAAGAAGAAGAAGAAGAAGAAGAATGTAAAAAAAGGAAGTAGAAGAAGAAGAAGAAGAATGTAAAAAAAGGAATAAGAAGAAGAATGTAAAAAAAGGAAGTAGAAGAAGAAGAAGAAGAATGTAAAAAAAGGAATAAGAAGAAGAATGTAAAAAAAGGAAGTAGAAGAAGAAGAAGAAGAATGTAAAAAAAGGAAGTAGAAGAAGAAGAAGAATGTAAAAAAAGGAAGTAGAAGAAGAAGAAGAAGAATGTAAAAAAAGGAAGTAGAAGAAGAAGAAGAAGAAGAATGTAAAAAAAGGAAGTAGAAGAAGAAGAAGAAGAAGAATGTAAAAAAAGGAAGTAGAAGAAGAAGAAGAAGAAAGAAGAAAGAAGAAGAAGACATACATGTCTGGCAAAATATAAATGAGGCTAACATAGTCAATATCTTTGTAACTCCTAACATCTTTAAAAAAAACAGTTTAATTCCTGCTATTCCATTTGATTGGGCTAAACCTCTATGGCTTTAATGTCTCCTCCACCTCCCACAATACATTCTACATTATTCTTAGTTGTTTTTCTTCATGTAGAATTAACCTACAAGGAAAGAAAGGGGTTTTTTTAATTCCGATATTTTGGCCCCATTGACTTGCATTGGTTCCCGGTATCGGAATCGGCGATACCGATACTTTATTTTAAGATCGGCCGATCCATTCCGATCCGATATTTTCAAGTATCGGCTGGTATCGCTCAACTCTATTCTCTGATGAGATATGTTACAAAGTTAGTTGACTGCTACAATGTCTCAGAGCGCCCACAATCTCTGCATGATGAACTCCACTGTTTCCATTTAGAGAAAGCAAGCAGAGATCTTGAAATGGTGAATGAAGACAAAGCCAAAGAGAATGCCATTTAATATTTATCATGCCATGCAATACATGGGCAGGTTCCACCATCATTGAGGAGGGTCATTTCATTTTAACAAAAGATGCCCCCCCCCCAACCACTGCAGAAAACCCCCTGAACATAAGAGGCAGAGCGGCTCTGCTGCCGCACCGGTGACTCCGGCCTTTTACAGCGCAGATGCTTATTCTTCGTTTAATACTTTCTAGTGGTTTATGATGCAGAAAGGAAAGAGCCGGCATTTCATCTAGAAAACGATCCTTTGTGGCTGAGCACAGAACCGCCGGCCTTATCTTGTCTACAGGAGGAGGACTCTTAAAGCCTTATTTGTAATTAACCTTGTAAAATCCACCCTGATAATCCGTTAATCACTCAGATCATGTTGAGTGTTTGTAAGAAAATGTACCGTGACTTTAATCCATTGATACGGCCCCGCCGCAGCTTCATCTGCCGGAACAATAAACTCAATTTATTCCCAGCAAAGGGAACAAAATGCATTTTTCTAATGCATTAAGAGAAAATGTGGTCGTATGGAGACATAAACTCTGTGTATATTTAATATAGCGGGGGAAATGAGATGATTCACATTTTATAAAGGCACTTTAACTAGAATATTAGGGAACTAAAATGTAAGCAATTTCCTGATGGACACGTCCTGCAAACACAAGTTTTGTTGGGGGGTTGTCAGCACAGGAAACATGGCTGAAAGTGCTGGCACCTTTGAAATTGTTCCAGAAAATGAAGCGTTTCTCCCAGAAAATTATTACAATTGCACAGGTTTTATTTCCTTTGTGTGTATTGGAACAATATGAAAAAACAGAGAAAAAAGGGCAAATTGGACATACAGTAATTTCACACAAAACCACAAAAATGGTCTGGATGAAATTTTTGTCACCCTCAACGTAATATTTGGTTGCACACCCTTTGGAATAACAGACACATTGCTGCCACTTCAGATCTCTCCTGCGCTTTGTTTCCATCCATCTCTGGGGGCTTCTTGAAGTATGTTTGAGGTCATTGACCTGCTGGAAGACCCATGACCTAGAATGAAAACAAAGCTTTCTGACACTGGCACTACACTGCCACCCAAAATCCTTTGGTGATCCTTCAGATTTCATGATGCCTTTCCCACAGTCAAGTTACTCAGTGGCACAGGCAGCAAAACAACCCCAAAACCTCTTTGAACCTCCACCATATTTGACTGTAGGTACTGTACTCGTTTCTTTGTAGGCCACATTCAGTAAACAGTAAATTTATGTGCTTTACCAAAAAGCTCTATTTTGGTCTCATCTGTCCACAAGATGCTTTCTAAAAGGATTTTTGATTGCTCATATGCATTTTGGCAAACTGCAGTCTAGCTTTTTTGTGACTGTGTGTCAGCAATGGGGTCCTCCTGCCATAGTGTTTCATCTCATTCCAATGTGAAAAGATAGTTCACGCTGACACTGATGCACCCTAAGCCTGCAGGGCAGCTTGAATTTCTTTGTAACTTGATTGGGGCAGCTTGCTTATTCATTATCCGGACAATCCTGCTTTACAACCTTTTATAAATTATCAATTATTCTCTGCCGCCCACATCCAAGGAGATTAGCTACAGTGCCATGGGTTGTAAACATCTTGATGATATTGAGCACCATGGACAAAGGAACTTCAAGATCTCTTGAAATGGCCTTGTAACCTTGACATTGTTGATATTGTTCAACAATTTTGGTTCTCGAGTCCTCAGACAGTTCTCTTCTCTTTCTGTTGTCCATGCTTAGTGTGACACATGCAGACACACAATGCAGAGATTGAGTCAGTTTCTCCCCTTTTTATCTGGTTTCAGGTGTGATTTTCATATTGCCCACCCCTGTTACTTGCCACAGATGAATTTGAACGAGCATCACATGCTTGAAATAAAGTTGTTTATCCACAATTTTGGAAAAATGCCAACAATTTTAATCGGCCCATTTTTTTGAGTTTTGTAAAAAATTATGTCCAATATGACTTTTTATCTCTTTTTTTGTGTTGTTCCAAAACACACAAAGGAAATAAACAAGTGTATAACAAAACGTGTGGAACTGCAATAATTTTCTGGGAGTAATGCTTCATTTTCTGGAACAATTTCAAGGGTGCCAACACTTTCGGCCCTGACTGTATATAAATGATGACCCCATAGAGTATACAGTATCATAACCATACTAAATACATATGTAACTGATGCACACTTACAGTACATATACATAACATTGACATATTGTATATGTGGCACCCCCAGGAGTATGGTCCCCACAATGGCATTACTTTCCTCCTAGGGAGTGTGATGTCATGCCTGGAAGCAATGAAGGGTCTCTCTGACAGTTAATCTCTACATACAACACAGTTCCCACTCCAGGCCAGCAGAGGGAGCTCTGAACCAGAATTGGGGGAGGAGTGCTCTGAGGGCCAGGAAGGGAAATTAGGAGTTAGTGTGAGGATGGCAACGAGTGTAGATGTGTGGAGAGAAGCTGGAGGTTGAGCTGAGGATAGAGAGCTCCCTCCCAGTGATAGCGCATGATCTGGAGCCTGGTCTCCACGGTTATATGGATACTGATGGTCCTGCAACAGAAAACAGAGGAATAGGAAGCTGTAAATGCTCTATTCCCATCTAAGACTCGGAGGCACAACAGCGACGAGTGAGCCAGAGGAGAAAGAAGGCTACAGCTGTCTGCCATATGAGGTAGATCCAAAAGGGAAGAAGAAGGAGGAACGTCAGTGTAACACAGTACTGCATGTACCTCAAGTAAGCGCTAGAGAGGAGACAACACAGCCCATCTGATAGAGAGATTCCTAAGTTGCTTCCAGGCTAATCAGCTCCTGTGCCATCTGTAATCTGGACCCTGGACTGCACTTACAAAGTAAAGGTAAAGAAACTACACTTTGCTGTGTCCTTGCCTTCTTCCTACAACTTCTTCAGCACTGCTTTATCTCTATGCCAGACAGTGCACCCTCTTTCTCAACACCTATCCTCTTCATCTACTCTGCCCTGGGACTACAGCCCTGCCCGTGGAGGGCTATAACATCAATGCTGCACCCCACCATCTGTCCCAGAGGATCTGTCTGCAGCGTCGGCTTAACACCTCCCTTGCCGAACACCACAGGTGGCGTCACGAATCACTCATAAACTTTATTTCATCACTCAATCCCCTTTTTCATGGGCGTCCAGGGCCATGGCCCGGGTCACCGCTGCTGTGACATTCCCCTCTGAAGGACCGGCCTGGTACCGAGTACCCCACAGCCCTGGGAGGTCGACCCATTTTGGCGCCACAAACAGGATTTACGAAGCCCAGTGTCCCCGGGTCCTGTGTGCCAGAGACTGTGTTGTGTGCATTAGACTGTTTGTATCATTGCCGCCATTATCCCGCTGCTTGGCGCGTGCGGGAAACAAAAGAGGCGGGCTGTCGTGGGCAGAGCCTGCCGAAGAGCGCGAAGAAGTGAAGTGCCGTGCGGGAAGAGACCAGCGCGCGAGAAGTGGGAGGAGCAGAGGCCTGCAGCCCCGGTGTCCCCCGATCATCCAACCGGTAAGCCAGCGCAACCCAGGGCCTGGCCCAACGTTAACTAGGGGGGAAGAGAATGTCCGAGGCACGCGCAGACGCGGGGATGGACACCCCCGCCGACCCCCCAGCGCCACAAGATGCAGGGCCTGGCGCAGCTGCGGCTCCGATAGCGCCGCTGAACCAATCAGCCAGCACTACCTCCGCAGTGCGACAGGAGCAAGCGCCCACCGCAGCGGTCCCCATAATACCACTGTCTATGCCCTACATACCGGGAGCAGCCTTGCTACCACAGTGTTCAGGGGAGTCACATACCCTGAGTGAATTCAAAGAGAGACTGTGCAGTATGTTTGAGGTGTATCCTCTGTCTGAAGGCCAGAAAGTGAACATCCTTATTGGGCAGCTAACAGGTGCAGCACAGAGGGAAGTAAAAGCCTGGCAGGACACTGATAAAGAGATTGTTACAAAGATTCTGGCTAAGAAGCACCTTTGACACGCACCCTGCAGCTGAGATAAAGATGAGATTCTTTGGGTGTAAGCAGAGAGCGCAGGTCAGTGTACGGGACTATGCTCTTAACCTGCAAGAGGCACTGCGAGCCATCAAGCAGATTGATCCAGACAGTGTGAAAAGATGGAGACAGACTGTTAAAGGAGCAGTTTATTGAAGGACTCTTATCCAACACCCACAGAGCACAGCTGCACATCATAGCCCTACAGAACCCTGATCTGGACTTCGCAGACTTCAAAGACCGGGCTATTCGGGTGCTGCATGAACCAACTGCTAGCCGTCCAGCGCCTGCTAGGAGCCCAGCGATCACATACTATCAGGAGGCAGCATCTTTCCCTCTCAGCCCTGTGGAGGCTGATGCACAGACTCTGGATAAAGATCCATCTGAAGAGCTGCGTCTTCAGGTCCAGGAGTTGACCAGAGGTATGGCTGCACTTACTAAAACTGTGCAGTCTCTGGAGGTGTCCTCCAGGGAGAATATCCAGCTGGCTTCCAGTCCAGAGGATGTTCCATGGCTACGGAAAAAGAGGATCCCGCCACTCCGAGGGAGAAACAACGATCGCTATGACCAGGACGGACGTCCCATCTGTCGTCACTGTCACAAGGCAGGCCACATCGCAAGATTCTGTCATTTAAACGAGCAACCCCTGGGGCAGAGGGCCAACCCCCAGGAGTAGGACCACAAGGCCCAAAGAACTGGCGAGCCAAGTATGTTGGAGGACGACCGATCCTCCCTGTGGTGATTGATGGCATCCCCATGAACGCTTTGCTGGACACTGGCTCTCAGGTAACAACTATGCCGTATATCCTTTACAAGCGGTAGTGGGCTGACTCTGAACTTACCCGTGGCCCAAGTGATGAACTCACAGTAGTTGCCAGTAATGGTCAGTCTTTGCTGCAAGTAGTATGCAAAGAAATTACTATTAAAGTGGGGAGAGTGGAGTTAAAGTCTCAAGGTCTGATAGTTGTAGATATTGATTGACGAGAATGTAACCCAATTATGACTCTAGGTACCAATGTGATTGAAAATTGTCTTTCTGAGGTTATTGTCTTGTTGCAACAGGTGGCTGAGACTGCTGGTTCCAGTGAACAACGAGTCCTGCAGAAGGAGATCAAGGCCCTGATGCAAAGACAGCAGGTAGAACTGTCTGGCGGAGAAATAGGCAGCGTCAGAGTGAGTGATCCTTTCCCCATTGCGATACCCCCCAGATGTGAAATGTTAATTTGGTGTCGGGCAGCTATAGGCCTCAGAGGAAAAGATTACCAAGCATTGGTAGAACCAATGTGCTCTGATAGCCGGCCCACTGTCCTGACAGCCAGAGGGGTAGTTGATGTTCGCAAAGGGAGAGTACCTGTACGCCTCTTGAATTGTGGGGAGGAGGAGGCCACAATACCTTGGTATGCCACAGTTGCTAAGCTGCTTACTGTCAGTAACAATGGAGGAGTGGTGTCAGCAGCAGCATGTGGGAACTGACTCCACCCCTTCATACCAAAAGAGTGGGGTTTACCGAGTGACTCAGGAGTATGAGCGGGTATTCAGTAAACACCCTCTAGACTTTGGGAAGACAAAAGCGGTTCAATACCATATCCCTACTGGAGATCATCCACCCATTAAAGAAAGGTACCGGCCTATACCCCCAACACAATATCAATGTGCCAAAAGTATTTTGCGGGAAATGAAGGAGGCTGGGGTGATCAGAGACAGTTGTAGCCCCTGGGCAGCCCAAATAGTTTTTGTGATAAAGAAAGATGGTACCATGAGAATGTGTGTTGATTACAGGAAAATTAACAGCATTACACATAAGGATGCTTACCCATTACCCAGAATTGAAGAGTCATTAGCTGCACTTAAAACTGCTAACTATTTTTCCACCTTGGATCTTACTAGTGGGTATTGGCAGGTTCCCGTGGCAGAGGCAGACAAGGAGAAAACAGCGTTTACTACCCCAATGGGTCTCTGCGAGTTCAACTACATGCCATTCGGGCTCTGCACCGCCCCAGGGACATTCCAACAGCTGATGGAGTGCTGTCTTGGACACAAGAATTTCGAGACAGTCTTGTTATACCTGGATGATGTCATTGTTGTCTCCAAAACTTACAAAGACCATCTGAAGCACCTGGCTGAGGTGTTTGAAGCCTTGTCCAACTTTGGCCTGAAGGTGAAGCCTTCCAAATGCCACCTCCTGAAGCCCAAGGTACAGTACCTCGGTCATGTAGTGAGTGCAGAAGGTGTGGCACCGGATCCTGAGAAAGTCACTGTCATCTGGGACTGGCAGAAGCTCCGCAACCTCCATGAGGTACGTCAATTCCTCGGGTTGGTAGGCTACTACCAAAGGTTCATCAAAGGCTTCACTGAGATAGCCACGCCTATGCAAAATCTTCTAGTGGACCAGCCCAAGAAAGCCAGGAAGAAGAGTCGAGGTCCTTCACTCAACTGAAGATGGCTCTCACAGTAGATGAAGTTCTGGCCTACCCAGATTATGACCAACCATTTGTTCTGCATACTGATGCCAGCAACGTGGGATTGGGAGCAGTACTGTCACAGGTACAGAATGGCAAAGAAAGAGTGATCTCCTATGCCAGCAGGAAGCTTCATCCCACTGAAAGGAACCCTGACAACTACAGTTCCTTCAAACTGGAGTTCCTCGCCATAGTCTGGGCGGTGACTGAACAATTCAAGCATTACCTAGCTTCAGCCAAGTTTACCATCTTCACGGACATCAAGCCGTTGACTCACTTGGAAACTGCCAAACTAGGTGCACTGGAGCAGCGATGGATGGCCCGGCTGTCTAACTATGAATTTACCATCAAGTACCGAGCGGGGCACAAGAATGCCAATGCTGATGCGCTGTCCAGAATGCCCAATCTGCCAGATGCAGGAGAAGATCCTGAGGCACTCGAAGAAATAGAGTTACCTGCCTTCCACCAGCCAATTGCGGCCCAATGTGCCCAAGGAGTGAGAAACCGACGGTCTGTCGTGAAAGAGGCCACCCTAAATCCATTGCCTCATCATGACTGGGCAGAAACCCAGGATAGTGACCCCGCAGTCTGCCTGGTAAAGGAGCTACTGTCACAAGCTGACTCACGCCCAGGTCCAGATGCTCCTGAAGAATCCCAGC
Source organism: Dendrobates tinctorius (assembly GCF_039654945.1). NCBI lineage: Eukaryota > Metazoa > Chordata > Amphibia > Anura > Dendrobatidae > Dendrobates > Dendrobates tinctorius. Next base: position 19,664,316 of record NW_027361810.1, on the reverse strand, counting down.
AGTTGTGGAAGGAAAGAGGCAGGCTGTTCATCTATGAGGGAAAGCTGTGTCGGAGGAGTATCAATGCCCGCACTCATGAGCTGGTCTGGCAGGTGGTAGTCCCAAGGAGGGAGGCATCAATGGTCTTGGAAGCATACCACAATGGAGCTGGACACTTCAGATGGAAGAAGTTGGAGGCCTTGCTCCGGGAGAGATTCTACTGGGCTGGTATGAAGAAGGCCATTGAAAATTGGTGCTGGGAGTGCGGACAATGCAACCTGAGCAGAAAGGACCGTAACAGCCAGCAAGCTCCTTTGCAGCCAATAATAACCAAACAACCACTCGAGTTGGTCGTCCCGGACCATGTGAAGCTGGTTCCAAGCCATTCAGGCTACATTTATGCTCTTACCATCGTTGACCACTACTCGAGATTCCTGGTAGTCGTGAATGTCATGGATCAAACAGCCAGGACAGCAGCCAGAGCATTCCAACAGCACTTTTGTAGACCACACGGATATCCTGAGAGAGTGCTTACAGATCAAGGTCCAGCTTTTCAGGCAGAAGTGTTCCAGGAATTCTGTAACTTGTACGGTTGCAAAAAGATCAGGACAACACCATACCATCCACAGACCAATGTCATGTGTGAAAAGATGAACCAGGTGGTAACCGATCTACTGAAGACCTTGCCTTTGGAAGAGAGGAATCTGTGGCCAGAGAAGTTGCCAGATCTGGTAGACCTCTACAATCACATTCCTGTGAATTCCACCAACTGCACTCCAGCCTACCTAATGAGAGCGAGGCCTGGTAAGCTGCCTATTGATTTGGATATGGGAGTCCTTACACCTGAGGTAACATCACCAGATGCTGACTGGGATACGGAGCGGCAGCAGCAGTACAGAAGAGTACAAGAGTGTGTAGACAGGAGTCTATCTCAGGCAAGACAAAAATAAGAAAAGACCTACAATCAACATGCACCTGCAGTTCCCTTGTCACCAAGAGAACAAGTCCTAAAAAGGAAATGGAGGATGCATAAATTGGATGACCAATGGGAAGCTGAACCCTACACCGTCTTATCATCAAACTTCGACAACACCAAGGTGTGCCTTATCAGTAAGGATGGAGGAGAAACCTCATCAGCAGTATCGAGGGATCATCTGAAACTGTGCCCTGACCAGCTAAAGGAAAGAATGGAAGTACAAAACAACATCCAACCCATAGAGAAGGAAGAAAAGGTCAGCACTGTACTCGGAGAATTCCCTGCAAACTGGACTAGAGTAAATAATGCCATAGTGGTGCCAGTTTTAACCTTTCCCCAACTGGTAGCGCAAGCAGAAGTAACTCAAGAGAACTCTGAAAATCAGGAAGTTCAGGCAGCAGATGCCACACCAGCAGTGGAGCCAGAGAATCCTCGCCCTGCCAGTGGTGAATCTGTCATACCCATGGTGAGTCTAAGAGTCTGTAGATGGCTACTACCCAGTTTACCCACACCAGCGTTACGCAGGTCTGTCCGTACTACCCAAGGCATACCACCCTTCAGGTTTCGCATCTAAATAAGTTATGCAAATAATGTAAATGTTAACCTGTACATCTAAATATGTAACGTTTCAAGTTTTGTGCCTACAGAGACTCTGTAAGAACCCCTTGTATATAGTTTATCCATTGCCCAGGAATGGACCATGGACATTGACAAATGGACTAATTGTCACAGGACTATTTTTGGAGCTGTGTTTTTTGTATTTTTCATTTTTTTTATAAATCTTGAACAGTTATAATGTTTCCATTGTTTATATGTTTACATGTTCTCCTTCAGTCCGGGAGTACTGAATTGCACTAGGGGGGAATGTGGCGCCCCCTGGAGTATGGTCGCCACAATGGCATTACCTTCCTCCTAGGGAGTGTGATGTCATGCCTGGAAGCAATGAAGGGTCTCTCTGACAGATAATCTCTACATGCAACACAGTTCCCTCTCCAGGCCAGCAGAGGGAGCTCTGAACCAATACTAAGGGGAAGAGCTTTGCTCTGGGGGCCAGGAGGGGAAATTAGTCGGTTCTGTGAGGAGGGTGAAGTGTGTGGACGTGGAGAGAAGAGTTGGGGGATTGAGCAGAGAGTTGACGCTCATTCCCAGCTGGAGTGCTTGATCTGGAGCCTGGTCTCCAAGGTTATATGGATACTGATGGTCCTGCAACAGAAACCAGAGGAATAGGAAGCTGTAAATGCTCTATTCCCATCTAAGACTCGGAGGCACAACAGCGACGTGTGAGCCAGAGGAGAAAGAAGGCTACAGCTGTCTGCCATATGAGGTAGATCCAAAAGGGAAGAAGAAGGAGGAACGTCAGTGTAACACAGTACTGCATGTACCTCAAGTAAGCGCTAGAGAGGAGACAACACAGCCCATCTGATAGAGAGATTCCTAAGTTGCTTCCAGGCTAATCAGCTCCTGTGCCATCTGTAATCTGGACCCTGGACTGCACTTACAAAGTAAAGGTAAAAAAAATACATTCCGCTGTGTCCTTGCCTTCTTTCGCAACTTCTCCAGCACTGCTACATCTCTGTGCCAGACACTGCACCCTCTTCCTCAACACCTATCCTCTTCATCTACTCTGCCCTGGGACTACAGCCCTGCCTGTGGAGGGCTATAACATCACTGCTGCACCCCACCATCTGTCCCAGAGGATCTGTCTGCAGCGTCGGCTTAACACCTCCCTTGCCGAACACCACAGGTGGCGTCCCGAATCACTCATAAACTTTATTTCATCACTCAATCCCCTTTTACATGGGCGCCCAGGGCCACGGACCGGGTCACCGCTGCTGTGACATTCCCCTCTGAAGGACCGGCCCGGTACCGAGTACCCAACAGCCCTGGGAGGGCGACCCATTTACATATATAAATAATGCCCCCATACAGTATACAAAAATATCATTGCCATTCTTTATACCAAAATAACTAATTCCCCATACTATGCAGTGCCATGCTAAATACATAAATAACTAATGCAGTCATACAGTACACATTCATAGCACTGCCATATTGCATACATATATAATGATCCCATACAGTATACATAAATAATGCTTCCATACTGTACATATATAACTAATGTCTCCATGCAGGTTGCACAAAAAATTGTCATATTGTGGAAATACATAAATGAGACCCCCATACAGTACACATAAATATCATTGCTATACTGTACACACTCCTAATGCCAATATATTGCTAAACTGTACAAAACGTATAATTAAGCCATCATTCAGCGCCTATAAATAGGGATGAGAGAGTATACTCGTTAGGATTCGGTACTCGGCGAGTAAGGGGGTACTCACGGTACTCGAATCCTGGTGAGTATTTCACTACTCGCCTCGTAATATTCGGCACAGCCCACACAGTCCCCGCAAAGCCCAGTACAGTCCCTGCACAGCCTAGCACAGTTTCGCACAGCCCAGCACAGTCCCGCACAGCCCGGCACAGTTCTGCACAGCCTGGCACAGTCCCCGAACAGTCCCGCACAGCCCAGCACAGTCCCGCACTGCCCGGCACAGTCCCGCACAGTCTGGCACAGTCCCCGCACAGCCTGGTACAGTCCCGCACAGCCCGACACAGTCCTGCACAGCCTGGCACAGTCCCCGCACAGCCTGGTACAGTCCCCGCACAGTCCCGCACAGCCCAGCACAGTCCCGCACAGCCCAGCACAGTCCCACACAGCCTGGCACAGTCCCACACAGTCCCGCAATGCCTGGCACAGTCCCGCGCAGCCCGGCACAGTCCTGCACAGCCTGGCACAGTCCCCGCACAGCCTGGTACACTCCCCGCACAGCCCAGCACAGTCCCGCACAGCCTGGCACTGTCCTGCACAGCCTGGTACAGTCCCCGCACAGTCCTGCACAGCCCAGCACAGTCCCTGCACTGCCCAGTACAGTCCTGCACAGCCCGGCATAGTCCTGCACAGCCTGGCACAGTCCTGCACAGCCCAGCACAGTCCCGCACAGCCTGGCACAGTCCCTCACAGCCTGGCACAGTCCCCGCACAGCCTGGCACAGTCCCGCACAGCCCAGCACAGTGCCGCACAGCCTGGCACAGTCCCTGCACTGCCCAGTACAGGGCCGCACAGCCCGGCACAGTCCTGCACAGCCCGGCACAGTCCTGCACAGCCTGGCACAGTCCCGCACAGCCCAGCACAGTCCCGCACAGCCCGGCACAGCCCCCGCACAGCCTGGCACAGTCCCGCACAGCCCGGCACAGTCCTGCACAACCTGGCACAGTCCCCGCACAGCCCGGCACAGTCCTGCACAGCCTGGCACAGTCCCCGCACAGCCTGGTACAGTCCCCGCACAGTCCCGCACAGCCCAGCACAGTCCCGCACAGCTCGGCACAGTCCCGCACAGCCTGGCACAGTCCCCGCACAGCCCAGCACAGTCGCGCAAAGCCTGGCACAGTCCCGCACAGCCCGGCACAGTCCTGCACAGCCTGGCACAGTCCCCGCAAGTCTGGTACAGTCACCGCACAGTCCCGCAGAGCCCGGCACAGTCCTGCACAGCCTGGCACAGTCCCCACACAGCCTGGTACAGTCCCCGCACAGTGCCGCACAGCCCGGCACAGTCCCACACAGCCTGGCACAGTCCCCGCACAGCCTGGCACAGTCCCGCACAGCCCAGCACAGTCGCGCACAGCCTGGCACAGTCCCTGCACTGCCCAGTACAGTCCCGCACAGCCCGGCACAGTCCTGCACAGCCAGGCACAGTCCCCGCACAGTCCCGCACAGCCCAGTACAGTCCCGCACAGCCCGGCACAGTCCCGCACAGCCTGGCACAGTCCCCGCACAGCCTGGCACAGTCCCCGCACAGTCCCGCACAGCCCAGCACAGTCCCGCACAGCCTGGCACAGTCCCCGCATAGTTTTCTACTGTAAACGCCTTCAGGAAACGCTCCGTCTTTTTTTTTTCTAGAGCATTTTTGGCAGCTTTTGATTGGACAGTGTCCAGTTTGGAGATTTTCCACCATGAGCTGCTCGATGCAAGTGACACGAAGAAAGAAAGGCTCAATAGACGGACATGTGGACTACAGTGGTTTCACAACAGTAAAGAGCAGTCAGAGGCTTTCAAATATTTTTCGAGCAATTTTTCAACAATTTTTTTTAGAAACGGACGTGCTCCAAAAAACTCCTTAAAGAACTCTGTGTGCACAAACCCTTAAATGTCGCTGTCAATGGTTACAGAGGTTGGAAATGGGGAAAGGAGTCATTCTGACCCCAATCGCCCCCTAGCCAAAACATAATTATGGGGTGCGAAGAGCAATATAAAGGTGTCCAGGGCACCTAGTAAATGCCCCTGTGTCGGCCATATTTGTACACCCGTGAAGCCCTGCCCGTAGATTCCTAGGAGATCAGTAATTTTACAATACTTTGTGATATTACAGATAAAACTCTACTGAGTACAAAGGTAAAAAAATTACAGCTATTGGAAGTAGAGGAAGAAAACTGGAAAGGGAATAGGGGTCTACTGGGATGCTGTTGCCCAATAACCCCATAAATCTGGAGCTGGCTGTCACCATATGGTTGGTTGTGAGCATGTGCGACCTCTGCACCATTCACTTTCTAAAGTGGTGGTCACACATGCTCACTAGTCACACAGCAGACTTAGGGCTCCTAATTGTCAGAATCTGTCTGGTCCCAGCACTTAGACCCCCAGGGATCCTATAGGGTAATAATAAATGTTGTTGACAATCCCTATAAACTCTAGAGTCACAACTTCAGCTACACAAGTTAGGTCAATCCACAAAAGAAACACTTCAGTGACAAACTCAGCTCTGCTACATCTGCTCATAAATCAGCGCAATCACGGCACGGACAAAGAACTTATTTTTTTATTTTATTTTCCAATCTAGATCACTAGTCTGTAATTATCTTTGGCTCCAGCGCAGAAAGGTGAAGTCACTGAAGGCCGATCATAAGAAATAAGGGGCAGAATTGTAGAGAATCCGTCTCATGCCGGTTGATGAGCCGACAAAGGCTGCGGTCAGCACCACAGGGATCGACCTGCTGACTGCAGAAAAGTCTGAGGAAGCAGCAAGAACTGCAGGGTGCACAATAATACCGCAGAGGGCGGCCCCGACCACTGACACACGGGTGTGCGGCACTCACCATTCTGTGCCCCGCGGCTGTGATCCTGGGGAGGTCAAATAACTGTCCGGTGTAATATTGTACGCCGCTGAATAATATCACCGCTATACTGTCTCCTTCTCTCTCAATCACTGACAGAATATCCTCAGTCCTCAGAGTCTCTTCACCCTGAAGGGAAATAAGAACAAGTATTAGAAATAGTGAAACTACAAAGAAAGAGCTATATCAGATAGATAATTGATAGATGATAGATGGATAGATAGATAGATAGATAATAGATAGATAGATAGATAGATAGAAAATAGATAGATAATAGATAAATAGATAGATAATAGATAGATGATAGATAAATAGATAGATAATAGATACAGATTAGATATTACAAAAAACTTTTTGACAGTGAGGGTGATCAATGAGAGGAACAGGCGGCCATGAGAGGTGGTGAGTTCTCCTTCAATGGAAGTCTATAAACAGAAGCTGGACAGACATCTGTCTGAGATGGTTTAGTGAATCCTGCGTTGAGCAGGGGTTGGACTCAGGAGGTCCCTTCCAGCTCTACCATTCTATGATTCTATGATTCTATGATTCTATGATATGGAGAGATTATTTAGTTACAGATAATGTACTTGTATTTTTAGCATTTTTGTTATGAACACATTACAGTTGCTTGAAGCTATTGACACAGAAGTTTTGTCATTAGGACAAAGTCAAGCAGCTCTACTGATAAGGAGGGCAGTGATTTCAGCTGCTTTGGGATAAAGTGTTTTGTTTTGTAAGATCTTCAGAAGTAATGAAGGGTTTTCACATAGACGCTCTGTAGTTCTCCTTTAACATTTGCTTCGGGTAAGTGTGAGCTCTGGAAATACTGATAGGAGATAGAATATAAGGCCGGGGTCACACTGCTATAGAATACGGACGAGTGCTATGTGACAAAACATCACATAGCTTTCGGCCCAGGGTTGATCTATGGTGCAGCTCACACCAGCGTTTATTTTCTCGGGCGTATTCAGCCTGCGTGTAAAATCACAGCATTCTGCAATTGTCACCTACACTTGGCCGAGTCTCGGCACACTGCACCCATATAAGTCTATGGGTGCGAGTGACACAACACACATCGCTTGGATATCATCCGAGTGCGGTGCGATATACGCTGACCCCGGCAGCGGAGGAGATGGAGAAATTACTTTCTCTGCCTCCTCCATAGCCGTGCTCCGATCCGCTCTGTGCGAGATGATCGGAGCACAGTCACATGACACCCGGCTCACGCTCGCAGCAGAGCAGGAGCCGAGGGTCATTAGCATATCGCATCGGATGCCATACGCTAGTGTGACTCCGGCCTTAGGGTAAAAGTGTCTAAATGGCGATTAGAATAATTGGTTCTTTGTAGCCTTTCGTAGGCATTGCAATAATTGGCCCCTTGCAGTACCACTTTTCCCCAGGGCTCTAAACACATAGACACCAATGCAACAGCGCCCCCACCAGCATTAATTTGCAATAGCAGACTGCTACAGATTTCAACACAAAATACCAATGTTTGAGCAAGTGAGAGCAAAACCCTGTGCAGAAATGAAAGATTCCCAGCGATACATAACTCCAATATAGAATATTTACTTCCCTTTAAATGACAGGACCACATCTTCAATTGTAAATTTGTCTCAGAATGGAAATCGCGATGACTTCAGAATAGTCTGGAGGCTTCATCTTCCAGCATCTTTGACCAATCGTCCTCTCTGCAGACCAATTTAATAAAGTGGGACGAGAGCTAAAGACCAAACTGTGTTCATCCAGAATTCATGTGCTGACCGAGAGACGTCGCTCCTGAGGATCCGCCGGCCGCCGAAGCATTGGGGTTTGACTTTCTATAGAAATAGCAAGTTATTTTCTGGAACAGGAGTCCGTCATCTGCCGGGAGGGGACGCGTGCTCTTTACCTGAGATACACTGCAACGTTTTCATTTGCTTAAAAAGAGTAAATCTTCCGTAAGCAGAGAGGGAGTAAAATGTTTATGTGCCGGGAGACTAATTAGCCGGGCGGTATATGGTTATTTATACCGGTTTAATGCAATCGTTAAAGGTTTTACGGAACGTAGCCTTTAAAGAAATGTAGCGACATAAAACGGCACGGATCCTGCCGTATGTTCTGGTGGGTATATTGTAACCTTCTGAAATGTTAATGATGACGATATTGAGAAATTGTTGCTTTTTTATCAGGAAGAAAAAGCCACATTCTAGAACTGTGCGCTACATTTCCTTTTCCTTATGGCTCCACCTGACTTGTTAGTTTCACTAAATAATTGCCTATCCTGTGAAATTACAATGTCGGAGTGTTTTTTGTTTTTTTTTTCACTTAGAACTTTTTGGGCGGCCCCTCTTTTATTCCTCCTGGAAATGAACGAATGGATGAAAAACAGGGCGATATCATTCACCTTACGCAGTGAAACTCTGTCGGGGTGTTTAAGCATTTGCCTCAGTTGTCAATTTATACACACATTTCCAGGAGAAATTCCATCAGAGGAAATGCACAATGCCAAATGTTCTTGAAAATGTGATCAATTATTTTAATTTCATGGGGAAAGTATTGGCTAAAACAGACCTATTGGAAGAATTGACAAGCTTTCTGAAGGGGTATTTGCAGTTCTATGGGTCCTCTGGTTTGGCGATAAGTTTGCCGCCATTTTGCCAGATTAAAACTAACCCAAAAATATTTTTTCTGTTTATTCTGAGCTGTTTAGCAACCTTCAATGCCATTCCAGCTCCACGCGGATGGTTCTCTTTTCTTCCATTGCTCCTTTAGGACACTGAAGCCCATACCAAGACCTGTGATTGGCGTCACTGAGTCATGTTGGGGGTTGGGAGTGACGTACGTCATAGCGTGCGTTATCCCCTCCAACGCTGCGAGGTGATGTCAATATGAAGCTACAGAATAACCTTAGTGCCAGAATAGAGCAAAAAGTCATGGATGAAAAAAACACCAGTGAAGATGTCCAGTGCTGTGGCAGAGGTGGAGGCAGCAGAACAGATGAGTGCAAATTGGGGCAGGTTCAATTTGGATCTTATTAATTGGGAGCAATGTAAATTTGCCACCCATATATGAGCCAATCTGCCCAAATCAAATTTTGGGATATTTGCTCCTCTCTGATCATTTTTTGATTTAACATTTTGTGCTGATTATTTTCTTCATACATCATTACATCGGTTGAAGTTCTCTTTTCCTTATACAGAACTCTAAATATTCTGAGTTGACATAATGATACCATTTTGTCTGCCAGCAGTGACCACAAGAGGAGGCTGAAGAGCGTATTGCATACTGTTTCTTCATAGAACTCAATACCGCACCTGTATACATTAAACTCAAGCTCCCTCTAGTGGTGGCTGCAGGAGGACAGAATTTTAGCTTTTAATTCTATGTCTATGTAAGAGATTTGTAGCTCCTTATAAAAAAAATTAAAGAGCCGTCCTCTATAAAGATTTAAAAGGAATTACTTATATAAAAAAAGATATTGGCGCTATTTAGGTTATAAAAACAAAACTGTCTTGACATTCAGGGGCACTAGAGTACAAGTCGGAAGCACTGATAGAGTAAAGGCTTCTCTTAAATGAAAGATTGTTTTAATGTAATAGGAGGCCGTGCTTGAAACGACACCTTGACATTTGCCCACATCCTTTTTTTCATATGATTGCTAATTATAAGGCATTGAAAAGAGTTATAATTAAACGTAAAGTGCTGCTCTCCCTTAGCGCGAGGCTTTCATTTTTCCCCAGAGTGTAATTAACTCGGAACCCAGCGTAATAATGATAGCATCCATTTTTGCAAGTCGCAAGGGACTCGTCTGTGTCTGTGTACTGTGCTCATCCGGACCTCGGCTATCAAACGCTACATTGTTAGCTTGTTCCCCTTGATTTTATACAAACCTTTGAAAAAAAAATAAAAAAAACAATAAAAAAAATAAAGAAACATGAAAGATAAAGAATAAATTAAAACTTTGGAACAGAAACACAGAAATAAAAACGTCCGTTGGTACAAACCTTGCGGGGATGAACTAGGAGCATACTGGTCTCCACGTCGAGCCCGTGAAGCCGGATCTGGGATTCCACAGTATACTGCAAGAAGACACAATTTTCTGTTTAGAGCCAGAGCAGCAAACTAAGAAAACCATAAAGAAGCTACAGATAAGCTTCTTTTACGTTAGCAATCTTACTCATGAAGTTACATTGAATCTACGCTGAATAACATACCCAAAAATTGCTTAATTTTTGCAACAGGGGAAAGATTTGCGTTCCTAATACACAGTAATGAACTATCAGACGTGAGCAGAGACTGTTTCCTATGGGAAGGAGGCTATGATGTGGCCTCCTTTCTGTAGGATTTGTCCAGTCTTATGTAAGTAGAATGCAAAATTCTAATCTGACATCATTGTTTTTACATGTGGAAACATGTGGCAACCCAGGAGAGGGCAGAGAGGAGAGAAAAACTCCTTGTGTTAAAATATAGTATACATCCAAGCCAGCCCATGTTTCAAAACAAACTCTTATTCTACAGATCGGGGAGTGACTGCAAAGATTCAGCTGTGGGTATATTGTTGCTTTCCAGCTTTATACAGGCATTCAGTAGTACAATGATTATGATTTGAAAGATGAGATTGCTCTGCTGATTCTGTCCAAGTCTATACAGCAAAGCTTAAAAGTGCAGAAAGCATGAAACAAAAGTCAACTGTGCGTGTATTCAATGGATGAAGGAGAATATTTCTTCTACTTTCTTTAAAACACATGTAAAGTTGAGCTAGCAAGAGCTGGCAATCCAAATATAGCATAAGACTCCTATCTACAGATCCAGGAGCGCTTTCACCTGCAAGCCTGGCAATTGTTTTGCTGCTGTATAAATAAATGACATTTTGAACTCTCACGCGCTGTATTGATTTTACATTGGGCATTAAAAACATCATGAGTAATTGTCAGCAATGTACGACTTGTGCAGATCTCAGCTACCAATGGCTTCGAGAAATAGCCTGAAATCAATGAGCAAATCCAATTGTGATGTGTAATGTGTGCTTTTCTATTGAGCTGGAATAAATAGAGCCCTATAGAATATGGAGAGGTAGATTTACTATGAAAAGAAGACAATCACCACGGAAATTATACAAAAAAATGTCTAATAATGGCTAATTAGTAGATTGGTAGGTGGCTCCTTACATGGTCCGACGGAAAGGCTTTAGCTTCAAGGAGAATCTTATGCCGAGTTTTTGTTGGTTTGTAAAAGGATAACTGCAAAACACAAACACGAGAGAAAAATGCAGAATACAAGAGATTTTATCCAGCATCCATAGTAAAGCCGTCATTAAAGGATAGCTGAAAAACATGGTTCATGTTATCATGCATATTGAATAATTCACATGTCATCTACTCTGTGCGGAATGTTAGGAGACTGTATAAAGACATTTCACATTCCTTATTGTAATTCTCAGGACAAACAAACATTAAGATCCATGTCCGTATTCTTGTCCGGACTGGACACAGTGGATAAAAGCGCAAGTTTAAATATGTAAAGCGAAATTTCATTTTTTAAAGCCTTGTTGTTTCAAGGTGCAACTTCTAAACCATAGTTATGAACTCCAAAGAGACCCCTGCAAAAAAGGAACACCTATACTTCTAGGAAGAAGAAAGCACACCGAAACGTACGTCGGGGCTGTGACCACACCACCCAGATAACGACATGTGTTTGAGAGTATGACTTTTTGAATGCAGCTTCGGCTGGTTATCTTTTCCCATATGATGATATTTTCTTATATGATGACATGGCTTATAATTATGATACAAGCAGATGATGGACAAGTTATTAGACACATGTGGAATTGATTGATACTATGGATTACATTGTACATAAGTCTGTTGTTACACATTAATTTGGGATTGTGATACCATTCTGTGGTTTCCCACTTTTTTATATGTTTTATCATCTAAAATGCATCTTGCATTATTGTAACTAATAAAATGTATCTGGTGTACATTTTTTTCTGTCTGACTGTACGCTTCTAGGAGAGTCTGTAAACCTTCCAAGACCATGGGCAACCACCCTGAATTCAGTAAACCTGGATGGATTACCCCCCCATGAAGTGGCAGGGATGGAAACATGGAGAAGGAAGGGAATGGAAAAGATGGTATGTGAAGGGAACATGGTTCTGCAAATAGGGCATGGGTATGCCTGAACTTTTCCAGTGCCCTGCTCAATTCACCACTCAACTCTCAATCTCCTGGATGTCAATCATCTAAAAATGGCAAATACAATCTATACAGTATTTATGTCCAATGCAAAAAACAGGTGGACCGCCACATCCTATAACAAAAAATATTCAAGCTTTATACCAAATACAAATTTTTAAAAAATCCATATAAGGATGACGTGATACTCTATGACTAAGGGTGCAGTAGGTGCCAGAGACGCATCAGAGCGGTTCCTTCACCACATCATCCTTGTATAGATTATTTAAAGATATGTGTTTAAAATAAGGCATGAAGTTTTTTTTTTTTTACATTGGATGTGCCTGTCCACCTCTCTTTTGTGTTGGATATTTCTAGTCGGTCAGCAGCATTGGAATGGCACTCCGGAAAATAAAGACAGGTGTTTCCTAAAATGTGAGTATGATGGAAATTGTTCTCTTCCATTTTTATGGAGTACTAGCTGAAGAGCCCAGCCGGGCATAGTAACTAACTGTGGTTAGTTATAACAAATTATAATGATTATCCTCCATCCCATAGTCCAGTGCCAATAAACCCATCATACATATCCTTCATCCCATAGTCCAGTGCCCATATACCCATCATACATATTCGCCATCCCATAGTCCCGTGCCCATATACCCACCATACATATCCTCCATTCCATTGTCCCGTGCCCATATACCCATCATACATAGCCGCCATCCCATAATCCCTTGCCCATATACCCAACATACATATCCGCCATCCCATAGTCCCGTGCCCATATACCCATCATACATATCCTCCATCCCATAGTCCCGTGCCCATATACCCATCATACATATCCACCATCCTATAGGCCCGTGCCCATATACCCATCATACATATTCTCCATCCCATAGTCCCGTGCCCATATACCCATCATACATATCCTCCATCCCATAGTCCCGTGCCCATATACCCATCATACATATCCTCCATCCCATAGTCCCGTGCCCATATACCCATCATACATATTCTCCATCCCATAGTCCCGTGCCCATATACCCATCATACATATTCTCCATCCCATAGTCCCGTGCCCATATACCCATCATACATATCCTCCATCCCATAGTCCCGTGCCCATATACCCATCACACATATCATCCTTCCCACAGTCCCATGCCCATATACCCATCATACATATCCTCCTTCCCACAGTCCCGTGCCCATATTCCCATCATACATATCATCCTTCCCACAGTCCCGTGCCCATATACCCATCATACATATCCTCCATCCCATAGTCCCATGCCCATATACCCATCATACATATCCTCCTTCCCACAGTCCCGTGCCCATATTCCCATCATACATATCATCCTTCCCACAGTCCCGTGTCCATATTCCCATAATATGTATTCGTCATCCCATAGTAGCGTGGCCATATACCCATCATACATCCTCCATCCCATAGTTGCATGCCCATATACCCATTATGACATCATCTTTGTCATAATGCGGAGCGGGCCTTGATACACACACACATACACACACATACACAGCTTTATATATATAGATGTAGAATATATTCTGTGCTGATCAATGTATTAATATATTTTACGAGAGGTGGTGAGTTCTCCTTCAATAGAAGTCTTCAAACAGAGGCTGGACAGACATCTGTCTGGGATGATTTAGCGAATCCTGCTTTGAGCAGGGGGTTGGACCAGATGGCCCAGGAGGTCCCTTCCAACGCTACGATTCTATGATTCTATGATATTTATAGTGTTCCAAGTTTTGTTTTTCTGATATAGGGCTCCAAAGGTTACTTTCATACATATAGGGGCATAGAGAGAACAAGGCAACTGGAGCAAGTTCCATCGATTTAATTCACATTATATAATTGTTACAAATTTTGCTACTAATAACAGGAAAATAAATACCTTTTATAAAGGGCAGCAAAACTACTTAAACACTGCACAGATGACGATGCATGACCATCATATGCATCCAGATCCTGATACTGTTGCACTGAAGGACCTGCAGATACTTGGCTGCTTGATCATCTCTGTGCAGGTCCAAAAGTCAGAGAACAGCAGCAGAGGAGGAAAGTATCAGTGGCTGTGTAAAGGGCCTATCACACTAAGCGATATCGCTAGAAATATCGCTATAACTTGTGACGTTATAGCGATATTGCTAGCGATATCGCTGTGTGTGATACTTACCTACGACCCGCTCCCCCGCTGGTTATCGCTGATCGCGCGAGAAGGTCCTGGGCCGTTTCTCGTCGTCAGCTTCCTGCGGCGCTTCCTGTGGAGAGACGAGCGACGAGCGTGGAGCCGGGCGGGAGGACGTCAGGATCGCCTAGTCTGACAGGTAAGTAACGACCCCCGACCCCAGCGATGTCGCTGGTGAGATCTGCCTGTGTGGCAGCTCACTAGCGACCACTTAGCGATGCACCAGCGATCCTGATCGCGTCATATCACTTGTAGGGATCGCTGGTGCATCGCTAATGTGACAGTACCTTAAGTGTAGGGATCTTCTCTGGGATCTGTATTTATTTAGTGGGTTGGTCTGGGGTCAGTTCTCGGGTATATATTTGCTTTGGGGTCTTATCTTGGGATTGTAATGGTTTAGTGGATCAGATGTTTGCAATTGTTTGCAGAGTTTAATTTATGGGATTGATCTGGGGTCTCCATACATTTAAAGGTCTGTATTAATTTAAAGGGGTTGCCCAGGTTTGGGGCCCAAATCTACAGTCACAACGTAAAGTGTGCATGCTGTATGCAATTTGCATACTTCCAACGACATTCTAACTAGACGTGTCAGGCCTCACTCAATTCACTTCTAGTCGGCATGTGACCGCATGTATACAAATCTCAAACTTGCGGTCACGCGCCAGTCGGCTCCTGGAGGACACTGACAGTGCACACACTGTATGCTGTGAGGATTGACTCAAGTCTGGACAACCTCCTTAAAGGACTGCTCTCAGGGGTCTAAATTATTAATGGCTAAGGATGGTTGCAGATGTGAGGAACCAATGATGGTCATCATCGTGGTGGTCTGGGCAGAATAGAGAAGAAAAAGAAGGATAATATTTACAATGAAAGGTGACACCAATTGTGAGTCTACATTTATAGAGGAGCCATTATCATTGGTAAGCTGATGGCTCCCTTCATTGTGTGGGTGAATGCTGGATGGTTTCCCTATGTAGCAGCATAGCATTTAACTTTTAAGGTGGTTTTGTCAAACCGCTTTTGAAGCTCAAAAATTAGTAACATAGTTATTAAGGTTGAAGGGAGACTTTAAGTCCATCTAGTTCAACCCATATCCTATCCTAACTTGCCCTAACATGTTGATCCAGAGGAAGGCAGAAAAACCCCATGTGGCAAACAGTAAGCTTCACATTGGGGAAAAAAATTCCTTCCCGACTCCACATACGGCAATCAGACTAGCTCCCTGGATTAACGCAATATTAAGGAAACTAGTGTATATACCCTGTAATATTATACTTTCCAAGAAAGGCATCCAGTCCCTTCTTAAATTTTAGTAGGGAATCACTCATTATAACATCATATGGCAGAGAGTTCCATAGTCTCACTGCTCTTACAGTAAAGAATCTGCGTCTGTGAGCATGCTTAAACCTTCTTTCCTCCAGACGTAGAGGATGCCCCCTTGTCCCTGTCACAGGTCTAAGAGTAAAAAGATCATTAGAAAGGTCTTGGCATTGTCCCCGCATATATTTATACATTGTAATAAGATCACCCCTAAGCCTTCGATTCTCCAAACTAAATAACCCCAAGTGTAATAACCTGTCTTGGTATTGCAGACCCCCTAGTTCCCTAATAACCTTGGTCGCTCTTCTCTGCACCCGCCCCAGTTCAGCTATGTCTTTCTTATACACCGGAGACCAGAACTGTACACAGTATTCTAAGTGTGGTCGCACTAGTGACTTATATAGAGGTAAAATGATGTTTTCCTCATGAGCATCTATGCCTCTTTTAATGCATTTCCATTGTTTTATTTGCCTTTGCAGCAGCTGCCTGACACTGGCCGCTAAATGTGAGTTTGTCATCCACCCATACACCCAGGTCTTTTTCAGTGACAGTTTTGCCCAGTGTTTTACAATTAAGCACATAATTATACATCTTGTTCATTCTACCCAAGTGCATGACCTTACATTTATCCCCATTAAAGCTCATTTGCCATTTATCAGCCCAAGCTTCTAGTTTACATAAATCCTCCTGTAATATAAAATTGTCCTCCTCTGTATTGATTACCCTGCAGAGTTTAGTGTCATCTGCAAATATTGAAATTCTACTCTCTATGCCCCCTACAAGGTCATTAATAAACATGTTAAAATTAGTCATATTAGTTGTCATTTCCCTGCCCCTTTCTTCTTGGAAATTGGTGTAAACTTTAATACTAAGAATGGGTCGACGCAGAGCAGAGAAGAAAAATCCTTCTTGATAAATTATGAAACTGTATTTGCTTTGCAATTTTGGGCGGTATGGCTCAGTGGCAGAAAAAATGGACAAATTTGTAA